>NC_133216.1:2632532-3375032 GCF_040436345.1 Pagrus major | reverse complement strand
ATTTCATTCAGCTTCACAGATGCTAAAACAACAAGTAAACAGATAAAGTCACTAAACTTTGCCAGTAAACATTCAGTCGACACCTAATTGATTCCATAAATGTTTAAAATTCCACTTGTGTTGAAATCCTGGATTTAGGGAATTAAATATACATATTTCATTGTGTAGTGTTAAAGAGAAACTGAGTCGAGAAACCAAACTCCAAGAGATCATCTATAATGTATGAATGTGTACGGAGAGACGTTTACATCGACTCCAGCTGAAGCTTCACCTTCGAGGAAATCGGAGCTGTGGAGGAATCAGGAAGGAAGCAGCATCGGGGACGATAGTTTAGGGATTTATCACCAAACAAGATGCTTCACACTGTTGATTTGACTAAATCTTCAGGGTTTTTGGCTTCATGAACGTATCATGTGTGTTTACGCATGATGTGATCCGAGCAGCCAACAGATCGAGGCGAGCAGCAGCTGAGAGGAGAGCAGAGAGATTTGTGTTGGTACATAAATCTCTCTGCTCAACACAGCTTTCATCTTATTACCCTCATACACAGTGATGACGAGCGACGGGAGAGTGAAGATCAATCAAACACTATAGTAGACTGTGATGTAAAAAACGATTAAGCTGCAAACAATTAAAGCTAATAAATGTGGTGAGGACACAGAAAGCTCCACTGAACCGCTGCAGGAGGACACGTTTGAACATGGCTGTGTGGATTAATAAAGGGGCAGAGAGAAGACACAGGAAGACCGGGAGGAAGAGGAAGACCAGGAGGAAGAGGAAGGAGGAGAGGAGAAACAGCAGAGAGCAGAAATAGCAGGAACATCTCGAGGCAACGAAGCAGAAAATGTTCTTTAAGTTACGCTCAGTTTCTCTCAAACAGAGATCGAACACGAGGTCCTGAGGATATAAATTAAACTCTGTCGTGTTTACATACTTTCAAATTACTCTGGAAGTACAAATAAATATAATAACTATGACAAATTAAAAGATTATAGATTACATCTGCACATCTAAAGTCTGTGGAGGACACAGAGGTTTACGTTCCTGCGGTGCATTAAGGAACTGGAGACTAAATCTCTCCCAACATGTCAGTTTGTCTTTGCAGTGCAGCTCAGAGACGAACACGGATGACAGATCACTGTTTCTGCTCGATCAGCTCGACCGTGTCCTCGTAACAATCTGAAGGGAAATTAGTGCGAGATAACTGCTAAAGCAAAACATCTGTTTAAGCGGCGCAGGCGGAGCGTGTCGGTGACTGATCCGATACCAAAGTGTCCAAACACTCGAAAAAAAACGGCTTCCGCTTGTTTTCACAGCGAGCGCTGAAATTAAAGTCAAATGTTTGCACTTGAATGTGGCGTCGTCGTATCATCTGGCAGCTAATCTGTGTGGTGTGCTCAAGTGAGACATCAAACTAATTGTGTTTCAGTGTCAGGATGGATCGTGTCACAGTGAGGCTGCATTCATTTAATAATGTAATAGAACATGTTTAGTCCTGACAGGTCATTAAAAATCACAAAGTGCAACACAAAAACACAAAACTGCATTTATTTTGGCTGCTGTGTTGACAAATACACACTCAAGTACACAATATTTCTCCTCTTCTAATTAATTGTCAATAGAAGACGAAGGAGTTGAGATTAATTTGGATTTATGGAGATTTTTAAAGCTGTAAGTATTGAAAGAAAGTTTGTGACGGCACAGCTCCAGTCTGTGTTCATGGTGCTTCTACAGTCTGCAGGAGCACACAGTGTGGAGGGAGAGAGACGACACTGAATGTAAATTATATTAAAATGTAGACTCGACCACGGAGAAATATATCAAGATAAAAAAAACGACAAAGAAAGCGGCTGCAAATTAGAAGATGCACATAAAGTGGATTTAACTGCTGTTCTGACAACAGCACAGTCGACTTCTATTTCTATTAATTTCCTGTCATTCTCCGACCCGCTGCAGGACCGAGACACTGCATTTATACTGAAACAGAAATACAGCAGTAGATTTAAAAAAAAAAAAAAAGAGGCACGGACATTAAAATTTTAAGAAGCTGCAGTCTATCAGATGGGCTCAGAGAACCATTCAGGCTGAATGTAAACTAGTGGAGGAGTGGCGGACCCTGCCAGTAACAATAAAAACTACCATACAGAGAGAAAGGCCGGCCCAGTCGCCTGGATATAAGGTGGGTGGAGGAGACTGAGGCGGCGTTATTACAAGCCACACAGCTGCCAAGTGGGCGACAGCGATTTGACTTTATGGGGAGATTTCCAGCTGTTTTTGTGGCCACAACAGCTGGCTATTTTTTTGGCAGGTAGGCGGACCATCTACAGCCGTTTATAAGACAACAAAACAGCTGAACCACGATGTTTTTGTGCCTAAACCTTGGTCGGGTTGAGAAATGCATATTAATACACTGACTGGCTTTTGCAGAAAAATGCTGACCTTGAGAAGTATAACTTTAAACTCTCGCTCAGATGCTCCTCTCTCTCTGTCTTTTCTCATCTGCTTCTTCCTGATCTACATTTCCCAGCATGCCCTCTGACAACCTGAGAGAATCTCTTGGGGTATCCGGCTGTTAACAATCATTGGTATTCATCCAGAGAAATCCAGCCCGCACTTCAAAGTGCAAAAAGACATGTTTCATTTTCTCTTCAATAAAGATAAGAGATATGAGATGAGATGAGATGAGATCCTCCTCAGTCGGCTCGGCAGGATGCGGCTCAGCAGTCGAGGGATTTGGCATCAGCACCGTGTTATTATACCTCCCATCCCTCCGCCACAGCGCTGTGTGGCTTTCTAATCTCATCTAATGCAGTGTGTTCATTTGAAGAGGATGATCCATAGATGGACCTGCTGCTTTTATAGACCAATATGTTGCTGAGAACAAATTGTTTTCAGCCCACCATCGCTCTGTTTCCAGTCCAACATGGCGTCCATTATTAAAGTACGCTCTGCTGAGCTGATGTCACATTCCCAACGTCTTCTGCAGATTACAGCTGAATGTCGAGTAAATGATTTCCACCGAGCCGTGTCATCATAATCCATGTTTGTCATGGCACACAGAGTAATTTATGGGCAAGTGTGTGAGGATAAAAGAAGATGGCTCAGTGGAATTATTTCTGTGATGCATTATGTTTCCTGAATCATATCGGAGAGTTAAACCCTGCAGCGTCTTCATAACACACAGCCGAGGGTTGACTCATTGATTGGAGCTACTTTTATATCAGGCCAAGTGATGGAAATGTGGAAGATATGGACAGAATTTTAGTCTCGTTATACCACTTTGTACCTCTAGAATAAATGTTAGCTAAGTATGTTTCTGCAAAACCACAGAAAAGTTCGAGCTGAACGTTTCTTATGTTGCAACTTCACGTTTGTTTAGGTTGAATTTTCTATGTCTCTCTTGTCAAAACGCTGTGCTTATGCTCTGGTTAGGTTGAGGCACAGAAACCACTTGGAAAAAGTCATGGTTTGGGCTAAAAATACCTAAAAATAAAATTTGGGTCGCGACAAATACGGATGGAAATGTCCCGAGGTCTCCTTAAAAAAACCCTGGATCTATCACAACAAACATGGCTGGAGGTGGCTCTGCTTCCCATGACAAATATCAGTTTTTAGTCACTGCAAAACGGCTGAAAATGTCCCCAGGTATCCAGCGGTGTCACAGATGCCTCGATTGCCATTTGGCAGCATCGTCGCAGCGTCGTGTTTTAATGTAAACAAGGTAGCATTATTGTTTATGATACATACTTCTGGGAAACAGACTATAAAACACAGATCACGACTTTTTGGACAAAAAGCAAAAGCTACAAAGCCAAAACACAAACCCACAGTGTTCCTCTGCATCCTGACAAAACACACAACCTGCTTTTTAAACCCTTCCTGCCTGCAGCCGGCTGTCGTATAGAATAAATCGTATGTCTTACATACAGCGCGTGTCCCATTAGTCACACATAGTTTGATGTCAATCAGTCATTAGCTCTGAGGGCACTGAGCGCTGCCACAGCTCGATAGCTCATGTGTTTGGTAAATGTCAATTATTGCTCTCACCTTCAGGCCATTAACGGCAGCGAGAAGATGACTGATGCTGCTGACCTCATGGCCAGAGCAGAGTCTGAGGCTTGGTTTAGTGTGTGTGTGTGTGTGTGTCAGGTCGCAGGTGTTAATGCTGCTTTAATTTTGCCACTAAGAGTTGATAATGCAGGCCGACACACAGAGAGGAGATGTGGTGAGTTGAATGGTCAGTCGCTGGTGTCAGATGATTTGCAGGCCTCCTTCACTCCTCTGCAATAATGTGCTGACTGATCAGACCGAAGCCGCTGTGGACAATCATGAGAATTACTTTCCCTCTGACTCGGCGGCTTTTTGTTCTCGGCTCGAAGACAAAAAAGAAAGTTGTGAGATTAGAGGGATGAAGGAGAGGAGGATGAAATACTGCTGAGGATGAGATGTGGGACTGTGATGTGATTAAATCTGTTTCTCTCAATGGTTTTAGTATCTGTTGTATTGAGTGACTGCAGTAGCTTCTGTACTTAAGCAACAGTTGGTAATGTGAATATTATTGGATGCCAGACCAAAGCAAGGAATAATTAGATTTCTGTGTAATTTCTTTATTAGAAAACAGCGAGAGCTCTCTCTGCAGGAGGATCTCTGCATCCATTATTGATTAATCTGCTGATTATTTTCTCTTTTTTCTGTGTAAAATAACAGAAGGCGATTAAGGCGGCATCTTCACATTGTTTTATCTGACTGCTCCTCTGAACCCAAACATATTCAGTTTACAGTTACACATGACACACACACTGTTTGTAGTTTCTGCTGCCAGGAGTCTCTCAATCAAAACAAAACATAAGAAGCACGGGATCATGGGAGTCGTTGTCTCCATTGGCTGAAATGTCCACAGATGAGGTGATAAAGTTTTATTCACATCATGTTTAGTTTCATTCATCTGACTCTCTCCTAGATGTTAAAGCGACAGGTGACCAAAGGAAACACACCGTTACCTTGAATAAAATACACAACTCAACAAAATATATAACAAAGGTCTGGTGTCTCCGATTGCCTCCGTTGGTTACTGTGTGTCCTCAGAGCAGCTCTGTGGGAGGTGAACTTTATAATTTCATTGTAATGTGACTTCACGGTCACCTGTTAGATCTCAGCAGGAGCTTTCTGCCTCCATTATCCTCCAGCCTCATTATATTCAGGACTATGTACACACACTAGAAAAGCACATTTTATTAACCGTCCCTGCTCACATTCATTTTTACAAATAAGCCATCTGTGAGGCCACCCCCATTACAATCAGTCTCACAGTTTCCTAAACACCACCCAAAGACACAGTGCCTACATTAGCATAAATCAGCAGAGCGAACATGTTCGTGTCGAGCAGAAGGAGGAGATAGAAGAGACGGATTAAAGGATCAGATTTCAGGGAGCGTTTTGTTGTTCTGTAATCCAAACAGCTTGTAGCACTAAACTGATCCTGGCTCCTGACTGTCGCACTCATCCAACTGTTTCAACCTCTTCTACTCGCAACCTTTCATTTTCACTGTTCACACAATCGTGTTCTGTTGTGTCATCACTTTAATGTCACTGTTTTGTGTTTCCTCTGTTGAGAACGTTGTTTAACACAGAAGTTCATGTAAACATAAAAAAAACAAAGAACAGGATTAGAAACACGCTGCGTTATACAAACCTCATCATCGCAGCCACGTCTCTACACTTTTTTCATGGATTATAAATATATGAATAAGAACCAGAGACCAAAGAAGCAACAATATAATGACAAAAAACAAAACACTTCAAAAAGCACTTCATTTTAAACTAGTTTGAGGCTAAAGTAATTTTGTGAAAGTGGTGAGGACCCAGATGCAGACACAACAAGGCAGGCAGGTAAAGAACAAACAGTGAGCTCTAATGACAGATGATTGTCCAAAATACAGAATACAAAATACAAAATACAAAAAAGGCAGAAAGAAAGACTGAACACAGTACAAAGCAAACACAAACAAAGAGTGAGAGGAAAACACAGGAATGACTGACTAATGAAACACAGGTGTACACAGGAAAAAGACAAAGACAGGAAGTGGAAAGCAAAACAAGACACACAAGGACATAATCTACAAAATAAAACAGGAAACAACAAACCAGCCATACATCGTATTTAGAAATGACAACCATTTCCTAAAAAATGTAATGACATCATTTCTTTAACGCTAACTATAACTGACATCCTGTTATGTCAACAAAACATTTAAATGTCAGCACAAAACGTTCGTACTGAAGTTATCTGCACAACATTCACCGCCATCAAATATCATTTGTTTTTCCTGAGCATCTTCTGGTAAATAGAGCATGATTTCCATCTCCGCCTCGGGGTTTGAACGTCGCCCAGGATCCTCGGCGTCACCTTTGTTCCTGCTCTACTTCTCCCTCTCACTTCCTGTCATCTCTCTCCTGCTGGTGATCTGATAAAAGCAT
Organism: Pagrus major; assembly: GCF_040436345.1. Taxonomy (NCBI): domain Eukaryota; kingdom Metazoa; phylum Chordata; class Actinopteri; order Spariformes; family Sparidae; genus Pagrus; species Pagrus major. The sequence continues at coordinate 3,368,555 of NC_133216.1, read as the reverse complement.
AAAAAAAATCCCCAAAACACTGACATTCGTTCTTTGGTAAATATTGTAAAAAGGCAAAACTGACTAAGAAGCACGAGATGAGATGGATTAACTTGTTCATTAATAATCCAAAACCACATGAAGCTGTAGATCTGAAGCTAAAAATAGGAGGTAGGCAGGATGCAAGCAGCCGACCTTCTTCTCTCAGTGTCAGGATGTTACTCTCATTATCTGCCTCCATCTTCTCAACACTCCTGCTTTCTAATTGCATTCCCACCATCTCATCTGCTCGTGTGGTCTCAGTGTAGATGGGCTCTTGTCTGCATAGTGCTGATGTAACCAATATGTCAGTCATCCCACCAGCCTGCTAAATCCCTCTCCTCTCTCCAGTAACAGTCCTCATCTTCCTTCCTCCCCCTCAGCATCTTTCCTCAGCAGCAGCTTCCTTTTTTATCTCCTGCATTTGAAAAACAAATCTCCCTCAAATGTTTTGTCTTTTAAATCAAGTCTTTTTATAAATAAGATAAGCCATTGCATCTCTTTCATCTGAAAAAAGAGGTGAAGCAGTTTTTCTAACATGGTTTTGGTGATTGTCAGATAACGTTACGCCTCCTAATTCCCTCTTCTCCTGCCTTCATCACATTCGGCTGCTCTGAGATCCAGGATATTACAATAAAACATGAACTGCCAATAAATCCCAGACGGCCTCCCTGCTCTCTTATACCGCCTCCTTTTTTACCTTTCCTCCTTCACTCTCAGTCCAGTTCCCTCCACCGGTCGACCATAAATGACGGGGTCAGAAAATATCCCAGCTCCTGGACAGTGATTGAAAGGATTCATGTAAAGAGTTATATTTAATTCATGAGACCTCGTGGGATTCAAGCCAAATCCTGAGTTATGAATTTTTCTGAAGTTAAGCCCTCGGAGCTACATTTCATCATTTTAGTGATTCTTTGTATTCTGAAACTCACCAGCTGATTATTTTTTCATTTGGTCGGTTTGAAATTTGACACCACGAAGCGTTTTTCAATTTGTGCTCATTAAAACAGCTGCAGAATGTTTGTCAGCGATTAAATGAACAGATGATGAACACAAGCTAAACTTCATTAGCAGGAACAAAATAGTAATCCAACCCAAAAGGTCTTCTTCTTCTTCTTCTTCTACTTCTTCTTTGTCTCTTCTTCTTCTTCTTCTTCTTCTTCTCCTTCTTCTTCGTTGTCTTCTTCTTCTTCTTCTTCTTCTTCTTCTTTGTCTTCTCCTTCTCCTTCTCCTTCTTCTGTCTTCTTCTTCTTCTTTGTCTTCTTCGTCTTCTTCTTTGTTGTCTTCTTCTTCTTCTTCTTCTTCTTCTTCTTCTTCTCCTTCTTCTGTCTTCTTCTTCTTCTTTGTCTTCTTCGTCTTCTTCTTTGTTGTCTTCTTCTTCTTCTTCTTCTACTTCTTCTTCTCCTTCTTCTGTCTTCTTCTTCTTTGTCTTCTTCTTCTTCTTCTTCTTCTTCTTTGTCTTCTTCTCCTTCTTCTCCTTCTTCTTCTTCTTCTTCTTCTTCTTCTTCTTCTTCTTCTTCTTCTTCTTCTAAGAATGTGCCATCTAAGTAAAACCACAAATGTGACCCTCTGGCTGTGTCACTGTGGGTCAAACCTCTGTTCCAGCTGAGAGTCCGTTAGGCACAAAGATGTTTTGTGGAGGAGGAGACGCTGATCCTTCAGCCGCTGTGTCGTACCTGTCAGTCAAATCCTTAGAGACATCCTGGCCTCTCAGTCGTGACCACAGGGACGGACAGTTCCTGGGTTTTGGTGCAGTGAAGGATTTAACCTGACTGTCGCAGCACCGCCACAAAACTAGACGGATGTGTCGCATTTTCATGATCCTCCCGAAGTCATCGTGTTCATCTTCTGACAGAGAGCAGCAGTCGTGGTGAGGAGAGGGTATATGTGGCGCAGCACTGACAAGAAATAGATTACTTTGGCTTTTTATATCTAGATGGAGGAACACACATGCCTGAACACTCATTTTTGGAGCAGGAAGTGACCATATTTGGACGAGAGGGTGGAGCTGACTACGTAGCGAGTATTCAATCACAAGGTAGCCACGCCCTGAAGCTTTATCGTCTACTTAACTCTAAATGGGACCATCATTACAAAATAAGCATCATGCATTTTGTCATAAGCTTACATACAATCAGACTTCTTTTTGAAACCAGTGGAGTCGCCCCCTGCTGGCCAATAGGTTTAAGGTACTTCTGGCTTCAGTTTTGAACTTCTGCTTGTGCTGCTTCACTGTAAACTAAACCTACGTCTCATGTGATGATTCAGCATGAACAGATTTCAAACAGAATATATAATGAGTCCGTTCGTCTGCAGCAGTGAGCTCATGTTTACAACCAAGAAGATAAACCGTGTAGATAAAAGACTGTAGAAATGAAGAAGTACGTGTGGAAGTGAAACACTGTACACGGTCTCCTCACAGAGCTCCACCTTCAGACCCTCCTCAGCTGTGAACACGGAGCTCACTAAATTATTCAGCGTTAGCTTTGAGTTCACAGCAGAAGCCTCGGCTCAGAGGAGCGACCGTACGCTCGCAGGGCAGGAGGCTGTCCAGGTATCCCTGTTTCATTAGATGATGTGTTGTGAAAATCGTATTTGATGCAATCATGTGGCAGAATGAGTTTGAACTGCAGTCAGTGATTAAATGTGATTAGTTATGTATTGATACAGTGATATATTCACTCCACAGATTAGATTTAAGACCGACCATGAAAACATCTGTTCCTGGTATTGCATCACTGAAGAGAAGGCAAGATCACTTTCATTAAAAACATCAACTGTCGATTCAAAGGTAGCACATTAAAAACACGTGTGCATAAAACAAATACCAAACTAATGTGATTATTGCACTACATGTCCCAGAAAACACCACATCAGATGGTGAATAATGAGGTAAAACATTCAGACCATCCAGCTCTTCTTCTGTGTGTTTCTTGCTGCTGCTGTTGATACAAGACAAAGAAGATTTGTCCTGAGAGCTGCAGGTGTGAAAGCTTTCATGGACTGAGTCACTGCTGCAGTCTGAGCACATCTTCTGTAGGTGCATCCCTGTGAGAAATCACACTGTGAGGTGACCATGTCAGAAAAACATCTCCGCCGTCCCTGTTTTGTTCTATGTGTTTGGTTTTTGCACGAGATATTCATGTAGGTATTGATTATCCTTGATTGGTGATGGTTGATTGTGTCTTATGTGGCAGTGAGCTGGTTGTTTTCACTGATAAACTGATAAACATAATATCATGTGATGATGATGTCAATGCTTTATCATGCAGTTATTTTCATTATCCAATAATCTGCCGGTCGTTTTTATGATTAAGTAATTATGAAAAATACAAACACAATCTTTCTGTGTCAGCGGTGACGTCTTCTGAAATCTGGATTTTTCTGACTGTCAGTCCCAAAAGATATTTTATCACTTCTATACAACAGAGAAAAGTAGCAAATCATCAAATTTAGGAAGCTGGAACCAGCAAATGATCAGAATTATTTCAGCAATGACTGAAAGAAATAATATGTAACGTATAAAATATCTGAAAACAGCTGCCCCTCCCAGATGTTTCCAACAATGTTCAGACCAGAGAAATGTTTAACTAGTCAAGGTGCGTTTCATTTGGTCACCTGTCGCTGTAACTTCCAGCAGAGAGTCAGAGAGGAAGGAACGAGACAAAACGTAACGTGAATAGTGAATCAGACCGAACACACACATATATATACAGTATATATGTAAGAAAATATTGCAGATGATCGTGTCTCAACTTTTCACCTCCCTCTGAGAGAAGACTGTGCGTGCAGCAGGATTTGGAGCTTGAAAGCAGTTGTTGTGTGTTGTGAGCCGGCGGCTCTGCGCCGCTTGTCACGCTGCTGTGGTTTGAGTCCTGAGGAGGACGGACGGACGGACGGACGGCTCTCTGCAGAGCTGAGCTACTTGTAATCTAAAAAGCTGCCGTCTTTGTGTGTTTGTGAGGCTGCTGCTGCCGAAACCAGCAAACAAACAACAGCAAACACCAGCACACACAGTACACGCCCACACACATCACCCCCACGCACACACACACACAGAGAAACACTCACACACATGCAAATTAACTCACACACACACACACAGCGTGTATACAGAAGCCACAGAGGAGGTGACAGATTAGTGTGGGAGAGGAAGTAGTGGGTGTAAATTATTCAGCAGGAGTGTGTGAGCGAGAGAGAGAGAGAGAGAGAGGGAGACAGACGGGAGACGATACACTTTTATTTTTCTGTCTTTCCCTCAGAAAGTCGGGGAATTACAGTTTAGTGGGATGTGCAGGATACTTAATGTTCTCCTCCTCTCAGTCTGTTTCTGTTCATACCTCCATCTATCGCTCTATAATCCATCCATTCATCCATCCTTACACCCGTCAGTCCACCAAATGGATCCATTTATCCACAATCAGTCCAACAAACTGTTCGTCAATACGCTCATCAAGAAACTCTAGATTTTCTTTCGCTGTCGTGTTTCCATCAACACATTTTGAAGCATCACATTGGAAAAGATTCATCAACTGAATTCTTGCAGAAATGTTTTTATAAGAACAGTTAATGAGCTCAGTCGAAGATGGAAAACACTTTTTCTGAACAATTAACTCACTCGACTGAGCAGCTGATTACACCCCGAGAGGAGGAGGAGGAGGAGGAGGAGGAGAAGAAGGAGAAGAAGAAGAAGAAGGAGAAGAAGAAGAAGAAGAAGAAGAAGAAGAAGAAGAAGAAGGAGAAGAAGAAGAAGAAGAAGAAGAAGAAGAAGAAACTGTGTCTACTGTCTGCGTCTTCCCGGACATTCCCATAAGATTCCCGTTCAGAGAATAATCCCTACGTTTCCTCCCAGACCTCCTACGTTTTGTTTCTTTATCTTCTTTCTTTCTTCCAGTTTGTGATCTCTACTTCTTCTACTCTCTTTTTTACTGCCATGCTTAACGCAGCTTTTACCAAAGTCCTTATAGGCACGTCTTGCCACTCGGCAGCCATCTTGGCAACACAATTTTATTTTATATTATGTATTTTCTCCCCCCTGAAATGTCTCTGCCTTTACCACCATCTTCTTGACACTTCGATGGAAACACAGCTAAAAGTGTTTGTTTTATCCACTCACTTAATCTAATCATGATTTAACGCCTTCATCGCTCAAGTGTGCAGATACGACAGGAGTCCCACCTGAACATCTCTCTCTCGTCTTTTCTCATCGTTCCTCCACTTCATCTCCTGTGTTTCTCTTCTCTCTCTTTCCTCTCTGGAATATACCTCGCATGGTTAACGTCTGGCTTTGACAGCGAGCAGCGATGTGAGCAGAGCAGAGCAGAGCAGAATGGAGGCAGGAGGCATGTACCTGCCCTTCTAGCTCGGCTCCCTGGCTCCCTCTGTGATCCTCCTCTTCCTCCTCCTCCTCCTCCTCCTCCTCCTCCTCCTGTCTCTGGTCTCTGCCTGCTGCCTCAGTGATCTATCTCACCTCTTAAATTATTTGTAAATGTACAGAAAGAAGAGGGACGTGCATTGTTATTCTAAATGTCCGACAACAACATGGAGATTATCCCAACAGATATGAACCTCTGTGTTTAACCAGAAAGAGCCTAACCCTCGACTCCATCTGCAGAAACAGTCATTCTATGGTTGTACAACACTTTTCATTCACACTGGACAGAAAAACAAAATCAAGCCAACCAAAACCGTCTTGGTTCATCTTTCCTCTGTTCCAACAACCACCGACCGTTGTTTGGTCGAAATAATAATGAATTCACCGCGTTAGATGTGATAATATTCTGTCTCCACACACTGACGCTGCCCTTCCTCTCGCTCCTCTCCTGATATTAAGTTGGCAAATTAAGGTTTATTTTTTCAACAGTTGGTGATTGTTGGAACAGTGGACAGATGAACTGAAATGGTTTTGGTCTTTTCTGTCTAGTTCGAATGACATTTGTTTAACAATGATAAAATTACTGTTTCTGCAGATGGGGTCTGGTAGCTTTGGCGAGCAGTCTCTCTCTGGTTAAACAAAAAAAGATCTTATTCTTTAATAAAAAGGTTTATATCTGTTGGGATCCTCTCGTTAATGTTGTCATGCCTGTCAGTGGCAGCCTGCTGCAGCGCTCCGGCTCAATACTGCTCCAAGTTATCCTTTAAGTACAACACCTCCGATAGAAAGTCTTCAGTGAACTGCGAGACAGCGAGTCAGGGAGAAAACAACGCTGGAGTGCCGGTGACAACACACACATTCATGCGGACATGATGAAATTGGATCAGCGTCAAGAGCAGAGAGAGGCCCGATTGGTAGCGGTGAACTAATTGACGGGAGAATAGATGGAAGGGGACGAGAGGTCGAATATCTGAAATGATAAAGAGAGAGAGAGAGAGCGAGGGGGAAAAACAGGTCAGTGCAACAACGGACTGATGGAGTGTAATTGGGGAAGAGAGAGAGAGGTCCAGCAGAAAGTACATAACTCAGCCTTGATTAGGATGCAGAGAGAGTGATGAACATGATGAGGGGAGAAAACAGAGAAATGTCCCATGAATACATAAACACCAGACAATTAGGAGACAGAGACAATGAGAGAGGCTGATTGGAGATGAACACAATTAGGACGAGAGAACAGAGAAGTTCCCTCTTCGTGCCGAGCCGGAGAATCCAGCGTAGCGTGGTGTTCGCCTCCTGCAGTTCACTCCTCACAGTCACGACTAACAAGTGATTTATTGAGTTTAGGATGAGGAAGGAAAGGAAGGAGATGAAATCATGAACAGCTTTGATGTAATTCAAATACTGGAGGTCCAACTCAGAAGTCTTAAACCCAAACATCCTGTTTACGCCACAGAAAAGTCAACCCCCTCCACCAGGAAGTGAGGTAAAGGTGATGGAAAGTAGTAACCCATGCCACCAGACTCCCTTAACAAATCACACAATTTTGAGAGTTGTTGCATAAAGAGAAACATTGCACTGACTGGAGTGATATTTATGTGAGGTACGATGAGACCGGGGGATTTTTTCTGGCGCAGGTTTGTTTGGTTTCTAGAGTCACAGATTTGGGAATGTGTCTTCGAGGTCGACGGGGGAAAACTTGTTCTGTTAATTAGAGCTGCAAGAATTTATGTAGATGAAACCGAGGTTTGCATTGTAGTCTCAGGGAAGGATGCCGACGGGGAAATAACAAAACAGTTTTGGAGTTATTTGAAGTCAAGTAATTTCTTAAACACACTGAAGACATCAAAGGTTTTCACATCATCAGCGCCATGTAGGAGGTAATGATTCTGGTTAAAGGAAATGATTTAACTGTATTTGGATAATTTGGTTTGAAGGCACCTTACAGGTCAATAGGAACAGAGAGAAACTTCTAACTTACAGTGTTATTTTATCCTGTTACCAGACTCTCATTGTCTGATGAACGTCTCCTACCTTTTTATATCGTCTGTAGTCATCTTGTTAATTACACCCACATTAAATCAGTAGTCCTCACTGCTGCTCCTCACTTCTCTGCAGAAAAGAGCTGAAGTAACCAACAAAGGGTCGCCTCAGAACACGTTCTGCTCCTGTGAGAAGAGAGAAATTGTAAATGCTCAGAATTAATCTTTTTAGGAGACCAGAGAGCTGCTCAGAATGCAAATAGACGGAGGAAGTCGGAAATCTGTAAGTCGGGCCTGAGGCTCCGACCGAGGGCTCTGCTGCAGCTGATTGGCTGAGAAGCTGACTGACTGTTTTAAAAACAAGCAGCACACCAACGCATCATGAAAACATGTAGACATGCACACAGATATGTTGGTTCTGTATCCGCAGCAGTGATAGTGTTCAGCTCATGTGCTTGCTAATGAGCAGTGGAGCAGAGCACAGAGCTCTGCAGGGGTGAGCTGTTTGTCTGAGATGGTTTTGGGTCGGGGCGGGGGGGGGGATTAAAGAAAACTTAAATCTAAAAAGTACTGAAGATCTCCTCCTTTGTTTGCCTTCACACGGCTACATTTTCTCTGGTTCTGAGCAGCCACACAGCTCAACACATTTACATTTTAAAGCTGCCCAACAACAGTCTGATCTCTTCACCACTGAGCAGTTAAACAGTGCTGCAGCGTAGCACATGTGATGAAATATCCAATCCAGCGGTTTGTACGGAGATATGATCTCTAATTTCTTACACACTTTAAAGATACAGGCTGTCTTTGTGTTTGATTCAGACTGGTGGCTCTCAGTGTTCAGGTTCTGTCGGACTGTAATATGTACAGTTGTGGTACAGTTGCAGCCTGGGGGAGCGGTGTGGGCTCCTTGAAGGATTTTAAATGGGTCTCAAAATGAGGTACAATTTATTTTCAGCCACAGGAGCAGCGTGGCTCCAGGGATGGCAGTGTCAGCTCTTTGGTCCAGACTGAAATGTTTTACAATCACTGGATGGATTGTGGTGACACTGTAATGGACATTCAGGTCCCCAGGAGGTGAAGAGCTTTTCATCTCAGGTCACCAGCAAGTCAGAAGTATGAATTATTCAATGAAATGCCCTCAAACAGACGGATTAGGTCAAAGTTTGTCACAGGCGTTCTTAGTTCCCAGACAATGTGTCCTAACGGGGATTGTTTCCCTCCATCCTCGCCGACATGCATCCAAAGACTAACCCTTCACACTTTCCAAGATCCTTTATTGATTAGTTTGGGAGGAGAGTTTACTCCAGACGGATTTGAGAAACTGAACTCTGTAACGAACTGAATTTCTATCTTTTGTTGTTGTTGAATCACTGAAGGGTTTTTTTGTTGTTGTTGTCGAACTCGAGAATCTTTATATTTGGTGAATATTATCTGAACTCTGCTCTGCAACAATCCACCAGGATGAAAACAAGCTGTGCCAAGAAGAAAATAAAAACAATCAAACCAATGTTCTGCTGATCTTTACAAATCCAGTTCAATAGTGTGACAATGGCAAAGCTGCCTGACTGATATTTTGGTGGCAGTTGTTGTAAAGATCACCATAAAACTTAAAACATGGATGAATTATAAACACCTCTGTGATCTCTGACTCAAAATTTAAATGTATCCAGTACTTTGGTTCGGTATCATTCCCATGAGCCTCAGCTGTACTTTGTGTTAGCATATAGCACATGCTAACATGCTGAAATAAGATGGTGAACATGGGACACAACTTCCTCCTTGCGGCGCTGTGAGTGTGACTGTAGATGAATATCTGGCTGTCAAACTTCTCTGTGGCTGTTTTCTCCTCCCCAACAAGTTGAGTTGTGTAACTCTGTCCGTAGTGTTGTAAAAAATCAGAATCTGTTGTTTAATGCATGTCCATCTGGGATATTTAACTTGGTAAGTGTAGAAGTGAGCAGAGAGCTGCCAGCTTGATTCACAGACCGGCCTGCAGCTCTGTTTCTGCTCTGTGAATGAGTAACTCTCACTCAGCAGCGGTGTTAGTCTCTCTGTCGGTGTGACTCTCGAACGCTGCTCACCTCTTTCTTCCTGACTGCTCTGTGTAGTTTTGTTTTAGTGCTCTGTGTACAAACTGCTTCGCTCCACTGGCGAGTGAAGGTCTTGATCTGCAGTGTATTTAATTTAAAGTCATCTCTAGCGGCTTTTATCTCGGCCCCTTCGCTCTCTGCGAACTCGCTCTCATCACTTGATGTCAACCGAAGTCGGTGCTGTTGACATTTAGCACCTCTGGGTCAGTGCCGGGTCACAGCGACTGATGCAGCATGAGCAAATTCATAGAGTCTCCAGCCAATGGACTGTCAGGAGAAAATAAATGGAAAGCACCACAGTCGCAGCGTCAACTGTAACTGAGAGCGGCTTCATTTCTCTGCACAGCTCCATCCTCTCACCCTGCAGCCTCAGTTTATTCAATATATGAATGCATGTATAAAGCCATCTATTCCCTCGCCTGTCTGTCTCAACGTCCACAGTTTGAAGTGATCGCATTGCTCCTTCATCTAGTTTACACGATGCAGCGATACATCTATCTGCATCTCTGCTGCAAGTATTTGCATTTAAATAAGGACATTGGGATGTGAGATGAAAATGTAGGAAAAGGTTTGAAAGTCTTGCTCAGAAACATCTCCACCGGACATGTTAGTGATTGAGAGTAGATCTCTGTTAGCGAGGTGCTCCTCTTGCAGAACGTTCTGCTGTCACTTATAAAAAACAATTTGAGAAAACAATGAAATCCCAGCACCCCTCGCCTCCAGCACTTAGCTCTGCCTCTCTGTTTTGCACATTCACGTGGAGGTGTTGGGTGTCCTGATTCTTGCAGGGCGAAGTGTTCGAGCTGCACAGCTCGTCGAAAGGAGGCGCACTTTAAGCCGAGGGTGGAGGTTCAGTGCGTTAATGTAAGGGATGTGACAAATTTTCATTTTTGAGATGAATATCCTCACATGAATAAGTTGAAACGCTGTCTTGCTCATGGACGTACGCTCCTATATTAGTTTCCTGATTTATTTTAATTTGCCTAACCCTGTCACCAGGGCTGAAGGCCAGGAACAAATTAAATCAGGGAGATGAGGTTACCAGCAGTTATTCATCCTTTATTTCTACAGGAAGCGTTATGATTTCTGATTACTTGTTTAAGATTCTTTGATTGTTTTATGCTAAAAACAATGTGTCTCCTCTCTGTGATGCAATAAAATATTTGTTTCCTAACAAACTGTCAGGTTAAAGTGATTCCAGTGTGTTTTAGCGCAGAATGTTTTGATGATTATCAGGATAATATTGTGAATCGCAGCTGTGTCAGACAGGATAATCGTGACATGTCTAGTTTTGGTCCTTTTCTTTATAACAAGCAGAAAACAAACACTAGTAGTTTGTTGATGTCTCAGTAGCTAACTAGCTAGTAAGCTAACGTTACCTTTTTATTGCTAATATGTATTTCAGTGTTGCATTCCCCCCTTTTGATGACATATCAAAAGGAAATGCATCCAGTCCTACAGTGAAGCTGCTGCGCTCGGTACCGCTCAGTGCAGCCTGGCAGGGTAGGAGCACAGGTTGCTAATGTTAGCCTATAAAACACCTCTAATGGCCGGGTGATGAAGCAGTGTTGTTTTTAATTTGCTGACTTGACTGATGGCGTGAAGTTGTGAGTGAACTGCGAGCCCAAGCTTTTTCTATCTCCATCAGATAGATGGAAAATGGCTTTGTGATAATAGAAAGGGAAATCATAACAGCTGGAGACGACAAATTGGAAATGTCTGGTCGAGTTTGTTGTCTTGAAATCATTGTCAAACATTTTGAAATAGCAGCAAATGTATTTAAACCAAAAGGCTGCTACACATTAACATCGACAGACTCTTAATGCCTTTCTTTAGTGTGTTTGCAGCCACAGCTACAATATAAACACTAATGTTAACGTATTACCTGTGATCGTCAGGGTCGACTCAATGCTCTTTGTTCACAGAAGATGTTAAATCTCCTGACGAGCAGCTGCGTGAGACGCAAAGTGGTGATGAAAGTTGACCTGACGCTGCACTGCAGGAACAAACTGCCGAGGCTGCAGCTATTTCTAATTAGCAAATGAGTGACCTTTTATGTATTGTAGCGCGCTGCAGAGAGGCTGGTGATAGCATCAGTGAGAGAGTATTACTTTCCCACCCAGTGGATTTCATTTAATTACGTTTTTTTATTTCACTTATTGCTTTAAGCTACTTAAGCAGCAGAGGTAAAAAGTCTTAAGGTAGGAAGCAGGAATTAAAATGAAACGATTAAATGGGAGATAAAGTGGATATGGTGAGTTTTAGTGCTGCTTTTTGTCGAGTTTTTCAGAGCTAATGAATGTAGACAGAGGTGAGTAGTGTGTGTTATTGCAAGGATGTATTTTTAAATCAAAAGTCTGACATTTTTTGGTTTCTTGCAGAGTTAGATTAGAAGATTGATACCACTCGTATGTCTGTACAATCAATATGAAGCCAGCAACCATCTAACTTAGCTTAGCATAAAGACTGGAAACAGCTGGCTCTGTCCAGAGGGAGAAAAGAAATCCACCTATCAGCACGTCCTGAGGTCTCTGCTGGCTGTTTGGTAACACAACCGCTTTTAAAACAGCAGATCATTTTTACACATTGGGTTTTGTACAAACAAGACACAATGTGTTGATTAATGAGCCTCCGAGATGCTGACTGGCAGATTTTATCACCTTTGGACGGAGCCAGGTGAGCTGTCTCCCTCTGTTTACAGTCTATAAGCTAAGCTAAGTTAGCCAGATGTGTGAGAAATCAATATTCCAGCTCACACCAGCACCTGATTACACTGATTTATTAACAATTTACATGAAAAAAGCAACAAAGAGAGAAGTACGTGTTTCCCATGTTGATTCATTAGATTCACTGTGTGCCTGATTGCTAATAAACAGTGTTCATCAGATTCTAGTGTGTTCGCTGGAACATTGATTTTTTTGGTCCATTGTGGCTTCAACCTGCAACAGCTGGACCAGGAGAGAAGCACTGCTGTGCACGAGGTAACATTATTGAGCTTTTCCTTTAAAGGAAACATATTCTGCTCATTTTCAGGTTCATGATTTTACTTTGGGTCACTACTAGAACAGGTTTACCTGCTTTAATGCTCAAAAACACATCCGTTTTCTCAGACTGTCCAGTGCTGCAGCGCTGTATCCCCTCTCTGTCTGTTTTAGCTCCTGTCTCTTTAAGGCCCCGCCTCCTGAATATCTAGTCTGCTCTGATTGGTCAGCTCACACAGGCCTGAGTCAGCACCGCTAACAACAACAGAGCAGCTGTGCTAAATCAGTTCTTACGTGTCAAACTAGCTGCTAGGCGTAAATGATGCAACGCATGACTCTGACGAAGTGTGATGTCACAGAGTTACAGAGTTAGAGACATTTTTTACTTTTCTGTGCCCAGTGCATCTGGACTATCAATCACGGTTTTCACAGCAGTTTGCGACACACGACCTCCTGCATATTTACAGCACACAGTCAGCTCTGTGCATTGTAAATACGCCAGCCGACAGTTTGCAGAGCTGAGGCAGAGATGCATGCACAGACAGAAAGCCCACATATCTGGTCAGAAGGAGAAGCACACCTACTTTTAAATATCATCAAAGACTTGGATATCGACAGCTTTTTGGATACGTGTAAATCGCCACGCCGGCCTCTTCGAGAAGGTGTTTGAACGAATGAAAGATGGAGGCTTCGTATAGTCGACCAACTCTGCCACCAGTAGGGAAAAGTCCTGTTCGTTGCAACATGATTGCAGGATGTAAATTCCTCCCCAGCACTTAAATAGTGATTGTGTTAATTGGAGTCTGCACGGCTGCATGTAAACGGGAATATTCATTTTCATTTGTCATGAAGCTTCATCGGAATATTGTCATTTTCAGAGTAAGGGCAATTATTGTTGATTGTTGAAAGGCATTCTGGGAAATGATTATGACTGATAAAAGACAATGACGCTGTGTCAAAGCACATTCAGTTGGTTTTACTCAACAAAGGAAACCCGAAGGCGTAAAAACAAAAGGTTCACCATCTCTGAGACTGTCGGTTTGAATCCCAGACACACTCTCCTGCAGAGAGAAGGTGATTTTTACAACAGCTCCATCGTAATGAAATTTATTTAGCAGTGCTGGAGATCGTTCACAGTGAACTGTAGAGAGAAGAAATCATTTTCTCCAGGAGATTGCTTCACTCTCTCGCTGATGGGCCTCGTCCCTCGTGTCACGATGCTCTCTACAATCACACACACAAATAAATCACCTGACGCGGCAGCATCCCTCACCCCAACTTATTGAAATATAATGTATCATTTTCTTTAGGGACATGTGGGGCCTTGTTGCCACGGTGACCAACATTCAGACGGATTAGAAAATGATTTTTTTTTTTTTACAGTTTTTGTCCTTGAAGAAAATCCTGTATTGTCTGTGCTGTGGAAAACCTGACCAGAGTAAATGAAGCTTATTTTCAGTGCAGCTTGTGGATGTTATTTTCAATATGTTGTTTGACTCGACCTTTAGAAAGACTGTGAAACAAGTCGGAGGGAGACACGGAGATAAAAAGGCAGAGACGGGACGAAGCCGGAGAGGTGACGTGGTGCATAAATGAACCGTAGGAAAGGCAGGAAGGAGCCGCGCAGGGTGAAAGAGCACAGCGATTAGAGAGACGGCTCAGAGCAGGAGATTATTTGCAGGTGAACTTTTCTGTTGATGAATGTCTCAGCAACGAACGTGTTGGCGTCAACCTTTAGCCGAGACATTTACGTCAGCGACCAACGAGGAGGAGAGGACAGGAAGAGAAAGCTGATGTTTATTAGAGTATCACAGACGAGGTCACAGCTCCTCAGTTCACACCTGAGGACTGTGGAGCGTCAAGACATCAGGTTACACACACGCAAACCTTTAACCCTTAAAGGAACAGTTCACCCAAAAATGGAAATCCAGTCATCATCTCCTCCATGCTGATGGAAGGTCAGGTGAAGTTTCATAGTTCACAAAACTTTTCTGGAGCATCACAGTAAAACAGCGTCACAGCATCGTCCTAAACAACTGAAGTAGCTGGAGACTTGATTGGAAAAGACGTTTGCACCGTTTTTTAACCCTATGATAGCGATTGTTGTTTACATGATCCTGTTTACGGCAATCTAAAATAAAAAAACAAACACTTTTTCCACCTAATCACGTTGTTCAGGTGTGATGACGTCATGACGTCACGTGATGTACGATGCAAAAACGAGGAGCATTGCCCCAAAATGGTCGCGAGAAATTATTTTTTCCCTGATTGTGTTCAAGTCAATCTAAATTTTAAAACATTTTAAAAACATTATAGCCAGAGCATTCATTCTTTTTGCAACAGGAAGCCAGGACTTTAGTCCTCCGTCATACATCGCATTATAGGCACGTGATGATGTCATTATGTGACGTGTAATGCAAAACGAGGTGATGACGCGACGAGGGGAGCAGAGAGGAGGTTCAGAGAAATAGTAGTTTTGAGCAAAGTGTATTTTGTAGTTGTTGAGAGTTTGAAGATGCTTCAAGAAGTAACATCACAACAAGCAACAATACCAGTGAAGGCACCGGAGAATACTGTGTTTCTATAACAGATGAAACTATCAACACGTCTTTTTTCTCTTCTCATAAAAATGAGAATATCTCAAAAACTAAAATATGTACATATTTAAATAAGTTGTCGAGTGTTAAGAAATATTTTTGTTCATGTTTCTACATTTAGAAATCTTTTGGATTAAAATGTTTTATATTTTTATTTAATAAAATGTGGTGAAGAAATATCTAATTTATAATTTTTTAAAAAATATGACATAATTCCAACACTTTGTACATTTATTATTGTTTCTTGACTTCCATAACATTTTAGCTTAGGTTGTACAGATTTCCAGGATATGAAGCATTTGAAGATACTACAAAAACACCAATGTAGGCACTGGCAAATCATTTCTATTGCAAAGGGTTACCCGGAAACATTCGCTGTATCTGAAGTGTGTGCACGAGCTTGACCACCAAAAACAACAACACTGTTTATCTGTTGATCTGTATGTTTCATCAAATCACACAAGAGTTTCAGGAAGATGTTCAAATGATCTAAATCCTCCTGTCAGCACGCGCTCGCTGAATAAAGAAGATAAGTTACTGTGAAGGCAGTGAGAACGTCGTGTACATGTAAATACTGTGTGCGTGGCGTTCGTTACGTTCACGCTGTCCCCTGGATCCACCGAGTCGTATCAGATGAGTTGACCTTGCAGCAGCAGGTCATCTCTCCGAGCAGCCGTCCCTCTCAGCAGATAAAAAGCTATTGACAGAGTGAAGAGGAGCCGCCATCGACCTGCTAATAGAGGTCACAACCTTGTGAAGGAGGATGATTTGATGATTTGAATCTCCACTGTGTCACAAATCAGACGCTGGATGCTCTGAGTTTCAGACAGAATACATTAAATGCTGCGTAGGAATGTTTTCCATCACACACAGCCCTCAGTATCTCATAATCCTCCCCTCATTAGCTGTTTAATGGAGGATTACACTGGTCATATCTGCCAACATTTAGATTTCAGAGTTTTCCGACAGGCAGGGGAGGGTAGTTAATATTTAGGCAGAGAGCAGTCTTACCCTGATATTTCAACAACGCGGTTGTGTGTTGCCAAAGATTACATGTAGTGTGCAGATTGTGTTTCACAGGCGATCAGTTAACTTAGCTAATGTCAGAGAAACATCCAAACCATGCACATTATGCGAGTTTTGGCAGGTTGATAAATATCAGAAGACCATATAATAGTAACCAGGTATTTACGTCCAGGTGAGAAAGCCACTGCTGCTATGTTTTCTGCAACGGTGTCCCTGTAAGGTAGTGTCGAGGGAACTTGTTTTGCACGCGGGGAGTCGAATTTATTAAAGCCCTGCTGAAGAAGAGGAACAACTGTTAGCTTGTTTTCATATTGTTAGCGGCCAGGTTAGGGTAACTTATCATTTTCAGGGTGCAGGTTGTTGGCTCAGTTGTTTTCAGGGATGTTAAAGCGGTAACATGCAGGAGGCTGCTGCCTGAAACAGTCCTGCACCTGCAACCAGCTTCACCTTATTTATCTTTTTTCATTTAGCTGCATTTTGTTGGCAGCCTGAAGGCGACTTTCTGGTGATAAACTTGGAAATGTTTTACTTCATGATTTGCCGAGCAGCACCTGAATGCAACATCAGTTACAACGGGACACTTTCTACAACGAACGTTTCTACAAATCCTTAAAAAGTCTTGAAATGTCTGAAATGCAGTTTTATCAATATTAGGCCTCAAAAGTCATTATAATGAATTTGAGAACTCAGTCGCCACAAACATTTGATTTAATTTCATTTATCCAGTTTTAATTTTGTTTTATCAAACTGAGTCGAGTTCTTCTGCGTCACAGTTTCTGATGTTTCGCATTTTTACACCTACCAGTGAACCTAACGCTGTCTTTAATTACTTTATACCTGCACTCACCTGGTGGCAAAATGTATATAAACTTTACTGCGCACTGGCTGGGAAAGCCCGAGAAACAGTTTGTGAGACAATAAAACACTCTGCAGGTTTATCGGCTCTTTAAAAGCAGAATTTCCTCAAAGGTTAGAAACGTTTTATGTGTCTGTGGTCATAATCTGCAGCGGATGACTCACCAGTACTCCATTCGTAATAAAAAGCCCAAATCAGCCTCATATATCACACATGTGTCTCACCCTGCTGCTCCTCATCATCCCTCACACACACACACACGCACACACACGCGATGCACACACACTTCATTTTGTGTGTTTTTGTGTTTGTGCTCGTTATCCGTGACCCTGCTCTCGGGTTGATTGCTCACCTAATTAACTGACATCTATAGAAATGAGACCTGATCACTGATGCATGTCCCTCCTCTCTCTCTCTCTCATACTATCTTTAACACTCTCCTTCAGTCTCCTCACTTTCTTTACTCCTGCCATCTGTCTCCTCCTCTGCACCACTCCTCTCCTCTCTCTGAGCTCATGTGGGATGTGGTTCTCCATATTCATGCTGGATGTTTTGTTTTGGTTTCCTCTCGGTGCCTGTGGGAGTTTGCAGGCAGTTTTTGAAGATGCTTTCAGGCATTGTTGCCTCTGTGAAATGTTTAAAGCAGCATGGAAAGTGAAAGCCTCTCATCTGTTAATCTCTCTCTGTCTCTCTCTCTGTATCTGCAGTCTGCCAGTGAGTAGCAGCTCTATGTGGATCAAGAGTTAAAGAAGGAGCACCTGAGTCTAGTGGTGAGTCGGCTCTCCTTCCTGCCTTTTCTCTTTCCGTTTCTGGTCATATTTCTGTCTCCTGGGAGTCGCAGTAATTGGGCCAGACACAGCCATCGAGAGCAAACAGGGTGAGAAGAGGTGCAGCATCTGTTCTGGGTGCAGATTGTGTAATCCTCACCTCACACTGTTCTGTATCACATCCACCTCCAGCCTGTCACACAGTCACACAGCTGTCTACAGATTAGTTTCCTCTGCTGTTTCTGGCTCAAGACAGATCATGTGTTTCACATTTACACACTGCAAGCCTCTCTCTCTGTCTGCCCTCCATCACTCTCTTGTAAACTTGCATGCAGCTACAGTTTATCTTCCATTTACTGAGTTGTGACGCATTAGTGGGTTGTTAAATTGACTTCACTTGAAGGCATCATGTGTCTAAGATGTCTTGGGCTTCATGAGTCTGATACAGCTGGACCAGCCGACAAGGGCGACACCAGATCTTGAAATCAGACTCCATAAAAACTTGACATTTCGCCCTGCGTCACACATACCCCTCTTCAGCCAAAGCGAACCAAGTGCTGGTCCCGGGCTGGTGCCAGTGCTGGTTCAACCTTACCCCTTTTCGACCAAGGCTGTTCAGGTGCTGGTTCGGAGCCGGTGCCCACTCTGGAACCAGGTCTTTGCATTTCAAAACCACCAGTGAGTGGTACCACTTTGCCAGTCTAGAACAAAGAGCCGCTTATGCCAGGGGCTGGGGGCGGGGTTAATGTGACCAAGGACTAAATAAAACTGCTTATGATCACCTTTTTAAAAAAACAGTGCTCGTGTAGCGCGTTCTGACTTCATGGGAGAATAAACCTGAATAACCTGAAGACAGAAGACAGTAAACTCACTATGTCTCAGAGTAAAAATCCATTAAACAACACTGCCTGCTCACCGGTCACGAACTCTTCATTCAGCAGAACTTGCTGCAGGAGAAGTAACTGAGCCTCCTCCTCCTCCTCTGTCATCTCAACGCCTACCTTTCCAAATGTTGTCCAGCAGAAGAAATCATCATAAAACCATCCAAACAGTCTCACAAAGCAGACTATTACCTGCACATAGACGTGAGGAAGGTCAGGTACACAAATTAATGAAAAACACAGTTCACAGACCTCGCTGAAGCGTGCACTGCTACGTCTGTCAGACTCCTTCTTGAATCTCAACATTAGTCTCTGCTCTGGGATATAAAAGATACCTAAACTCAGTAATTTGCAATAAATGTGTATTTTATCATCAACAGGGACACAGTTTGAAGTCACTACTGTATGTTATCACCAGAGTTTAGCCTAAATAGCTCCTGATTGATATGAACTACTTCTACGTCTGCCTGTCAAAGACACACGTGAGCTACGGCGTTGATGACGAGGCTCTTTCAGTTCTCAGAGCAGCAACAGCTCTTCATGTGATGTGTGTGGGAGGACTGAGAGGCGCCGAGGCAACAACACAAACTTTGTCAAGCTTCTGAGATTTATTATAATACAGAATATGATGAGGTTATACAGCCCCGGCCTGAAGAGGAGGAGAAGTTAGGTGCTGCTTTGACCAGACAGACTTCAATCACCGGGTCGTTTGGCTCTGACAGGTCTTATCCAGGTCTGGCGGGGAACCTTCACCCCGCAGAATTTAACCTGTTCTGCTTTGGTTTGAATCTTTTCCTCGGTTCTTATGTGTGAACGAGAGAGAGTGTGATGGATCTAGTGAGGCACAGAGAGAGACCTTCAGCTGTTTTTGCAGATGAGGTCATTAGTGAGAGTGTGTGCTGGAGCTGCAGGAGGCAAATTACATGTAAATGTATGTTCCTCGCCATAATGGAGGTGGATGGTCGTCAGATGCTTGTGTGTTCCCCAGCAGAGAAACATTAAGATGAGGCGGTGAAGATGTGTGTGTGTGTGTGTGTGTGCGTGCGTGTGTGTGTGTGTGTGTGTGTGTGTGTGTGTGTGTGTGTGTGTGTGTGTGTGTGCGTCTATCCTGCAGCACTTCTTACCTTTTACACTTTTATCACATTCACTAATAAAGATCGTAATAAAGATTCTTCACGTCGCTGAACTGAGTCTGAGTCAGTTTTTAATTATTGGATTTAATCAATTATCTGACAGACCAGCACATACACACACATACGAATACACACACACACACACACACACAGCCACACATGTGTGTCACCAATGACCAAGAGGTTGAGGGCTACAGCAATGCATTCTGGGTAACAGCAACAGTAATGGCTCATTAGCTTTATCCCACGGCAACCTAGCCAAGTGGTGATGAATGGGTGCCGGTGGGTGGTCATTACCGTGTGTGTGTGTGTGTGTGTGTGTGTGTGTGTCTTTGTATTACTTTGAACTAGTTATGTCAAGTCAAGTTTATCTATAGAGCACATTTAGAAACAACCAAAGTACTGTACGAATCAAAGTGAACGCCACGACAACAGAGAACACGATGACGTCAGAAGCAAACAAACAGAACAATAAATGGCGTCTATAGAAAACAAAGTACAGTGAGTTGCAGTAGTCTTACCCAGAGGAGGTTAATGTGGTGGTAACTGTCTTTGGCCTCATTAAGGCTCAGCGTCAGATCTGCATCCAGCCTTCTGTTCGCACTCTGCGATCATTTCATCCATATTTCTGCACGTTTGTCTGAAAGCTTACAGATACGGAGCAAAACCTTCATATACCGAGACCTGCAGCCACATGAACACAACAGACAAACAGCTCGAGTCGTTTTTCTTTCAGTAATGACGTGAGACTTCTGGCCTGGTCGTGGAGGTTTGATAGTCCTGGATGCCACACTGATCCTTAAGACGGTGTAATAAAACACAAACATCAGCCTCGGTAACTCGGTGCAGCGTTTGATTCATAAGTTATGTATTTATAATGTTGTGAAGATTAGTCATGAATATTTATCATGTTTCTTTTTCTCTTCTTTTTTCTCATGTTTGTGGGTGTTTGGTGATTTTTGCATAATCGCCTGTCTGTGTGGTCATTAATGTTAATATTCACACACACACACACACACACACACACACACACACACCCTCCAGCTCAGCCCTGACACACCTATTATATCTCCAGCGACTCTCCATCTCCCTCCTCTTCTCTCTCCACACCTCTACAGCCACCTCCTTCTCATTTCTTCCTTCACTCTCTCCTCTCGCCTCTTCTGCTCTTTACCTTTCAGATCTGTCTGCTTGTGTGTTGTTACGTGTGTATGTGTGCGTTCACCAGCTGTGCACATCATCACGGTGGTAAACAGCCTCGTATTAACCGACTGGGCCTCATCAGAATGATTCGTGCCGTCGCGTGTCGGCTGAGTTCTTCTCGTCAGCCAGATGTGACACTGATGGATGTTCTTATGGATGCTGTTAGGCAAAGTGTGGCGCCTCTGAACATAGTGTAGTGTGAGTCTGCCTGTGTGTGTGTGTGTGTGTGTGTGTGTGTGTGTGTGTGTGTGTGTGTGTGTGTGTGTGTGTGTGTGTGTAATTGATGAGGCTGATGAGTCTCAGAGGTGTGTCTCAGTAATAGAGAGCACATGAAAAGGACATATTAGCATATTTTATAAAGTGAAATATTGGAGGAAGTTAAAAATGGAAAACCTCAGTGGACGACTGCCGTCTCTGCTCTGACTCTCAACACTGTGTGGCAACATTATCATGTAGGTCAGATCTTTAAGATCTCAGGGTCTGAACATTGTGCTGAGCGACATCATATCTTGTCGTGTTTGTTTGTTGATGCCTTTTAATGTTTTTAGGGGTATTTGTTTTCTGAAGAAGTGCGTTGAATATAAACAGGAAACATTTAAAATGCATATTTGCAATGAAATACTCAACCTATAAGATTAAAGAGGTCATATTTCAGGTTCATACTTTTATTTGGGGTCCTAGTAGAACAGGTTTACACAAAAAAATGCTTCATACCACAATAAAGGAAAGGCAAAAACCCTAAAAGCAGCCTCAGTAAGTGGTTAATTGCATCTTGAGTAAGTGAAGCATTAATTTCTGAGGACGAGAACAACCAACGCTGCAAACGGTTGCAGGATATGCAGGCCATCGAACACACACGTACACGTCGTGGCTTTAAAAGGTTCATCAAAAATCTGAAAAACTCAGAAAGTGAAATGAAAAGAAAGTGAAATGAAAAGAAAAGAAAGTGAAATGAAAAGAAAGTTTTCTCCGACCGACTGGGGCAGAGAAGTCATTACTCCCTTTTTCAAAAACATAATTTGATTTCTTATTACGCCGTCTGCTCCTCTGCTTCAGGACAAAGACAGATGATAGATGGATATGAGCATATGAGCAGAGAGTTTACCTGGTGCTGTGGAGTGAATGGGAAGAAGAACAAATCAGACCACTTTTTACTTCATATGTGAAATTATCTTTACTTTGGGGCATTTTTAGATAGTTAAAGTAACAAATGTGAAAGAACAGGAGCTCAGGGATCAGCACGCTGTGTGAGAACAGTGGTGGATGGTGGAAAAAACACATGTTAGGTGAGACAGATGCATTTGTTCTGTTATATTACCATCTGTGTGGTACAAGCTGGAGGAGAGGAGGGAGGGAATAACACCAGAGAGAAGCTACATGAAGGAAAGAAAGAAGATAACTGGAGAACAACTGCGGCAATTAAAGAGATAAAAAATGAAACTATGAAAACGTCGCTTTGAGCCATAAGTTTCTCATATTATACATTAAACGTAATAAGTAATAATTATACATTACTTATTTAATACCTGCAGTGCTGTAGTTGAGTTTGTTGGTGCGAAGCTGTAAAACAAAAAGAGACAAATGGGCTGTTACTGTGTACTATGGTTGAATAAAAACACTTTACTCCAAAAGCAAAAGCCACTTTCTTCTCTTCTCTCTTCTCTCAGTTATAAACCAGGAGTAACAGCACATTCTCATCTGTTAACATCATTATTCCCTCCTGTCGCTGAGATCTGTTTAAATTGAGTCTTATCGAGTGGAGCGCAGAAGTAAATTATTCATGTGGCTTTGCTTCTCTGTGCACGTATACAGGTGTCAAGACTCAAAACTAAAAACGTCTCTTTGAGTTTTGTGCAGGAGGAGATTCAGTAGACTGAGCAGGTTGTGTTGTTCAGAGCGATTCACTTTTGATTTAAAAAGAAAAAAAGACTAAATGTAAAATGTTGTGCATCATCAACACAGAGGAGAAGATGTGAAACAGTCCGAGGGCTCCTTCAGTATAGGAAGTGCAGCTGCTTCATCTGCAAGATCATGTGATCTTACTAATTCATCTTGCTTGGCTTCAAACTGTGCACAAACATTTGTCAAAGCGGAGATTCAGATTGTTCCTGGAAGTTCATAGCGGGCGATTTTAAATGAGTGAATACAGACTAACTTGACTAACTTGACTAACTTTCATGTGACGGTCTGGCAGCTCGAATGAGAAACTTGTACGTGAGATAAACAAGACAGAGAGTGAAACTAAAAAAGTTTTGGAGAAAGTTGAGGAGGGATTGCGTCTCACTGGCAGGTCATGTGTGGGTTCAGTATTTTGTAAACAGCTGCTGAGGTGAATCCAGGTGTGACTGAGGTAAACTTATTGATTTGACCGGTGGGCAAATCCACTTCACTCAAGAGGAACAGATAAACAGTGTGTGGACGAGATGAGACGAATGAGACAAGAATTCAACAAAGGAAAGAATCAATACTGAGGCGAGGCCGAGGGACGTGTCCTGCAGCTTTTAGAAGATAAAGTGTGGATCCACAGACGAGGAGGAGCTTCTGCCTCTTTGTTGATCCGACTCCATCTGTCAGGTTGAATTATAACCCTTCACATACGGATCGACAGGCTGGCCGGCTAATCAATCACAAAGTACTCTCCATGCTGTCTCTCGCAGACGGACCAGAACAGAACCGGCAGCGTCGTTAAAGTTCTCATTTTTAACATTTTTATGGAATCAATCAAAGCTCATTTTGGGGATTCACAGAAAAATGATGTAGAATGTAATCAAGTGCAATTAAGTCTCATTCATATCAGCCTCTCTGTCTGCTGTTCGCTCCCTTTACACTCCACCGAGAGCTTCATTAAGTGAACGCCTCCGAAAACACTTCATCCTGCTTAAAGCGTCCAACTGGTGACACGTGGGCTGGTTTTAACTGTGACGCAGGCAGAGGAAACACAAAGCGACTGACTGACCAGGATCACTTCTCAAACATGTCCACGACATGTTCAGCATTCTTCTGTCAGGGCATCATTTTCAGTTAGTTTTTTTGTAAAGGAAAGGAAGTGATGATGACAACAAAGAGCTTCCACAGAGGAATAAAAAAGTAGTGCACATGACATGAACTCATACTCCCACGATGCTTTGTGTTTTATTGATGCAAAAATGGCCGTTGTGCGACAGTGATGGCGTTTCTGAAATCTCAGTGTACCGCTCACTGTTTAAATGTGTATCGTGTTGAGCGCTGAATGATTTCAGACACAAAAACAATCGTTACGTTGTCCGACATCCAGACCACGACTCATGAATCTGGGACAGTTCGGCTGATAGAAGCCACAGTCCAGATGTTCCCTCGTATTTATATTTACTATGAAAAGAAACTGCATGATGTTGGCAGGCCTGACCTCCATGGTTAGCCGGTCGCTGCAGACTTGCTGCTAAGTGACCATTCAGAGCAGGATTATGAGCATCTCTCCGAGCTGTCAGCTGCAGCAGCTCAGCAGTGTTGGAAACAAGTGGCAGGCTGCCTCCAAACAAACTGCTTTGTGAATATGACTCAGAGGAATCTTTGTCGTTGACTGTGAAGAGAAACTTTAGTTGGTTGTGAAGCTGCGAAAACAAAACATTTTCTCTCCAAAAAATGTCGACTGTACGAGGTACTTGTATTGTAGCACACCGAGAAATATATATGTGTTTACATCTTTGGCGCTTTACGTTGCCGTCAGACAGCCCTTTCCTTTGGGACTACATTCCCTCAACCGTACAACATCCGTATTCCTACGCAAAAGCACAGCTGAGCCTGTCACACACTGTATTACTGCAGATCAGTGGGTGTCTGAGGCAATGAAAAGCACCATAAATGTTCAAAATATAGCGTACACTAAAACGGATATATATATTTTTAGGTGGCTAAACTACATCTTGCTGTCGCTGCCGTTTAGCAGTACAATGCTCTGCTTCTCCACACAGGTGGAGAGCTGGTGGTCATCTACTGCAGGTAACACACAGACCAGGGTCTAAATGCTTCATACAGCCCGACATCAAAACACCTGAACTATCCCTTTAAGCACAAATGCTCAAACTCCTGCAGACAGAGGAGAAGTTGAGGTGAGAGCGAGAGGCGATGGATGGAGGTGAGTTAGTGCTGATAGATGGGACTTTTTACCAGGTACTCTGTGGCCCCACAGAGACACACAGAGAAGCAAAAATACACACAAACACAGAAAGAAAAGAAAAGGCTTGTGTGCACCTCAGCACGAACAACAGCGACTCTCAGGCACAGCTGTAACTCCCTGACTGAGGAGCTATTTGGCAGCAGCCTGAGGACTAAAACTGTCTTTATATCCGAACACAATGAAGAAACACTCAACAGACGGAGCGAACACGCAGCCCAGCCTCTCTTTACCTCCTCTGCTTCTCCCTCACTCATTTTTTCCTTGACATTTTCCTCTCACGCACTATTTAACTGAAATTTGTGCTCTGATTTTACATTGTAGTCATTCAGCCGAAGCTCTTATCCACCGTGACGTATTGTTCAGTGAGAGCATCGGTACTATTAGCTTCTTCTTCTTCTTCTTCTTCTTCTTCTTCTTCTTCTTCTTCTTCTTCTTCTTCCTAGATGATCAGTGTTATAAGTAGGTACTTAAAGCTTCCTGACTACATTACTGTGATGGGGACTGATGATGCAGTCAGTGAGGAGTGCAGAGGAGGATGTAAAAAGGCAGTGAGGGAGGATGAAGGTTCATGCAGAGTGCTGCATTAAGTGACGTTGTGTTTCTAACTCTGACTGAAGAAGGAAGAGATGGTTACACGTTGGTTTTTTTTATATTTTGACAGGGAAGTAATGATAATATATCTTGTCAGGGACACACGCAAAAAAGATTATATAATATGATATTTAAATATGCTTAAAATGTCCCCTCAAATATATTAATATCAAAAATATGAATAATGCTATGCAGCTACACACTGCTGCACCGTCATAATAACTAAACTTAAATTATAGTTGTTATTACCACCTGAACGTTAGCCAGCTAGCGTACATTAGCTGGTGAGGATGTTCCACTCGCTGGCTGAACAGCAGCTCAGGTGTCTGAAGTGTCTCTGTTCTGGTGTTCAGTCACGTCCTCACACACTCTTGGATCAGTCGATGTTTGCATCTTTCTGTCTCTTTGGGCTGGTGGGTTTTAACATGACATCCTGCCGTCCGTCCGTCCTCTCCGCATCTCTCTGCTCCGTCGACTGACACTGATTGTCTCCTTCCAACAGAACGAGGCTCAGCGGCAGAAAAGAAAATGATTGTTGAGAGACCAATTTGCTCCCTGATTTAGCCTCACTTTGCCTTAATGAGGGAGGGAGAGAGTGTGTTCGTTAGCCTCCCTTTGTTATTTGTGCCTCGTCATGTAAGCTGTGGTCCCAGTGGACGCTGGGAATACCTCAGTCTGGTGCTGTGATGGCAGATCAGTGATACATGATACAAAACATTAAAACATTAAATTACAATTGAGCATGTGTTGCAGAGGATTAGCAGATTATCACACATACACAGCGTCCAAACTTCTTTGGACTCAGGGTTGTATTTTTCTTTTTTAAAGATTTATGTCCTCACTGGGATCCGATGAGCAGACAGACGGAGTAGAGAAGTCAGAAGATACGTTGTGGGTTTTGATCTTTCCACAAGTTTTATTGACAGAAAATATCAAATCTTGCCGGCCCAAAGCCAAAGATGTTTCAAATCAACTCATCCTGCGTCTGATGTAAGTCAAGAGTTTGGTGTGAAAGTATTTGACCCCGCTGGATTAATGAACGGGAGGACTTAAAAAGTACTACAAGGAACTTTAGCTGGTTATGAAACAGTCTCGTTTTAATTCTGGTCCTTCTGATACAATGAAAACTATTTTTTATGGCACAGTGCTGAGGATGAATGTTGGAGTTTCACAGCCTGAGGAACGAAGCTGCTCTGTAGTCTGGTGTGTAAAACAAAGTTTAATTTGTTTGCTGCCAGAATCAACACAAAATGAAAGTTCCTGGAAGAAGCTTTAACATTTCTTTGGGAACACAAAGAGACACAGAACAACTGCAGAGACTACGAGGACACACAAACTGACCACACAGGGACCCAAAAGTATCTTAAAGAGGCGTAACACAACTACAGAAAGACAGAAAACTACAAAGAGATACAAAACCATCACAAAGAGACGGTCAGTACGTTTACATGATGTTACAAACCGGACTTTTAAAGTCCATGTCAACATGTTAGTCCGACTGAAATTGTAATAAATCGAATTTCTCAAAGTCGGACCAACACACCTAGATGATGCGGCCTGAACTGGCCTCGAGGTTCTGCACATGCACCACAGTCCCCGCGCCGGGCGTTGACCCGGAAGTCGTCCGTTGACCCGGAAGTCGTCCGTTGACCCGGAAGTCGTCCGTGGCATAAATCAGTAGCGGGAAGCCGGGAAAAACAAAAGAAGAAGACGACGACGAAGATATTAATACAATATATATTATGTAACGCACAGCGCCAGAAACTCATCCATGTTTTCACCATTCGCTGTGCGGCCCGTTTGTCGCTTCATAACTTGTTTGGTATGTGACATAATAGGTCAACCGGATGAAGGTCCAGTAGCAACTAGCTGAAACTGTGCATATCGCACGGTGCATGTTGGAGATAAACACCAAATATAGATGCAGTGATTGGTGTGTACATCATCCAGACAGCATATGAACAACAGATTTATTATCAGTACACGAGCGTAGACACGGAGAGACTGGAACAAATACTGGCAGCAGCAGATGCGACCGAGGTTTGGCTGATCAACCAAACATCTAAAGGAGAGAAGAGAGAAGAGAGAAGAGGAGCTGAAGAAGTGCTGTGGGTCAGCACTACTGCTGTTACAAATTAGTTTGAATTCAAATTAAATATAAAACTTCAGGCTTCAGTGACTTTTAAAAGTTGGCAGTTAAAAATGTGGTTTGAATCACGAGCACCTTTTCATGAATAATACATATAGATTGCTGTTTAGCTCTTAACAAACTGCCTCATTTGTATAAATCGGTACAGCCCAGAGGTGTGAACGCGTCGCCTCTCTGGAGTTCAACGCAATTAACAATTAATGTGTTGAAACAGTGAGTCCCGGCAGAGCTAATGTCCCGCGTCCTGTTTGTTTTCTTCAGTGTTTGGACCTCACTGATCTCTCTGTATCAGAGCTGAGTCACTCAGATACGTTTCCTCCTTCTGCTGCTTCACATGCAAAGCCTTCACCTGCTGAACCTCACGATGGCTTTCATTATAAAGAAGCCGCAGGATGTGCAGTGTGTTTGTCAGGGAGGTTAGTGCTGCTATTGATCACTAAGAATATGTTGTAATCTTTTATGGAGCTTTAAGCCTCAGTGAGCTGTGAGATAAAAAAAAAAAGCTGCAGGCCTCCGACTCATCGCTAAGGTGGACAACTTCTTAAACCGTGCACTGCTGGAGATCTGCTCGAGCCGCAGACTGCAGTAGTTCACTGTCTAATGGAAGTTATTGACTTTCATCTGTATTAAAACAACAGGACGTCATGAATCCTACAGTTCGTTTGGCTGTAAACAGATACAGCAGCTTCTCTTCTGCTGCTGCTTTTCTGAGGAGACAGCTGTCTGTTTATCTGGAGACTCCCACAGTGAGTCTCCAGATAAACTCTGGGGGTGATGGTGGACACATGAAGCTGCTCCAGAGGAGCTTAAACGGATCAGAACAATTCTCAACTATGAATAGGTGTACGCCACCCTGTGTGTCTGTTTATGTCATCTGCTGTATGTTTCTGTGCAGTGCTTTTTGTATGTGTTCTCATGTTGCCCTCTTGGGAAAAGGATTAAATTGACTGGACTTGACACACAGACAGGTGAGAGATGAAAGGAAAAGCCTGAATAAATGAGTGGAGAGACATCAAACAGCTGTTTGTTGGCATTGTTCAGGTCCACTTGTCCTTTCGGAGGGAACAATCACCGCAAATCAATACAAAGTTGCTCTGAGTGATCACTTTATCTATCCTGATGGGACTGGTCTCTTCCAGGACGACATTGAGGGCAACAGAAATCTCAACCTTTGGATTAAGTTTGGACGTATTAAATTAGAAGAGCAGCAGCTGGTCGATCAGGTCGATCTGCAACAGCTGAAGTGGTCGGTGTGTTTACTTGGCGACTGCAGGTCACAATCTCCTGTATTAGCGCTGTCGCTACACGGAGGAAAAGTATGACATAATTTGAGAAAATACAACAAAAACACACAATAAACAGATAAACTAACCAATCAATAGACAGGGATCCAATATTTCTGATAAGCTATCTGGTATTTCAATGAAACTAAGACTAGAGAAAATGTCGAGCACATATATTTATATATAAACACACATATCTGATGAATACGGCATAGATTCAAATCAAGCTTTAAACATCTCTACACCGTCATCAATGAATAAGGGTTCAATAGACTTGTTGTTCTGGCAGTATGACACTCAATATGTAGGTTTTTCCTTTCCTGTCAGTAGTTGTATTAATACGTCTTGCACTTCTCCCTCTAAATGCACTGTGTTTATATGTTTCTCTCTTTATACTCACTATATAACCTGATGTTCCTGACATGTCATTGAACATTGAGCAGGATTGAATCAGGCCTTTTATATACTGACTGCACGTGATTCTCTATTCACTCCTCACACGTCCGTATGAATAATTCAGACGCTGGAAATGTTCTTCCATATTCTTGAGTGGCCGTCGTCTGTAAAGCCATCCAAGATTTTTCGAGTTGATTCTAGTTTATTGGTGCACGAAGCACCAGCGAGAAGTTCAGTGTGAAAAGCTTTTTGTTGAATTAATGAAACAGGTGAAAGTTAATGTGAAGTGTTTTAGTGACTTCAGCAGTGCAACACTTAATGCTCTTCATCTGTTCAAGTGGACTGAAACGCCATAGAAGTGTGTGTGTGTGTGTCTGTGTGTGTGTGTGTGTGTGTGTGTGTGTGTGTGTGTGTGTGTGTGTGTGTGTGTGTGTGTGTGTGTGTGTGTGTGTGTGTGTTGAATGTTGCTAAGCAGCTACTTGTTGTTGCCTGTCCTGTTTGTTCTGTGTTCTCTGAGGATTCCCATGAGAGAGAGAGACAGAGGTCGAGATATGAAACGATCAGGAGAGAGAATAAGACACACACACACACACACACACACACACACACACACACACAGCTGGGTCTGTCCCGATCCAAACACCTGATTGGTTTGTTCTCAGAAGCGTGACCTAAACAATAACAGCTCACGGTCACATGGTGCATCTTCTTCGGAAAATGACTGAGTAATTAGAGATGTCAGCAGCCTTAAAGTGGAAACATGAAGTGACAGTGTCGTTCTCTGAGTCGTGTCTTCTCGGGGGAAATGAAATAATAGACCACAGAAGAAGACACTGGGCAGATGGCAGATCATTTGGTAACAAAAACAGCCAAATAAAACGGTAGTGATGTACGGAGTTGAGACTTACTGGAAATGAAAAATGAAAGACAAAACAGTGAAGCGTCAGGAGAAATGAATGACCACGACTGGATAAAGAAACATTGGTATCCACTCTTAGATTCACTTCAAGATCCTTCTGGCACTAAAACGTGTCCTTACATTAACTAGACAATCTACCGATTCATCATTGTGACGGGACCAAAGCACACATGCTGCACATAGTACACTGTTTATACAAATATAATCAATCACACCATGTTTTCCTTCTTCTCTCTCGTCGATTGTAGCACAGAGATCACCAAATACTGCTGCAAGGAAGGCAAGTAACCCAGCAGCGTCGATGTTTCACATAAGTGTCGGTCAGCTCTTTACAAACAACGACACAACAGAGCAATACCCAGACCTCGTTGTCTCCCCAGTTAGAAAACTTTCTCCATTTCTGTTCTTCTTCATTAAGATAAGTGCTGCTAGCTGCTTTTTCTGCCGTCATGCTGGCTCACTCTTTTTTTAAACAGATGTAGATTCAGTGTTGTTGCTGCCTGCTGCTGACTCAGAGGCAGAACAAAAACGACCCGCCCATTCTGTCTCCGTACCTCATGTTGAGAGCTGCAGGGTTGATTAACGGTGCAATGGTCCCGCCTCGAACAGGCTGCATAAAAGATGCTTCTGTGTCTCCATCTTTCTGTCGATTTTCTGTTGAATGTTGGTATTAATAGTACAGTTATAAAGGCAGTTACACGTAGTTTTCCTCTACATATAATCCACACAATGCTGCAGCGATGGGGCGCAGAGTAAAGTGCAAAGACAAAGTGTTGCGTAGCTTTGCATCATGAGTGTGTGGCAGGTAGAAGCAAAGTGTCAGGAAGCATTTTAGTCAAAACAACAAGATTCTCGTCAGTGTCTCACTCAACGCTGAAAGCATTTATCAACACAGCGTTTGGGTCTGTTCAACCTTCATCATGATGTGAGCAGCATCACAGCACTTCCATATGTACACACATACTGTAGGAGCGGCCTACATCCAATCATCCAATCAGAGTGTGTCATCAGTCAGAAAATATGATTAAAGAGGGAGACAGAAACATGTTAATGTGTGCATCACGACGCACCTGTCACAGATTCAGGTGTGCAGATACTTTTAGTGTATACAGGAAGTTTTCCTGCTTCAGACACGCTGAGTGAAGAAGCATCTGGGTTCATGACAGCTGTCATCTTTTTGACTGTGCACTGAAATGCCAACAGCAAAAGTCTGAACTAAAACTGACTGAACTTTCAGCACAGCGGTGAAATATAATGTCATGTCAGCAACACCAACACCAACACATCAGGTGATCGTGTGAGGTGTTTCTCGCAGCAATCCCATGATCCTCTGGGTGTCACGGTGTGGAGGGAGGTGCAGTGTCACAGATTAAACAGACGCAGAGGGAGACGGCAGGAGGACGAGAATAATACACCAACAGAGAGAGAGATGGTCCACAGGCAGATAAAGAAATACATCAGCCATGTTTCTAAACATGTACATGTATGTAGTGTGTGTGTGTGTGTGTGTGTGTGTGTGTGTGTGTGTGTGTCCTCTCACATCAGGTCATTAATCACACTAACAGGCTGCTAACGCTGCTTAACCAGGTACAGGCTGGATGAAAACAATATTCATGAAGCTGCTGTGATGGATGTGTGTGTGTGTGTGTGTGTGTGTGTGTGTGTGTGTGTGTGTGTGTGTGTGTGTGTGTGTGTGTGTGTGTGTGTGTGTGTGTGTGTGTGTGTGTGTGTGTGTGTGTGTGTGTGTGTCCTCTCACATCAGGTCATTAATCACACTAACAGGCTGCTAACGCTGCTTAACCAGGTACAGGCTGGATGAAAACAATATTCATGAAGCTGCTGTGATGGATGTGTGTGTGTGTGTGTGTGTGTGTGTGTGGTGTGTGTGTTGTGTGTTAATATGTATGTGTAATGTATTTGTATAGGTCACTCATGATGAATGGGACACAGCAGGAGGTGTGTTAGTGCTGCTACTGGTGTGTAGATGTGTACTGAAGATGAGTGTGAAGCTGTTTATTAGATAATTATCATAATATTTAGTGTTTTACTCTGCGGGACGACTGTTTCAGTCTGTTTGCCTCCGCTGCTTTTGGTTTATGTTAAAGAATAACTCTGGTTTATTACAGTTTTACACAAATAGGATGACGGACGGTCAGATAAGTCCACACATTAACTTCTCAAGTAGAAGTACAGATACTTGTACACAAATGACTTTCAACTGCTTTACTCCAGTAAAAGTAATAGAGTACGCCAAATAAAAATAATACATAATTCCCCTCAAATGCAATTAGACTAAAGTAACGAGGCTGTTTAAGGTGACGGTTACGGCAAGCAGTGATTCAGTGATGGTTGAGTCAGTTTCCAGGAAATTAATGTGATGGAAACACGAATATGTGCGTGTGTGTGTGTGTGTGTGTGTGTGTGTGTGTGTGTGTGTCCTGCTGATTACACAGATGCCTCCTTTTGTGTTTTTGCCAATCTCTGGTGACATCACCTCCCGAAAGGGCACCACACCCACACACTCAAACACAAACACAGAAACAATAGAGCGGTGAAGTCACGCCCCGTCCGGCGCACCGCCATCGGACCTTATTTCAGAAAAGATATGTATGGTAGTCATAAAACTAACCAGGTATGAGGCTATAACTAGAAGAGCACAATCAGGAAATGCTGTGCTTGCATCGGTAACGTCACACGACTCCTGAAGCAGCTGAACACGATGAAACAGTGAAATACAGCAGATATTTAAAAGCACAAACAGGGACACTGGAGATAAACTAAGAATTTCTGTCAGACTTCCTGCACAGACATGAGGCGCACTTTCAACTTTTGACCAAAAGTACCAGAGGAAAAGCTCCACTGGTGCCGGTGACGCATGTTGAGCAGGACGATGTCGTTCACTGGGTGGTTTTACACAAAGCTTAAATAATATCTTACTATCTTTACGACAAACTGCGACTTTCTTGACTTGGAAAATGATCTTTTAAATTCATTCGTAGCACAATTAAAGCAGAAAATGCATTTGTGTCTCCCCGTCGACTACTGTACACGTTTCTTCTGAATGGAGCAGACGGGAAGTGGCAGGACTTCACCTCTCCATGTAGAATAGGGACTATTTCTTTAGTTCTGATCCAAACGGTTCATTCAGTTTTACCCCGTACTGGTGTGGAGGCAGATGTCTCCCAACATGGCCAGTCAAACCAAAACCATGTATTCATGTTTATGTTTGTAAAGAGATAACTGTGTGTATGATTGTGTAGCATGAAGGATCGATACACTTCATTATGCACCCCTGTGTTGTATAATGATAAATGACCTCGTTACCATTTATGAATAAAGAGACAGTCAGTGAAAAAACATGTTTTTGTGATTGAGGTCAATCAAACCTTCAGATTCAGCCGTCAACAGGAGAAGTTGTGTATTATATTAAAATCAATTCATCAGAGAGCCTCTTGATGTCTCTCTGATGATTCCCCCCCATCAAGTCAACAACAGATGGTGTTATCACCGCGTATACAGTACACACACACGCACACACACACACACACACACACACACACACACACACACACACACACACACACACACACACACAGGTGCACACTGCGTTGTTTCCTTCAAAGCCTGAATGAATCGTTAACATCGCTGACAGCTGAGTTTCGTCGATGTCCTCTTGAGAAAACACTTATCATCATTCCCTCCAAGAAATTAGTGTCATCAGAATTTACAGTCTCTCTCTGAACCTCCGCCAGCTGGCTATTACAGAGGCGTGTGATGAAGGGCAGGCACTCATCAAACCTCCTTGAACTCTGAGGTTGAGATGAGAAAGTGGTCACAGTAGGAGTGTGTGTCAGGGAAAAGAGAGGAAAATGGATGATGCGTTCAGGCCCGGGGCGCTCACACAAAGGAAGGTAACAGCTGTGTAAACACAACATAATTAAAGTTTTACATCAAATTTGTAAAAGAAAACTCGTCTTTTCTAATTAATCATCTATAGAGTTGATTATTTGAATTCTGTTGCTGCATCTCTGTGTTTTTTTATCTGTGTGGACCCAAACATCACATGATGGTCGTATGTTGACGTCCTGTCCTCCTGATCAGCTGTGACAGACAAACTCGTGGGTTCATGTGTTCACCAGGAAGTTCACGTTAAACTTCGAAGCGTTGCTAATATCTGACAGGCTTCCTCTTGTGTGTATCAGAAGACCAGTAAAGTCGTCTTTCTTTGCTCTGGGAGAGACACTTCCTTCTGACTTCTGTGTGAAGGTATGTTCTCCAAATATATTTCATCCTCAACCCATCAATGTTTTGCAAACAGTGCTAGAAGACACGACACATTTCAACTGTTTGTAGCAGGAAAATGTGAAAACCTCTTTATCTTCTGGTTTCACCTTCCTTTGTGTCAACACATAATACAACTGAGAGTCCTTCATTCAAAGTGATTAAATCCAGATGTAGCAGCTGTTTGACGGTGTGAATGTTTTCCACATTAACACGATGATACAGAAAAATAATGCAAAAGCACTTCACTGCAGCAGACATGAGAGTGCAGTGTTTGTTTGTCTCCTGTATCTGCTAATGAACTCAAGTCAAA
The DNA here is from genome assembly GCF_040436345.1 of Pagrus major. Taxonomy (NCBI): domain Eukaryota; kingdom Metazoa; phylum Chordata; class Actinopteri; order Spariformes; family Sparidae; genus Pagrus; species Pagrus major. Next base: position 3,333,562 of record NC_133216.1, on the reverse strand, counting down.
TCATGTTAAAAAAACAAATAAGTTCAACATGTGTGCGACCAGAGCAAGAATATTTAGATCTTTGACCACAAAGATAAATAGAAATTATATTATTAGTTCCTTTTCTTAATCAAAAGGAAGCAGAACAATGATTTGCTGAGAACTGGAGTACAGATTAGAAAAAGACTTCATGATGATAGCAGCCAGTTTGTGATGAAGAGAAAAGTCTTTGTGCTGCAAACAACTAAAGGTTAAAACTAAAAGATCAAGTCCTTCCTGTCACATCCTGATCTCATCTGACTGAGTGGTCCGCTGCCTCTGATCTGTAGATTAACGCTCCGAAGCTTCAAACACTTTTAATCTAGTCTGCTGGATGTTTGGCAGCGGCTGAAAGATCGAACAAATAGTCCTTCAAACAACAAGATGCTGGGAAACGAGGAGCAAACAGAGCGAGGGAGGGAGGGGAGCTGAGCTGTGTGTTTACTGGCTGAAGGACATTTTTACCTGGCAAAGCAGGATTTTATATGTTTGGATAAAGCCAGCTGGAGGACGAGTTTGTGACAACTCGGCGCCAATTTGCATAGTGTTTAGGAAAATGAACAATAAGAGGGAGAAGAGGAGAGTGACAAGCAGAGAGGACAGAAATAGGCCGAGAGAAACAGCGGGGACAGAAAAGCCTCTCCTCTAAAGCACATCGCTGCCCCGACCGATACTGTGTGCTTTTAAAACAGCAGAGACTCTCTGCTGATTTATGAGTACCTGAGAGTGGCAGGTGTCCCTGAGTCACTGCTCTCTCAGCCTTTGCCAAATGCTTCACAACAAGAAGCTTTTAGCCCTGATTTTACCCTGCAGGATAATTATTCAGCTGTTATCGACAAATAAATACTTCAGAAGTTCAGCAGAACATTTTGATTTTGAAGCTTTTTCTTTGAGATTTGCTGTAACTACATGTGAGTGTTGCTCTGATGTGAAGGAAATCAGAATGTCACGATGTTGTGTTTGTGTTAGTGTGTTGTATTGTGGTGTACAACCAGGAAATAACGTAAGCAAGTTTGTACCTGGCAGAGGCTCCGTACTGACATTTGTATAAAACGTGCCATATGACAAGTCGCACCATCTCCAGCTGTGTTTGTAGCAACCAAAGCCAGGTGTATTTAAGGAGACCTCCAGACGTTTCCGACAGTTTTCAGACGACCAAAACCAAATATTTTTCATGGGAAGTCGGGCCATCTCCAGCCCTGTTTGTGGCCATCAAAACCAGGTTTTTTGAAGGAGACTTCCAAACATATCCAGCCATGTTTGGCCACAGAGCATACTGTAAGCGCAGCGCTGTGACGAGAAATAGAAAACTCAACCTGAAAAAATTAAGTTGCAACATTAAGGAACGTACAGCTTGAACTTATCTGAGGTTTTGCAGAAACATACTTAGCAAACATTTATTCTGGTGATTGTGTTGTATAAACCTACGAGGAGGATTTAATTTGAAACTCCAGGAAGCTGGCGTGGTGTGAAAATGAAAGAAAATCACTGTTGCTTCGACACCTTTTCTCCCTGAGCTCTTCAATTGTTTTGTTGTAGTTTCTGAGTGAGTGTGTTTGTTGCTGTGAAAACCTGAAATCCTCATCCTGCCCCGCCACTTTCAGCACAAATTACTTATTGATATCAGACATCGATTTGTTATTTACGATGTTATTTACTTAGTGGGGAGAGCGGAGGGGAGGAGGGAGCCTTTAAACGATAAAACTGAGACAAAGTGTGTGTGATTCAGCCTGACAGATCTCATTACTGTGTGAGAGGAGAGGAAAATCTGATCAGTCTTTATTCAGTGTTGCTTTTAAATCTCTTGATATGGAGTCAGTATGGTGCCTGCTGGTGTGTGACCACAGAAAGAGGAGCAGTAGTCAGGACTCAAGCTGAGCTGATCCTAAGCTTCGGTATCGGGGCTGATCCAGGGACGAGATGTCCAGATGTCTCGTTAAAAATATCCTGTTTTTTGCCACAAACGCAGCTGGAGATGTCTGCATCATTACAAATATTGATTTTACTCTGATGACACATTTTATTCCAACTGGGCTGTTAAAAAAACACCAGAGAAGAAGTTTGTGCCAAAACTAACAAAATGGCTGGTTCTTTTAAAACTGCGTGTTTACGTTCTGACCCACGAGTACACAGTCGTGATCACTACAACACGAGACCACGCCAACCTTTGTTTTTGTCTCAACAACACACCTGTAAAGTTTCGTGACTGCATCATTTGTGACGCTGACACAGTGACAGAAATTGTACGTATACGTATTGACGTATAAACTGTTATGGTAGTTTCCACTATAAAACGTGTTTTCAGAAACACATCTTGCTCTCGTGACACACTTACACAGACTCACAAAGTGAAAGCATCACCAGCAGACGCTGTCGCAGCTGATCAGAACCACATCCTCTCTCTGCTGAACTGGTTGCTGCAGCGCTGCTCTCCTTAATGACAGCAGAGCTCCACAGTGCGACATCTCACTGCATATTCAAGTGAATATTAGTGTGTGAACGTTGCTGAACGCTGGACGTGAATGTTATTCAGTGGCATCAGTGATCACTGTTCTGACACACGACAGTCAAATCCACGTACGTGTAACTCAGCAGCTAACGAAGCTGTTATCTCTCCTCTGCACGAAGCAGCTTCTCGTTAACGTCCAACACAGAACATCTCCAAACCAAAGTAAATTAAGCTTTTCAACTCTGTATTTTTTCAATCAGGACCTTCAGTGTTAGTGTTGGCGGCTGTGGATCGGGAGGTAGAGCAGGTCGGCGGTTCGATTCCTGTTATCGACGTGTTTGTGTTGTGTTGATCCTCAGCAGTGCGGCGTTGTACTCAGTCTGTCGGCCTGTTATTCCAGCTAGCCTCAGGCCAACACACAGCACAACCCACAGCTCAGGTGTGTGTGTGTGTGTGTGTGTGTGCACAGAAGAAGCATCTCTTCAGCTTCACACACGTCTTACAGTAACGAGTTTAACTTCACCTTTCCTCCCACTCACCAACAAAATGATTAACAGGAGCAGACCTGTCAGCATCAGCAGTCGTTGTTTAATACGCTGTTAAATGGCTGTTTGATGAGTGGAGGGTTACAGTCAGAGGCTAATGAAGGCTCTTACTGTGCCATGCATGATGGGAGAGAGAGCTATCTGCAGAGATAAGAGAGGGAGAAGTATACAGTATCTGACTCTGTGTGTGTGTGTGTGTGTGTGTGTGCGTGAGAATTGATTTAGCACAGCTGCTCTGTTGTTGTTAGCGGCGCTGGCTCAGGCCCGTGTGAGCTGACCAATCAGAGCGGACTGGGTATTCAGGGGGGAGGGGCACATCGTTCAGGGACACTTTCAGGAAATAATAAATGTTGCCGGTTGTTTTTTTTTTTGTTGTGAACTGACCCTTTAAAGGTTGTACAGTACATACAGTGTGTGTGTTTTGCTGAGCGAGCTTGATACGCCTTCGACCTCACTGCTGCACTGGTTTCTCTCTCCAGGGAGGTCCTGTGTGTGTGTGCGTGCGTGTGTGTGTGCGTGTGTGTGTGTCCGTCCCAGAGCTCAGTCTGCTCCTGTTGATGAATGAAGCCTCTCTCTCTTTTTTTACCCTCTCTCTCTCTCTTACCTCAACCCCCCCCCGTGATCGATTGCCCCACCAAACCTCTGCCCTAGTCGCCATGGCAACACGCTGCGCCCGCACTCTGAAAGACTGTAAACACGTTCAGGACCTCGGCCCGCATCGTTCCTCCATCCTCTCCTCCACCCTCCCCTCCATCCTCTCCTCCATCCTCTCCTCCACCCTCCCCTCCATCCTCTCCTCCACCCTCTCCTCCATCCTCTCCTCCATCCTCTCCTCCACCCTCTCCTCCATCGTCTCCTCCATCCTCTCCTCCTTCCTCTCCTCCCTGAGCCTCCCTTCCTCCACTCCTCTAGTTTATTACTCGTCGCCCCTCGCCTCGTTCCTCCTCCCCCTTTTGTACTCCTCCACCCTCCCCTCCATCCTCTCCTCCACCCTCTCCTTCATCCTCTCCTCCACCCTCTCCTCCACCCTCTCCTCCATCCTCTCCTCCACCCTCTCCTCCACCCTCTCCTCCATCCTCTCCTCCATCGTCTCCTCCATCCTCCCCTCCATCCTCTCCTCCTTCCTCTCCTCCCTGAGCCTCCCTTCCTCCACTCCTCTAGTTTATTACTCGTCGCCCCTCGCCTCGCTCCTCCTCCCCCTTTTGTACTCCTCCACCTCGGCCTCCATCACTCCCTCTGCCATTTTGATCCCTCCTTTTATCCCTTATCCCCGTCCACTTTGATCGTTTTCCCATCACTCCTTCTTCCAGCTGCCCTCTCCTGTTCTCCTTTACCCCTCTTTAATCAACCCTTCATCCCTCCTTCAGCTCCTCCTTTTACCTCGTCTTCCTCTGCCGGTCTACAGTGCCTCTTTTATCCCACCACCATCTCTTCTTCTCTCCCTCTGATAAACCTTTGTACTCCTTCCACCACATTCGTTTCTCCTCTCTCATCCCTCTTTCTCGCCTTCCTCTTCCATCCATTCCTTCTCTTTTTTTTCCCATCTCTCTCTTCATCTATCACTATCGACTTCACAGAAAACCTTCCTCTGCTCACTGCTCTTTGTGCAAACTGCTCCTCTTTTGGAAACCAAGACAGAAAGAGGAGGTGATGGGGAGCCTGATTTCATCTGCTCTCATAAAACTGAGAGATCGTGACTGTGCTCTGTTTGATCAGACGATAGCTGATCCTTTTAATCATCCTGTTTCATTCAGTTTAACTTCCAAATTACATTTTCTTCAAAGGAAGGAAATGCAGGAAGGTGAGTTAATGAAAACAAAGTCAAGGTAATCTTTAATTGAAGATTAGAAGACTTTCTGAAGTCGTCCGTCTTTATAAAAGAGCGTTCAAATATAAACCTCAACAGGGAAACGTGTCTTAGTTTTGTTTACATCCTCTTCTGGTCTCACTTTATTATAACAGCTGAAATAACTGACCGACTGCTCTGTTGGCTCTTTTTATTTTCAGTCTAACCTTTTTTCATTTTGCTTTTTGAAAATGTTCTCTGCATTATTATGATTCATAATAATAATACTCCCCCCATGCAGATATTTCAGTCAGGAGGGACTTCTTTCTTGAATGCATGAATATTTATTGCAGTGTGCACATCAGATGAGAAATAAGAGTCTTTGGCGACTGGGCCCATCATGGATGGATACATTCATTATATTTTAAGAGGGAAGGTGAAGCTGTGCAGCCAGGAAACCCCCGACGCTGGTGGGTGTGATGGATGTGATGAGGTGGAGGTGGATCGGGTGGAGGAGGGTCGTAACGATTTTGCCCTGAAATGACAGTCAGCTGATTGATACGTGGTGAGAGGGAGAGTTGTGAACGAGTGAACATTAAGATACGCTGAGCTTCAGCAAACAAGGGTTGCAGCATCCTTCTGAACAACTGAAGTAGCCGGGACTCCATGCCCTGAGATCCCAAAATGATTTTAAAAGACGGTATTTACACCCTCGATTCACCGTCGAGCTCCTGCTAACACTTTCAGCTGAGCAGCTGCAGTGAAGATTTTGGCATAGAGTCATAGAGAGAAAGTCAGAGTTGACGTAACGGTTAGAACAAGCTTCATTGTTGTCAAAACAATATCAGTCAGCCTAAATGAATTTTGACTCAACCCCGCATTCACCGTCCTGCGGCTGGAAATCCTCGTGCTACAAATTCCTGGCAGGAAATAATCCCGAACTAGTCAACTTGTGCAGGATCTGAACAAAAGGCAGCTGCAGCAGCTACAATCATTGTCTTCTTTGTGTGAACGAACAAATCATGTTTTCAGTGTGTGAGAGAGGAAGAGAAAGTGTGTGTACGGCGATGAGTCGGCTGCCTTCACTCAGCCTCCATTGATGAAAAGGAAAAGATACAACAGAGGAGGAGGAGGAGGAGGAGGAGGAGAGACTCTTGACCTCGCTGTTGTTTGTATATGTTGATGTTTCATTACACAGCATGTACAGACTGTATTCGTCATTTCATTAGAGCCGCGTCACGTCCGTCTCTGTGTGTTTTACTCGAACATCTCAGCTGATAATTGGCTGACACAGTCCAGCAGGACAACAGGAGCCTGCAGCGACTCCTCTGATGATTCTTGAGAACAAACAAACAGTTCGGGACAGACGCTGTGCAGCACATTTCATCCTGACGACACCACTCTGGTTTGATTCCTGTTGGCAGAGCCGTTCTGAAGTCCTTTAGCGTCCCGTTGTGTTCAGGCCTCAGCAGACACAGAGCAGCAAACAGAGAAAGTAAACATGTTGTGTAGTTACACAAACTCAAGCGCACACAATCTAAATATCTGACTTCCTGTGTCAAAAGGTTTGTTTTTCTCCGCTTGAGGAGACGTGCAACATTTGGAGAGGCTGACCTTGTTATTGTAAAACAGCAGCAGGACGGCTTCACTGATCTGTCCTGTTGGGATGTGAAGAACAGTGCTGCTGTGTAGATGTACACGATGCTCCAGATACCAGGTTACTGTTAAAGGTAAACAGCAGGATGTTTATGGACAAAAAACAACTCAATCTGCAGAATAAATGTTGGCGATGTATGTTTCTGCAAAGGATTTGTTCAAACTTCTTTATGTTGCAACTTTATGTTACTACGACACTGTGCTTATGTTCTGATGGCACAAAAAGCTCTTGGTTAGCGTTAGAAAGAGATCATGTTTTGGGTTTAAATAACTGGTTTTGTTGCCAAAAACACAGCTAGAAATGTCCCAAAATCTCATCAAAAATATCCTGTTTTTTCGCCTCAAACACGCCTCGAAAATGTCCCAACGTCTCGTCAAAGGTATCCCAGTTTTCGCCACCACAAACACAGTAGGCCTGTGGCAGCATCTCGCCAGAATATCCTGATTTTGTCCCGACATTTTGTCAAAAATATCCGTGAAAAATATCCCTTGAACATCCCTGGAAATGTCTTAACGTTTAATCAAAAATACCGAATTTTATACGGCACAAACACGGCTGTAAAATGTCCCAATGTCTCGTCAAAAATATCTGGTTTTGTCACCACAATGGCGGCTGGAAATGTCCCGACGTCTCATTAAAAATATCCGGGTTTTGTTGCCACGAACACGCCTGCAACAACCTGAAGAAAGAAGTTTAGAGCTAAACTCACAAAACAATAATAAATGGTTCTTTCAGATCGTTTGTTTTTGTGACGTCTCCTTCATGTCACGTACAGAAAACATAATCGTGAGACTGTGATGAGAAGAGAAAGCTGTGCAGAAATAGAGAGAAGACGTTAAGAAAGCAACAGAATTATATTTTCCGGTGTGTAATATTTAAACAGAAGGTGTTGGCAGGTGCTTCAAAGATGAAGCATTAGAGGAAGAAGAGAGGTAGAAGATGAAGGAGCGAGGGTTCAGTCCATCTGTCCATCGTTTGGTTTCACACTGAGGTTTAAGTCTCACCAGTTGGTGCTCACACACACACACACACTCTCTCTCTCACACACACACACACACACACTTACACACACACACACACACTCACAGTGTTGTAGAGAAACACGAGAGGACGAAAAACACACACACACGGATAACATCAGTCAGCTTCTGTCAGCGTGTGTGTGTGTGTGTGTGTGTGTGTGTGTGTGTGTGTGTGTGTGTGTGTGTGTGTGTGTGTGTGTGTGTGTGTGTGCGCGTGTGTGTGTGTGTGATTGACGGGGGAAGAGGAGAGTGACATTTGGTAAATAATCCCGGCTTTGCATGACTCAAATCAAAACAAATAAACAAACAAATATAACCGTCGTGATGTCAACCTGTTTTTCTGGAGGCCATCATGGTGACTCGTCCTCGCTGCCAGATTCCTCCCATCGCTCTCCCTCCATCTCCCTTCTTCTTCTTCTTCTTCTTCTTCTTCTTTCTTTCTGTCTTTTCATTCATTCCTCTTCCATCTTATTTAAAAATGTTCCTCCACCCTGCCTCCTTCAAACGTCTCTGCCTCCCTCTGCATGTCTTGCATCTGTTTGTACGTGTTGTTTCGGGCTGCAGCTAACGCGAAACAACACGCACAGCTTGTGTGACAGTTGTTTGGTCTAAAAATGTCTGGATGACGTCCGCAAACATATTCAGCCTGCTGTCACAGAGGAGGAAAGAAACCAGAAAATATTCACATTTAAGAACGGTTAATAATCGACAATTAATCGCTGCAGCTGTAATCTTGTCTGTGCGTCGCTCTTCCTCGTTCTCAACCTTATTCCAGGTTTCTCTTTCCCACTCCTTTCCTTCTCAGTGTCCCTCCTCCTGTCTCGAGGTCAGGGTAGAGATTACTTTTATTGGCTCTTCTGAGAGAAAATTGCTGTAGATTAAAGGCATAAAAGTCTATTATGTGACAGTCGATACAAACTAGCCTGAACTAAAATAAATCAGTCACACCTGCCGATACCTGAAATCCTGATTCTCTCTTCTCTCGAGCCGCCCTCCATCGATCTTTGTTGTTTCTTCTTTCATGAGTCTCTTTCTCATCTTTAAGTTTCTCTCCCTCCCTCTTCCTCTTCATCTCTTTCTGTGAACCTCCTCCTCCTCCGTCTTCCTCTCTATCCTAACTTTCTTTTCTCCTTCACCACCTGTGTTGTAATTAAAGTGAGCCAGGGTCTCTGCCGAGTCACATCATCTGCTGTGAATCACCTTTGCTTTACTCTCTTTATTTGTGTTCGTGTTGAAAGTTTGACGTCTTTACTTAATATTCAAGGACCTTGAATAGATGAGCACTGAAAACATCACATGAATGGAGGCAGGGTCAAGATCTGGAAATAAAAAAGACTTGGCTGTTCATTGACGTGCTGATTCTTGTTCCCAATGACAGTAAACAAGTCGACAAAGCACTTCTGGTATTTTTTAAAAAAGCATCATTCTCAAAAAGCGTAGCTGCAGGGTCTGTTTCCAGTTCGCTTTTTATCTGAAACCAGGACTGTAGCCAGGATTTTAAATGAATGCAGAGGTGACGCCAGGACTCCGACTCTTGTCCTGTGTGGGAGCTTCTGCACTGTATCTGCACTGCTCGTCCTCCTACAGGAGCCTTTCTTTCATTTTTCTGGTGAGGATGTTTGAGTTTCAGTGACAGCTTTGACTACAGTTGATCTTAAAACTTAACAGGAATCCAGTTCTTTCTGTTATTTCTCTGACTGGTCCTTTAAAGATTCATGTCATCAGTCGAGAAGACTCGGCGTTGACTTGCATTTGGTCTGTCAAATCAGCACAAAGTTATTCAGGAGCAGAAGAACGGCAACCTGTAAACTTTCCAGACTGAGTCTCAAATGGTCAAAAAAACCACAGATCTAACTGTGACTGAAGGCAGACGGGCAGCATGACTCCAGATGTCTGGTCTGATGTTTTCTGCTCTGCTGATGACTGTCGGTGAAGTCGACTGAACCTCTTTCAAACCAGACGGTGGTCCAGCCTCCTGCACTGCCGTCCACTGTGAGTGACTCTTCAGCTGACAGCAGCTCTGCAGGAGAGACGCTTCAGGGTGCGCTGGGATTTTTTATAACTGAGCTGTAAGCAGGAGACACACTTTGACTTTAGCGTTTTAACTGCTCATAAATATGTTTATCAAAATCATCACTTCAGCTGGTCTGTATGAGGGAAAAGGAACGGACAGTCACGTCTTCGTTTAGTTATTTCCCTTCAGTTTCTCTCCTCTCAGTATGTTCATGAACAGACGTCAAACGACATCAGGCTGCTGACTTCTGCATGCTCCAACTGAGTTTAGGCCGTTTGTGGTAGTGAGTGCCACAATATCTGCAGATGCAAGACACCATGAGCTCGGACGTATCACCAACATACTGTGACCGTTATACCTGACGTACATGTAAACACTTTGTACCATGACACCTGAAAGTTGGGGGACAAGTCTCATCGTCTCTCGCCTTCCAGCACAGTGATGTCAAACACATTTTCTGCTCAATTTATAAAATTTTCCACTCAGGTGAACACGTCTGGCCTCAATTCTCTCCATCTAGAGCGAGTCTGCCTCGTGTTCACTCGTATTTCATTTCACCTTGGATGTAATAACTGTCTCAAAAATGTGTCAGATGCACCTTCACAGTCTTTTACTGCTTTTTGTCACAAACAACAGGAACAAGCAACTGTTCTGTTTAAAGTTCTTCTCCGTGTCTCAAACTAATCGTCTCTTTCTTTTCTTTCTTTTCTCCTCCAGGTGAGCTAGTCACACCACCCTCAGCTCTACCCAGCGTCCCCCTCCCACCTCCCTCTTCCTCAGCCTAATCCCGTCGTCCTCTGCCTCACCCTCACCTCCCGCTTCTCGTGGGAACCGCCTGCCGCCATGTCTCTCTTGGCCTCTCCCGCCCCCTTCCTCCTCGTCCTCGTCCTCTTCCTCCTCCCGCTGCCTCCCTGCCAGCCGGAGTCCCAGCGCAGCGACCCCAGCGGCGCCCCCTACCTGCCATCGGTGTCGCCCTCCATGTTCTCCTCCTCCTTCGCGCCCTCCAAGTCCTCTAGTGGCAACAACGTGACGGGAAAGTGTGACGATGTTCCGGTGTGTCGGCCCGGCATCCTGCTGCCCGTCTGGAAGCCCATCAGGCCCGGACTCGGAGACCAGGTGGCCCGAGCTGTGGTCTACTTTGTGTCGCTCATGTACATGTTCCTGGGAGTGTCCATCATCGCTGATCGCTTCATGGCGTCCATAGAGGTCATCACGTCACAGGTGAGAACGAGTGACTGGAGGAAGGGTCGTGTGGTTAAAGACATCTCAGACCAAAACAAATGCACACGACGTCCCATCAGTAAAGTTAGAAAACAAAAGAAAAGAACACAAACTCATCAAGAAACTCAGAAATCAACATACATTAGATGTTAGATGTGGACTCAAGCCACTGTTTTGAAGATTTGCGACTTGACTCAACAGAAAATAAAGGACTCGAGTCTCAAAACAAGGTGTGGATGACTCGGATGACGTTTTTTGTAGTCGGCTGTTGGTATTTCAAGCTTTAAAAATGACGAGGAAAGAATTTAAAGAAAGAAATGAAGAAAGCTTTTATTATTATTATATTTAATTATCTAAATAAACAAATCTATTTCTGTCATCGTTTCTGAACAGTTAGATAAATTGCTCAGTGTCATTATTTGACAGGTAGTTATACTTTTTCTTTTCTTGGGACTTACTTGAGACTTGGACTTACTGACTTGAGTCAAATGTCTGCCTACTTAACTCACTTAAAATGTTTTTAAAAACATATTATAGTTTATTGTTCAGTGTTGTAAAAAGTGCCCAAAAGTCCAAAAATATTAAAAATATGAAATAAAATATATCTTGATAAAAGTAAAGTCGTCTACAGGACTAGTACTTGGGTAAAAGTCTAATGTTAAATGTAGTTAATTATCAAAAGTACAAATATAAGTAAAAAATATATTTACAAAATGCTCTACTTTGGCTCTGATGCAGAATGTAATCTGCAAAGTAACTAGTAACTAAAGTTATCAAATAAATGTAGTGGAGTAAAAAAAAAGTGCAATATTTGCCTCCAAAATGTCGGAGTGGAAGTATAAAGTAGCAGAAATACAAGTACCTCAAAATTGTTCTTAAGTACAGTACTTGATTAAATGTACTTAGTTACATTTCATCACCGGTAGCTGTAACATGAGGAAGTTTCTTTCTAGGCCGCCATGTTGAAAACAGACAGGGAGGACGGAGACGGGAGTGTGATGTCATTCTTTATTCATCACTCGTCCTCCGACTTGGACGAAATATCATGTAATTCATCTTTAAGGGAAAAATCCAGCGCTGTCAGAGTTACAGGAAGCATAACTCATTCATCTGTGGTTGTCATTTCAAGGTTAATGAGTGTTTGAGGACGTGAAGCTGCCAGTGAAAGCGTTTGCATCATCATCATCATCATGTCATTGTGTCTCTTAACTGTAAACCCGACCTGATGGGGATTTCATAGACTTCCGTCCTCGTCCATTTATTGTCTGTAATCGTGTGAGTGACCCTCAGCTGCTCTCAGAGACAGAACTGTGTGTTTACCCACGAGGATAATAATCATCAGTTCATCTGCTGGGACCAAAAGCAGCAGGAATCACTGAAGTGTCATCTATCACTCTCAGTATATAGTACAGTAGGTGGTGTGTGTGTGTGTGTGTGTGTGTGTGTGTGTGTGTGTCCCAGACGGCCTGTAATGGTTCAGATGTTGAGGTTATACACTCATCAGTCCTGTAGAAATATAGAGGAGGGATCCTCGGAGGTTTGAACAGAGGCTGGTGTTCAGTAGCAGGACGAGGAGACATGAAGGTCAGCTGGAGGCAGAAAACAGGACAGGGAGGAGAGAGAGAGAGGACGAATGAAAAGAGACACACTAATGCACAAAAACATGAGGAACATTTTCCTTATGGTGGGTCACAAACGTTTGCGTGAACTTGCAGAGGTTTAATAAAAGCAAACAGGACAAAGACTCAACATTTACAGATGAGCGTCCTGTATTTAACCAGATAAAACACTCATTGAGATTCAAATGTACTGTTACAGTAATAAATACAGTGCAAACATACACATTCAGCTTGAGACGCTGTGATCTTAGGAAGAATTAAATCAACACAATGTGTGTGTCTGTGTGTGTGTTCGGTCCAACAGGAGAAGGAGGTGACCATCACGATGCCCAACGGGGAAACTTCAGTGGCGACGGTTCGGATCTGGAACGAAACAGTTTCCAATCTGACGCTCATGGCTCTCGGCTCCAGCGCTCCGGAGATACTCCTGTCTGTTATAGAGGTAAACACACTCTCACACACACGCACGCACACACACACACACACACACACACACACACACACAATATTCTTGCACTACATTTTAAAACGACGAAGGCCACATTATTTCAGATAAGTTTTGAACAGTTACTCTCCGTCTGTCTCTGTGGTTTGTTTTCACACTTTCTCTCCACCTCTGCAGGTGTGTGGTCACGGCTTCCATGCAGGTGAGTTGGGCCCGGGAACCATCGTCGGCAGCGCCGCCTTCAACATGTTTGTGATCATCGGGATCTGCGTGTGGACGATCCCCAACGGCGAGAGTCGCAAGATCAAACACCTGCGGGTGTTCTTCATCACCGCCTTCTGGAGCATCTTCGCCTACATCTGGCTCTACCTCATCCTGTCTGTCATGTCGCCGGGCGTCGTGGAGGTGAGACACGCTCGCTGTGGTTCAGTTTGCAGTCAATCAGAGCACTTTTTGGTCATTTTGTCCCAAATGAAGCCCTTCACTTAAACAGGGGTGGAGGTTGTGGTGAAGGTGGAGGTATAAGGTATATAACGTTTACATTATAATACCTTTGTTAATTGTGTGTCAGGTGTGGGAGGCCCTGGTGACCCTGCTCTACTTCCCCGTGTGCGTCATCCTGGCTTGGATCGCCGACCGCCGCCTGCTCTTCTACAAGTACATGGGCAAGCGTTACCGTGCCGACAAGCGCCACGGCATCGTCGTGGAGACCGAGGGAGACTTGACCCCCAACAAGGGCGGCATGGAGATGATCATCGACGGCAAGTTCCCGCCCAGAGGGGGCGCCGTGGTCCCCGCCGAGAACTGTGGGGGAACGCAGGACGGCCCGGCGGGCGCCGCGGCCAATAACATCAGGGGCAACCTGCCCAACTCCAACAGCACGACGGTGAACATGGAGAGCAGCAAGGAGCTGGACGAGAGCCGCAAAGAGGTGAGAGACATCCAGCTGTGTTGCTCTGGTTGTCGAGCACATCAGCAGATCCCACCAACATTGACTCACCATCAAACAGTTTCCAGAGAGGGTGAAATGCTGAAGAGAAGAGAGCGAGGGAGGTTTTTAACACCACTCATTTAGACACTCATCACTGCAGATTGTTCTCTGTAATCGCTCTGTAATCTCATTTTCTGCAGTTAAAAGAAAGAAAACACACTTTCTGCTGTTGTGGTTCTGACATGATTGGGTGCAAAATAATGGATAACCTCCCTGCAGGAGGCAGTAAAGGATGTTGATGAACGGCTCCAGTTCAGATTTACCTTTTCTAAAGCGATGCATGATTTGTTCTACCATCTTTTGTTTACCTCTTTGCCTGACAGTAGATGCAGATTATCCACATTCACACCTTTCTACACCTGTTAATGAGCTGCCGGAAAAGAGAAAAGTTTCTCTGAATATCAAGCAGGAGAAGAAGAAGGAGAGGACGCTGGATAAGTTTAAGAGGGAGTGACAGGACAGAGAGGTGAACATGTGGGAGGTTTGACAGACAAGGATGAAAATACGATAATGAGGTCAGAGAGATCGAGAAGAAAGGAGACACGAAGGGGGAAACATTCACATGACGACGAAGAGAAGGACAGACAGAAAGAGCCGAGGCTGACTGGAGAGCAACGCTCGGTCCTTTTCAGCGAGCTGAGTTAAGATTTGTGTTTTGTGCCAGCTAACGACGTGAAAACACACACTGCTGCTCGTCACCGTGACAACACGCTGCTCATCTCAGGAGTTTTTCAGGGTTTCAGCAGTCAGAGAAAACCTGGTACATCTGCAGAGCACCTGTTAGCTTTTAATGAGCCATTACTGACAATATAATGAGCCACATGAATTATTTCACTTGATATTGATTTAAAATAACCTTGATATCAAAACAGTTGGGCGGCTCCAGCTTGTCAAACATTGTTCTAATCCCCAAATAAAAGCTCATCATTCAGAAGACGAGAGGGAAATAAAAAGAAATACTTCTGCAGCTAAACCAAAGAACACGTCCACTTAAATGTTTCTTACAAAATACTTGGCAGCAGTTAAATGTTGGAGCGGAGAAAAAGAACAAATTAATTTGATCATAATTGCCATTTGATTCATATTTATACTTGGCGGTGATGAAACATCTTCAAAATGTTTCTCCGTCTGGAGCCAAAACGTTCTGTTTTTTTACTGATTGACCATCTGCAAGAAAGAAATATCGGAATTTATGCTTTCTGAGTCGACCTTGAACGCAGCGAAACTTCAATTATTAAGTAAAAATTATTTTTTTTAAACTTTAAAAACAGACTTTAGTGCCCAATAGAAAAAGAGAAAGAACATTTCAACCCTTAAAGTTGCAGGCAGTGCATCTAAAACCTACAGATGAAACCAAGCTGTCATTCAACTGAAGGCGAAACATGTCAATGATTAATAGCTGATAGGAAAGTTTCTGAGCTTTTCTTCTGTCAGCGTTTGTAAGAACGACCTCGCCTGCTGTCGGTGTGTGTGTCGGTATTCAAACCTCTCGTCTCTCCTCCAGGTGATTCGTATCCTGAAGGAGCTGAAGCAGAAATATCCCGACAAAGAGCTCGACCAGCTGGTGGAGCTCGCCAACTACTACGCCCTGCTGCACCAACAGAAGAGCAGAGCCTTCTACCGCATACAGGTAACACACACACACACACACACACACACACATATTACTCATAGATAGTCCCTGAAGTGAACACACAAGGTTGTCCAGCCCCAAAGAAAGGACATAAAGTAGTTCAAGGACTTCACACACTGAGTTTCTGCACTTCAGCTCACAATGAAACAGGACACATTTTTCACATACTTTACATTAGAAGTCAAAAGTCGCTTTGTTTCTTTCGAACACCTCGTCTTCTCCGTCTCCCTCCAGGCGACTCGTATGATGATCGGAGCCGGTAACGTCTTGAAGAAGCACGCTGCCGACCACGCTCGCCGCACTGCCGTGACCGACGAGGAAGTCCCGGGAGAAGACGACGACCTCGGGATCTGCAGCCGCATCTCATTCGAAAGCGCCCACAGTCAGTGCATGGAGAACTGCGGCATCCTGACCCTGGCTGTCGTCTGCCAAGGTAGTGACATAAATAAGTAACGAGCCAATATTGAGCTCACATGAATAAGTCAGAAGAGGATGAGACTGATGTGGTGATAAAGTATGAAATTTGTTCTTGTTTTAAGTCAAATCAAGGATTTGATTTGAACTAATAAATTCTTTAAGAAGTTTTCTTCTCTGCGTTTCATGAACAATTTTGCTGCAGTTCAGCGTCTTAATGTGATTCATTCCTGCTGTTCAGGCGGACTGGGTGAGAACACCTTCTACGTGGACTACAGGACAGAGGACGGGTCGGCCAACGCCGGGTCTGATTACGAGTACAGTGAAGGAACGCTGGTGTTCAAACCTGGAGAGACTCGCAAAGAGATCAAGGTGAGTAAAGAGACGAAGACGAGAGGGTGGACATTCATACACAGTGGGAGAAACCACTGCACCACAAAGACCTGGTCCCAGACCACTTCACCTGGTCCCAGACCACTTTGCCTGGTCCCAGACCACTTCGCCTGGTCCCAGACCACTTCGCCTGGTCCCAGACCACTTCGCCTGGTCCCAGACCACTTCACCGTCAGGTTTGATTGAGTCTGACTGATGATTTCAAGGTTCCTGAAGTTGAGTTGAAACTTTAATGATCCCTGTGGGGAAAAAGTATAAGTAGCTGACCATACACAATATAAAAGAAGAGATCTGTCAGTTTATTAAAAAAGCTCAGAGCTCAAAGTCGTCTTTGTTGAAATATTGGAGATAGAAGCTGATACACTGAATATAAATGTGGCAGCCTCTGAGGCCGGCTTTAGACAGATCTACACACAGTAAGCCACCAGCTTCACCATAACCAGATCTGGTGCAGGAGGAGCTCTGAGCTGCATAAACAGGCTGCAGGCTGCTGAATAACCTGCAGATCAGAGAGAGAGGGGAGAGAGGGGAGAGAGGGGAGAGAGGGGAGAGAGGGGGGAGAGAGGGGTGATGAGAGTCCCAGCAGGAGAGACACCGCGAGGCTGACGGGAGACAGGTGTCGAGATTCAAGGACAGAAAAATGCAGCTGATAGTACAGTGCTGTTTGAACCAGAGAGGCAGAACAACACCGAAACTGTTCAGCTAACAGTTTACTTTATTTACTGTGTGTATAAAATAATAGAGGGAATGTATTTTTGCAGCCGGGCTGTTGCATCATGATGTTGAAGCATCCATATTGTTTAATCTTTATCTTTCATTGTAGTTTTAGTATTTCTAACTCATTTCATTTAACCGTTCTGAATCTATTTGTCTCCGTATCATTTTTCTTTCTCACCCTTTGGACTGCTCTAACCAGTGTTTAACTGTTTTGTTAAAGGGGAACTAAACCTGGACTTTATTTTCACATGTTTTTGAATCTAAGTGACTTATGGCGTGGAAACAGCATGTAGAGCGAGAACGTTCTCACATCTGATGGAGTGAAGTAGCTGTCAGCAGTCGGCTTGTTACCTCACTGATGAAGTGTGTCGACTTCATCAGTGCTGTTTTTGATTTTGACAAACATCTGTGTTGTTTTAAATACTCAACAAAAGCAAAATAATGAAAAGGTAATCCCATAACATTTAGAAAAAGTGCAGTAATAACTGCCTGATTATTTTTGAGCACATAATTAAATGAAAACAGTAAATCACAGCTTATATTGCTGCCTCTCAACATCCAGCACTTCAAAAGATTCATCCTGATCACTGTAACATCTAATTCTGAGTTTAATCTGAAAAGGAGGAAGGAAGTGAGCTGCTTCAAAGTTTAGTCTTTGATCACAGACATTCCCAAACTTTTGTCTCCACGATCTGAAACTCGGGATCAAACAACACTGTAAAGATTTTTATGATTCTGGAAGACAGAAACCAAGAATATCGCCTTCTTAAAGCGCGCTGTGCCGTGTGAATGAAAGGCATATAGGATGATTTGAGCGTAAAGACGAGGTAATCTCTCGTCAGATTTAAGGTTTGATGAGAGATCAAAAGGGACGGATGAGAGGAGAGTGATGCAATCGCCTGAGGGGGCGGGACATGGAGCAGACGGACAGGTTAAATTAGCCAATCCGCTGTGAGTGAACGGACGGAGAAACACCGAGTGAGCACATCACAAAGGTCACTGTCAGCCGTTTCAACAGCTTACAGAGGATTTCATCGATCGCTGTGCAAGAAAACGAGCAGAAACCAATGAAACCTCGATGTCGCCTCACCTGCAGAACGAGAAGAGGTCGACGCTCTCCGATGTTTGTGATGAAGAGTCGTAATATCAAAAAGGAGACATTCAAATCACAGAATGAATCTGCAACACAGAGATGAAAAGGAAGATCATCCAGTCACAAGATCATAAAGATCATCACAGTGAGGACGGTTACTCAAATCTAAAAACATGAAGGCAAATGATACGCAACAGATCGTACATTTGTGTCTGTGATGCACCGATCATCAAACTATTTCAATATAAAGTCTTAAAGAAAATGTGATTGTCAGAACAGTAATATCATATGGATTAAAGGAAAAGTTCACCCAAAAAAGAGAATTCAGTCTTTATCTCCTCACCCTCGAACAACTGAAGTAGCTGGGGACTTATTTTAAAACATGGAAAACATAATATATACGGGTTCCCAGCTTGATTTGACAAGACGTTATTCTCACTCTTTATTAAGATAGAAAGTATCAAAACGGAGAAATCACTTCTGTGAGGTTGTGATGTCACAACTATACAATCTCCGCTAGGCAGCGCTGATGTGGAGGCACGATGGGCGGCGTCAGTGTTCAGACAGAGGGCGAATAGAGGAGCTGCAGCAGTGGACAGTATGAGAAAAATATTACATTAAAGCATTTAAACACTAAAAATAAATGTACAAGCCTGAAAATGGTCACGTTGTGTGGGAACCTTTAAAGTTTTCAGATGTCAGAGAAAAACTGCTCAAAGTTTTGTTTAACTTTTTCATCCACATTAATAATTCAGCTGTGTTTTACAAAATAAAAATCTCAAGCTTGACCATCGAGTCCGACTGAATCCCTGAGAGCGTGTAATGCCTCGGGGTGAGTACCCAAACTTTTTCCTCTTCAAGGTTGCAGAGTGTGGAGGGTTGTGTGTGAGATGAGAGTTAAATCAACCGTCGCTGCACATCTTCTCTGAGGTCTGAGCTGCATCATAAGTCAGCAGACTGACCTCATCCGTCAGAGAGGTGAGACAGTCGATTACACCTCTAACAGAGAGTGATGCAGAGTCACTGTCGGACCAAACAAAGCACATGATGCTGGTGTGATGGAATCAGAATCACTTTATCTTTATCAAAGCTTTGGTTTGCAGTTATATTGCCAGTTAACTATGTAACAGGTGTGCTGGGATCAGATGACACAAATTCAGGCAGATTTTCACATGATTTGGTCGGTGCTGACATCTCTCCAGCGTCGGGCCCGACTATGATCATCAGGAGCGAAGAACGGACGTGTAGCGTAACATAACTGAAGAACAGCGATGAGGTACCTGGGATGTTTCACGACACCCCGACGAAAAGATTAGCATGTTAGACTTTTTTGTATCTTCCTACGTAGTTTGACGTCTCCTACGACGTGATCCTGGACGTTGACCATAGAATATGTAAACATGGTGACGATGAAGATGCTTTTGACACGTACACGTCGTTAACTTACCTCAAGTTGTCTCTGAAGGACAGACAGTCCATACCGTCCTCTTCGGTTTCTCTGTTTGTCATCAGACACAGCGCTTTCCTGTCCCGCCTCCCCGATGACCTGTGAACTCGCAGAGGGTCGTGAGCGGTGATTGGTCGTGGTCATTGTGGTAACTTGCACATAAAAAGAAGAAGAATCACGCGAACTGTAGAGAGCAAACGAACTTTATCTGCAGCACACGAGTGGGCATACACTTGTACATAGGGAAGCGGCGTTCCAGTACAACCGGAAGTTACCTTTAACCTGAGTAGGGGAAGAGGAGTACCCCCAATAACTCCTATGTCTAAACAGGGTGACCCCTGGTGGCCAACTAATCAACTTTGTTTTGTTCACAACAGTCATACTCGTCGTAGTGCTGCCAAGTCAAGGCATGAATTTATGCCGCTGCGATTGGCTTCATCTGACATGGTGACCATCGTGGACGACATGAATATCGTGTAGTCTGATCCCCGGCATTATGAATGTTGCTCCAAATCTTCACAACTTGCTTCCACCACAAAATCAGTTCCATACGGACCAAAAGGTTTACAGAGATTACTGATCTGCTGAAAGTAATCACATTATTTCATCATCTTCTTCTTCTGCTGGACTCCATCCAGAATATGTTGAAGTCTGAGCACATCAGAGGTCTCATTGGTCCGGAGCATTAGATTACAATGCCAACATAATCTGATTTGGGAGCGCCCACCTGTCAGTTAAAATGCGTCGTCATGATCGGATGATAATGATCTCTTGTAACCGGAGCCTCTGTTTATGTGCCGGCTGTTGCTCTCAATATTCAGAACAGACGTCCAGACGCACACAACGCTACACTCAAGCATCCAGAGAGAGTTTACATCACCTCACTTTACATTCAGGACATAAAATGAAGCTGCAGCTCACATCAAAATCTGTCTTCTTGTGTAAAAACATTCAGTACTCAGGTCCTGAAAGGCTCCTACAGAGCCTCTGTTAACAATTCTGCATAATAAGAAGTGAGTTTATCAGGTACGCCAAGATATAAATAAGTAATCATCACAAACGCCTGTCGTTGACCCTTCTGGAAGTTTTTCATATGCATTTTCATCTCCTCATTAAAAACCCACGTACAGACGCTCATTTTGTTGTCCGTGTCTCTCTGTGCGTCTCCAGGTCGGCATCATCGACGACGACATATTCGAGGAGGACGAGCACTTCTTCGTGCGCCTGCTGAACCTGCGTGTCGGCGACGCCGAGGGGATGTTCGAGAGCGACGAAGTCGGCGCCGCCCCCAAAGCTCGCCTGGTCGAGCCTCTGGTTGCCACGGTGACCATCCTGGACGACGACCACGCCGGAATCTTCACGTTCAGCGAGCGCATGGTGCGCGTGAGCGAGAGCGTGGGCACCATGGAGGTCACGGTGGTGCGTAACTCCGGCGCCCGCGGCACCGTCATCCTGCCGTACCACACCGAGTCCGGCACCGCCAAGGCCGGAGACGACTACGAGGACGCCAGAGGAGAGCTGGAGTTCACCAACGATCAGACAACGTGAGTCAAACTGAACATCATAGTTTGTTTCATGCAGTTTATCCCTGTGACGGTGTTTGACATCTACAGAGTTATGTTTTCAGAAACTCCTCTCTGGCGAAGGAAATGCCAACAAACAGATGATGTGATTTAACCTCTTCCTCCCTCAGAGTTTTGGGAGTTTGTCTGTAGAAAGAGAAAGAAGCATCAGAGGGAAGTTTCTGTTCTCGTCTTCGCCCTCTTCCTTGTTTCGCCTGGCCTCTCGTCTCATCTCGTGTCTCCTCCTCACCTCTTTGAGTTATGTCTTCCATCACACTCTCCCTCGTCACCCTTGAGCTTCCCAGACAACAATCCTCTCCATTATTCATCAAGGCTGAGTTTAGAGGAGGCCGAGCACGCTCATGTTGAATCCTCTCTAAGAGAGTTTGTTTGTCTCTTGTTTGTTTGTGACCTTATTTTTCTTGGCAGTGTGTTGTGTGTAATGAGCTTATAGCTGAAAAAAAAGGACTGACGCCTCTGTTAAATCGTCTTTTCCTTAATGAGCGTCTGTCAGGACGATCTGTGGATAAAACTGCAAAGTAAAACTTGAACTGAAGATTCATGTTTGTGATATGTGACCTGGCAATGTGTCTCTGTTGGCCGTTCAGTCCATCGCTCCACCACTTTAGTCCAAAATGAAATATTTCAACAACTATTAAATGGATGTCCGTAGTGTGACTGTACACTCTTATCTCGGCTGACACCTACAATAGACCATATTCATCGTTATCATATCCCCTCTCTATAACTGATCAGCAACACAAAAGTCAATAGATAGTGAGAATCTGGAGGGACGTCGGGTCATATTCAGAGTAAAACAACACATTTCATAACATAAGCAGTGTTGTAAAAAAGTCATACTTGAGTAAAAGTAAAGATGATATGCTAAAATATTACTTTAGTAACAGTGAAAGTCACTCATACAAACAGTAAAGGTCTTAAAGTATCTATATAGATATTACATTAACTTAAGTACAAATAAAAGTAAATTATAAACATATTTACATGTATGTATATTAGAGCCCGACCGATATGCAATTATTTGGGCCGACTGAAAGAATTTGATATCGATTTTTTCGATATTTCGCCCAATAAAAGAACATTTTGCATCAAACACTTGTGACATCGATGAGTCATGGAGGCTGACTGGTTTCCAGTTTAACAATAAACTTTATGGTCCAATCAGTGCACTGAAACCATAAACTTCATTATAAGAAATTACCCCAAGTATCTTTTACTTGCATCATTAAAAACAACGTACACACCGATACCGATATATCTGTGATGGGCCTGTGTCATTTGGTGTCAGCTGTTGATCCGACGTTGACCTTTTCATTACAACACTTGAGCTTCCACCAGGAGCGTGACATCAGAGGAAAATGGCCGCCACGTGAATATGTTCTACGTCGTCAATAAAGGACACCTTTCATTCTTAAACTGGTTGTTGTTCGTACAGGAAGTAGCAATTTCTTAGTAGTTGATTGTTTATTAGTTCAAGTTTAGTAAAGCAAATTATAACTGGAATATATCAGATGATTAGTTCTTTAAACGCGCCTGACACCGACTATGACTGACAGCACGTGTGACAAACTCGATGTGACTGTTTGCTGTGTGATATCGATCCCAGCAGCTGTAATCTGATGTCAACTGGCAGCTTCACTGGCTGACACGAACCTGAATGAGGTGAGACGGGACGTGTGAGCTGATGCATCTCAGTGTGAAAAACGTTATATTTTCTGCTCTTAAGAGGGAGTTTGTTCTTCCGTTGGTTAATGATGTCCAGTCAGCGTGTCGCCCTCGTCACACCAAACAGCTGGAACGTTTCTGCTGCCGGATGAACAACGCTGTCGTCTTTTTCACCTCATTTACAGCCACAAGCCTCCTCCCTCTGCCTTCTCCGCCCCGTCTGTCCAACATCCAGTTACATGATGATGCACTGACAAGCCTCCAGATCGAAAAAAGCTGTGACTGCAGTTCCAGTCTGAGTGCTTTAACTCAGAGCACTTTAACCTCTGTGTCTTTGTCTGTGAGGACGCTCCCTCAGTTTGACTCCTCTTTGGCACCACAACACTTCATGTCGAATCACAGTAAAGACCTCTGCTGGGAACTGGACCTGTTGGTTCACATCTGTCTCCTTCTGTCAGGAACCAGGAGCTGTGGCTGCTGGTGGTTTTTGGCTCCACACTGCCATCTTGCTTTGCTTAGAAACTGGATTCATCATAATCAGGATGAGGTGAAAGTAGGGCCGCACGATTAATCCCAAAATAATCCAAATCGCAATATGACTAAGTGAATTATATCACAATCGCAATATCTGTCAAGTCAACCGCAATGTCACTTTTTGACCATATCGTGCAGCCGTAGGTGAAAGTAACGCAAAAAATAGTGAAATCAGTAACATGTAACTCTACATTCTCTATTGTAAAGTAACTTATTACTTTCAAATGAAAGCAACCAGTATATGTAATGGATTACATTTTGAAAGTAACTTACTCGGCTGCAGAAATAGAGAAGGTGTGGTCGTTGTCAGATTAGTATGTCAACATGCGCCACCTACAGGACAGAAAAGGAACAACTGGCCGGCCGACTTGAGCTCACACTTCTGTTTTCTAGAGATGGTGGGATTTTCCTGGATAAATACAACACATGTAAATACTAAAGTGCCTTGTCAAGTCAGCCTTGTTGTCACCCAGATCTTCCTGCAGTAACTCTCCTGTCCTGATGCTTTATCATCGCTCTCTCTGCTCGTCTTCACCTCCTCTGATCACCTCCACCCTTCATTTCTGTCATTTTCACGCCACATTGCTCTCCAGTCAGGGTGACGGACCATCGATCATATCTGTCCAGCTCCATCTTTTCCATCCTCTTTCAATTTTTTTTTACTTCACTGCTCTTCAGCTCCTCTCTGTCTGCACTTTCTCACTTTTCCTCCCTCTTCTGCTTCCTCTTTTCTTCTTGACCTTCCTCCTGCTTCACACATCATTTCTTCGTTCTCTCTGTCAGTATCCTGCTTTTATCTTTAGTCCTCGGCTTCACTCTGTCCATACCTTTCTCTTCATCTTTCCCTTTCTCTTTCTCTCCCTCCGCGTCTGATTGTCCTCGCTGAGTTGGTTTCCATAGTGACATTACAGTCCGGCGGTCCTCAGAGACATTAACAGGCCTCGTCATTATCACTTCCTCTCCTCTAATACCGAGCCATCGTTCCTCAGACCTCGCAAATGGCCGACGTCATGCTGCATAAGAGCCACTTTTCTTTTGTGGCTCGTTTTCTCCTCTGTGTTGTTACTCCAACTTCTCCCGTGGAAACTTTCTGAGATTCTTTTCTTTTGAAGATCTTGGTCATACAGTTTATATCATCAGTATATTTCAGAACCGTGTGATCATCCATCACCTGATCCGTCCTCTCAGACCCAATTATTATTATTATCCTCCCAATTATTCTTTTACTTTACTATCTGCTCCTGACTTATTGATCCTCCGTCCTCTCGCTGCCTCCTACTCTGATTTACACAGCAGTGGGTCCTCATCAGACTCAACAGGAGGGAGACCCTGTGTGTGTGTGTGTGTGTGTGTGTGTGTGTGTGTGTGTGTGTGTGTGTGTGTGTGTGTGTGTGTGTGTGTGTGTGTTCACGGGCCTTGAGGTTTGCAGGACCTGCACGTCGATAACTAGGACGACCTGCGGTGAAGGCCCTGCGAGCAAGCGATACGTTACTTATTGATGAAATGCTTTCCCTCATTTGTGTGTGTGTTACTGTCAGTGTGTGTGTGTGTGTGTGTGTGTGTGTCACTGTCAGTGTGTGTGTGTGTGTCACTGTCAGCATGTTTATGTGTGTGTGACGTTCCCCTAAACATGAGATTGTGTTTTTTTGCAGAAATAGTTGCTCAGTTTTTCAAAATTCTCCCTCTCTCTCTTTCTGTGTGCGTGTGTGCGTGCGTGCATGCGTGCATGTTTGTGTGTGTGTGTGTGGTTGCAGTCAGACGTTCCAGGTGAGGATAATTGATGATGAAGAATATGAAAAACATGAAAACTTCTACATCGTGCTGGAGGAGCCTCGCTGGCTGAAGAGAGGAATCTCAGGTGCGTCTGTAATGATGTCGTAAAGTCACATCCTGCTGTGGGTTTTTCTTTATTAGCTTCTCTGAACAATAAACAGCAACAGTTCATCAGTATCCATCTTCCTCAGCTGCAGACACAGCTGCTCACAGAGCGTTATCGTTCATCAGAGCGGACGCTCACATCGTTATCGTAGTCGTGATCGCTCTCGGTGCGGACATCTTTTTAAATGTGGTCACTATTTCACAAGCTGCCGTAATACTGGGCTGCAGTTGCTGCAATTTACATCAAAACTCACACTCCTGTAAGATATAACAGCTTCAACATGTAATACAATATTAACAATATGAATGATGGTGTTATAAATGTGAACAGCAGCTTTTTACACGGTTAGTTAAACTTTCCAAGTATCCAAGTAATCCAGACTGCTGCATTGTTTTGTTTCTGAGCTCTTTGTCTTTAGTTTCTTAGCTGCGTCAGTGACCCACTTTACCCACAGGGATCAATAGAGCTCCTTCTTCTATTAGACACAAAGACACACACACACAACTACACACACGCTGAGGGACCCATCGAGTCATCTATCACCTGTCTCGACAACAACAACAACAACAACAGCAACACGAGGAGGACTGAGTCGCTTCCTGACTTTGAGATCCTCAGCGAGAGAGAGAGACGAGGATTCATTTAAATTTGAGAAGATTTTCTTAGAAGTCAGACGGCTGCTGCAGCGTGTTGTTAGCAGAAACACTGTAGTAGAAGCCGCCTCACAGTGGATGTGAGATCGAGGAGGTTTTTGTTAATGGTATAAACAGCAGAGTGATGAAGTGTTTGTATGTGGAGCGAGCTGACAGGTGGAGCGAGCGAACAAAGAGTCGTACAGTGAAGCCTCTTTCTAACAACTCTGTGTGAGTTTCATCTGAACGCAGAGTGAAGTTTGATGTATTATTAGAACGAGCCTTTGATTGCATCAGTGTGCTATTATTATATATTATGTATATTATGTGATCTGTACTGAACTCCTCCTCCTCTGTTCTCCTTCACAGCTCTGCTGCTCAACCAAGGTAAGACCGTCTGATCATTCCTTCTGTGTGAAACTGGAGATCTGAGTGTGATTTGATCTGTCAGGAAATCTGAGTTAAGCTGCAGCTAATGATTGTTTTCATTATCGGTTAATCTTACAGTTGTTTTCTTGATTCGTCAATTAATTATTTGTTCTACAGAACTGTGGGCCGTCGGCTAGTTCGCCAAACAACACAAACACACAGCTAATGCCTCAATTTGAGTTTAGAGGCGCAGATTCTCATTGATTCTGTTTGTGAAAAAGAAAAAGCACATCAGGCAGCTACAATCAACGAACCATAAAACAAACTAGCCCACAAACAAGCGTGTACGAACCTTGGACAACTTAGCGATGACAAAATCCAACAAAAGCTGTCTTCTCTTATTCCCACATGTCCACTAGATCCATTTCAGTAAAATATTGAGTCCAAAACTCCACTAATAGTAAGTAAAACACCATTAAACTGTATTACGGAGTTACACAGGACGTCTGCCGACCTCTGACCTATTGATTGACACCTCATTTGACCAGTTAGGAGCTTCTACGCCCGCCCTGTGGCCTGAAACAGCCAACGAGTGCTTTCATAGACAGGACACCCACTCCTGGTTCCCTCCCCTCTCTCCTGAGCCACTTACGGGCCAACCTCCGGATGACGGACGCATCATGCAGCCAATGAGATTTCAAATCCGTTTAAATGGATCTTGAAGCCCAAAGCTTGGAAATTATGCCAGTTTATGTCATTTCATGCCATTTTCTCTTCATGTTTAAAAGTGCATTAAAGCACCTTGCTAGTGTAGTAAAAGTACAAGCCACGTGACTGCAACGTCACAGGTTTGACTCCGGTTTACGACCTGTGTTGCATGTGATCTCTCTGCCCCAGTACCTGTTCACCTCTGCAGCTCACTGTCAATTAAAGGCGGAAATTAGCTTAGCTTTAAAAAAAAAAGCTGCATTCATTTGAAATTCGTATCCAATGTACCCCAGAGGAGACACTCATTACGGGCGGAGACATATTATGATTAGTTTGAATATAAAAATGTAATTATCAGCACATCTGAGCAGATTTGAACAGACGCCACAGTTTCTTTCTCCTGCAGCCGCTCAGGTTTTTTTCTGTCCAGGACATTGTTGACTGTGCAGCACGCTGTAATGACCTGGCTCATGGTTCTGGCATCTCTTTCAGCCCTGCTTGGTGGGGTGATGGGTGTTTTGTCTGTTTACATTTGGATCACAGCAGAACCGGCCTCTGTGAGGCTCTGCACGGCACAATACAACAGTTTGGAGATAAATGCTTACAAATGAGTTGGCGCTCCACTCTGGGCTTGTCACTGTGTGCTGATGCAGATATATCACCGTGTCTGGGGCCTTATAAGACGACCACGTGGAGTCTGCAGTGGCTGTGCTTTATCGTTATATATCATGGTATATAGGCTTGTGTGTAGGAGGCAAACAGAGAGCAAATGGGACTTGAAAACATTGAACCTGCAATATATCCAAGTGCAATATCCAAATCACAGAGGCTGCAATTTTGAATAAATTAAAATATGACAAACAGCATCATAATGAAGTACTGTGGTTCTGCAGAGACGTCCTGACCTACAAGTTTTGTTCTCCAGATGTGATATGTGATATTTTTATCATATCGTGCAGATTTAAGAGTGAGCAGAAGAAATACCAGCCTGCCCTCATCAGAAAAAAATACCATTTAGGTGTGAAAGCAGCTTATTACGTCCCATATTTAGGTTTCTTGTTAGCCAGCGACCTCTAGTGGCTGTAGTCATTATTACAGCAGCAAAGGAGGAAGTCAGGCAAGTGCGACAAAGTCCGCGTAGCGAGGAGGAGGATGTGGTGGGTGGTTGAGTTCATGTCCAGTGTGAAACCAAAAGTCAGTGGTTATGTTAACGTACATATTTTGACTCAACCAGAATATTTTCCTAAACATAAAGTAGTTTTAGTTCCTGAATCTAAGCAAACTGTGGTTGTACGACAAAGGACTGGTACTTCTGTGGTTTTATGACAAGAGGGTGTGTTGCGAAAGACTGAAGTAAGCACTGATTCTGGGATGTCTTTCATTGATTTTTTAAATAGCACAGCATTAAGTTCTGTCGCACTGGGACAGAACTTAATGCAAATACATTTCAGACCAAAATCGGGTCATCCTTCAAACGAGAGCAGCACCGTCTGCCTGCTAACTGACAGGTGATTTGAGCTGAAATCAGCTTTAAACAGGAAGTCACCTCTGAGCTTGTGAATAATCTGAATATACAAAAGAGAAACAGTTTCTTTTTCCAAACGGCAACAGCTGAGTGCAGTATCAAATCTGCAGGATGCTTTATCTCTGCCTCAGTGCCCAGTGAAGAAGATTGAATTATTAATTTTCCATGTGTACTCAGGTCACAGATGTCTAGTGGGGAAAGAAATATCCAGATCCTTTTACCACACTGCAAAAATTCTCCATTACAAGTAAAAGCCCTGCATTTAAAACCTTGTCTGAGTAAAAGTGATGTTGAGCATTGTCAGCAAAATGAACTTGAAGTATGAAAGTAAAAGGTTTTCAGCTTTGTGACAACACAAGCTAATCCAGGAGGGTTTTTCAATAGTTTATTTACCTTCAGAAGAAGACTTCATCCATCACATGCTTTTGTCTGATGAAGATGAAGATGAACAACCGATCAGCTTTAACCTGAAAATGACTTGCTGGTGAGACGAAGCCACGACAGAGTTTAGAGGCTAAAAGATCAAGTGGAGGCCCTGCGGCAGGTGATGACACATCACCACGCTGAACGACCTGAAGGTGGTGTCTCGTTCCCTTCACTCGACTGTCGCAGCAGCAGCAGGAGCTGGAAGATGTTTGTTTCTGTGTTTATGACATCTTGAAATAGTGTCAGTGAATCCTGCAGGGACGGCTGCCGAACGCTGCTTCACTCTTACAGTCTTCTCGTAATTAGACACGGGCCGCCTTTGAAGAGAGGGAGGGCTATCATCTGCCTGCTCCTCACACACACGCACGCACACACACACACACACACACACACACACACACACACACACACACACACACACACACACACACACACACTCCTTACCTCCCGGTCTTTGTGTCGTCCTCCCCTCTCACTCCTGAGCAGAAGGGACAAATGAGAAAAAGCCACTTACAGCAGACATGAAACACACTCGCTGTTAATTCCTTCTCAGTGTAAATTGCTGGTTGTTCTCTGACTGAAAGCTCGGGAAGAAAAAGACTCACGAGTGGATCGATGTTATCAAGAGGGAAACAATGAGAGGCTTTGTGAGAAGAGTTGGTTACTTCACCACGTCTGTCTTTGTTTTATTCAAACCAGGACAACAAAACTTCTTTCTTTTTTTTGTCAGACAGAAGAAGAAGCGGTGGCATGCAGCATTTACCGATATCTCAATTTTAGCCAATGATATGAAGCCACTGATTGACTTAACGACCGCTGCATTTACAAACTCTGATACAGCAGGTGGCTTCACAGAGAAGAAGAAGAAGAAGAAGAAGAAGAAGAAGAAGAAGAAGAAGAAGAAGAAGAAGAGGAATGGGCTTTACAGTGAAGAAGGAGAAATCCTGTGTCCAGCAGTTAAAATTAAACTGGATATTTTTACGCAGGGAGAAGAAATAAGCGACATTTTAAGGATTTTAATGTGGAAAATATCCCTTTTTTCTGCTAAAACCATGTCAGACACACATCAGAGAATGTTTAAATATGCCTCAAAACAGGAGGAGGGAAGTTTTATGTAGTTTATTAAGCAAAAAAGGACAAACAGTGTGAAGAACTGAATATCTTCGGGATGGTTGGTAGGATCAACATCCTGGTTTCAAACTCAACACAACCAGCAGTTTCCTGAATGAAGAGGACGGGCTGGTAGGATAGAAACAGTCGTATGAAGACGTTACCTTTGGCTCTTGGAAATTATGATGGGCAATTTTCTTTTTTGTAATTGGTTAATTGTCTAATTATAAACCCCAAAGTCCTCTTTTCATTGTGCAAAGACAAAAAATAAACCGGCAAGTCAGCGTAATGCTCCTGCTGACGACATACTCGCCTCCCTGTTGTCCTCTCCTGCTCACAGCTTGTTCACATCGTAGCTCAACAGTTCATCAGCTCATCGTACGTTCACCTGCAGCAGAATCACTTCTGTCTCAGTTCAGCAGCAAAACCGAGCGAGCGTCAACAGTTTGGAAGAAACTTTCCTCCCTCGTTCGTCTCTGTAGATCCACCTCTCTAATCTTTCTGTGTCGCTGTGTTGTTGTTTTTCTGCTTCCTCACACACACACACACACACATCGTCCATCTGTCATCTTCTCATGTCCCTCTCCCACGCTGTGTGAGAACACACACACACACACACACACACACACACACACACACACACACACACACTGATGCGTTGATGCACACAGGTGATGTAGCGCAGCTCGAAATAAAATGCTGACTCACGATCTATAATTGATGGAGGTAGAACTGGAAATATCTGTGACATTTTAGTTTCTCTCCACACTCGCTGCTGGTGTCCTCATTGTTTCCTTCACTTCCTCCTCCCTCCCTCTCCTTCCTCCCTCCCTCTCTCCTTCCTCCCTTCTTCCCACAGAGGGGGCGGAGGGCCAGATGAGCTCTGAGGAGGAGGAGGCTCGGAGGATAGCTGAGATGGGGAAGCCCATTCTGGGAGAGCACAGCCGGCTGGAGGTGGTCATCGAGGAGTCGTATGAGTTCAAGGTGCACAACTCATTTATTTACTTTCCTTCTGAGATTTCCTCTGGAAGAACAGCTCCCACTCTTTGTGTCTTGCTGCTCCCGGTTGGAAGTGGCAGCTAAATAATGTGTTGCTGACTTCAGTCTGGCTGCAGACTGCATCATTCTGGTACAGGTGGAAAGAAAGTGCTCTGGCTTTTTTGCATTTCTTTAAAGATATAGTATGTAACACTAGACGTTTGTTAAATGTCTTGTTGAGTCATGCTTCTTTATCACAAATGTTTCCAACAATGTTCCAACATCAGAGAAATCCGTTTTCTCGAGGTAACGATGAGTTTCATTTGGTCTCCTGTCGCTATACTCAGAGAGTCAGACAGTTAACGTATCGTGAATAAATCTGCTCTCCCTCTGCCTGAGTCACGTCAGATTCATGTTCATCATGTCGTTTGAGAATGAAGACAACAACTCCCATAATCCCACGGTTCTTGATTTGATTGAGAGATGCAGAAATTAGTGTGTGTTTAAAACAATCACAATCGTCTTGTCGGCACAAGAAACAGTAAGATATCCAGGGAGACTTCAGTGACAGGGATGCTCTCTGTCTCAGGAGCGCCATGATCACATTCACACCTGGAAACTGCTCAGTACTACGCTCGATTTGAACCAGCAACCCTCCGGTCACAAGCTCACTCCTCTCACCTTCAGGCCACCACCCAATGAGACAGGGACTCAAAAAAAAACAGTAACATGCAGATAGCAGAAGGACGGATTCAGACCTGGATGCGGCCGTGCTGCTTCGCCTTGCTTCCGATTTTGCCTCGTGGCCACTCGCAAACACTCACTGCAAACAAGTTTAATTATTACTCTATTATGAATTTTTGATTCACTGTGGTTTTAATATTTGTTTCTTTCCTCAAGCCTCGAAAAGCAATTTAAAAATCTGTCTGCCTCAAAACCAGGAAGTAAACCTGGAGAACTTCTTCTCGTTGCTCTCTCTCTCTGTCTCATCGTCTTTTTGCATTTGGCATCTAGTTTTTATAAATTTATGACAGAAATAGACAACAGCAGGCTTTTTACCAACAGCCTACATCCGATGAGTCAGACTAATGATTTATTGACGCGATCCCACCATCTCAAGGTTTATTACCAGATCATTTTATTGCAGTTTAAATTAATAAAGATAAAAAAGCAGCAGAGCTGTGGGAATAACTTCCTTAATGTGAGACTTCGAGAAATATTAAACATTTCTCTCCCGAAGCCCAAAAACCAGAACAGGAATGTGGACTCTTGATACTTGGAGTACTGGGCAGAAGGATGCATTTCTGTTCTGTGTTATATAATCCACTTTCACTCTCTTCTTCACACCAGTGAACCGAGGTCATAACTCTCTCAGCGGGCCGGTCTAATACGGGTTTTGAATTATTGACAATGCACGAGTTGCCCCTCGATACAGCAGCGAGCTCGAGGCATGCAGAAATTCAAACTCTCATGGCAGACACGAGCTGCTGCACGTCTGCACTTCAGGCCGAGCTTCATCTGCGCGTGAAGAGCAACACGAGAGGAAGCGGACTGCGAGAAAATCCAAATTGTGAATGTGTATCTGCCGGTACCGATCGCCTGCCACTCCAAGCATTAACATTATTTTCTTTACTGGCAAAAAGCGACAAATCTCAATTCACTAATCGTCCAACACACAGAAGGATGCTACGCTGCCGATCCATCTGTTTTAATTACTCTTAAGAAAATTAAAATGATGGATTCCTGATTGAGGAAACGTTTCAGTTCCTTCATGTGTGGTCGACTTCCTGTGAACTAAATCGTATGCAGTGTTGGGAGAAGTGGTGTTTTACAGCCCGGAGTCTGTATGAAATGCAGCATAGATGATTGAATCCATTCTTATCGTCAGCACTCATGTATGTAATTAAAGCAGCGAGTTGTTCACAAGTTTTAAAAGCCCAGAAATCATTAAATTCACTCCAACACACAGTAAATAACACCAGAGTCTTGTCTTGTGTTTTTCTCACAGTAAGCAGCCTTTAGTTTAAGTTACATGAGAGCAGGAACAGACGAGGCTCCCCGGTGGTGTCACTTTGGGTGCCGATGTCGCAAAGACAACCTTCACAATCCCCGTTTGACTTGAATCCCTGATCCACCCGAGTTAAACATTCGGTTGTATTAATAAGTCGGCAGGTTTTGTTTCTTACTGAGCTCGTAGAAAGTCCCAGTGGTGCGAGGAGACACATATCAACACCTGAGCGCTCTCCATCGAGTGAACGCCGTCCGTTCACTCTTGTTTACCTTCGGTTTCTATTCACCTTCTTTTCCTCCTCCATCAGCAGGTTTTTCTTCTTCTGCGGTGTAGAGTTTCCATCTTACAGACAAAAAGTCTTAATTCTTTTATTAATTGGATTTTTAAAAACAGTGTATTTATTCCTGTAACCTTCCAGTTTCCAGTATTTTCTGTACCTTTTATTTCCCAACAATCTCTTTTACAAACATTTAATTTTTGCGAGCTAAGAATAAAAACTATTTCCAGCATTGTGACAATGCATTTTCAAATAATCCTGTGGGTTTTTCAATTCATTTTAATTAATTATACGACATAAGAGAATTTTCTCAACCGTTAAATTAACACTTATCAATTCTTTGTTTATTTTTTGGGTTAAATTAAATGTATTACGTCTGGACTCAGCCTGTAAAATAGCCATCGTAGAGTCCAAAACTCCCTCCAGGTTACTAAAACACCCAAATACCCAGGAGCAATGACGGAGGACATGACCTCAGTGTCCTCGATGGCAGCTGCAGCCGTGGTTCCACCGGTACCTGAGGATAAGGACCGGGGGAACCAGTGCCTCTTTGTGTTTGGGTTGCACAACGGCAGACACGCTTCCTTTGTGCTGTGATTCGTCCTTCGTTTTCTGGGAGAAATGGAGCCCGGTGGGCTAAAAGCAGAGTGAAAGTGAGGTTCATAGAGTCATTTTTACACTGTGACGTCAGTATTTACTCCAGACTGAGAAGCTAAAGCAAAAAAAGTGTCTATTGTCAGTTTAAATATGTGTGAAATTATTAATTTGGTGTGTGAGAGCCTTCTTGTGCTCTCTTAGACTTTCCCTAAATTCAAAATTCAAGACAACAAATCAAACATCGCCTCACTTTCAGCCAGTTAATAACCAACAGACACGTGGATCAATTCATTACAGGAGGGGAGAAATGAGAACCAAACAAACAACATCAACAAAACAGACAAACGAGAGCCCGTCACTCCGAACACAGTCCACTGAAAGTCAATATTCTCGCCCTGTGTTTGAGTACAAAGTCAGCTGACTCTGTTGGACATGAAGATAATGGCTCCTGTCTCATATGATTTGTGGTTAGTGAGGACAAAGTCTTGGTATATAATGTGATTAAGTGTGATTGGCATTTAGTACACAGGAGATCAATGTGAGGCTCTGTGTGAGCGAATAAATGAACAGGAGAGCAACGATGTGTGAAGTTTGTCCTTCAGTGCAGCTGCAGACAAGCAGATGTTTTTATTACTGATGTAAAGACCCTGTTGTCTCTACTGAAGCAGCTTAAACACAAGTCCAACACAACCGGAGCTTTATCGTACTGAAAATGATCGCAGGCTTCTCGACGGATGGGAAATCAAATCCTCTGCAAATAAAGCAGGAAATGAGGCCGGCTGCAGAGAGCAGGTGTAACAGGAGGGGAAGAAAACCTCTTTGTTTGTGTGTTGGGTTACTTACACTGTGAGCTTTATCTATTATTAAATCTATTGTGTTGTTGCCTGTATGTCCATAATCACAATATAGCTCACAGTGTGGTGATAACAAACAGTCTGACACATTTAGTTCCTGAACATTCGCAGAAATGGAGCCATCGCAAATATGCCTCGTGGCGGTCTCTGAGGCCTGTATTATGTATTCTGCTTGATATCTGCTGAACAAACATCACAGCAAACAGAAAAGGTGTCTCTGCTCTTAGAAATACAACGATACCGTATAAGTCATCATTAACTGTCCCAGGTAAACACGAAGCAGATGATGAATCTACTTTAAATGTGACAACGACCGAAACAAAGACGAGAAAATAAGACAAGATATATCTCGCCCTTGGCCTCACCAGAACAACACTATAAATTATTTCTTATTCAGGTGTCTGTTTGTTCCCAGCGAGTTGACATTGTTGTGCAGAGAGAAAATCTTCTGAAAGCTGTGAACGCTGACACACTTTTAATGCCTCCTCTGTGAAGGTGACTCGTTCCTTACTTAGTTTGATCCGGTGAGACGTCACGCTGAAGTTACCGTTCTGTGTTTATTACAATGTTTAAAATCATTTCTGTAGGAGTTTGCAAGCAAAAGAGGTGATCGGTGCGTGTAGGTGTGAAATATTGTTATCTACCTGCAGTCTGTGTGACCTCGTCCCCTCAGTGATAACAGACGGTATCATTGTAACCCTCGACCCTCCAGATGTTTAACTGCTGTCTTGTTCGCGGACTTCCTTCCGGGTATCGTGAATATCATGACGACATTCCTAAACACCAGCCAGACATCCGTCACCATGTTCACTTTTTGACCCATTGCTGACGACATTATGACATCAGACCACACCCGACTTCGACCTCCACCTTCATTTTGACCTCAGCTACACACCTGTAAAGCTTCACGGCTGCATCTTTCACCGTTGTGACGCTATCGTGCTGACAAAACGTGACAGAATTATAAACACCTGGCAACAGAGGTCGAGTCGTTTTTATACATTTAAATGCAGAAATATTACAGATTTTATCTCTAACTTCAGATTTTGGTGAGTTTTCCAGATTCCTCCACAGGAAACCAGTCTGATGGTGGCTAACGAGCTCCGTCCCACCTGAGCGACTCTGTCTACCTGTCCTCTGTGCTCTAATTGGTTACTAATGAAGTGTGCTGTGTGCTTCTGATTGGCAGAGCACCGTCGACAAGCTCATTAAGAAGACCAACTTGGCGCTGGTGATCGGCACGCACTCCTGGAGGGAACAGTTTGTGGAGGCGGTCACTGTCAGTGCAGGTGAGCTCTGCGTGTGTGTGTGTGTGTGTGTGTGTGTGTGTGTGTGTGTGTGTGTGTGTGTGTGTAGTGGAGTAAACAAACAGCTGTCACGAGGAGACACTCACAACAACTGCTGTAAGTGTAATTAACTTTCACAAATTACTTATAAAGGGACAGTTCACCCCAAATTACAAAATCCCCAAATGTTTCCTCTTACCTGCAGAGTTATTTATCCATCCAGACAGTTTTGGTTGGAGTTGTTGGGGGGAAAATACTCTGCAAACTTGTTGTGGATGGAAAAAGACTCTCTGGAAGATTTGTCGCTCCCACACCGCGAGCCGGGAGCTGGAAACCAGGCGCTCTGCAGGCAGACTTAACGATGATTCCTTCCCAGTTGTGTCGTCCCATTCTGCAGCACGACCCGGCGCTAATCACCACAGTGCCTGATTGGATCTGAAACGAGGCCTGAAACCCTCCTCACAGTGTGACATACTTTGCAGGATTGTTGTTAGTGCAGTGTAAACTGTAGCTTCCACTAATTTATATGGAAGTTGTTAAGTTGTCTGGACCGGTATTGAACCAGGTCTCTGCGGTCTCTGGGTTCACACTGAACGTCAGCTGTCCTAATTAAAATGGTAAAAAAAATGTTTTTGAAGATGAGAACATGGAGTTAAATAAATTAATACCAGTTTACATCAACTGTCTGAGCTCCAGACGTGTCTTTACTCTGAGAGGTGGAGGAGCAGAAAGGTCTCCTGCGTCTGTCGCCTCTCTGAGAAGTTTACAGTTAATTACTGAAGGGTTTTTTGGAGGAAACACAAGGTAAAGGTTGTTCAAGGAAAACTTACAGACACTGCTCATGCTTTGTATTTCAGTCAATATTAACCTAAAACATACGACATTATATCATCAAGTTTCAGGTATAAACATTGTGATCCCTCCACCTCTGAAGCCGAGCCCACGCCCCTGAATGTACAGCAGTCCAATAATAAATAACAACCACAGCTTATGACTCGCTGAAGGGCAACAAACCATCTGAGCCTCGTGTAACTTGGTGTATATTTGTCCTTTGAGTCGATAAAGCTCATAAAGTGGTTGTAAAGGACTTCAGTCTTTCAGTGAATGTCATCGTACTGACTCAGCTCTGCTTATGTAGCTCAAACAAACAACATGTGAGTCACGTTATGTCACAGAATTAGAGATTATCAATTATGCACCAAGATCCAGTGCGTGATGTCCACGATGGGTTTCAGATTTGTTATTCAACGTCACCATCTAGTGGACAAACCAGTTCACTACAGGCAGAAATGACTCCACTGTGGCTCGGCTGTGCAGGTGTTTGAGTGTGAGGCAACAAGGACAAACATTGAACTGCAGATTAGAGTTCTGGTTCTGGTTCTGGTTCTGGTAGAGGAGGCTGGAAAACAAAGGCACAAAGCAGCAGAGACGATGTGGAAAGTGTCTGTGGATAAGGCACAGGTGTGTGCTTCATACTGACAGGTGACTGGAGGACGACACACAGCTCTGTCTCGTGTCTTCAGTATAATAGATTCAAACTTTATTGCCATTGCACAGAATATTGACACGTCAGTTCTGAATATATGAAACTGTGTTATTGTCTGCAGTATCGACACTCCGGTACCAGCTGTGGTTTCCTGCTCTCTCTTCTTTTTCGACAGCATATTGACACACACGGTATTTTTTAAAGGCCTGGAGGATAAAGATAGGATAAGATAAGATAAGATAAGAATGAAGAAAAATGTTTCAATGATGATCTGTTAATCTTTAAAAATCAAGACTTCATGGTGGAACAGTGTCATGGCCGTCAGCACTGAGACAAAGATGTTAAACCAAACTCGTGACACCTCTAAATGCAACTCTTGAACTTACGGTCTCCATGATGTCGTCTGATGTTCCTCCTGTTTCTCTCCCCTCAGGTGACGGCGATGACGATGAGGAGGGTCGCGAGGAGCGCCTTCCGTCTTGTTACGACTACGTCATGCATTTCGTCACCGTCTTCTGGAAGGTTCTGTTCGCCTGCGTCCCGCCCACAGAGTACTGGAACGGCTGGGCCTGTTTCTTAGTCTCCATCAGCGTCATCGGCCTCCTCACCGCCGTCATCGGAGATCTGGCGTCACACTTCGGCTGCACCGTGAGGCTGCGGGACACCGTGACCGCCGTGGTGTTCGTGGCTCTGGGAACTTCTATTCCAGGTGAGTGAAGTCTTTGTCCTGATAATCCCGATAATCACAAATCCAATCTTTTATTAATCTGATTTAAGCATTCAGGAGAATAAATCACACAGAAAGAACAAACCCAGAGGATTCACACCATCAACGCTGGCAGACTGGAACCTGTTTGTCAAGATATTCAGAATCCATTCAGTCAGATTTAAATGAACATTAACATGAGAAGAAGTTTCTCTGGTGAACAACACATGTGAGGGTGTGAAGGAGGAATCCTCAAATACCCTGTAAGCAAACAGAAGTGGGCCTACCTGCTGTTCAACCTGCCACAGTATCTCTTGTTGGGCCAGTTTAAGCTCAGGGGAGAACATCTGGTCACATCAGAGTTCCTGCAGACCCGAGACTTGTTCCTGCAAAAGTGTCAGTGTGACGTCTGCTCTGCATCCGACCGCTCTCCTGAAGTATGAAAGAATGTGCAGAGGAAAGTTTCACCAGTGTGTTTTTAGTGTAAATCCTTTTTGGTGTCTGTGGTATTTTTTTGTCTCTTTGTGGAACTTTTGTGTCTCTTTGTGGAACTTTTGTGTCTCTTTGTGGTACTTTTGTGTCTCTTTGTAGTACTTTTGTGTCTCTTTGTGGAACTTTGGTGTCTCTTTGTAGTACTATTGTGTCTCTTTGTGGTACTTTTGTGTCTCTTTGTAGTATTATCTGTCTCTTTGTGGTACTTTTACATCTCACTGTGGTACTTTTGTGTCTCTTTGTAGTACTTTTGTGTCACTTTGTGGTACTTTTGTGTCTCTTTGTGTACTATTGTGTCTCCTCATATTAATTTTTTGTCCGCTTTTTATGCGTCTGTGTTGTACCATTGCGTCTCTTGTGTCATTTTGTGTCTTTTGTAGTCGTATGCTTGACTTTGGAAAATAAATATTCAGGGTCACTTTGAATGGACGCCTCGGGTTGAATGGACAGCTCGGGTCAAGGTGCTTTGCTTCACCTGCTCATGTCAGTGATTTTTGGCATGCAGTCCTGAATTTAGCTGATTTAAGACTGAATCCATCCCTGACAGTGAGGCTTCCTCTGGTTGTGTGATGATGATGATTTACTCTCTCTCTCTTTCTCTCATCCCAGACACTTTTGCCAGTAAAGTAGCCGCCATGCAGGACCAGCATGCCGATGCGTCCGTTGGTAACGTGACCGGTAGCAACGCTGTGAACGTGTTCCTGGGGATCGGCGTGGCGTGGTCGGTGGCCGCCATCTACTGGAGAGTTAAAGGAAAGGAGTTCAAGGTGGACCCGGGCTCGCTGGCCTTCTCCGTCACACTCTTCACCATCTTTGCTTTCATCGCCATGGCCGTGCTCCTGTTCAGACGCCGGCCCTCCATTGGCGGAGAGCTCGGCGGGCCTAGGGTCTCCCGCCTCCTCACCACCCTGCTGTTCCTGGGTCTGTGGTTCCTCTACATCCTCTTCTCCAGCCTGGAGGCCTACTGCCACATCCCCGGCTTTTAAAACGGGAGATGACGAAAGCTGTGGAAGAATACTGCACAGCAACACACACATTTACTTTGACACTAAGTCCATTTGGCCCACAGTTTGACATGAAACAAGATTCATCTTTTCAAGCATCCGCTGCAGCCTGGAGGTGTCCTGGTCTTCGATGCAGGGATGTTAAAAATACTTCAGATACATGTTCACACACACACTTTATATGTACGCATGTGGAAACAGACCATAAACAGACACGCACAGTTACAGACATGATGAAGGGCAAGAGGAAGTGTTTGTGAGGGGCGAGAGATGTGAATACAAAAGGTTTATTTCAGCAGAGTTAGCAGAGAGAAGATGGAGAGAGACAAAAAGTGATTGAGAAGTCGTTATCTTTGAAAAGAGGGTCGGGTCCGCCACTCGAGTTGATTTAAAGTCA
The DNA here is from genome assembly GCF_040436345.1 of Pagrus major. Taxonomy (NCBI): domain Eukaryota; kingdom Metazoa; phylum Chordata; class Actinopteri; order Spariformes; family Sparidae; genus Pagrus; species Pagrus major. Next base: position 3,293,579 of record NC_133216.1, on the reverse strand, counting down.
GGTGGGTTGGGATTTGATTGGAGGAGCTGTCCTGTGACATCACATCCACTGATAGAGAGGAAGAAGCAACAGAAACCTGTGCACGCTGGACAACATCGATCCAAGGAACATCTTTGTTTGTCCCTGCCACCTCTCCTCTGGTACAGCTTCATGTTTCTTCACAACGAGGTGGAGCCCTGTGTGAAAAAAAGAGTGGAATGTTTACAATAACAATTACATTAAGTTTGTTTACTCCAGGAGGTTCTCATCAGGTGGTGAAGCTTGTCTAATACACTGTATAGAAGGCGGTTCTCCACACGCGCTGTAAATAGTCAAATCCAGTGTACATAGAGTGAAGTGTTTTCAGTAGGCAGACGAGGACGCCTACAAAGTCAGAGAGGGTGCAAAAAAATGATCCCCACAGAAAGCCAAATTACTGCAGTTTGTTTATGCTTCTTCTGCCAGAAAAGCTTCAATGTTTTTAAAATTCAGGCAAAGACTAGAACAGATTCCCAAACATTAGAAAAGTGATGACTAAAGTCTCAGCTGACCGAACAAATGAACGAACGGCAGGTGAAAATAAAAGAGGAGAGAAGTTTTTAAAGAGCCATATCTCCCCAAAATCCCCTCTGACAGAGCTTTGTATATCATTAGGGATTATTTCTGCATGTATAGCCAGAAACATCTACACATAAACCACATATAAACTATGTTAAAGGGAAAATCCACCTGTAAATTACATCCCTGCATTTGTGCGTCTGCTCAGTGAACTCAGCCGGTTCTGGATGTTAAATCTTCCTGCGTACAGCAGACAGGACGGAGGAGACGTGTTTGATCCAGCGGAGGAACAAAAAGGACATTTTCCTCCTCAGAAGGACCAAATGTGTGCTCACACTCACCCGCTGTGTGGAGTGTAATCCAAACACAAGGACTGAGATCTGAGTGCAGACACTGAGCGACAGTCAGTCATAGCTGTGTCATTGTGGGTAGTGACAAGACTAATCCATTACTGTGGCATGTATCCTGACAGACTAATCCATTACTGTTAGTGGCAGCAGCAGCACGGTCAGACAAACATGCATGGACTGATGAAGAAGACTTTTTACAGTGTTAGTTCACTTTCAAAGACAGAAAATTCTGTTTAAATCATTTAGAAAAATTAACAAAACTTTCTGCATTTTGATTAGGACACACAAGATCTTAATCTGCACAATTAGGATGCAGGATGCTCGTCTAAACCACACCGACGCTTCAAGACAGCACCCGTACAATGCCTTACGAACAAAGTCTCAAGTAAAACTCTAGTATTGATGCTTTCAGCTGTACAAACTGTGCAGGCTGCACTTTATCTGATGTAACTAAAACACACTGTGCTGTGTTTTTCTTTATTCTGTAGTTAAACGAACTGGTGGTGTGCAATAGGAGGAAACTATGAGCTGTCTGCAGTTCTAATGTAACACTGGATCCAGGTGGAAACACCACATCGTGTTTCTGTCCTGTGGGAAGCGATCGTTGTGATCTGTTCCTGCCTGATCGTCTGTGCTTAGAGCACAATATAAGCACCAGACATGCTAAAAAAATGACTTCCCATTTTTTTAACGGAAAGTCTGCACATTGTTTAAAATAACTAAGGTCTATGTTCTCCAGGCTGTGTTTACAGTCTGCAGGCCGACAGCCGACAGTGCTGGGCTTTGCAGACAGCTGACAGGAACTCTGTAGAGGAGCAGCAGTGTCATTATCGGGTTAAATCACAGTACCATAGTTTCATGGCATCGGCTTTTTTCAGTGGAAAACGCTTTAGAAAACTCTGCCCATCACGGCATGTATGTGCTGCTCAGTATTGCATGGCAGAGTTGGAACATGAAGTAAAAATTTTCACAAGCTACTGAAACTACTAAACCAAAACTAGAGAGCTGCAGACCAGTGAGAACATCGAACTGCAGCAGACAACCTCTGACTGGCTGTGACGTTCACACACAGACGTTTCAGGTTTAAAGACTTCCAGCATTGAGGAAGTCGTGAAGCTGAAACATCAGTGCATGAAGAAATGTCACAGCAAATGTAGCGAGCAGTGTGCAACAGTGTAGTATGATGATAAAGTTAAAGGGACAGTCCGCAGCCAAATCAACAATACCCATTTTCCCTCTTAGCTGTAGTGCTGTTTATCTAGATTGTTTTGGAGATATCAGCTGTAGAGCTGTCTGCCTTCACTCCATTACAACATCAACGTCTCTTTCCAGAAAACACAGCCCAGTTACTCAACATAATCCACAGACCTTTATTAAATAACTACGTTTCAACACCATGTTTTAGTCATTTAAAAAAACATTTGTTGCCTTAATCCATGTGCGGGACAGGATGTCAACTCCACGTGAAATGGATGAAGCATGTTGAGTTTCTTTTTTAATCCACAGACCTTGTTGGGACCAGTTTCATGTGGGAACTAGGGGTGTTGCGATATACCGAAAGTGACGATAACCATGATATCTAAAAATGAAACATTGATATCATGTTAAAAATACACATATGTAATGTCGGTCTTCGCTTTGTCATAGTAGGTATTAGTAATTCACGTTAACACTGGTTGCCACCCGCCATAAAACATCAAAATTAATGAAGTGTAATTGTTCATTTTGTACAGTTGTGGTTACAAACTCTCCTTTATTTGCCAAAAAAGAGACAAACACACAATAAGTTGAATATTAGGGATGAATTTGACAGATAACATTATAATTTTACCACAACGATGTTGTTATCATGACTTCTTTAGGCCACGATACTTGTGTAGTAATATGGAGACGGGCGTAGTAGGAACTACTTTCTTTCTACCAAACTACACCCAACAGCCGTATCACATCCATCACCACTGAGCGAGCCAACGTCACAGCTCATTAATGTCTCCAGCCTCTCGAACCGTGAGTGGATGAACATTTCCTTCTGCACCGTGATACGTTTAATGGCTCCTACATGCTCACAACAAGGTCTGTGGATTATCGTACCGCGTCATGATTGTTCAGTTTTTGGGATTATGGCCACAAGCCGAGTTTCATCTAGTTCCATTATTCAGTAGAGAAGACAGATAATCTACAGCTGATATCTCCAAAACTCAATAAATAACACTACAGGTGAGAGGAAGAATATGTGTTTTTGATTTGTGGGGTGAACTGTCCTCTTAACATTTAGCCGAGCTTAGAAGCATCAAGAGTCCAGCATCCTTTTCTACATGATAAAAAGTTTATGATCACAGTCAACGTTAATTATATTCACTGCCTAATATCAGTCACATTAAATATATATATATATATCTGTGAGGACATTGTACTCTGATAAGTGCTATACAAGTGGAATTTGTTATCAACACGGTGATATCAGATAGATTGGATTAGTTAACCCGTCTCTAACTATACTTTGTAAACTTTCTAAAAGCGATTTTGTATCTTTTCCTTGCAGATATAGCCGAGGTAGATTTTTTTGTACTTCTAAACGATGTTTAGAACAGTATCAGTAGAGTTGGTAGTTGTAGATTAAATTTAGCGGATTAGATTTTGATATATTTTCCACAGTGAGGACGCTCCCCTTCGAAAACTGCTCGAACAGCGTAGTGTATCATAACCCAACATAACCACCATCTGATTTACTGAAGCACGTCGTCTGCTGACTCGTTCGTTGTCTGTGTTACTTATGTATATTTCTTCTCATAAGATGATTTATTTAGATATTTATTTATTTACAAGAGGATTATTTATCTATGGATAAGCTGTGCCGCAGGTCCTTGAGGCGAGCAGCGAGGAGTTTAGTTCAAGGAGTGTGGTTTCAATGTGCAATACAGAACAGAAAAGAAGCAAAACACATCTGATTTCTTTAGAAGCTTCGACGAGAGGTCGGCTCACACCTTTTTTCTGCTCCAGTGTTTGTTGTAACCCTCTGCCAACGTACATTTCTTCATTCGGTTTCTCTTGAAGGAGGAGTTTTTGAGTGTAAGTAGCATGTTTACATGACGAAACAGTGAGGAACATTGCCAGTATAATTGTCAGTCTCGGGTCGTCTTGAGCTAATATGTAGATATTAATGGTGGCTGTGAGGCAGGTCGGTGGCGTGTGAGGTTATAACAGGAGTTTAACTGTTAAGTCGACTCACTACACACCAGGTGGGACCAAGATTACACATCACACACACACAAAACACACACACACACAGGTCTACTGAACTCTTGTGTAATCTCTGACTGGGTAAAAAATGATCAGCACCAGCGGGTACAGGATGGATCAGCTCGGATTATGTACCCAGCACGCCCAGCGTCGTCCCAGCAGATGTGGCTCAACGCCCGCAAACAGAACTGTCTACAATGTCCGGACAATGTTCCATGTTTCCATGAACTTCTGTACTAACTGTCTGGCTTCGGCCTTTGCTGTTCTGTAGCTAGATGTGATGCCTCCCCCCATCCAGCCTCTCCTCCTCACCCGCCCCTCCCTCCCTCCCTCCCTCCCCCCGTGTGTGTCTGTGTTTGCTTCCCCTCCGTGTTCCTCTGCAGATGCATGATGAATCCCCGTGTACATGTGTTAGCAGCATGGTCTACTGTGATGGACGCCATATTTTATCAGGTCGACTCCCCACAGTTCGAAATCCCAAACATCAGAGGCTCTCTGTGAAATAAAATAAGCAAGCGGCTCACACAGACACAACCACGACTCCATACTGATAAACTGAAGACACACACACACACACACACACACACACAGCATTCATGGATTCAGTGTGTACTGCTTATTTGTTAAGTTACCTTCAGAAGCTGTGAAAAGAGAGCGTGCTCTGTTGTGTCATGTCTGCAATGAGCTACATCCCAGCTCACCCTTTTGTTTGTTGGTGTATGATATTTCTGTGTCTGTGTAAGTGTTCTTCTTCTCCTACTACTTCTTCTTCTTCTTCTTGCTCTTCTTCTTCTTGCTCTTCTAGCTCTTCTTCTTCTTCTTTCTCCTCCTCCCATTAGCTGCCTCCCAGGTCTTGCTCTTCAGTGTGTCTCTCTGTGAAGTTTTGTTCCTGTGATGATGAAAATGTCTCTCTCTGCCTGAACCTTTGTAGGGAAATAATGACTGAGTTACTACAATATCTTGTGATAGACATATACATTTATTCAATACTGTAATAAATTATTAACTGAAGATGATATTTAAGTTTTTTTATGAAATGCAGAAAAAAAATTCTTAGAAAAAAAAAATGGCAATTTGTTTTTGAGAAAACGGCATGAGGTGTAATGTGTTACCGAAAGAAAATGAAGGTCTTTGATCAAGTGAAGTTGACCTTATTGGAATATAGTTTATTTATTTTCAAGGAGAAACGTGTCTGAGTCTTTATTTCATCTCTGAATGAGCAAACAGCGGTCAAACCCAACATGGACGGAGTATGAGACAACAGACCATTGAGGCATTTTGCAGGTAAATAATAACTCTGCAGTCTAAGAGGCAACTTTTTGAAGAAGTACAGTAGCTCAGCGCACGTCCCATTCACAGAGGCCCTGTCCTCGCTGCAGCAGCCCAGGGTTTGAGTCTAACCTGTGGCCCTTTGCTGCATGTCGCTCCCCTCTCATCCCGTTTCACCTCTGTGAGCTGTCCTGTCAATAAAGCCATGAAGGCCAAAAAAAAGGGAAAAGTACAATAAATAGCACATTGGACGAGCAGGAGTTTGAGAAGGATCCAAAGTAAAAACAAAGATCAGGACATCATTCTTCTGACTTTCAGCAAGAAATCTTGAAAGTCCGGCGTGTAGGATAATAATATTAATGATTATGTTTTCATTGGTGTATAATCACCTGAAACTAAGAATTGTTGTGTTTTATAGAGGGAGCAGGTCCTCTATTTGTAGATATCTCTGTGTTTCATCGATGCGTTACAGCAAAATAATTTCCAAAACCATCTAGAACAATATAATTCAAATTTGCACAAGACTTCAATGTAAGTTGTTGTAGGAATGTCTCATTTAACACGTGATGAACAATTATTTCAATCAGTTCTGAATAGTGAGCATGTTCAGATTTGCACAGTTTTTCATGTAAAATATTATCTAGACGTACAGAGCTGAGCCACTATGAGAAACATTAAACCTCACGGGAACTCTGTGTTACACAGAACACTGCAAAAAAATATAACCAAGAAAGAACTTTTAGGGAAAATTCATACATGTTTACTGGGTACTTTTAAACTTAAACAGTCACAAATGAATTAGAAATAATCATGAAACGATCATTTTAAATTAGATCGTGGTCATCACATTTACAAACAAGTCCACATTCATCAATGGAGAAAATGCAGGAGTGATACTGATTATCTGTATTAATGTACATTTTGTTATCAGACAACTGAAGCCCTGAAGCTGTTTACTGCCCTTCAGAGATCACAGACTGTCTCAGCTTGATCACACCGTGCATTAGAAGTATTTACTGTAAGTGACAGTACACTATAATGTGTGCACTGACCCTTATTTTTAGTTGAGTGTTATGCGTTACACCTCCTGATTACTGATTGCAGTGAAAATACTTTTTTGTGGAGATCCATTACATGGTGCATTGATTCATACTATTTAATAATAAATGGTAGATTCATACAGATGATTAATATGAATATCTGGTTTATTCTCATTGGAGAATGTGGTGTTGTTGTTTCTAGCTGTGGCTACAGGAAAAATATTTAAATTGAATTTCATCTAATTTGTGTTATTAATTCTTTTATTGAAAATGTCATTCACAATCTGAGTTTAAGAGAAGACAAATATAAACATCTTACTATTATACAAGATTGACAATTGAATTACAGTGTAAATGTAAATGTTGTATTAAACAAAACAAAAAAAAAACACAAAGGACAGAATAAATAAATAAATAAACTCATACTAAATAAAATTAAACCCAAAAAAGAATTGGAGTGATTTCATTATTGTATTTCTTATTTCTGAGGATCATAATAAATGTTATTTGTCTCTAGAGAAGCTGGAAATGAAAAATTAAGAGTCTTTTATTTTCATCTTCACCGGAAACTCATCTCGCTGCTGCTGCGCTATTTGAGTCCCAGTGCGCAGATGCGGAAGTGACGTGTTGGGTCGTGAGGTTGGATCTCGTCGCTGGTGGTTAACCGGGTCAACCTGTGCCGAGCCGAGGGAGACGCTTTACTATTCGCAAGAGTGTCTACCTAGCTAAGTAATTCTGCGAGAGTAGCAGTGACCGGATCGAACCCCAGCTGAGGCCGGTCCCGGAGGCGGTCGGGTCTCATCTGTGCTCGGAGCGGAACCACAAATCATCGGAGCAGCGGAAGAAGGTAGCTAACGCGTGCAAGCGCCATTGTTTATGAGCAGGCGGAGAGCGGGGCCTTCGGCTAATTCCCCGGTTTAACCAATTACAGTTGGACGTAAACACCAAACGCATGTTCTGTATTTGATTTTGAGTTGTTACCTCTGAGAAATAATTCACTAAATGACTATTTAACGGGGGCGTAGGTAGCGTCGAGTTAGAAATGGCCGCCCCCATGAGCCTCTCGACCGCAGGTAGCGTAAATTATGTAACACGGACTGATCTGTTTAATTAAAACCAACCACTCTTCAGCGGTGTTTGCTCAGCAGATATTAACTTTCATACACATTAATCACGATGATCGGATGTAACTCCCGATGTGCCGCTAGTTGATGACAACACGTGCTGTTAATAAATAACCACACTAACGGTTTTGTGGCTACGACTTGAATAACTCAGATATTAAAAGTCGGCCGTGGTGGTGAATATTCACGAAACAGCTGCTTTGTGCTTGAAAGGTCGCTATTATTAGGACATAAACGAGCTGGACGGAGGAGGCAGCTAGTGTTTGGCGGGCTAACGAGCCGCAGGACCTCCGTGACGCTGCTGCACCTGTTTAGCTACAAGCTAACGAGTTAGCTAACGAGATGCTCTGGTGCTGATGGTCCACCGGGCTCCTCCAGAATCTCCACCAGCTCCGGAGACTGTGTTGTTTTTTTCTAACTACAAGCTTTGACTTACTTTACAGTACTGGAAGGAATAATATCCTGGAAATAAATCTGAAATCAGCAGCTACAGTGGATCTTCATGTGAGTGCTTGAGTTTACTGTAGGTATCTTTGGAGAAATGGCATCGTAAATAAAAAATAAAAATGGCGGAGGGAAGAGGAGTTAAACAGGTAGTCCAGGAATATCTGTCACATCCTCTTTATTCTGTGAAAACCAGACGAGAAACAACATAATTGCTTCGTCCAGATTTAATAACATTCCTCATGAACAAGGGGTTTATTTGCCCATTTAGATTCTGCCTTATTTTGTCTGTTTTGTTTAAAATTAAGGTATTTGCTCTTGAATTTTGTTAAACAGCAATATTAAGACTTAAATTAACTATGGGCCCGATTGGCAGAAGAGAACATTTTTACATAACATCCCCTGTATGTGTGTACGGATGTATTTTCTGTTTCTAATGTATAAACAATTTCCTCTTCTCCCAACAGGCAAGAAGAGATGTCATACTACTCGTCCCGTAGTTCGTCTCGGGCCACTGATTGTAAAGTGTACGTGGGCGACTTGGGCAATGGTGCCGCCAAGGGGGAGCTGGAGCGAGCGTTCAGTTATTACGGCCCGCTGAGGAGCGTCTGGGTGGCCAGGAACCCTCCCGGGTTTGCCTTTGTGGAGTTTGAGGATCCCAGAGATGCAGAAGATGCTGTGAAAGGCATGGATGGAAAGTGAGTTGTAACATATTACTGTCGGATTTCAGCAAGCTTTAACAAAAATTACCCACAAATTAATTTTGTAATCTACAACAATTTTTTGCCCTTATGTTTAGCGCTTTAATCCAAGAAGACCCACTTTTTAGATCCTTGCAGCCTACACGAAGACCGTTACAGGAATTACAGCTGTCTTTGGCCTCTCTTGCTGACTTGTCTTCTCCTCAGGGTTCTTTGTGGTTCCCGTGTTCGCGTAGAGATGTCAACAGGCCTCTCCAGGAAGGGCCGTGGCCGCCCTAGCCGGCGCCAGTTTGACCCCAATGACCGGTGTTACCAGTGTGGGGACCGGGGCCACTATGCCTATGACTGCTACCGCTTTAGCAAGAGAGGAGGTCGTCGCGGCAGCAGGTGAGGGAATGTAGTCTGTCTTTGCATGGCTGCTATTATGCTTTTTTCCATGTCTGTAGATATTCTTCAGCTGCCTTCGAAGCAGAAAGACAAAAGGTGGTAAACGTGTCTTTCTCTCCTTTCAGGTCTCGCTCTAGGTCCCGATCTCGCTCTAGGTCCAGGTCTCGTGGACGCCGCTATCGTTCTCGCTCACGCAGCCGTAGCCACAGCCGGTACGTCAACATTGACACACAGACACACCCAATGACATATTAACAGGAAATTCTTGTTCTGGTGGGTTGTTTATTAAAGTGCTGTCCTGTAAAGGGTTGTCCTTTTTGTGACTCTTGTGTTCTTTCTCAGGAGCCGTCGCCGATCTCCATCATATTCCAGACGCAGGAGCAGGTAAGACAACGGCTTGTTGAAGTATCACTAACGGTTCCTTCATTCTTGTGCTAATGTACTGTTAGCAAGCGGTGTGGCCGCTCCTCATCAGGGTCTTGTTATTCCAGTTCTGCAGTAGAATCTGACAGGGCGAGAGAGATGATGTATTTCCTCCCTCAGGAATCAATTAAGTACATGTACAGTGATGTTCTCGGCCTCACTCTGGTCGTCAGCCCTCAGCTGTTCATCGTTCCTGTCATAGCTGTAATTAAACCTGATTTATTTCCTGTGATATTAGGTCTGGCTCCCCTGCACGCTCCAAGTCCAGGACTCCAGTGAGAAGGTACGAACTGTGTGAACTGCAGTTTTTCAAATAACAGCTTGTATCCGAAACACATTGAGACATCCAACGTAAAATTGTTTTGCTCTGTGATGCTGACAGGCAGAAAATAATTGGGATTGGCTTGCTGTCAACTCTTTTTTTTCATGGTTACAAAAGGCAATAATCCAGTTAATCCCTGGATCATTTAGCTCTTTAAATCCAAATTTTGGATAGTGACTTAAGCCTTGGGCTAGAATAATAATTCTGCGGGCTGCATGTTGGCGAACACATTCAGTGCGTCTGCTCCTTACGACCCATAATGCCCTTCTCTGCTTAGGTTTGCAAAGATATTTACAGCACATCTTCAGAAGCATGATTTTAGATGCATCCTACAATTGTTTATTGTGGGGGGATTTTGTTCTTTTTTTTCTCTTTCCTCCAGTCGCTCCAGATCTCGGTCTCGATCTGGCTCAGTGCCCAGAGGCCGCTCTGTCTCCCGATCCCGCTCACGGTCTAAGTCTGCCAATCACAAGAGGAACAGGTAAACCCTCAGTCTAGATATTTCTCATTCACTGAAACAGGGTATAGGTTTGTCTAATAAATTTCTAGAGCTTAGAAAGAGCTTAGTCCTGCCAGATGTCAGTGTTTCTACCAAGACATTCTAGATGTATGTAACACCCACACCTCAGTAGGAAGATACACTTAAGTTTATAGATTTTGGAGATCATAGTTCAGGTCACAGCGTTCCAAGAGAGGGCCAGTTATGTTTTTCTCATTAGCCAGAGCTAGGTGCTCCATCCTAGGCAGGGGATGATTTGAATAGACCCTCCTTCCACCCGGGATCATCATGCTGCCGCTGAACAACCTACGCATGATGGTGAGACTGATGACCGGCGAGACCCCTCTACCGCCTCGACATAGAGAGATCTACATCTTCAGCCACATCCTCTGCCTCCTCTGATGGCCAGCAGTGGAGGGGGAGGGGTAGACAGTGACTTGGACCCTCTGTCTCATGTAGGGATATATAGTATAAGGTGAAAGATTAGACCCTCTCTCTTGTGCTCCCTTTTCAAACTCTTCAAAGTCCTAGTTGGTCTTGAAAAGAGAGCACATGAGAGACCGTCTCCGCTCAGCCTGTAAACTGTTCAGACTCATAGCAGCTAAAACTAGCAAGAGGCACCTATATCCTCTGCCTTCCTGTGATCTCACCCACCCTACATGTAGCTCTATTCTGAATAAATGAATTTAGGCTGACAGAGGAAGAGAGAAATTTTCATTTACTGGATTGACATTGAGTGTTAAGTAAAGATTTAGAATTGTTAATGTTTTTAATTTTCTCTTAAATTTGAATTCCCTATCCTGAATTTGGCTAGATCAGACAAACTCTTCAGATAATGATTGGTTGAGATCAGACAAAACGACACCATTGGTGTGACTTAAGAATCTTTGCAGCACAGTTTTGTTTATTTTTCATATTTTCTTTAAAGCGTGTGGTGGGAGCTGAGCACTGCACTGACACCGCAGCTGATCCCAGGCCCAGGGTCTGCCAGCTGGCGGTGTGTACGTCCTGCGGGAGGGTGACTAAGCGCTGACCTGAGATCAGCCTTCGCCTGCATCTGGTGTTAGACAGCGAGAAAGAGGTCGACCTACCGACCGACCCCTCCCCACAGTGAATGGGTGACCGTCTGTTCAACCGACGCACACGCTCAGACGAGATCAGCCCATGCACACATAGAGTTGTTCTACTAGAGCCAGCCAGCCTTCAGATCTACCAGAGGGCTGATCCACACAGATCAGAGTTCGACCACTACCTTTTTAAATCCATTACCTACCTACCAGATCCCCCTACCTACCAGAGTTCTTCGGCCTCTGTCTTAGCTTCTGAAAGTGAGAGAAAGAGAGCTGACGAGAGATCAGTCTTCAAGAGCCTCCCAGCGCAGTGTCTCTCCAAGTTGTAGTCATCCGTCCTTCAGTCCTTTCATCCTTCGCTTCTCTGTACTTGTTGTTTCTGCCACTGTCTCCAAAGGTAACAAAAAATCAAACCCCCTGACAAGCTCATGTTCATGGTGAAAGAAAATGCACAGGCTTGATGTAGTCTGGAAAACTGGGGATTGTAGAGCTAAATGTTGAGAATTTTAACAAGCATGCTCAGTACAAATGTGTGGTTGCATGTGTGAGTGTTTGGGTGATTGAGTGAGTGTAAGGGAGGAAGGCAACATGAATATTAATGGGCTGAAATCTCTGCAGAGGCTTTGTCAGGTGTTTTTTCTTCCTGTGCCATACATGTTGCAACATCATTACCATTTTAAGCAGCTTTACCATTATAGTATTTATATTAGTGAACCAGCTCCAGTAATAATGGCGGCTTTCATAATATAGAAACAGTTTTCATCTGTTTGTGCCGCCCCCCTCCCTTTGTGTTTGTAGATATCAAAGGATGAGTGTAAATTCCTCCTCTTAGCAGGAGTCATCCTGTCAGGGAGTTGAGTGATTTATTTAAAAGGGTGTGTTTGCCCTGGAGACTCCAACTATGTATTCAGCTTTAGACCCTAGAGTTATGTCTCAGAAATACCAAGTGTAATTACTATATGGTGTCCTCAGGCAGAGTGCAAACCAAATTTTTTGCATGTCTAGATTACATTCAAAGTCGATGCAAAGACCTGAATAGAGCTGTATTCACGTCTATTCAGGTCTAATGACGCAAATTTAAATGTATAAATTTCAACAAAGCGTTTCCATGTGTCATGGCTTCACCAGTTGTTGTGTTTGGGGCGAATACTCACTCAAATGAGTTGCGCAAATAAACAGAAATTTGCTTTGCATTTGGTCTGAACACACCATTAGACAAATAAAACGCTTAAAGGCGGATACTAAATAACCTGTGGCCCTTCAGATGAACCTTTTGTCAAAGAGGTTGCAGATAGTTAAATATCAGCGACCATCCAGTCATGAAAAACAAGTTGTGCACTGTGTTGATGTTGGGATGTGGGATTTTATTTCTCTGATCATTCTTCCATCCTCCCCTGTGGCGAGCTAACACCCCTCTGTTTCTGTTTCAGTCGTTCCCGTTCAGCAAGTCCGAACCGAAGCGGTACGCCAGCGGACGACTGAGTGAAGAAGACTATTAGTCCCCCCCCCCCATACCGCTCTCCCCCACAGACAGACCCTCAACCCCTGCACCCTGTCTGCTTTTACAGCCCTACAGCAGCTGTTTTTGTACTTGTCTGTCTAGTCCCAGTTTTTTAAGTTTGATTTTCCTCCCAGGATTGTAGTCTCTGCAGCCTCAGATCTATTCAGTAAAGCAGACGTGAATCAGTTTACATTTGATAGATTGTTTTAATTGTCACCGCTGCTGCATAGGTTATCTCTCTTCTCAGAAGTCGTGTAGCATGTGTAAGAAGCAGCTCCTATGTTAAGGTAAAACCGAATGTTGGACTTTTTAGCAGTGATTTGGGCAGTTGGTACAGTAAATTGCAGTAGAAGACAGACCAGGTGGTGCAGTACTTGAGGGGGAGGACATTGCATTGAAGAACTTTTATTCTCTAAGCTCAAATGTCTGACCCTTGAAATATTTTTCCCTATTGAGAATCTGAAAATGTATTATTTTGTATTGCTCTCCAATTTGATTTGCTGTTTAATGATGGCATAAAGAGATATTTGCTGGCCCGCATGCCTTTAAATATGTCACATTCCTACTGTTTGTTGTTTCTGTACTGCACTGCCCTTTTTACAAACCCGATCGGCTTCACTGTGTGCTGAATAGAGTTTTCCACGTGTTGATTTTTTGGATTTTGTTCCTGTGACCTCTGATTTTTAAAATAAACAGTGCTTCAGTTTGATTTCTGTAAGGGCTGCTTTAACAGTTTTGTTCTGTCCCTGGCTTATATGGTAAGACAGTGGCAGTTTTATTTTTGAATAAACCTCTTCAACATAACCTCAGTGGTCTCGCTTTATTTCTGACTCGCCTAATTGTTTTTTTTCTTCCTTTATAGCTTTTTGTGAAACTTAACTAAATGTTTTTCAATGTTGTATTTTATAATATAACATATAATGTATGTTTTTTGGGGGGTTTTCTTCTTAATTAATGGTGTTAGACTGGATTCAATTCCCATTATCATTACTTTATTTCTTAAAAGAGAATACATTTTAAATTACGGGTGTAGAAAGTAAAGAAATCAACTAGTCAACTCTACTTTAGATACATTTATATATTTAAAAATAAAGATTTCTCATATAAAAATGGCCTCAGATGTTTGTGTACATTCCTGGTGAACTACTTTTACAGCGAGGTAGAGCCTATTACGTTTCCTGCTCTCCTATTGGCTGTAACTCGAGCACAAATTGATCGACAGCCAGCTGAGCCTATCGCGGCGCGCGGTGCCGCTGTACGGGGCGTGGCCACGCGAGCCTCGTTTTTCTTGACTTTTCCGTCCATTTCAGTTGCTCGTCACTACCACCATCCTTTTTAACCGGGACAACATGGCTACCGCAGCGAGCCGTTACTACAGCGAAGACGGCAGGGCAACGAAACGACAGAAAACCGACGGAATGGCCACGGTGAGTTGTTTTCGGTGCGAGCCGCCCCGGAGATTAGTTTAGGTTACACAACAAACGCGGTCACAGTGTTCTCGGTCGAGTTTGATTCATTCAGATGCGCCGTTGGGAGGAAAAAATGTCACGACGCGTCACAGGTCATGCTACATCCATGTTTGTCTCCTTTTCACGGGCTTTGCGTGTTAATCATTGCGTGTTATACGTGCGAGGGGAAACACGGACACCTCCCGGAACATAACCCGCACTCGTACCTGTGCTGTGCAGCCGGACCGGGATGGGTTGAGGGCGGTTTCCCCGGCCGGGCCTCGCCTGAGCGTGGCTTTGTTCTAGTACCGGTAACGTTAGCCGTATGCTAGCTGCGAGCTACAGATTGTGATCGGGGCTGTGCTTCAAATTACTCGCTTATTTTACATGCTGGCTTGACTATACCAACACTCCTTTTAAGATTTGTAGAAAAGCTTTTTTAGTTAAACCCTTTTAACTAAACGATACACTTACTACAGCAATCAATCATCCCTTCCCCCAACTGCACCAAGTAACCTGAGGTTAATGAGTGTTAGCATTAGTTAGCATGACCCAACGATACCTACTGGCTGTTTTCTCTCCCAGTGATTTGAGCAAATAACGTGTAAAGTCTGTTGCTTTCCTTGTTCTGTCTTTAGTAGTTTTATATAGCAGGGACGATGCTCGTTCATTAAAAATGGATCTGAAAGTAATTTCCATCTCTTATCCGTGGTCAGATGCTAATAAGGCCACCGAATAAATCCCCTTACATCAATAATCCGTCTACACGAGATAATAAACACGCATATAATTATACATTTCTCATTTGTGTGCTAGTTTGCGCCACTGCAGGTTAGTTAAATATTTTTTAAATTGCAAGAAATGGCCAGAAAGACTGCAACAGAAGTCCCGATACCGATTTAGATACCTGGGCTTTGGGTATCGGCCGATACAGAGTACCGATCCGATACCAGTACCACCAACCCTGTCCTGGTGTGGTACGATTGCTGTGGTTCAGGTTAAACTTGCAGATAATTATTGCCATTTAACATCTTTTATTATCTATTTTATTATATTTATAACAGCAGCTTCTTCTTTGCTGCTCCAAAATCAGTAGTTGCCAGGTGCAGCAGTGAGACTTCCTGTGGTTAGAAGTATTGGTTTCTGATGTGTAACGCTAAGCAGAGCTAACGAGGCTACCTGGGAAGTGGCCCATTTCTAAATTACTCACGTACTCGGTATTATAGGCGGCATTTGCAATCCTGGTATCGGAATCGGTATAACTCTAGTGCCACACGTGGGTTAAAAAATGTCCACACTGAAAATGTTCGCTGATTTCATGTTTTCTTCGACAGGGATATGAGGATCCACACAAGACCCTTCCCTCTGTGGTTGTCCACGTCCGGGGTCTGGTGGACGGTGTCACAGAGGCCGACCTTGTGGAGGCCTTGCAAGAATTTGGAGCAATCAGGTAGAGGAAAATAACAGAGAAAGACACTTTGTTGCCTGTTACCCAGAGTAAATTACCTTCCCGCATACGTGCTCTTGTTGATTTCACATCATCTAACCCTATACTTGCGTTTGTCTTTAGCTACGTGGTGGTGATGCCCAAAAAGCGTCAGGCACTGGTGGAGTACGAAGACATGAACGGATCATCCACAGCTGTAACCTACGCCGCAGACAACCAAGTTTACATCGCCGGCCACCCAGCCTTTATCAACTACTCCACTAGCCAGAAGATCTCCAGGCCGGGAGACTCTGATGACTCCAGAAGTGTTAACAATGTTCTCCTGCTCACCATCATGAACCCCATCTACCCCATCACCACGGTAAATACAAACACTTATGTCACTGTCTGTCTTTTTACTTGATGTGTGGAGTTTCACCTCATTTTATGATTTGGTTTAATTCACACAGATTAGTGGAGACAGTTAATTTGTATTGGGCTGCTTTTTGAGATGTTGGTGGTAAACGGAGGCCTGTTTGGAAGTGGAAAATATATGCTAATGTTTTTAATTTTGGCTTGTGATTTGTTAATCTACTGCTCTTCTTGAGTTTGATGCAAGAGATACTGTGTTAAAGATGTTGCCTAGTTGGGCAGAATTTGGCATCATATCTCCAACAAGACTGGCATGATTTGCTGCTTTATACTGTAGGCTGTCATAGATTATTTTCTCAATGAATTATTCAGCCGTGTGTGTCAGAAAACGCTTTAAAGTGCACACATCATAGAGCAAAGTCACACCTTGACATGTCTTGTTTTGTGCGGCCCACAATCCAGAGCTTAACGATACACAGCATTTCTTATTGTAGATGTATACACAGCAAACTAAATGAGGAGAACGTCTTTATACTGCTGCCATTGTTTGCACATTAAACGGTCCGTTGATTATGATTTGTTTTCGGTTTAACAGGATGTCCTCTACACTATCTGCAACAACTGTGGGCCTGTCCAGAGAATTGTCATCTTCAGGAAGAACGGCGTCCAGGCCATGGTTGAATATCCTTTTCTTCTGTTGACTATTAGGGCATCGCCGCTACCAGACAAAAACAACATGAACTGCTGGAAGAGGTTCAAGTTCTAACTGGGAACGTAATGATGGATGGTGTAGTTTGACAAGGCTATAAAACCTGTTAGACACAATGCTCTAGAAACATAGGACATGTCCCTGTGTACTCAGAGGAACTAGGAACAACAGAGCATTGTTTAGGTGTGACGGTTTTCCTTCTTTCGTGGCCTTGGTTCCATGTTATTACCGTCATTAAGATTACCCAGCACTTCTACACTTCCTGTCTTTTCCTTAACCCTGTCATTACATTTGACTCCGTGCAAAGTGCCCAGCGGGCCAAGGCTTCCCTCAACGGTGCCGACATCTACTCTGGCTGCTGCACACTGAAGATCGAGTATGCAAAGGTACAACTGCAGAACACGACACAGTCAATACCTTTTTATTTTAATTGAGTAAATGACTATTATTTTTTCATCTGTACTGAACGCAGCCTCACTTTATTGTTGGAGAAAAGGCTGAACAAACTATACTGTGTATACTTTGTGTATTTATCTAGAACACCACTGCTGCTTGTGTTTTAACTTAAAGCAAATAAACGTATGAACAGCTGTGTAATTTTTGTCAGCCAGCTTGTATTCATATGATTTGTTTTTCTTCAGCCCACCCGTCTGAATGTGTTCAAGAATGACCAAGACACTTGGGACTACACAAACCCAAACCTAGGAGGACCAGGTAAAACCTCACACACCTTCACACATCCTGAGCATTTTCTGAGCGCCACACACGCTTTGTAGCTTAGAAGCCTGATACTGTTAATCACCCTTACTGCCACTGTGAGGAGTTTCAGCAAGCAGGCTATTAAAGTGCTGGAGTCAACACCTTTCATTGATAATGCTGCTACATAGACACATTTTAAATTGTGGCCAGTATACTAAGTCTACAAGTGCAGTTGCCTACAGTACAGCACTTAGATTTATCATGACCTGGATGACTGAGAACCTTCATCAACATAAATTAATATGGTATTTTTGGAAGAACTTTTGTGGCATTATGACTGAAGGTGTTGTTTTGTGTCTTAAAACCTCTTAACATTTGTCAGTACACACCATGATCAGGGATCGTATGCAGGCGTTATGGAAAACCAGGGGCTTAATGTGAAATAATACTCAGGTTAAATAGCCCATAGCAGTTTAACCGTAAAGACTAGTCGGCATCAGAAATATAGAATGAACAATTCCAGCAAAATATTTTGAAGACAAAAGTATTGAGCTCTGCTGTGTGGTGAGAATTGCAGGAACCCATTAAAAGCCCAGCTGCAGGACAGGAGTCTTTTCCTGTCAGTGTTGATGAGCCAAACTGTTTACTACATTTTTTGTTGGATAGCTTAATTTTATGCACACACTTAAACATTTAGGCTGTGTCCTGTGAATATAGTTTGAGAAGCCGCAGAGGCACTGGCATTGTCTCCCAAATTTTCAAGTCAGTGGTTCAAGTATGTCTGGCGTTAAGAGTAGCTTAGAGATGATCAGATTCCCTTATAGCATTGGCTTCAAGTGCAAAATATTGCCAAGAAGAAGCTTTTTCTGGTCAGTTTGATGCCACATCCACCATGTCAGGGTCCATCGTCTGAGTTAAGTTTTGATTGTTTAAAAAGCAGAACGACGGTGTGGTCAGGAAATATAATGGGAGTATACCCGAACAGAGATTGACAACTGTAACTAACTACTTCAACAAGCCTACCAGGCAGACGAGTTTTGTTGATTACAGCCCCGAGACAGAAGATAAGAGTGCTGTTGTCTCAATGTAAGACAGTGACAGGTGTGTTTTTTTAATAACCTCATAAGAGTCACATCTACATATTTCAGTAGTGAAGACGTAAAACTTGTTGTATCTTCTCACCAGTGTTTCCTGTTCCTGCCTTTCTTACCACACCTGTAAATCTGCAGAGTTTTTGAGATCCCCTGGGGTACTGTGCAGATACTCTGACTGAGGCAGAGACACATTTCCTTGCCACCAAGACTGATCCTGGTCTTTTCCACTGTCGGCTTCTCCCGTTGGTTGTTTTATTTAACTTTGACAACTGGAAAATCCTAACAAAGACTCGACAGTATACCGAGTCCCAATCAGAGCAGCCAAAGTATTTTGTTATGCTGTCAGACAGATGGTAACTGTGATTTGCGTGAGAACGGAGGCATTGACCAGCATCAGTAAACGGGCCATGTGCAACATCATGTAACTCTTATCTTCTCCTAATAAATCTGTGATCTCAGCGAGTCAGAACAAACATGCACAGGAACATGTGCTAAAAGGGAGAGGCAGATACATGCTGACAACATCCCCACTCAGCAACCACCACCTCAAGTATCTTCAGTGAGGACACAACCACTTTCATACAGAGGGCCAAACGTCCCCTGAGACACAAGGGGACAAACGACAAGACCCCACCACCACCACCACCACCCACTCAACATGACGATGTAGGACTGATTTCCCACTCACTCCTCATCTCTGCATCCCAGCACAAGAGCCATGAAGACAACGCACACTTCTCGAGGGCGGGGAGTTTTGGGCACTGAGCTACACTTGGTCCCTCCCCCCCTTCTCCCTTTCATGTCGAGACACAAGCGATGACACATTGAAGCAGGCCAAAGCTTGCACCGACAATCCCAAATGGAGACTGATACCAGAGAAGACACAGCATCCACCCAATCAGACGGTAGTGACAGACATCTGTCAGCACAGCAGCTGATGCACACTGATACTATCCAGTCGACCGAGATCACATTTTTTAAAAGCCTCGGCCCTTCCTGTATGTGGGGCCGCATTGCTCGTCACGTTTGTTGACATGAAAACAACACACTCGAGCGGCGCACTTGCCGACGCTGTACCGACTGATCCAATAGATGAATCACACCCCCGTCACATTGGAGTCCAACACAAGACAACTGATGAAGACACTGCTGACAACACCATCAAGCACACTCAGAGCCCATTCAGGCCCATTTTTGGTTTTATGTGTTTCCTCCCACATGGAAATCAGCTTCTCTCTCTTGCTCTTTCTCCTCATCTCCTCATCTTTTCCCTCCTCTGATTTTCTTACTACATGCATCCCTGTTAAGCTATCCCTTTTTTTTTTTTGAGTGCAGTTTTTTTTCTTAACATTTTAAAGTCTCTAGAACCTGTGTAACGCCTTCCATGTGATGCAGGTTTGGCAATTTGCGGCTAAGAGGAGCCAGCTTCCCAACTGAAATGTTCTCTATGGCAGCCTCAAGGCCTACCAGTGGGCGCTAAGCGGACTTTTCCAAAAAGGAACAAAAAGGACGGACCAACCCTCCAATGGGCGTTTGATAAAACCAGGAATCGATCCTGAGGTGGAGAGTTGTTTCCCCCAAAAGAGGAAATGGATAAGAGTATTGGATGAAATGAAATGAGTGGAGAGTGGTGGATCTACTGCAGCAAATATCTTCCTCCCACTGTTTGTAAGCATGCAGTAAGTAAATCGAGAGCCTCCTCTGGGGGGACATAACTGCACAGCACCACATGACTCCAACGCCCAGCACCCAACATCGCCACACAAGACTGACATGACTCGATTTGTTTTTGTTTCCTCATACAGGCTTAATCTTTCTCTTTCTGGAGGAGGGTGATGGTTGTGGTTCTGTCAGGGGGCTGCATTTCTAATGTCACTCAAACTTACTGTGTTCGCTTTGTCTTGTCGCTCCCTCTGTTGGCACTTTACGGCCATCATGAATCTGTTATGTGTGGTTCCCTGGACCTGTGTGATAGTTTCTTTTGGGGAACTGAATCATGATTTAATCTGGAGAAAAGGTTGTGAACTTCATATTAATTCATGTATGATGTGGGTGATCCAAAGCGTCACATACCTGTGAAGCCAGGAGAGCCTCAGTGGCTGCTGGTGTCCAAAATTTACAAGCTGCCTTTTTTTATTTTGGTTGACAAATTACAATCTGCATGAGCCTGGTTGGTCACCTGCAGAGGTACCAAGCCATCCGCATTTCATAGTCCAGACAGCTTTGTCATGAGTGGGTTTTACTGCACTCTCCTGACATTTAACTGGGTTAAACTGGGAGGAAAATGTACCTTTTGATTAACCTGGCTTCCGTTCTGATTGTGTATGATTATTGTGTACCTGTACAGATGGTGATGCAGATGGCAATGGGAGCAATGCAGGTGTGTGTGAGCGTACAAACTTTATTTTTAAATTTAGCCATTTGTGATGCTTATCTAGAGTGACTCTGTCTTGATGTCCCTTTTTTCACCTCCTAGATCATTAGCATCCACCTCATGTTTGCCATGTCCCACCTGTTTCACTTTAAGTGCTAAAAGTTTATTATTGTGGATGTTTTCTGATTTAAAGGGATTTGATTTGTGGTTTAGGGAAATTTCTATTGAATCTCATATCAGTCTTGCCATTTATTACATCCCCACACCTCCCTTCCCATTTCCTTAATCTAATTCCTACAGACAAAGATGATCTGATTATTTCAGCTGCTTGGTTTGATTGTTGTGACCTGCCTGGAGTGTACTGTGGGGGGTGTTTTTATGTCTGTAATGACTCTTACAGGCAAGATGAATCAATCTTGAAATGCATGCGTCCGTCTCAAGTACTAATTGATTGAAAGTTATCCTGACAAATAATTGATCTATTTATCTAAAATCTCATCCAAATGTCAGTTAACCATGATGCCATGTGTGAAATGCTCCAGCATCCCGTCATATTTATTTGGCTCTTTCTGTTTCTCTCTGCCTTTCTTCTCCTGTTTTGTCTTCCCGATCTCATAGAGGATGTGAATGCCAACCCCAACAAGCGTCAGAGACAGCCTGCTCTGCTGGGCGACCACCCTCCAGAGTACGGTAAGGATGTCACACCCCCGAGGAACCAGAACAAACACTGGAACATACACATGGAAAGAAAAAACTGTGCTTATCTTTCCTTTTTAAAAAGATGCCTTTTATTACCTGAAGTCTGTGGGGTAATTAAACTTGATATTTTGGGGATAGATGTTGATCAAAGTTTATAATCGGTCCTCCACACAGTGGCAGTTAAGCGGTGCTGTGATGACAACTAGGACGCTTCATGTGCTGTATTTATTTTTTTTATTGGGACGAAACCTTTTTCTCCAGTCAGTGACGACGTTTTCCAGAAAAATGCTTCTCTTGACCCGACCTTGGTGGATTACTGGTTTATTTTCTGTCCTCTCACCGTCGTCTCTCTGCCTCGTCCTTCAGGTGGCGGTTACCATGGCTATGACGAGAGCTATGGATCTCCGCCCTATGAGGGTCGCCGCATGGGTCCACCGATGAGAGGACGTGGCGGAAGAAGCTACGGGCCGGGCTACGGACCTCCTCCCCCTCCTCCTGGAGAGTACGGCGGCCACGCTGAGTCTCCAGTCGTCATGTTGTACGGACTGGACCCGACCAAGATGAACGCCGACCGTGTCTTCAATATCTTCTGTCTCTATGGAAACGTGGAGCGGGTCAGTATCTGACGGTGGATGTGTCTGTTTCTGCTGTGAAGGGAAACATTTCAAGCTGAAAGGTCTTCACCAGATAAAAAAATAAACTCAATATCTGCAGAGAAAACGCACAATGTTTCCCACAAAGACATGAAATAGGTTTGTTTCCTCCTCTTGTTGAAAGAGAAGATAAAAATACACATGCAGAAGAAACAAATTGTTTCCAGGTCTCGGCACCGAGGGGAGACGTATCCTCAGAGACAGTCGGGACTTTGCTTTTTATTCTCTATTTAAGGGCCGACATGTCAAATTCATTATTTAAAGCGTATCTATTTTTGTTGTGAGCTGGATCCGTCATTCTTTGATAAAAGGCTGCACTTAAAATAGTAGTTTTTAATCTCTTTATTATTTAACCTCAAAGATGAAATGACACAATCTTCTGACTCCTCGCTGTCCGATTTAAAAATAAAGGCTCAAAGCCCAAAAATAATCTTTAAAACAAGAAACATTGAGCCAAGAACAAAAGGTTTATACACTGATAATGTGTCTGGAATAAATTGCTGCTTTGCTCTATTTTGGAAGTGTAAAATATGTATTGTATCCAAAACACACACACACATTATCTTCAATCAAAGAAGTTGTGTTGACAAATTAAGAGCAGGGCGGCGCTGTGTTGAAGGAAACTTGTTCATCCTGTCTTTCATCTCGTCCTGCAGGTGAAGTTCATGAAGAGTAAGCCCGGGGCAGCCATGGTGGAGATGGGAGACTGCTATGCAGTGGATCGAGCCATCAGTCACCTCAACAACAACTTTCTCTTCGGACAGAGAATGAATGTGTGGTGAGTTCACCCCTCTGGCCCTGAAGCTCTTCTGTTACCCAGAACATGTAAACTATGCTGTAGAGTCGGATGCCTCGGACATATTAAGACTACTGAAGCCTTGAGACAAATTAGTGTTGTTGTACCAAGCAGCTAAATAAGGAGGAAAGTATTAGCTACACCAGTACAGCACTCTTAATTAAAATAACAATCCTCCGTCCCTGCAGTGTGTCCAAGCAGCAAGCCATCGTACCCGGTCAGTGCTACGAGCTGGAGGACGGCACAAGTAGTTTCAAAGACTTCCACGGCTCCAGGAACAACCGGTTCACCTCCCCAGAACAGGCGGCCAAGAACCGCATCCAGCACCCAAGCAACGTGTTGCACTTCTTCAACGCCCAGCCCGACGTCACGCCAGAGGTTTTCTCTCAGGTCTGTGGAACGTCTCACTGCGTTCACCACGTTGTCTTTATTAATAAATTAATTTCCTTGTTTAAAAAGTCACAAAATAAGTTTCACCTGCCTGCAGTAAATAATAGATGTTGTTCTGTCCACAGATTTGTGAGGAGATCGGTATCAAGTGCCCCGTCAACGTCAAAATGTTCACAGGAAAGAGTAAGCTGCTGCGATTCTCTTTAAAGCCACTGAACTTGGAGAAAATCAAAGTTTATATCCATCAAATGAAATGTGGCAACAAAAACCAAAACATTTAAACCAGCACAAAACTGCCTGCAGTGATATTTCTGTATCTGGAAGGTGTTGTAACTCTGACTCTGACCACCAGGCGGCGCCGCTCCCAGTGACCGCAGCGCTTCAGGGCTGTTAGAGTGGGAGTCCATCAATGATGCCATGGAGGCTCTGGCCATGATGAACCACTACCAGATGAAAAACGCAGGTAACATGTCTGAGGTTGTTCCCCTAAGCCTCTGTGGTGCTGAGCAGGGTTTCAGACAGAAAAAAGGTTTGTGCCGGTGTGTTGTTTCAGAACTTTGAGGCTGGTGGTGTCGATCGTCGCCTAAATTTTTAATTCTCTCTCCGTTTCCAGCCGGTCCGTACCCGTACACCCTCAAACTGTGCTTCTCCACCGTTCAGCACGCCAACTGAGCGCAGCCTCGTAGCCAAGAAGAAGAAGATGGTCCACCATTCCCATGTTCACTTGTACTCTGACCATGACGGCTTGTAACACGCCCGGGGGGGAAAGTATATTCACAAACACCTGAATACTGTGAAATAATGTCACATTACGATTGAAGTGCAAACTCCTCATATTTGGTATATTAATCAGGTTTAAATGAATTTAAAGTTTTGATATTTATGCCCCAGATGTGGTTTATAGAGTATCAGTACGTGTGTCTTCAATATAAGTTGTCCTTTTTACTTTTTGTATTATGCTTCTACAGTAACCTGACATGTGAGAAAGCGTATTTGACAGAGTTGGTTTTATGCTCAGGTGGTTCAGCGGCCGTGGACAACATGGTTTTGTAAAAGATTTGTCTTTTGGAACTTTTTATTATAGCTCACTTTTGTTTCTTTTTTTGTGTTATTTTAATTGCTACTTATTCAGTTCTGTGTTTCCGTGTCTGATGTGCAGATGGAGAGTTGTTTTGTTCTAAGAAAATAAAAAAAAAATCAATTTAAAAGTTGAGTTTCATGTGTCGTCCTTTTGAATTTAGCCTTTTTCTGCTTAGTGTCTCTATCATCCTCAGTCTGTGGCCTTTTTTCAGCCGTCCTGGTAAAAAAAAAAAGTGTTTTCATTGTCATTTAAACTTTTACATAAATAAAATTTGTTTCTTCAACATTTCAACGTTATAAATAAATTGTCTCTGTGATCTGTAATAAAAAAGCCTACATGTACATGTATGGCAGTTACTTTACCACTGACGTCCTATTGGGTCTATCGCAGACTGGTGCTTAAGACCCGGCAGTGCCGGCCCAGGCGTTTTGGGGGCCCTAAGCAGAATTTGATTTGGGGCCCCCCTCCCACCACCGCGGAGTCACCTGTGTTTGACAATTATTGACACAAATGTCACACTATAATGTTACATTATAAATTGTATTAATACAGTGACGGATTATGAACTACTGTCCTCCTGGGCACAGATGCATAAGGACCCCCCCTACCTTATTTGAATGAAAGAAAATTCTGAATTTGGTAGATGTGATTTCCTGTATTCTGGTGCATTTTTGGGATGGCCAGCTGGAGAAGGGCAAAAACCTAAATTCGTTCAGATTCATGGCCTTTTGCTTTATAACTTATTGAGGTAGTTACTTCACGCAACGACTTGGGCTTCAGGGCCCCTTGACCTCTTGGGCCCGGTAGGCTCATTCAGTAATCCATCCTTGCTCACATGCCACAAATGTTTTGGGGCTCCTGGCCCCTCTAGACCTGTGGCCCCCTGGGCTTGGTAGACCCCTGTATTAATATAGTTGTTATTTACACCAAATCGGTCACCTTGTAACCTTAGAGGGTACTAAAATCACACATTTATTTTAAACTTTCATATTCAAAGTGAAGCACTAAGTGTGATTTACTGAACTTGAATTGAAAAATAACAAAATACAACAGCAGAGATTGCATTTGTTGTAAACAAGTGTGGCCAGGTCATAAATGAGGAGACCGGACACAGTAGAATAATTATTGTGGGTCTTTTTATTCCCCGACTGCAATTTATAAAAGAAACAGCATTAACACTGCAATTTTGAGGATTTGAGGTCATCAGTATCAAACAAACTAAATATTTTGTACTGCAAAAGTGACTCTAGACTTGACTAGACAACAGCAGTGGCTCTTTCTGAATAAATAAAATAAAAAACAGAAAAACAAATCATCAAACTAATCATCATCTTATTTGCTGATACTCGTAACCATTCTTGTGCTTTATCGATGTTAATTGGGATATTTTTCACACGCGACATCAAAATAGGATGTATTTGTGTCCATCAGATTTATATTTAGGATGTTTAATTGTTTCTTTAAACATTGAGAGGGGGGTGCACCGGTCCTGGAGGTTCTGCAATACCGGGTCGATGCGTGGAGTGGACGGAGCAAGCCCCTATTCCATCTCCCTGCTCCAAAAATCAATTTAATATATGGTCCCCGGGTAGGGGACGTATCAGATATTAAACTGATAAGAACAGATACTACACTTGATTTTAGCCAAAAGGCCGAGAAGCGATGGCGTCATGACGTCAGACGCACAGGAGTCACTCACGGAACCAGAACCATCAGTGACGGTTTGATTTTCTGCGTCAGAAACAATTTCACTCGATTAGAAAGAAACACGGTTAAACTGAACACGGTGAAGGTGAGTAAAGAGCTGAACGTGGCAGCAAAATGTGTGTTTTTTATAAACAAAATAACAAAAACTACACGCCGCTTTGTGCTCACGTGACGCACTCTAGTCCAATAGGAATCCAAGACGTGTCGCGGTGTTGTTTACTGTCCGACAGAGAAATGTAGCTTCTACTTTTAACAAAATGAGTATTATCTGGATTATAAATGTGAAACGAGACGTTATATTGTATAAAAAGTAAGAAAAGGTGATAAATTAATGTTTTGTTCGATAAAACTCGCGGAAACAACAAACGGAGCTCTGCCGCCCTCTGGTGGAGAAGAGAGAGAACTGCAACTGGATGTAATCGCTTTAACATAGTTTATAATATAAATAGTCTTTTTAAAACAGGAAAGAAAGAAAGAAAAGATATGAACCTGTTTCCATAAATATAATGTAATAATATCTTAGCATTTTCTACCTTTATAAACAAAATGTGAACTTCAGCATACAACATATGACTTTTGGCTCTGGAGTTTGAGCCCCGCCGGCCACCGTACAGGCTGTTTACCGAGGACGAGCTAAGCTAAGCTAAGCTAAACTAGTCAGTGAGGGGTTAATTAAACTTTCTTTTTATAACTCACAGTAATGTTTGGTGGGATGACGCCTGCAACGTCACTTAACTCCGCTTCTTTGTGTGTTTTCTGGCGTGAAACCAGTTAATTTCTCCACCAGAGACGTTTGTTATTGTTGAGCTAGCTGTGTGTTAGCTAGCTCCAGGCTAACGTTAGCTAGCAGCTGACTGGAGGAGGAGTGGGTCGTGTCTCTGGTGGCTGCAGATTTATTGATCTGGGAACAGTTTGGACTCTGACTCGATCAGAAGGAGGAGATGCTATCAGCCGTTTCCAGGTCAGCTCTGTCGACATGTAAGTGGACGTGTTTGTGTGTGTTTGCTGCTTCACATGTCTTAAAACGCACAAATCTTCGGAGTAAACAGGATGTTGGATGTGTAGATGTTGTCAGGTCTGTTGACTCCCGACAGTTTGTAAATGATTTACTGAACTGAAGCTTTAAAGTGTGATGTGGGTGAAAGGTCACCAGTGCAGCTGCAGTGTCATGCAGCATGTAGCCTGTGTGGGAGAGGTTGTGTGTTGGCCTCAAAGTCACACGCATCGATTTAAAGATCAATAGTTTGGTCCATTTTCTAAGTCTGGTCTTCATCTGTTAAACCAAGTGGTATTTTCTTTCCTCAGGAGAGATTTCTGTTTTGTTTCATGTGTGAAATCATTTGTGGCGTTTTCTCACCCGAGTAAACAAAGTCAATCTTTATTTTTAAAACTTTATTGCATCCTGTCTCTCATTGTTACGGAAGCCCTGAGGGGCAAGTAAAGTTTGTTTATTTTATTTTATTTCATTTTTTATTTTATATTTTATTTTATTTTATTTTTATTTATTTTATTGTGGTGATCCATTTTCTCTTAAAATGTTCTCAGAAAAATATCATTTTTTTCAGAAATCAAATTTTCTCAGAAAATTGCACTTTCTTGAAAAAATTACACTACAAAAATTCAGAAAAATTTAAAAAAACTCAGAACACAGAAAAAGTTCTCATATGAGTAGAATTTCAAAAACTCTTAACGACTCTGTGAGGACACTCCCACACAGAGTTTAACAGCCTGCAGCTCCTCCAGTCAGTCAGAACTGAAGCCTCTTGGATGAGACGTGAAACGTCTTCAAGAAACTGAAACACGTCCAGTTGTCCACGATACAGCACCTCGAATGACCCTGACCCGGACGACTGAGAACCTTCATCAACATGTTTCTCAGAAAAAAAGATTTTCTCAGAAAAAAAAAAAAAAAAGATTTTCTCAGGAGTTTTTTCAGTAAAATAACATTTTCTCAGAAAAATATAGTTTTCTAAGAATAATGAAAAGTTCTTAGAAAAATATAATTTTCTCACATAAAATGATTTTTTTTTTCAGAAAATTCTAATTTTCTCACAAAAATTTAATTTCAAATTTTCATACATCAGATTTTTTTTCACTTCCTGGAATTTTTTTTTCTCCTGGGCAGAAAAAGTTATGCCAGGATAATCTTTCTGTGTCCCTTATAATATGTTATTATATATATGATATTTTTTTTCTTCCCATGTGAATGTTTTTCCCTCACGGCATGGAAAACATTTCTCTGAAAAATCTAATTTTCTCAAAAAAAATTATTTTCTCAGAAAAAATAATTTTCTCAAAAAAATAATTTTCTCAAAAAATATATATACATGTATTTTCTCAGTTAAATAAAAATTCTGACAAAGAGAACATTTTCTTACAAAATCAAATTTTCTCAGAAAAATTTAAAATTCTCAGAAAAGTGTCATTTTTTCACAGATGTTATTTTCTCAGAACATTTTTTTTTCGCAGAAATATTTAACCTCGTCAGAATTCTCATTGTAAATCTCACTTTTACTCACTGGACTCATTTTTATCGCTCTGTGTCTCGGCTCTCAGACCGAGGGTTGTGGCTGCCCGGTCAGGTCGCGGTCAGAGCCATGTCGTCTTCAGCCGGTGCCGACTCTCCGTACACCTCGCTGGCCATCAGTCAGCCAGCAGAGTTCATCACACATGTGGAGCTCAACCGTCCTGAGAAACGCAACGCCATGAACAAAGCCTTCTGGAGGCACGAACCTGGTTACATTAATAATCAATCGTTGGTCTGAGCTGCCAGGAACATTATCTTTACATGCTGTTCTCACATTGTCTTCATCTGTCTCCAGTGAGATGGTGGATTGCTTTAATGCGATCGCAGGAGACCCAGACTGCAGAGTGGTGGTGGTTTCTGGAGCAGGGAAGACCTTCACAGCTGGTAGGTGTTTGACTCTTTACACGTTTTAATGACGCCGTCTTCATAGGAAAGTTTTTATTCACTCTGTGTTGTGTTACCGTCCAGGTATCGACCTGATGGACATGGCCAGCGACGTCCTCCAACCAGAGGGTGACGACATGGCCAGAACTTCCTGGAACCTGAGAAAAATAATCGCCAAGTACCAAGAGACGTTCTCCGTCATCGAGAAGGTCGGACCTGAAGAGTGGTTATCACGCCGACAAAGATGGAAGCCGGAATTTCCTGTGATTTTATGATGATTTCTTTTCTCCTTGTAGTGTCCGAAGCCTGTGGTGGTGGCCATCCATGGAGCCTGTGTTGGAGGAGGTAGGCCATCGTCATCATCATCATCACCATCATCATCATCATCAGACTAAAGTTTAAAACCAGGGTTCTGTATTCTAGTTCTAGTGGGTACGCCAGCTGTCTCTGGGCTTAACTTTGGTTTTCTGGTGTCACGTAGGGAGTAGATCACCATGGTTACAGATGCTGCACAGCTAACCAGAGCAGGTTAACTTCAGATAATCAGAACAAAACCCGTCAACATCCTGAACGATCATTGATGGATAAACGATCATTATCCAAAACTCTTTTCTCACTTTCTTTAACAAAACGAGACGGCATTTTTCAACATTTTCATGAATTACTCAGGGATTAATGCTTGATGAAAAAATCAGGCGGATTTAGGTGGTTAGTATCTATGAGTGAGTACATAAGGGGAGTGTTTTTGCAGAGGTATGCACTCTACTCAGTGTCATTGGAGTAGCAAGTTCACTGTGGATGTTGTTCTCTGTTGCAGGTGTTGATCTGATCACAGCCTGTGACATTCGTCTGTGTACGCAGGACGCCTGGTTCCAGGTGAAGGTACGTACGTACACCT
Organism: Pagrus major; assembly: GCF_040436345.1. Taxonomy (NCBI): domain Eukaryota; kingdom Metazoa; phylum Chordata; class Actinopteri; order Spariformes; family Sparidae; genus Pagrus; species Pagrus major. Next base: position 3,263,415 of record NC_133216.1, on the reverse strand, counting down.
GCGTCTCATTTCACTGAGTTGGAAATGTGATGAGAAAAAAACAAAATATCATTTCTTTATAGAAAAATTTAAACTTTCTCAGAAAAATTTTATTTTTGTTAGAAGAAAAAAAAAATTTGTGAGAAGAAAAATTTTGTGAGAAAAATTTCAGAAAATTGAATTTTTCGCTCAGAAATTAATTTTTGCAAGAAATATTTATTTTTGTGACAAAAAATAATTTTCTGAGAAAAAAAATTTTTCTCAGAAAAACAAAATTGATTTTTTTCTGAGAATAAAATCTTTCTCAGAATTTTTATTTTTCTCACAAAAATAAAATGTAAAATTTTCTAATATTTTAAAATAGAATTTTGAAATTGAAATTTGAATTATTTTTATTTTTCAGAGAAAAACTTTTTTCTGAGAAGTTTACTTTTGTGAGAGAAAAAATAATTTTTCTCAGAAAAATTTAAATTTACAGAAAAAAAATTTTCTCAGAAAAAGATTTTTTTCAGAAAATTTATTTTTTCTCGCAAAAATAAAAAATTCTTGGAACAATATCTTTTTCAGAATTTTTTCAGAAACGTAATTTTCTCACAAAATAAAATTAAGACCAAAAATTTTTTATTTCATTTATTATATGAGTCTTATCCACTAAATGAAAGTAAAAGAAAGGATTTATATTTATGTTTTACTACTGATGTATTGAGTCACATTTTTAAAAACATTATCTGCATAAAACAAACAAACACTTTGAATGATAACTGTATCCGTCATCATTCTCATTCTGGTGTTTAATTATAAAAAAATAAATAATATCAAGACAGATTTTATTGATATAAAAATAGGAACAATGGACTGACATTTTTATTAATAAAGCATAAATAAACAGTTCATATTTTACAGAAAAGACTTCAAGCAGACAGTTTATTGAATCGTTCTGTATTGAAGGACGCAGGTGATGAAATCATGTAGGTGGTGTTGTGATGCTGATGAAGTCTCTCCGGTCGTCTTCACAGGAAGTCGATATCGGACTGGCAGCAGATGTTGGAACTCTGCAGAGACTTCCTAAAGTCATCGGCAGCCGCAGGTAAACAGCTGATTATAATCATTCATAGAGAGTCTGAGTGGGAGGACAACGTCTCTGCTAACTGATGAAGTCACAGGCGATGTAGTGTTGTTAAAGTGACACAAAACATCAGATAACCACTAAAACAACAAAACAACTCCTGTCGCTTTAAAGTTGTATGTTTCAAACTTTTTATATTTGTAACGAGTCCATGTTGTTGTAAACTCTCCTTCGCTCCTCCAGCCTGGTGAACGAGTTGGCTCTGACTGCCAGGAAGATGTATGCTGATGAGGCCAAGAGCAGCGGACTGGTCAGGTGATCAATCGTCTCATCGTTACGTAGAATCACACTCACAGGTGTTTTAACTGAACCTGTGCTAAAGATATGTTGTCACCTGTAGACAGAAAGTAATCAACTGAAAACAACTTTTATTGATAAACTGATCGTCTCAACTACACCTTCCAGAATCACAACTACAAGAACGTGCAGTGTTGTTTTTATGTTGTCCGTCCGTCCGTCACTTTCTCGCGAACAAATTTCTTCAAATTTGGCACCAGCGTCCACATGGACTCGAGGATCAACGGATTAGATTCTTAGATTCTGACAATTTTTAACAAAGTTATTTATCCTTTTAGACATTTGTGTAACAGTAAAACAAACCTTTCAGTGGTGCAAACATACCTAATAGATTTAATCATCTGAACATCGTAATAAACACAGATTTTCAGTCCTAAATAATTCACTCCCTGACTTCCTCTCCAGCCGAGTGTTTGCAGATAAGGAGGCCATGTTGGCCGGAGCTTTGGAGATGGCCGGGGAGATCGCCGGTCGCAGCCCCGTCGCTGTTCAGGGCACCAAAATCAACCTCGTCTACTCCAGAGACCACAGTGTGGCAGAGGGGCTGGACTACATGGTAACAACCTTAAAACACAGCATCACCATGAAGCTGCCTTTCTTTCCCAGTTGAGTCACCACTGATCTCCTTCTCCACCTTGTTCATCCTCCTCCAGGCGACCTGGAACATGAGCATGCTGCAGACTGCAGACGTGATGAAGTCAGCTCAGGCCTCCATGGAGAAGAAGAGTCCCAAGTCGATCGTTTTCTCCAAACTTTAGACCTCACTAAGGTTCAGACATAAGCTGCCATTGTAAAACTCCACTGTGGCCTTTTTTTAAACAGCTTGAAACCACTGTAGGAAGTATAAAGAGGGAAGATGATCCATCTTAGATTTGTTTCCAAAGACCTGAAGCAGGCTCAGAAACAGCGCTCTGATAACAGGATACTACAATTTTCTACTAAACTAAAGAATTCAAAGTCATCCATGATCAGAGGTGACGTCTTTCAGACTGTAATATGTTTGTTGTGGATTTATTTCAGTGACTTCATGAATGTTTTCTCATTAAAACGTGTTGAATGATTTGAAATCTCCTCAGTAACCTGTCGTCATTTCCTTTGATGATAAAACTTGAGTGCAAAAAGTTGATTTAAATTACTTAAAATGCTTTATTGATAAAAACTCTACAAAAATAACTTAAATTTTTACAAAAGTACAACTAGAACACATTCAGTCGATCACTGCAGCGTCTGCTTGGCACGAAGTTTCTGTAACGTTTTCTGTGAAGAGAAAAATATTCCTAAATTAACTCAGATTCAGACGACTTCAGTCCTAAAAGCAGCATATTGTGTTTACAAACGTATATTTCAGGTGTTTTCAGGTGTCTCACCTTGTGGAACTCTTTGGCCTTCAGTCTGTTTTTTGCAGAAGCTTCCTGTCGGCTCCTGACGGCTCTCTGATGCTTCACCTCCTCCAGCTGCTCGTACAGTCTGCACGCAGATTATTTAAACCATTTTGTTCTATGAATCCCACATCTTGGATATGTAATGCAAATTATCACGTTTTGGGTTCAACCCTGCAAAAATCACCCTCTCGTGGATGAAAAACAACAGTGTAAAAGGCTAAAAGATAATATAATGTTACCTCTGAGTTCTCTGGTGCATCTCAGAAACATCAAGTTTTCTTTGCTCCGGTGTGCAGATCTTCATCTCATCCACCTTCTTCAGTCTGGAATCTCTCACTGAGGAAACAGAAGAAAAACAAAACATTTTCTTCAGGAGGAAAATTATTTATTCTTTTTTGTTTAGAATAAATATATTGTTGTTTTCCCCCTCGTGTGGAAAAAGAGTGAAAATGTATTTTTCTCCTGAAAACTGTTTCTTTCGCTGCTTTTTACACAAGATTTTATCTCATGGGGGAAAAATAAAAATGTTTTTCTCCACTCGACTTCACACGAGGGAAAAAAAAAAAAAAAAGTCTCCTGAAAAACGATTTTGTAAAAGAAAGACAACACAGTACAGTAAATCCTTTTTCTCCTGGGGAAAAAAGTTTAGAAAAAAAAAAATTTCAGAATTTTTTTTTTGTTGAGAATAAATTTATTTTTTGTTTTCACACTCGTGTCGTGTCATGAAAAAACTTTCCTGTACTACATTTTACACGATTTCATTTATTTTTAGTTCCCCAATTTTCTCATCCCATCTGTGAAGATTCGTGAAAAAAAAAAAAAGGAATTCATTTTTTCCAAGTTTTCAACCAAGTGAAAAAAAAAAAAAGTTCTCCATGCGTAACTGGATGAAAAAAAAAAAAAAAAAAAAACTTTTTTTGTTGTTGAGAATATTTTTTCATTTTTTAAAAGAAGTCCCCTCATGTTTTTTTCAGGAGAAAAATATATTTTTCACTTCATTTCACACATGAGGGGACTTCTTTTAAAAAATGAAAAAATATTCTCAACAACAATAAAAGTGTTTTTTTTTTTTTTCATCCAGTTACGCATGGAGAACATTTTTTTTTTCACTTGGTTGAAAACTTGGAAAAAAATAATTTGTTTTTTTTTTTTTTTTTAAATGAAGTGAAAAATATATTTTTCTCCTGAAAAAAAAAAAAGTTTGTCTGTCATTGTAATGTGTGAAACCAAGTGATTTTTTCTTCTTTTGTTGTAAAACATTTTTTCTCCTGGGGAAAAAAAATAAAAATAAAAAATTGTTCCACACATGGGGGGGATAAAATTATCTGAAAAATTATTATTTTGTTCAAGAAAGACAGAACAGTGTACACCACAGAGCTATTTGGTGTCATGATAGAAAAAAAATATTGGCAAAAGTTTGCAAACAAGTTTTATTGGACATTTTGAAAAAAAAAGGTTTCTGGAGTATGCATCTGGAATTCAGAATAAAAATATATTTCTAAAAATAAAAAATCATTCACGACTTGGGAACTGATGGAAAATGTTTTGCCAGGATTTTCTTTTTAGTTCCTTCAAAAAAAAAAAAAAAAGTTTCCTTGGGAAAACAAGTTTAGGAGAAAAAAAAACCCCAACATTTTCCAGAAGGAAATGTCTTTTGAGAATAAATTTATTTTTTGTTTTCACACTCGTGTCGTGTCATGAAAAAAACTTTCCTGCACTACATTTTACACGATTTCATTTATTTTTAGTTCCCCAATTTTCTCGCCCCATCTGTGAAGATTTGTGAAAAAAAAAAAAAAAAAACGAATTAATTTTTTCCAAGTTTTCAACCAAGTGAAAAAAAAAAATGTTCTCCATGCGTAACTTGATGGAAAAAAAAAACAAACACTTTTTTTGTTGTTGAGAATAATTTATCTTTTAAAAGAAGTCCCCTCATGTGTGAAATGGAGTGAAAAATGTCTTTTTCTCCTGAATTTTTTTTTTCTCTAACTGTAATGTGTGAAACCAAGTGATTTTTTTTTCTTTTGTTGTAAAACATTTTTTCTCCTGGGGAAAAAAAATAAAAATAAAAAATAAAAATTTGTTCCACACATGGGGGGGGGGGGGGGGGGGGGGGCTTCTCTGAAAAATTATTATTTTACAGCACAGAGCTATTTGATCATGACGGAAAAAGTTATTGCCAAACAAGTTTTATGTGACATTTTGGAGTAAAGTTTTTGGATCATGCATCTGGAACTGAGAATAAAAAAATTAATAATTCGAATTTGTGACTTGGGAACTGGTGGAGAAAAGTTGTGCGGGATAATCTTTTAAATTCCTTACTTTAAAAAAAAAAAAAAAAAGTTTATTTTTCTCCTGGGAAAATAAGATTGGGAAAATAAACAATTTCAGGAGGAAAGTTTTTTTTTGTTTGGAATAAAATGTATTTTTTTGTTGTTGAAGTTTCTTTTGCTGCATTTTATACGATTTCTTTTATTTTTTTAGTTCCCTCATTTTTTCCCCACACATGAAAATAAATAAATTCAGAATGATTTTTTTGCATGTTTTCAACCAAATGAAAAAAAAAAAAAAAAGTTTTCTTCATGCGTGTAACTGGGTGGAGAAAAAAAAAACACTGAAACTCTTGTTGTGGTTGAGAATAATAATTAAAAAAATTTTTTTTAAAAAAAAGTCCCCTCGTGTGAAATGGAGTGAAAAATGTATTTTTCTCCTGAAAAAAAAAAAAAAAAAAAAAAAAAAAAAAAAAAGGTTTTCTGTCACCATTGCACACAAAAAAAATCTACTGGAGAAAAAAGAAAAGAAAAAAAAAACGCTTGGTTTCACACAATTTTTTTTCTTTTTCTCCTGGGAAAAGACAAGTTTGGGAAAATAAACATTTTCAGGAGGAACATTTTTTTTGTTGAGATTAAAAAAAAGGTACTTTTTGTTTTTCCCCTCGTGTGAAACAGTGAAAAATGTTTTTTTCTCCTGAATTTTTTTTCTTTCACTGCATTTTACATATGATTTTTATCTACTGGGAAAAGAAAAAAATTCTCCTGAAAAATTATTTTGTTAAATAAAGACAACAGTACACAACAGTGTACAGCACAGAGCTATTTGAATGTCATGATGATAAATATTGGCAAACAAGTTTTACGGGACATTTTGGAGTGAATTTTCTGGATAATGCATCTGGAATTAAAAATAAAAATTCATTCTTTTAAAAAAAAAAAAAAGAAGAAGAAACGTGATGAAGTGCAGCATTTACTTGAGTCACCCAATAAAATACAAAGCACAGAATATTAACTGGGGTCAGAAAAATATCCCATATTATGCTGCACTTATTTACGGAGGCCCTGAGGGGCAAAATTACATTTTTATTTTTTCCAAATGATCCGTTTTCTCAGTCTGATCTAAATTATTTTCTGTTTTTATGACTCAAGAACTGGTGGGAAAAAGTTTTTTGCCAGGATAGTTTTTCCCGCATTTCTTTTCCATTTGCGAATTAAAAAAAAAAATTAAAAAAAAATATGTGTGGAACCAAGCGGGAATTTTTTTTTTCCTTCATGCGTGAAAAAAAAAAAAAATTCCAGGAGGGGAAATTAAAAAAAATAAATAAATAAATCATAATTTTCTCCAAGCGGTTTCACACAAAAAAAATTCTGAAGAAAAACAAACAAAAAAAAAAAATTCTCCATTTCACAGATGGATTCTCATTTATTTGCTCCGGGCGATGCAAATGATGCAAACACACAAACATTTGTGGCATCGACACATTTGCGCGATTTGAAAATATTAAAAACTCGAGCGAGGATTTTGTGTGACGCAGTTTCACGAAAGCTCATCAGAGTTGACATTCACGCTATTATAGTGAAGTTTCTCTGTCTTGCCCCCCAGAATACAAATGAAGTGTAGTTGAATCAAAGTGTTAAATACCTGGAGGGGGCAGCTGGGGCTTTTTCTGCTTGATGAGTCCAGATGTCTCAGTCGTTTGGTTCTGCTCGGCCTGTCCTCCCTTTGACTTGGTCTTATGTTGAGGCTCTGACTTGGACTTCGACTTACAGCTGACTGGTTGCGAGTCTTTAGACTTCTCTCTGGCTTCAGATGGAGCTCTGACCTCAGGTGGAGTCTTGGAAAGAGCTCTTTTGGCTTTGATTTCCTTCATCCTGTGAGATGATCTCTGGATCAGAGCTCTGCGCTTCTGCTGGAAAACCTCCTGCAGGCCTCCGTCAGAAACCCACTGAATCTCCAGCAGCGTCACTGAATGAAGGGAGGGAAAGCATGAAGGCACCAATCTGCATATTTTTTAACAAATGTTGTGGAGACGAAATACAATAAAACCTCTGATTGTAACTGAACCAAACAAACAGTCTGTAAGTGTTGTGTGATTTTACCTGGCTGTGTTTGGTTCTTTCCCTCTGGAGTCTCATCCGTTAACGCAGACTCTGATCCCTAAAGAAGAAAAGGTTTGTGCTCAGAGATCAGGAGACATCTGCTGCTGAAGTCAAAATGTTGAAAGCTGTATAATCACCTCAGTCTCTTTGCCTTCCTGTCCTTCCTCCCTCGCTCCATCTGGATGTTTGTCTTCCTGAAGCTCGTCTTCATCAGTGACGGTCGTCTCTTGGTCCGGCAGCGTCGTGTCCGTCAGGCTCACTAACGTTATATCTGACTGCTCCAGGATCCCCTTCACACCGGCAGCTTCCTGAACACACAAGTTTTCACAACAAAGATGTTGTTTCCCAAAATAATCTGACATTCTTCTTCTCTTAGTAACAACAAGCAGCTGTAGCATGAAAGAGCAAAGTGCTCTTAAATTAATGTCTGAAAGATGTTTTTTTCAAAGTTGAACAAGAAAACATGATCTTACCATCATCTTCTCTGACGGAGGAACATCACTCCTCAGGTTTAAACTCTGCTCAGACTCACTGAAAGGCTCCTCTGGCTGCGACACGCTCGCTGCAGGCGCATCATCACACACGGATAGATTGGACAGACTCAGAGCTGTTAGCTCCACATCGTGAGGATGGTTCTGGGAGGTGATGAGCTGGATCAAAGACTGATCTAAGGCGGGGGAAGTCGTCACACAGCTGGACGGCTGCTCTGCTCTCAGGCACTCGGGTGACGGTTCAGACTCAACAGAAGGCGAGGAAACACTGCCGGCTCGCTGTCCTTCAGGAGATTCAGGCACATTGTGTTCGGGCAGGTGAAAGGTCATGGAGGGGTCTGCAGTCTCATTGTGGGTGACCTCAGCCAGTAGAGGGTGGAACGAGTCGGAGCCTGGAAACACTGAAAATGAGGTCACACATGAAACATAATGTGCAAACTTTTAAATGACCGTGGCTACAAACTGAGACCATAGATTGAACGTGTTGTGCATGATGATGATGATGATATACTCCGTCTGATACACCCACCTTCAGTCCTCTCTGGGCCCAGGTCTGTTGGACTGGTCTGGTTCTGCACAGTCTGGTCCTGTGGATGTGGATTCACATCTGGAACAGAGGCGCTGTGTGACGAGGCTTCAGGAGGCAACGCTGGATACGACGGCACACTGGATTCAGTTGAAACACCGAGAGCCACACGAGTTCTGTCACCTACAAACAGCAGATTAGATGATTAACTCACAAGCTTCATTTCTACATTTTCAAAAAGTGTACGAGCGTCTCAAAATGGTTGAATATTTTCACATCTTACTCTGTGAACTGAGGATTTATTTGGACCAAAACAGAGGAGATTGTGGAAACCAAGACTGTGTTGGTGAGTTTTATTTAGTTATTGTGTTTTATGACGGCTTAACGAGGTAATTAAACTCATCTTAGTTTGGTAAAAGACAGAATCTTGAATCTCACAAACTGCCCCTTTAATACTTTACTGCACATTTCCGATAACTCAAACAATCCTTTTACCTGAGCTCCCACTGTGCTGACCTGCAGACTCATCCAGCTCCCCAACCAGCGGCCTCATCCGGCTCTCCTCCGGCTCTCCGTCCAACCACGAGGCCGACCGCTCCGACACCATCTGACCCATCAGCTGACCCGCGTAAAAGTCCTGCCCACCGCTCAGCCAATGCGAGCCGGACTGATGGGAGAGTCGACCAATCATCCGACTCAGAGTGGAATCCCATCCGCCTTGATCCAGGCTCACTGAGGGAACCGGCACACCTGGTAGCTGACCAATCACAGACGAGTGAGCCGACGGTTGACCGACCAGCTGCTCCATGGCCGAGTCCCTGTGGTCAGCAGCCAGACAGGAGGACTGGTCTGTCAGCTGGCCAATCAGAGGTCGGAAAGAGTCCTGAAGTGATTGGTCCTCGCCTGAGAAGTGCTCCAGGATCGGATCGTCTGTATCGTCCCATTCCTGCAGCAACGGACAAAACATCGAGTGAATGCTGGGTAACAAATAATATACTAACAAACTGACTGATATTGGCCTATCACAGATATTTTCATATAGGCATACGGTTTGTCCAAAACATAGTGCAGAAAAAGATGCTTGAGTAATTTATAGTGATTGATTTAATATGATTGAGATTGACTAACCTGATCACTCCTCTGTGCTCCTGCTGTGTTTGATGGAAGAGTCGGACTCACTGCAGAGTTTTCATCGTCCCGTCTCGTCTCTGAGACCTGAACCAACGACTGCTGAGAAACTGAAGAGTCCGGTTCCTCCACAAACGAGCCCCGCCTGTCTGCAGAACAACAACAAGGGAAATAAGACACTGAACTGACATTGTAAAAAAGTCTTCTGGAATAAAAACACTGATTTATGTGCAACGAGCGAGCAAGGCCTGTTTAAACTAAAGCAAACACTGTTACAGTCAAGTAACTTGTACTATCCCACTTAAAAAAGGTGTTTGCACAGATGCCATCTAAAATAAAGAGGCATCACTGTAATAAATGTCCAGTATGTGTACCTGTGGTTTTCCCAGTGGTGCTGAGGGAGAAATTCAGCTCTCTTGTGTATCTGTCTATAATCTGCTGGATGCTGCTTTCATTAAACAGAGACTCGACGTTAACGGCAGGATGAACTGCAGCCGAGCTGTCCTCGACACTGAAGCTTTGACCGGACGAAGAGGAGGAGGCGTCGAGTAAACCTGCCGCTCGTCTTTGTTCCAAACGATCGAGGGGAGAGGATTTATCTGATGAAGTGAGAGAAGAAAGATGTCATGTTGTTTATATCAGATTCTCTCACACGTGAAGCTGAACAGGCAACTTTTCTGATGTTTCTGTTGTTAACGCCACAAGATTCAAAAAAGCACAAATGACGACAAAACCACCGTACCTAACAAAACACACTCGTGCTGTCCCTCACCAGGGATTTGCTCAGGATCGGTGGTGATGTAGCTGCCGGTGGAGATGGTGGTGGAGGAGAGGCAGTCAGAATCACGAGGCCTGTGTGCAGACTGACACACAAAATAAAGTGTCAGGCAGATGAAACGCAACACACTCAGGAAACCCACACTTGTGCAAACACAGTTACGAGTGTGGCATTCTGGAATGAACAATACAAAACGCACACACCGGGTCTTATTGGCTGTGTTGGAAGAAGAATTCAGATCATTTACTTTCCTAAAAAGTAGCCGTCTCGTTACGCAGAATGCCCCCAATTAAGCGTTGTGACGTGTAAAATAACAGAGTGAAACTAAAATTACCGCATCAGGGTTGTAAACAGCACGGAGGCGTAAATAAAGTATATCTGCTTTTATTGCTGCCAAAACTGGAGTCGTTAAAATTTCATCAACACGATCTTAAAAAGGCAAAATTAGAATTTTTGTTTCTAACATTCAACTTACTTTTATTTTACGACGTTCGTGCACACAGACTCACTGAGCTCAGTTCAAGTGTAGAAACCATCATGAAACGTAATTTTAGTTAAATACACTTCAGGTTCGGTAAAATTTTACATCATCGCTCATCAGACAGACGAACAAACGCACACAAAGACATGATCAGACTCACACACACATTCACACTTATACGTGAAGATTTAATGGCTCAATATTTAGGTGTTATTGTCAGTGATTAAAGAAGAAGTCAGCTCCCTGTAAGTGTTTTATTATTGTTCTGTATATTAATGTGTAAAATAAAAGTGAAAAAAAATGGATTAATATCTGTACATTCGTCTTTCTATAGCTGCCGAAACTGACTGTTTAAATTTGCGTTAGTTTACAACATGTACATGCACACAGACTCACTGAGCTCAGTTCAAGTGTAGAAACCATCATGAAACGTATTTTAGTTAAATACACTTCAGGTTCGGTAAATTTTACATCATCGCTCATCAGACACAGAGACGAACAAACGCACACAAAAGACATTAGCAGACTTACACTCTTTCATACACATTCACTCCATACAGGCAGACACACACACACAAGACACAGACGGACACAAAAAAGCTTCTCAAGCGCAATCACAGGCCGAGGCAGATGTTTTCACCCAGCGCTCAGATTTGGCTACTTTTCATCATCGATCCACAACATGTGAACCTCAGAGTGAAGTGAAAAAGATGCAGAAAACATGGTGATAATATGCAGCGAAATCATCTTGTTCATCTGTTTCTGACGTGTTATCACTGTAGAGAATGATGTTAAAGCATCACTCCGACTGCAGCTGCACAGGAAACAAAACTAGTATTAAAGTAACGAGCAGAAACAGAAACAGGAAGATGTTATTTCACTGCATATAGACCAAAACTCTTCTTTCCCTTGTAACTTTCTACTCAGCCTCTGCTGCAGAAGCTGATGACGTGTTCCAAGGGAAAGAATAAGTGTTGTTTGTCTTCAGCTGGCCTGGTTACCTCTGTGGGGGATCTGTAGCTTGTGACTGCAGGACCGGAGTAGTCAGCTCCTCTCCCAGAGTCAGAGGAAGGAGGCGAGATTATCCTCCGGACCAAATCTGGAAAAAAATAAAAATGTTCCAACTAAGTGGGAAATCTACAGAAGCCCTGAGGGGCAAGTGGAGATGATGTTTTTCTCCTGATCGATTTTCTAAGTCTGATTTAAATAGTTTTCTCTCCTGTGTGTATGACTCGAGAAAAACGTTTTGCCAGAATAATTTTTCTAAGTTCCTTAATTTCCCTTCATGTGTGAAAGCAAAATGATATGGATATTTTTTTCTTCCATGTGAGAAACTTATTTATAACTTAAATTATTTCAAGGAGATTTTTTTTCCTTCTGTGTGAAACAGTGAAAAAAAATCTTTTCATGAGAAAACAATTTTTATTTTGTATTTTTTCAAAAATCTTTTTTTTTCTCAACTTGTGCGAAACCCAGTGAAATATATTTTTACAGGAGAATTTTTTGTAGCGCTCATTTTTCAAAGTGTTTGAAAAAAATTTGGTTTCACAGGGAAAATAAAAAAATCTCTGGAAATAATTGGTGTGGTGTGGTCTCTGGGATAATTTTCCTTCTATCGATATTTGTGATCACCTGCCCTCTACGTACCGGACTCTGAGGATTCTGGAGACGTTCCTGCCCCCATCAGCAGCCTCTCTCTCCAGACGAGATAGCTGGACCTCTCCGAGCTCGTCCCGGAGCCGGCTCGTCTTTCAGCTGTCCGCTGCTCACTGCCGGATGAAGATGGCGTCTGCAGAGTTCTGTCAGAGGCCACAGATGATTCTGATTCTTCCTGTGGATCCCAGTCCACATTGTGTGAGGGGACCCTCGCACCTTCTTCAAGGCCTGGATATCACAAAAGGCAACAATCAGATAAGCGGATTCTTCTCCATGGATTGCCGAATGGTTTGGGAACGTGTGATTCATGTGTTTGAGCCTGAACGGACCTGTGATCTGGCTGCTGTTGACCGTCGTCTCCACCTCCTGAATAGCACTGAGCTCATGTTGTTCAGTCATTCCCATGATGCCCAGCCTGACGCGTGTCACTGGAGGCTTTGGTGCTCGAGGAGGAAGGAGGACTGCTGAGGGGAGGGATGACGCCGGGGAAGGTCCAATGGGAACATCACCCTGAGAGACGGGATCTTAAGAGGAAACATAAGAGCATACGTTGGCATTTCATTTTCAACAATAAGGATTGTCTGGGGCAAGAAAAATGCCACATCGGGACTAGTTAAATTAGCAACTCGGTACAAAAAGAATAAAACACATAATTTCCAGAGGTAATAATGGAAATAGCTGAGGAGTGAGTATCTCTAATCCTTCTCATCTGTCGAGTTGCACATGCGCAGTAACAATTGGCCTCTTGTCGTCTTGAAACACATCGATTACTTCTGCAACAGGAATTTAGTTTGGTGGTATTGAGGATGTGAGCAAAAAACTATGTATTGCGCAGTTTGCAAAAATGTTCAAAGCAAGGCAGATAATGAACAATTAACTTCAGTCTCTCCGCTTACCGCTTATACATAAAACAATTTGTAAAGTGTCATGTAAAAACTGATTGAGAAAGAATACGTGTAGAAAAAAAACCCATTAACGTTGAACCTTGTTCCAAATAAATCCATCCATTAAAATTTAGATAACCAGAACTGAATGAAACAGCAAAAGGGCAACGATGATGAGGACGACTCATCAGTCCTCAGATCAGAAAGACGTTTAGACAAGAGCAGGGTCAATAATGTGGAAAAAGCTGCGTGTCTGTTACCCGTCTCACCACTGTTGGGGGACAGTTGCTGAGGGGAGTCCTCTCTCTCCTGAGGGTCTTCAAGATGTGATAAAGTTCCTCCATTACTCTCCTCTATAGCTCTCAGCAGGGACGCCAGTAATTTAAGACGGGTCTGATTGATGTTCTCTGAAACCAACGCTTCACTGGCAGCTTCAGGAGCCGACTGTGGGAGAGAAAATGGCAGGAAAGACGGCACTTCAGCAGAGTTAATCCTCTGAATCTTTAAATCTTATTTCTTCAGACTGCTGCAGTTTTATCTTTCTTAGATTTGTGTAGAAACAAACAATCTAGGATGCGTCTACAGTACTGCAACAACAACAACCAGGGCAGTAACCCCTCACTTACTGGTGCATCTGTTTGAATCAGAGCCTGTAACGTCTCCTTCTGTCGCCTCATCTGCGTCATCTCCACCTCCTGTCTCTGCCTCTCCTCTTCTTGTCGTCTCTGCTGCAGCACCATCGCCTCCCTCTGCTCCTGCACCCGTCTCTGCACCTCCTGCAGCTCCTGTCTCTGCCTCTCCTGCAGCACCATCGCCTCCCTCGGCTCCTGCAGCTCCCGCCTCTGCCTCTCCTCTTCTTGTCTCTGCTGCAGCACCATCACCTCCCTCTGCTCCTGCACCCGTCTCTGCACCTCCTGCAGCTCCTGTCTCTGCCTCTCCTCTTCTTGTCTCTGCTCCTGCAGCTCCCGTCTCTGCCTCTCCTCTTCTTGTCTCTGCTGCAGCACCATCGCCTCCCTCTGCTCCTGCACCCGTCTCTGCACCTCCTGCAGCTCCTGTCTCTGCTGCAGCACCATCACCTCCCTCTGCACCTCCTGTCTCTGCCTCCCCTCTTCTTGTCTCTGCTGCAGCACCATCGCCTCCCTCTGCACCTGCACCCGTCTCTGCACCTCCTGCAGCTCCTGTCTCTGCTGCAGCACCATCACCTCCCTCTGCACCTCCTGTCTCTGCCTCTCCTCTTCTTGTCTCTGCTGCAGCAACATCACCTCCCTCTGCACCTCCTGTCTCTGCCTCTCCTCTTCTTGTCTCTGCTGCAGCAACATCACCTCCCTCTGCTCCTGCACCCGTCTCTGCCTCTCCATGTCGTCGCCTCTGGGGCTCAGGGACCCAGTTTGAAGGGAGTCATGTGGGAAGGTTGCAGGCTGAATCACTGCATGGCTCTGAACCAGAGGTATCCTGCCTGTGATGCTCGGGCTAAGAGCTCTGATTGGATCAGAGGTTGGCTGTAGTGGGATGCTGGCTGAGTGATGTGTTGTGATCAGTTTGTAAGGCTCTTTGGTGGCTGAGGAGGGCCTCACTCTGTCTGGAAGGTGCTCTGTCACTCTCTCCATGATGTTTTCAGTCAGCCAGGCAGAGACGTCTGGTCTCTGGTTCCTGAGACTGTTTGAAGCTGACTCCACTTCAGCCCCCTGCAACCTGGAGCAAACCCTCAAACTGGAGCCGGGAAGCTGTGGAAGTGAAGCCGACATGTCAGACTCTCTTGTGGGAGCGTCCACAGAGATTTGTGGTTTGGGATGGATGTATACAGGCACTGCTGCAGGTGTAAAGAGTGGCAGAGGAGCTGGAAGATGTGCAGGCCGAGTATTCTGCAGAGGAGGGTGAACGAGGCCTGGAGGTACGACAGCAGACTGCATCTTTGTCATGTTGTAACGAATCTGTAGGGCTCGCTGGTATTCCTCCAGGCGCTGACGAGCAACTTCCACTGATCTCTGGTGAACTCTGAAATAAACAGTTGGTCAAAGAGAAGAGTCAAGTCAGTTTCATTTATAAAGCCTAATATCACAAATTTAAATATCTGCCATCAATAATATCTAAAGAGAAAAGGTCACGTTTTCTGTACTCAATTGAGTAAAAATCGTTTAAAATTCTGGTATCGAGACAACTTTACTGCATTCTTTAAAGAATCTGTGATAAATATCATGAAGATAAAAGTACATATGAAGGGTTACAGCTCTACTTTCAAGAATAACTGCATAGAAAAGTGGTGAAAGTGAGTCATTAATCACAAAAAGTAGTTTAACTTCAGGCTTTAACAAACCTGTTTTGTTCCAACAGCCGCTGTTGATATTCTCGAATCCTTCTGGCGTGGTCGTCTTCACCTGGAGGGGGCACGAGCTGCAGATTGCAGAGGAGGAGGAATTATTAATGACTGAAGGTTGTTATAGGATTATCTTAAAAAAGGACAACCAGCAATACTTGTTAATTTGACGAGAATATTGATAATATAAATATATTCTCCCATCAACCAGGATCAGATCATAACTCAGAATGATGGATGCCAACAAATGAGACAACTAGTAGTAGTTTTTAACTTAATCAAAGGCCTACCTCAGTGGCTGGTCCAGGACTGACAGAGGGGATTTCCTGGTCATGAACAGGTACTTCAGGTGGTTTAATAATAGGCACTTCCTGGGTCACAACAGCCTTCAGGTGTTCCCTCTCCTGCTGGGCCTCGAGCAGCATCTGCTCCAGTTGGGCCTTCTGCTTTTCCAGCTCCTGAAGCAAAACCACCTGCTGCTGCTTCTCCCGCTCCAGCTCCTCTGCCTGAACAAAAACAAAAAACAAGGGTTAGGTATAATAAAATCTATCTGATCCTAAGTGCTATATCGCAGGCAACTGGACTCGTTTCAGTTTCAGTATCTGGTTCCTGGACCAGGCATGCAGGTCTCTCCATCAGCACCTCTTCCTCCTGTAGAATCCATTCTTCAGAGGATCAACGTTCTCCACATGAATTCCCCAAAAGCCCAGAATGAGGCTCCTGTGTTCCTCTGCTGGATGTAGATACAACATCCTCCAGCCCAGAATATGTTCAACCTCATTTTGCTTTTAAATATTCTTCAGTATGTCGGGTCCAGAACAGAGAATCAAGCCACCGTCTGCAGTTGTTTTATGTTCAAAGCAGAAAGGAATGAAAACAGGAGTGTGTTGTGACCCGCACAACACACTCCTGTTTTAGGGGCTGGACTAATGAAGTAATCAGGAACACCTGCATCAATCAATTCTGACCAATCATTAAAAAAAACACATGAAGTTATTGAGACAAAACAGAACCAGGCTTTGGATTCTTTGAAGAACTATATAGTGAACAGAATAAGAGGATTTGTTGATTTGTTATCTGATACCTCGATGTGACATAAAGCTCAACACTCAGTCATCAACTTTCTGCTTCTTATAGTTTAATTCTGTGCTATACGTGTGCTATTTGAGCAGGATACTAAATCAAAAATCATTCTGTACTGTAAAGTTTTTTAGTGCCACCTTAACCCTGGAAGAAATTTCAGCTCCCGTTCACATGTGCAACTAAAAACTGAATCTCCTCTTGGTTATTTCTCATAAACAGATAACAGATAATAATTGCTTTTTAAAATAAAGAAATTCAGAACAGCATTTATACCCTTTTCTTCCGTTCTTCTTCAAATTCTTGGATTATGTGGGCAAAATCAGGACGTAGAGTTTCTGCTGCGGCTGACTGCTCTGTTGTCTCCATCGCTGCTGGAATTACATATAAAAAAACAGAAATAATCATTTTCACTTGTCTCTCACAACAACTAGATATTTACTCTGTTTCACTCAGGGATGAGTCTCTGAGACACAAAAAAGGAACAGATCTCACATCAGAGACGAATGAAGAAGTGCTGCACAATTAATCAAAATATTATTGTGTAATATCCAAACCTCAGCTGGTCAAATGTGTGAAACAGCTTTACAGAAGAGAGCTGAGAAACCTTCAAAATAAAAATATACCACATTGTGTACGACCTTCCAAAATGTATTTTATTTCAGTTAATGACAGTGAGTGACTGACCAGGTGGTGAGCGGTCAGGCTCAGACAGCTCGATGGGGGGTTGTTGCTGTTTCTCCTCGCTGGTCAGAGAACCTGTGTCGATTGTTGTGTCTCGCTCTGGGATCTGATCGGTGATGCCGGTCGGTGAATGGGCTGCAGGGACGTCACTGTTGCCTTCAGCCCAGTGGTTCCTCTGGGTCCTGATACGATCCAGGAGTTTCTTCAACGCCCGGCGAGGAGCTGGTCTGGAGGGCTCCACTGAAAGTAAAAAAACAGAACGCATTTCAAGATACGTTTCATCGGACAGTAAGGCTGTATTCAGGGCTGGAGGATGGAAGCATTTACATCATGTATATATTCAGGTCTGTGTATCAATTTTGTCTAAAAGCCAAGAAGTAACTGCCATTTTTTGTGAGAAAAATCTTGTAACAATCCTTAAAAACTAAACTTGAATTTAGTTTTTTGTGTATCTGTGCTTCGTTTCACCTTGAGAAGATGTTTCCGGCTCAGTGCTCCCAGCTTCTTGCTCAGTGTCATGTTGTGTGTTTTCTGTTCCCGGTGTGGCGTCTTCATCCACCGTGACGTCCAGCTCTCGGTCCTGGCTGCCTGTGGACAGAGCTGGCAGAGGCTCTGGTACCAGCTGGACCACCAGGTCCCCCTTAACCCCTGAGATCAGACACAGTCAAGGTTTACAAGCTCTATTAAACCATTCAACTTTCTGGCTACTTCAGAATTATTTGCATAGTTTTAACAAGAGCTACGAGCATTAGAAAGAAATGACAAAGACTTGTCTTGGTGACCATTTCTTCCAAAACACATTGATAGTTAAATAGTCCAGCCCTGAGCAGTCCTTACTCCTCTCTCCGGTGTACATGTCCTCAAAGGCGAACTCCATCTCCCTCTGGAAGTCCTCTCTCGTCTCCTGTCTCTTGTAGAGAGGCTGGAAGATCTGAGGAGGCATCTGTGACACCTGCTGTCTCCTCCTCAGCAGGTCTGTCTGCTGCATGTGCTCCAGCTCAACAAGCAGCCGCTCACGATCCTGAAGGAGATCATAGAAAACAGATCTGACACAAAAAGCTAAAACATTGAACATTTCTGGTCTCTTTTGATAAGTAACAAGACTATGAAACATGTTATGGGGAAATCTTTTGATCCTAGTATTAAACCAAACCACTATGATATTTTTATTATATGAAAAGTCAGTCTGCAGTGTTTGCAACAGCGAGAGGAAATCATTTGTCAGATTTACACGAACAATTCTGGTGTCTATCTCCTCATCAGGTAACAGGTAAGTCATACCTGCACGAGATGTTCCCTCTTTAGAGCCTGCTTCCCTCTGAGACGAGCCTTCTCCAGCTGCTCCTCTCTCCTCCTCTTCTCCTCCCTCTGTAACTCCTGCAGCCTCCTCGCCTCCAGCTCAGCTCCCTCATGAGCATCAGGCTGCAAACACATACAGATTAAACAACTCTGACAGGAGCAGGGCTAACAAAACGTTGGTTTAGAAGCATAAAATAATCAGAGATCTTACCTGCTCCATGTCCACCTCTCTGTCCACTGTTCCCCCAGACATGTGGTAATATGTGGCAGCGAAGGCACTCACGTCAGATTTCTTTACTACGTGTAGCTTCTTGCATTCAATGTTCTGCTTGAGCAAGAAAAGACAAAGTTACTTTGACTCCACACAAAACCTACACCGTGCCACATGTGTACAGACAAAAGTACTTCAGGAGAGAATCACTGTAATTCATAAACTGATCAAATCACCTGGATGGGGTTCGGGGGAGGCGGGGGGAGACTCGCCACTTTTGCTGCTCTTTCCTTTTCTGCCTGTAGGGCCTTCTTCCTGGCATTGATAGATCTACAGAAAAGCAAAGAAATAGACTTAATGTTCAGTTAATTGTGGTTAAATTCAAACATATAAATGTTTATGATGCTGCTCACCGGCTCTGTTTCTCATGGTCTTTAAGCCTCTGTGATTTGAGCTCCTTCAGTGCCTCTCGATAACGCTCCTCTGCTTTGATGTGGTTCTCCTCCTCCCTCTGAGCTATGGCTGCCAGGTCGGGTTCCTTGTGCAAAGGGAATCAAATTACACCAGTTCAATGAGTCGGCGTTGTCTAGTGATGGTGTTGATCACATTTTGGTTTGCAGACATTCTCCTTGATTTGGCCTCCAAATTCATCTTACATCTTACAATCACTATTGACCAAAATGTCCTGAAGGGTCTTGATGGCTTCATTAACGGGTGTATTGTCTTCATTCAGCAACAGAAACTGTGGTTAATAAACACAAGGTCTTACTGGTTTCAGACTGCTGTTATCTTACATTTTCTTTAGCACTCCTGTGTCCCTGACCGAGAAGCTGGAGGCTCTCCTCGTATAATTTCTGCAGTGCGTTTAGCTTCTCCCTCTGCTGTCGTTCCCAGTCCTCCCTCAGCTCCTCCTCCAGCTTCTCCAGCTCACGCTGCCGTCTCTGCTCAACCTCCCGGCGGATCTGCAGCGCGATGTCTCGCTGCTGCTCCCGCACCTGGGTGTCAAAGCAAAATACATATGCATATTGCGTCTTGAAATAACCATCTAGTTTGAAATTGTCCAGAGGGGTGTTTTTCACAAAGCTGTTTCATGACACCAAATCAGAATCGGTCAAACCTGGTTTGAGAACCATTTGACAGAGAGCCGAGACATCAAGATCCCATACATTCACAATAAAGAAAACTGATGTGTTAGAGGAGGAAACTGATGTTAACCGTCAAAGAATGAAGTAAGAGTATGAGTACCTTTTTCTGACAAATCAACTCAGTCCTGATCAAATCTGCTGTTTGCTCAGTTTGTTGCAGCACTGCTGTGATTATGTCACTATGGGTTTGAGTCCAATAAGATTAACGTGAACTTTCATTGCATCATAAGTGCTGCAAATTACATTATTGTGCAAGATGAGTAAGATGCAACACAACATGAATGACCGCAAATAGGGCCCATTCCTGCTAATTTATTTGACAGCAAGAAATGAAGATAATTTGCATCTATTAGGAAATAAAGTTCTCTGTCAGTTGGCAGCCTCAAAGAGGTTATCATGTTGTTTTTTGAACAACTACAATTGATTGTCGGCTCTTTTAGTGTTTTTAAGCAAACAGACTTCTGGATGTGTGTTTCTGTAATTTCACCTAAGTGATATTTAAAGTGTAAACTGCTGGTAAAAAACTAAATAGGTAGCTACAGTCATGGGTCAAAGTTGTTTATTGGTTTTATTCCATTGCAGAGCACAACATATGTAGACTTGAATACCTTGGACATCTTCTCTAAAACAGACATGAGCTTCTCTTCTTTATGAAACATAATTTCCTGACAGCGAGCCAGAGGTACAAAATAAGACCTGGCTTAACTGGTAATCTTTCTAAATGAAACATACCTCTGGTGACACCATGAGAAGCTGTCAGGTGGACAGGAATCACGGACATGAAGTGAAGCAGAAAGCTGAGACACAACAGAAAGAAACTTGTTGTTATCATCGCACATTACCTGCTGTATGCGCAGTTTTCTCCTCCTTTCATGTTCCTCTCGTATTATCCTCGCCTCTTCGTTGGGACTGAGTCTTAAACGAGCCACTTTTCTCTTCATTTTCTTGAAATACGCTGCTGGACATTTCCCAGAAACATCCTCCGTTAGCCGTGCTAAGGGTTAGCTACTGTTGGCTAACTTAGCTTCACTGTGTTGCAGGCGTTCAGTCCCATTACACATTTATAGGAGACATTCAAAATGTAAAAGAAACGCAAAATAATCCAGGAAAGAGCCACAAATGAGCCGGAAAGAGATCAATTCAACCCCAGAAGGTTTGTTTATCATCTGAAATCCATGCCAACCTAAAAAAAAACGACTGGACGTTTTTGTCCTGAACGTCACATCCGGTTGTTTAAACTGCCCGCCGTGTCCGTCTCGTATTGATGTATATTTTCTTGGTTCCTACCCCCTGACCGAACAGGCTCCTCCTCATATTAAATGTATCTAAAGTAATTTATCTCACCTTAATAAGCTTTAAACTAAAGCTGATTATTTAATCAACGGATTAAGACTTTATTGAAGTAATTAACATGAAGTTCCTAAAAAATGTAGCCAGCTTCCGCCACGCTAGGGGGCAGCAGAGTGCCTTTGTTCCGGTGTGAAGAGAGCGAAGAATGAGCCATTCACGAAGCTACTGGACATAAACTCCAACAACTCCAGCGAATAACCTTTATATTTTTGTCTGTATTGGATAGCAGAGGTAAGATTTACACGTTTAAAGAAAATGCTGTCATTTGGACATTTATTTCAAGCTACAGGGTCTTCATTCATCCTGTGAGATTAGCAAGAAGCTAACGCTAGCTAGTGTTGCTAGCCAGACACAGCTATACACAATCAAATGCAGCTGGTGCAGCTATTATCAATAAGTCATTTATGTAGTTACATTGATACAATCTAAATGTTAACTAAAAGTTAAGGTTAAACCAGGAGGTCCTGAACATGACAAGTTTTAGTTTTAGAGATGGTGAAATACAGTTTCTTTCCAATTAGTTAGCTGCTCAGTCCACTTATCCAGACCTGTTTTCTTGTTTGTGCCTTTTTATTTACATTTTTTTAACAGAATTTGTGTTTTTGTTTGTTATTTCAAAGTGGCCTCAAACATGTCAGTCATTATGTACGTCCCCTGCTGTGTCTCAGACAGTTTGATGATTGAATCTCTCTGTTTGCCTCCCTCCCATCAGCCCTGTCATCATGTCTGGTGGTCCAGCAGTGAGGGTCAGCATCGAGTCTTCCTGTGAGAAGCAGGTGCAGGAAGTGGCTCTGGATGGGACAGAGACATACGTCCCCCCTCTGTCCATGTCCCAGAACTTGTCGAAGTTGGCTCAAAGAATTGACTTCAGCCAGGGATCTGACTCTGAGGAGGATGGGGTCGAAGGTGAACCCAGGGACCGTGAGTGGGGCAAGCAGGAGCCAGAGGAGGAAGAAGGTAACGTATACTCAAGAGAAAGCAGGGGGGATTTAGAGTCGATAGTCCTGTCTTATGAAATAGATGTGCAAGTAATTTTCTGTTTTGGACTTTTGGACTGTTTTGGGCCAGAATATAAGCTAAATCATTTTTTTCCTTACACAGGCACAGTGAAGTTTCAGCCGTCTCTTTGGCCCTGGGACTCAGTGCGTAACAACCTGCGCAGTGCCCTAACAGAGATGTGTGTCCTCTATGATGTGCTCAGTGTGGTGAAGGAGAAGAAGTACATGGCCTTAGACCCCGTTTCTCAGGATCCAACAGCTGGCAAGGTAAACTGCTAAAGAGTATCACTTCTATTACTAAATATCTACAGGAGGGGCAACATTGACAAAATGTTCAAATATGATGACGATCTTTGGTTTATGTTATATTTTAGTTTCCGATGTTGTACACACACATTTACATCAGTCCACTGACAGACTGTTTCTTGCCCTCGTGCAGACCCCCCAGGTGTTCCAACTGATCAGTAAAAAGAAATCATTGGGCACAGCAGCGCAGCTCCTCCTGAAGGGAGCGGAGAAGCTCAGTAAGTCAGTAGCAGAGAACCTGGAGAACAGGAGGCAGAGAGACTTCAACTCTGAGCTGCTGCGACTTCGCTCTCAGTGGAAACTCCGCAAAGTAGGAGACAAGATCCTGGGAGACCTCAGCTACCGGAGCGCGGGTGAGGAGGCCTCTCATGTTTACTCAAATCTGAAAAGGGTTTTTTACAAAACATAGCTGTCTTATTGTGAGGGCACTTTTAACTTGTAGTCTAACCCCAGGCTGATTATTTACCCATTCAGGTTCCCTTTTTCCTCATCATGGCACATTTGAGGTGATCAAGAACACAGACATTGACCTGGACAAAAAGATCCCAGAGGACTACTGCCCCCTCGATGTCCAGATCCCCAGTGATCTGGAGGGATCTGCTTATATCAAGGTGAGAAAGAAACAAACCATTGTTTGACGTGTGTCTCCACAATTTCACGCTCCATCAAAATACTCTTTTTTTCTATGAGCCGTTTTCATACTACTGTCACCTACAATCACCCATACGTTTGATGATATCAGAAACATGGAGTCAGTAATCGCTGTATGCTGTTTATGTCTTCAGGTGTCCATCCAGAAACAAGCTCCAGATATTGGTGATCTGGGAACCGTCAACCTTTTCAGGAGACCGCCAAAAAATAAAGCAGGTATGATTCAAAACACAAAGACTTCACATTGCACTTCTTCCGATTGGTGTTGGACAAAATGTGTATCATCTTAAGTCTCTTCCTATTTTCCTCACCTGATCTCTCTTCATCCTGCCATCACCTTTTCTCTACCTTTTTAAAAAAAAAAAGTTTTTGCTCCTTCTGCCCAGGTACCCAGGCGTGGCATGTAAAGCTAGAGGCAGCTCAGAACGTTTTGCTGTGTAAGGAGATCTTCGCTCAGCTGTCCAGGGAAGCCGTCCAGATTAAATCCCAGATCCCTCACATTGTTGTGAAGAATCAGATCATCTCACAGCCCTTCCCAGGTCAGAACACTCACTGCTTGTCAATTTTTAGCTTTTTATACTCCTGTATCGTAGTTTAAGTTTGTACACTACAATCACCGTCCATGTCCTGTGTTCTAATAGATGAGTATGAATGAATTTATTCCAAAAAACTAAGAAAAAAGATATATGACAACTTATTGGAAAAGCTTTTTTACAGTAGAATTCATCCAAAGTTCAAATGCTCCCCTGGTTCAGATATTAATCCTAATATTTACATTTGAAAGGCTTTTGTAAACATTGTAAATCAAACATTGCTGCCTTTTTATCATTTCTGTGGCTCTGGAGTCGGCTTTGACAAACATACTCATGTCTTGTTTGTTCCTGTGATCCCTCTGCATAGGTCTGCAGCTCTCCATCTCACTGTGCCACTCTACAGGAGAGAAGAAGAACCACCGGGCGTCTCCAGAGAAACCCAAACCAGACGACCACCTTTACGTACTGGAACACAACCTGCATCAAATGATGAGAGAGGTGAAACACTGTGTGAAGCCGATGTGCATCGCACCTGAAGCTTCGTCTATTTCAGTATCGCAGTATATGTGTCTGCCAATAAATGAGAAGCAACTGAAGAACAGAAATGCTTAAAATGTGTTTTGAAACGGTATCACCACTTTATAGTTTTAATAATGGTTTGATTTTTATAATTTCTCGTTTCATTGATCAACCATGTGTCTGTTCCAGTTCCACAAGCAGCAGCTGAGCTCTGTGGTGATGCCACACCCTGCTAGCGCCCCCTTCGGCCACAAACGCATGCGTCTAGCTGGGCCGCTGGCCTACGACAAAGCTGAAATCTCCAGCCTGCAGCAGAGTGAGGGGCTGCTGGAGAAGATCATCAAACAGGCCAAACACATCTTCCTACGCAGCAGGTACATTTAGTGCTCCCTCTGTTATTTTATGTGAGGACTGATAGGATCATAAAAACAACTGCCAATGGTGGTCATGAAATTGTATCACAATAATTGAAGCCAATAAACATTCAACCATGTAGGTAAATGTCACCACTAGAAATACTGTGTAAATCCAGGTGGACGTTCCAGAGTTATTTTGTCATTGTTTGCAGTGGGAATAGTTGGAGTTCTTGTGAACTGGTAGTATTTGCTTACTGCAAATATTACTCAGTCCACATGATAGGACACTCCCTAACTTGC
Source organism: Pagrus major (assembly GCF_040436345.1). Classification (NCBI taxonomy): domain Eukaryota; kingdom Metazoa; phylum Chordata; class Actinopteri; order Spariformes; family Sparidae; genus Pagrus; species Pagrus major. Next base: position 3,238,568 of record NC_133216.1, on the reverse strand, counting down.
ACCTCGTTATCTGTAATACCACTTTTGACCAGGAGGTGACTTACTTTGTCTTTGTTCTTCATAGTTTGAGCTCAGGAAAATACATTTCTAAGCAAAAATTAATCAAAATTTTGAACTTTTGTTGAAGCAGTGTTGACTGTTGAATGCTGAGTGCATCCCTGTTTTTTTTTTTTTTTTTGCCTCTTGATTCATTATTCAGCAGTATTTATTTTTGTGATCACCAGGACGGCGCGGACCATCGACAGCCTGGCCAGCCGCATAGAAGACCCTCAGATCCAGGCTCACTGGTCCAACATCAACGATGTGTATGAGTCCAGCGTCAAGGTGCTCATCACCTCTCAGGGCTACGAGCAGATCTGCAAGTAAGTGGAGGAGAGGAGAGAGGGAGGGAGGGAGGAAGAACCAGAGCAGAGAGGAAGAAACGAGATGGGAGATACAGGAGAGGAAGTGCTAATGTATTTCTGAGCAGCTGTGGGTATCTGCAGGGCATCATCAGCATTTTATATGTTTTTAATTTTGCTTTCAGTTTTACTTTAATCCTAGTTTAATATAAGAAATAGCATTTATGGAGTCTTACATGGCTGCAAAGTACAGGGAATAAAATACTATGTTTCTTTTTATTTCCTCATTCTGTATTTCTTAACTGACTCGTGGTTTGTCTCATTCCACTTGACTGACATGTATGATCCCTCTTAGATGAGTCTTAATGTGTATTATGTATTTAGGTCCATTCAGCTGCAGCTGAACATCGGCGTGGAGCAGATCCGAGTGGTGCACAGAGATGGACGAGTCGTCACACTGTCGCACCAGGAACAGGAACTGCAGGACTTCCTCCTCTCACAGGTGTCACAGTTAACTTCCTGATAACCTTAACTGTTATTCAGATTTAGCTTTTTTTTTATTGCAACCCTTTCTGTCACTTTTTAAAAGTCTTGTGTTTCCCTGCCTCTTTGTGTCCATCTTGTCATCACAGATGTCGCAGCATCAGGTGCACGCAGTCCAGCAGCTGGCCAAAGTGATGGGCTGGCATGTCCTTAGTTTCAGTAACCATGTTGGCCTCGGCCCCGTGGAGAGCATCGGAAACGCCTCCGCTGTCACTGTCGCCTCTCCCAATGGAGAGTACGCCATCTCAGGTAAGACGGGTGAGGTTGATTCTGAGGTGAAAATTATCATTCTGTCCTTCTCTTTATACGGTATTGTAAGCGCTGCTACAATAGTGTAAACTGATGAAGAAAACATGATCATACATATTGTAAAGAACCAGGCAGGAAGTTCTCCTCAATCTGAGGCCATGTCCACACATATACAGGTATTTCTTAAAACATAGTTTTTTCTGTGAGTTTAAAAACTGTCAAAAAAACTGACCTTTTGGAAAACTCCTTCCAAGGTGTAGATATTCAGAAAGTCACATTTTCTGTGTTTACGTCTGGATGAGCAGAAACTTAAATTAAGTTTTATTAGTGTGTGTAGCATAATTTATTGAATTGATTTATTGAAAATACAGTAATGGAAAAGAAACAAAAACGGCTGCTGACGATGTTTTAATAAAAATAGCACGATAGAGCAGGATTCTGAGTGATCATGCTTCCTAACTTTTGTCCTGTTTTTAGGAATTAAAGTAAAACTAACAGAATATACAATGTGCTTCCTGTTTACACTGACACATGCCTGTTTGGTGTATGTATATGGTCATTTGATATGCATTTTCAGGTGTGTTAGTATGGGTGGAGATTATTTCTTAAACGCTGTTAAAACACTCAACTGAATGGAAATTGTTTTTGTTTTTAAACCCTGTTTTCAAAAATAACTGTGTACATGTAGACTTGACAGAAAATCAACAAGAAATATGTCGGTATCTTAGAATCAGACAGCAATGCAGCAGATATAACACCATTTTGAGTTAATGGGCTCAACTTCCCCTTTCTCCTGATCAATGGTAGCAGCTCTGGCATCATTCTCTCTGGTAACACGTGTCGGGCTGAATGCAACGAGGCAACACCCAGCCTCTGGTGGTTGGGGAGATTTTGAGAGAAGTGGGAAATAACTCAAGATCAAATGGACAGGCTGATACAAGCTGAGGGAGCATTAACCAAACACATGTCAACACAAAAGAACTCCTGGAATGCATCACATGGGCTTCATAACTTAATGCTAGCTGGCACTGTAAGAATAGCCTGAGCAGTTAATGATAAAGTATTAATGAATATTTTCATGTATTAATACATGTATTTGCATGTATTAACAGAAGCAGATTTCAGTCACTAACTACTGTCTGTGTGTGTCTGTTTCAGTGCGTAACGGCCCGGAGAGCGGCTGCAAAGTCCTGGTCCAGTTCCCCCGCAGTCAGACCAAAGAGCTGCCGAAGAGCGACGTCATCCAGGAGGGCAAGTGGAGTCACCTCAGAGGGCCGTGCAAAGAGGTCCACTGGAGCAAGATGGAGGGACGAAACTTTGTGTACAAGATGGAGCTGCTCATGGCTGCACTGACTCCCTGTCCGTAGATACCAACACAAAGCCATGATTCATGTACAGTTACAGCCAACGAGTCCACTTTGTGTTGAGATTTTCAACATTTATGTCACTCATGAACTTTTTCAACACTGCCATAACCTCCTCTCCATCTCCAGTAGTGTCTGCTGCCTGCTGTTTTTGATGATGTAAGGTGTGGAGTGGATGTATACCTCAAACAGTTTGATACAAAATAAAAAGCAGTCTGTTTGCATCTGAGTGGATTTATATCATCATAATGTTCAAGCTATAAATAAGATATTTTCTAAGGACTTCAGTGTGTTTTTATTGTGAGGAATGATGACACTGCAGCGCTGCGTGTGTCAGCTGGTTTCAAATATTCAGAATGGATATTTCTGACAACACTACAACCGACCTGTCAAAGTGCTTTACAACACATTCACCCATTCAGACACTGATGCCACAAGCTACCACGCAAGGTGCCGATCTCCTCGTCGGGACCGCCCCTCAATATTCGTGCCAACCTCCGATTAATGGACGACCTGCTCTACCACCTGAGCCACAGCCGCCCTCAACATTCAAGATTCAAGTTTGGAAAATTGTTGTAAAGAAAATCACACAATTCATTTGACAATAAATACAGTATGTATTGTTTTACATTCTCATCAGTGATATATTTACATTCAATCCTGTGTATTCAGCAGTGAGAAATCCATATGTATTCAATACAAAATGTAAACAAGTTTTTTACATAGCTGGCGAGCCATCTTCCTGGCTGTAAGTAACTTTTTGAACTAAAAGAAAGACTGTTGTTTTACCTAAATCTTAAAAAGTAGTCCTTATTGCAGCACTGGCACGTGTGATGAACAGTCTGCCGTGTCGTCATGTTGTGGGTACCAGACGTCCATCAAAGAGGCTGCAGCTCTGTTGCATCATTTTCTGCACAAAGGAGGAATTAAACTTGTCAATACAGAAACTAAAGTTAGCACAGCACACCGGTGTACAACACTATAATAGAGCTTCACAGACCTTTGTACTCTAACACACCCATACTTGAGACATAATGGATAACTTTAAGCCACAGTCACGCCCATCGAGCCACATTTATACAATTAACACAATGATGCAGCAAAGAGAAGAAAGACTGAGTAAACTATGAAGTCCACAGCAAACAAACCTCTCATATTCATTTGAGATGTTTCTGTATATATTTTAATACTTTAGAGAAGTATTTTTCTTGGTGCTTTACCTGGCATCTGTTTCCTGCGTCTCCATGCCACTATCTTCCTGTAGACCTTGTCTAGTAGCCACATGGCCAGCATGAGCAGGCCGACGAGACAGGCCAGTGCTAAGGCAGAGACAGACAGGTACTGGAGATCCTCATACAGCACCTCTGCAGGACAGAGACAATCATATTTACTTCAAAAGAATACTTTCCACAAAACAAACATGGTAGGAATGCAGCTTGTGTAATACAGAGACGAGGTAGTTCAGTATCAGGAAAACAATTACTGTGGTTAAATGTTAAGAATGGTAAGAACTAAAAGTATTTTCATTCTTATGTCAAAGTCATAAATAACATGATCTTACAGTGTATAAATATATATATATATACTATATTATTATTATATTCTTGTGTCATCCTTTAACACCAGAATCCCACATCAGATTGTGTTGTTTATCAAAGATGGACAGACAAATGATCTGATTGTTTACTGATCAGTAACGATGATAAACTCAGCTTGAATAAAAGCACATATAAAGTTCAAAATGACTTTTACTGCCTCCACAGGTCCTGAACTGACTGACCTGGAAGTCATAAATGCCTCCATATGTGGAAGGCTGCCGGGTTTTGTTTTGTTTTCACTGAGAGCCTCCTCTTGGAGAAAACACTGTGACATACACACCAGGGCGTAACTACACATTCTTAGAGGGGGTCGTGTCCCCCAAATATACAGTGGAGGTACGCAGCATTCAACATTAACACCTGGAAGCTGAGATCAAACTGGCACCTTCCAGGAACAAGTCTGCTTCTAATAATCCACAGACGAGACTGTGAAATCAGGGCAGCGGTTTTTCTATTACCCCAGGAACTGTTACCACATTGCTGTTGAGCAAGGCACACGCAGTCAGGCTGCCGAGAGGAACAGTTCATTTATCTACTCGACCACACGCTGAGGGAAAGTTGAATGAAGTTCAGTAGTCTACGAAAAATGTTTTGGCTTCACAGAAAAACAGTGTTTAAAATCAATGTTGGGTCCTGGAGCTTTCAGAGACTTGGATTACATCGGACCAGCTGTGTGGAGCCATTTTATTTATATTTTCAGTTGTAATTTTATATTTTACAACAAGTCTCCAGCTACTTCAGTTGTTTAGCAGAATGCTGAAATACTGTGTTGCTGTGAAGCTCCAGAAATGATTTGTGGACGATGAAACTTCACCTGACTTTCCATCAGCGTGGAGGTGAGGAGATGATGGCTCTCACTGGACTCTCTTTTCCTCCACCAAGGAGGTTATGTCTTCACCCATTTGTCAGCAATATTACAAACAATCGACTCAATGGATTTCCATGAAACTTTGATGGAGGATGGGTCTCAGCTTAACTTATGGTGCAGATCTGGATAAAGTGATGGTTCCTGGAACTGTTTTCAGTTTCTTTAACATTGTGTGACATTTTGGTTCATTTCTCAGGGAATAATGCTGGTACCTATGAGTCAGTAAACTGACGCTGATCCTTAAAGATCTGGATTCAAATATAGGCTTTATTGAATCAAATGTGTTGGGCCTTGGCTGAGGTATACTCTCTAATGAGTGCCATTCCAGTTTTCTGAAATGTTTGACTCGTTGTTGCTGTTTATTCTCGTCTGATTTGCTGTTGCTAGGCAGCAGTTGTAACAGTTTAAAAGCGGGTTCTGCATATTTCCTGACACCTACGACTCGAGGCTGTGACGGCAGAAGAAATGTGGTCGAACAAGGTTTTCCAAACTGCAGCACTCTAAGCTATTTGCTGTAGGAGTGACATACACAGGAGTTCAGGCCCACTCACCGTTCACTTTCAGGACATGACCGGCGTCCTTACTGTTTCCTGCCGTGTCTGTGACAGTGATCACGTAGTATCCACCGTCCTGCAGCCGCAGGTCTGACAGGCCCATAGAGCCATTGTTGTAGGGCTGCACTCTGCTGCTGTAGTCCGCCGTTATGTTGGTGTACACCCCCGGCTGCCAAGTGCCTATGGTGCGGCTCACCACCCCTGACATAAAGGTCCATTGTATGGTGTGGATCCCACTGCAGTTCACATCCACAGAGAAAAACACATCCTCCTGCACTGACCTGGTGAGGCTCCTCTGGGGAGAGTGGATGGAGATGGCTCCGGCTTCAGAAGTGAAAGAGATGTGAGGACAGAGATGTTAGATCCTGAGCTCGTGTATGTAGATGTGAACAGATGAGAATGCAGTATTATCAAAGAGACAATGAATTACAGACAGACAGACAGAACACACTTTGTGAAAGCATGACTCTAGTAAAAGTGAAACTCACCAATACAAAAAGTACTTGGGTAGAAGTCTTAAAGTATCTGATATCAAATGTATTTAAGTATCTAAAGTAACTTTGGTAACACTTTATAACAACCATCATTAAAAAAATGATAATTTGATAGCTGATTAAACTTTAATTTACTATCCATACATTATTCACTGAGAAATTAATGAAAATGTCCACAAAACACGCCATATGTCACAATGTTAAAGAATGTGAGAAAAAAAATCCTGAATCTGTCTCTTTATCAAAATCCACAACAAAAGTTAACGTGGTCTCTTCTGGACAGAAACTCATCCTCCATCCAAGTTTGGTGGAAATCTGTTGAGTAGTTTTTGTGTAATCCTGCCGACAAACCGACCTACAAACGGACTCTGGCGAAAAACATCACCTCCTTCGTGGAGGTAATGATGGTTACTATGAAGTATCAAAAGTATAGTAAAAGTAAATTATACAGGAATTTACAGGTATGTATATACTGTATACTATGATCATTGTTTGTTTTTAATCCTATTGCCAATTGAATTAATTTAAAAATGTACTACTTTGGCTCCGATGCAGCGTGCAACCTGCAAAGTAACAAGCAAGTAAGTTTTTGAAGAAAAAAATAGCAAAAAAGTAAGTAAAAGTAGCAAAAAAATGGAAATACTCAAGTAAAGTATCTCAAACTTGTACAGTAACAACAGTAAATGTACTTTATTGCACACTGCCTGATAAACATCGTTACCTTTTACACTGTTAGTTACTGTTCAACCTTCACACAGACAGGACAGTATTTACAGCAGAACTCATTTCAGTGTATGACTCAACGCAGCCCCATAAAAAGAAACTATTTAACCTCACAGGTTTTGCATCTCAGTGCACAATAGGTCACAGCTGCTGGAAACACTGTGACTCATTTGCATCAAATTCCACATGCAGACAGAAATGTGCCGTTCTGTGCTCGCTGGAGGTATGAAACTTGTCGAACAAGCTCAGAAGTAACATTTTGAAATTGTGACCTGTGACTTGTGACTTCTGGCCGCCACTCATCTTATATTTTTACAGCCGTTTCTCAGTGTGAGATCTGGTTCTGCTGGTGACGTTTGCTTAATGAGGCACAGGTGAGGAATTCGACCTGAGAATACCACTGCTGACTAAGAGACAAGGCAGTGTGGGAAACAAAAGTGCCAGATGTCACAAATAAGATTACGCAATAGACTTCATCACATGGATACTAGATTTTTTGTTTGTTTTTCAGCATGTTTCTGTGTGAAATAATCTAATTATGAATTAGCTTATGACCTAATGACAGCTCTGATGTGTCCGTCTTTAGCAAAGAAGCTGGACGTGGCATAGAAGACTTCAATTTGTAATGACATCAGTTGCCATTTCCTTTGTATTTTCTTCAAGATTCAAGTTTTCTCTGGTGTGCTGGGACTTCTTGGTGTGGACCAGGAGAAAATATTGCAAGTTCTATCTGAAAAGGCTCCTCATTCTGTGTATTTGGTCCTGATAAAGGCATGCTGTCAAACACAACAGTCGACAGAGATATGAGGTGTTTGGAGAAGAATCGTGTATGTAAACGTGTACGAAGGCTTACCTAGGTGACACATGTATAATGCGATGCTGAGAAACACAGCGACATCTTGAACATCCCAGAGCCTGAAATGCCACATTGGGATCCCAGACCCATTGGTCGAACCGCAGTATAAGAATCTCCTCCGGGGTAATTTTACATCCTGAAATATCCTCCTCTTTGTCTTTCTCCTTTCAAAACAGCCTCTCCTCGTTCCCAGGGTTTCCTCTTTCACCGTCCTTTATACAGGTGTATCTCTGTGTGAGGTGTCCTCCTTATTTTTGTGAGAAAACGAAGTGCCTGTAGTTTCCCTCCTCTTTCAGGACTGCGCTGGACTTGTCTTCATACCTGTGCAAGTCAGTGCCAGCCAGCCCACACCTATCAGACAGGTTGAGCCAGCGATTACTGAGCAAACAGTGATCTGTGATCTCACACATAACCACACCCCCTGCACACACACACACACACACACACACACACACACACTCGAGGGGAATAAAGCTATAGAGCAAACACACACATATCCTTCTCAATTTACTTACTACCACCTCCTCCCTTCCTGCCCAACAAACACTCACCTGTATACGCAGACATACTATCTACTATCTGCAACAGGATAGGCTGAATCACCTGCTATACCTGGCGTGACTCACCTGGTAAAACATGTCCAACAGGAAGTGTGTATTCACACATATGCACTGAGAAACACTAACACACGGTGAACACAATCAGTTAACGGACATTTTCATTTAGAAGGCTGATCAAGATGTCTGCTTAATTCAGTGCTTGTGTAGTCCTCACAACATATTAATAACTGATTGATTTTAAAAAATGTCAACCATCTTTAAAGACATCTTAGATGGATAGATCGATCTTGATTAAGATCAGAGAACTACATTTGACAGGTTTATCTCAGTAGGGAAATTATTTTGAAGGGCCAAATTAAAGACTATCAAAATAATATTGTTTTTCCACGAGGCTTTGTTTTTGCCTATCCTAATAATCCAGAATATCAGCAATACCACAGAAAGAAAATACATTATACTCTAAATTATAATCCTCAATTTTACATTTGAATCATTTTTACATTATAATAATTTATAATGTCCATTCCATAGTATGAACACAAAATACAAAAGTACAAAATAAATAAAAGTCCCCCACCCTTTTAGTTAGAATGTAAAATGCATTACACTCTGTCACATATTGTCTGTATGCCGTTTATATCCATGTAGACTATACTCTCTATGGCTTGTAGGTGGGAAACAATAGAAAATCAGCCTTTTATTTTAATTAGATACTACATGTTGATTTAAAACCAAAACTAGAATTGTCAACTATTATAGGCAGATTGTTTTATGAATCTTTTATGTTATTTATTATTATTATTATTATTATTATTATTTTATCATCATCATTGTTATATATGTAATACTCTGTAATCGGATTGCTTGACTGTCAATTATTGGCTATATTAGCTACACAAATCACCTTGTTGATAATTGCTCTTTTGCTCCTATTAATATTTATTGTTTCTGTTCATTTGTATGCTTCATATTAGAAAATAAAGATTTTTTTTAAAAGTTAGTAAAGCTTGAATTTTAATTAAAAAAATTAAGAATGCAGCGATATTAATTTAGGCCAAAGAAGGCTACATTGTTGGCTACATAAACGTTTTCACGAAATAAAGTTGTCTTTGATGTTTATAATTGATTTCAGTGTAATTAGCTCAATGACCGGGTTCAGGCTCTTGACCACGCCCCCTTCTCTCTGCGCGCGGCCTGTATCTGCACACGGCTCCTTCCTCGCGGGGTCAAGCGCAAGTTCGAGACGCCATCTTACATCATCGTGTAGCTGCAGCCGTCGACTGTCACCGGATTACTTCACTAAAGGAGGCTAGAAAAGTAGAGGAAAACTTCGGTGAGTTAATTTTACCCGTCTAACATTAAATTTATTGAAGACAGAATATCGTGTCAACGCTTGGAAATTGCTGTCCGCTACTTTTGACCGCTGGACGTGCTGTGATTAGCCGAGTGACCGTTAACTACCATGTTAGCAATGTGAAGTTGCAGCGAATTTCTTCAAAATTCAAGTCTATGTTTGTCACAGGAGACGTGTTCTGTATATGTAATTAACAAAGCAGTACACTGCCATTTAACTTGTGTTATTATTGTTGACCAAAAATGTCAGTCAGTTGCATCTGCGTGTAGCCGTTTGAGGACTCCGCAAACGTTGTCCGCCATTTTGAAACTGATAGTTTGTAAGTGGCGTCACCGTAATGGCCGAATGGCATCATTTTCATTATACCACCGATTTTACGGAGTGGTTATTGTTTCTGTCTTGAATGAGCAGCAGAGCATGGTGTCTCCGGTAAACTTTAACCGAAGAAGGATTGCATTGCTCGGTGTTCATGCTTGAGACTACAGGCCGTGAAGCGCAACGTGCAGTGACTCTCCTCTGCTGGAGGAGGAGCTGAACCTGTTGCTGTGAACTGAGTAACGTTATTAAAGCGTAAAAACATTATTCTCCTCAAACGCTGAAGTTCAGTGTGCGTCATCGAGTTACACTGAAGGGATGTTAACACACAGTTGCATATATTAATATGTTAAATGCGTCTGTGAAGGGAAATGTGATGTTTTTAATCTTCAGCTTCCTATTGGCCGAGAGCGCACCACGTGCCCTGAACGCAGCGAGAAGGTGCGTTTGCGAACGCTAGTTTTTTATGATTTAATGGTAATATCGCTGCAAATCGGCACCAGTGGTACATTATCTGAAATGCACATTTTCCTGTCTTGTATGGTGATGCAAAAAGTTTTAGCTCAAGTCTCAAACCATGAGGTAGACTGACGTTAACGGGAGTCACTACCTCTCCTCTGTCAGTTGTTCAGTATCGCTTCTCGGCCTTTTGGCTAAGATCAAGTGTAGTATCTGTTCTTATCAGTTTAATATCTGATACGTCCCCTACCCGGGGACCATATATTAAATTGATTTTTGGAATAGGGAGATGGAATAGGGGCTTGCTCCGTCCACTCCACGCATCGACCTGGTATTGCAGTACTTCCAGGACCGGTGCACCCCCCTCTCAATGTCTAAAAATAATTTTGGTGGCTGAAATGTAAGGATTTTAGTACACTTTCGTTATATTATAGTGATTTGCTGTTGTTATTTACCTCATTGTGAATGCTGCTGTGTTAATATTCCTCCAGCAGTCTAGTGATATTGCAGCTGCAGTGGGGCTTTGCCTTCAAGCTCAGTGCACCATCTAGTGGCCAAAAGATTTGACTGCAATCAGACCCGTCCTCTGCAGAGTGGTGTCATGTTATATGAATGCAACTGCATTCCATATTTGACAACAATGTGAAATATCCATTTATTAAGTCCTTGTAGTGATTGATTGGATTGTATCAGTGTTGTAAAGGCTTCATTACTCTAGTTCACAGTGGAAGTCCTCACTGCATGGTGGTTTGCAGTTTCACAACATAAGAGACAGTCTATGTGTGCACTTTATTTTATTGCTTTGCCATATACAAAGGAACCTACTTTATATATAGATAAACAATCATTTAAGTGTATACTAGTTCAGCTAGCTTAAACTAATGCAGTCTAATGCAACAGTCCTGCAATGAAACCTCCCTTCATGAAGGTTATAATGTTTGTGTATTATAATACATCAGGCACGTCCAAAGTCAGGTATTCCTTCCAACCCATCAGGAGCACACCAGGCTAAACTTACTTAATCAACTGAACTTAGTCTTGAAATGGTTTATTAATCAGATTTGCTCTTGATTTGTTGAATAAAGACCTGCAGCCACACACCTGTGCTGTCGTTCACCCTCCAGACAAATAGGTGGCAGTATCAGGAGGGTCAGTTGACACTAGCAGTGAACAAAGAAACAGGAAGTGGTTGTAATGTGACGGGGGTGGGGGAACATGTGATTTGTGTCTTTTATTATTTTCTCTGAATTTTAAATGTAAATCAAACATCTGAATGCAGTATTGTTTAAACTAAGGCTCTTTTGTAAGGCTCAGACGTACTGTTAGGCTAATGCTCATTTGTTGGAGGTAGAATAGATACAATTTGAGGTTTTAGGTTAACGTGTGGGAATACAGCATTGCATGATGACCATTAATTATCAAGTAAAATGTAAATAATCATTGTCAGCCTCAGTACAAAACTGTATTTTCTATATTAAGGTCCTGCAGATATACACACCCTTTTGTACAACCTGTGGTTCTGGTCATTTCTAGATAGTATAGATTGCACCATCCATCAACATGGTATGTGTGTGAAAGAGGTCCCTGCCTCTGAGATGTACAACTCATACTTACCTGGCAGGGGAGATACCATGATCAAGAAGGTGGTTCACCCAGGGCGAGGCTCAGCCATTGCACTCCGGTTGTGCTGACCCCTGCGAATTCCCCAAATGTGGGAATCTCGACTGCATAATTTCTGGTAGTGGGGGACTGCGTTCGCGCTCTCCCCTGATAACATGTCAAAAGAAAATTTAAGTAGAGCTGACAGCTGCATCAAGAAGTTTCACTACATTAAAGTAACATATGCTCATTGTTGAGCTGAACATTTTTAACAGCAATATTATATAAATTGCATACCACTGCGTAAACGACAGCAGAAGTTCCTGTGATAATGTTAATATAGCCTCTCACATATTTAGTCAATCATGCTCTGAATGTGAAATCAGTCAACAGCTCTGTTATGGATAGAAAAACTATGGAAGTAAACTATCAGTGAAGAAGAAAATAATCTGTCAATATATTAACTTTAGTTTGCAGATTATTTGATGAAATGTGACTTTGCTGTTGGTAAAAACAAAACAAAAAAATCTGAGAAATAAAAATTGTGAAATCACATCAGTAAAAATTAAACATTTTCTCTAGTCACACGTTTTTACTCGAGCAGCTCCTTTGCCACAGAAGCAGTCAGTTTGGCAAGTTCTTGTTTTTCACCTCTAGAGGGAGCCAAGTCTCTAGAATCTACTAGTGGGGAGGTTAAAGGCCCTCTGATGTGAAACTGACCCTCTTGTAAGCGAGAGTTTCACTGTTTTCTTCCTTACTTTTAGATTTTGCAGTGTGTTTATGTGGGTGGTAGCTTAAGCAGCAATAGCAAGTTCTTTGTCATGAAAACAGGCATTTATGCTCCTTCTACAGTCTGTTTCTCTTCTCATCCACAGTGCTGGAGACTGTGAACAGTCTCAGTTAACTACACTGCTGCTGAGGAAAGAGGAAGTTTGAGGCAGTGGCAGCACAGGCCAGAAAACCGAAGGGTTTTTATTCACAGTACTGGAATTAGGTTCTTTGAGGCCAGGAATTGTTGCTATGTAAAATATGGCTGCTATTAGACAAGAGTGCTTGAGCTGCAGATGTTTCGGTCAATGCATCTGTTGCACACTTGAGAGCGTCTGTGAATGTTTTATTTTCAATTCAGATATTTTAAAAAAGGTTCAGCTGCTAGGCTGAGCAATAAGTAATACATCAGAGAATTTTTTTTAAAAGAGGTCATAGCCAGGTGGTTGCACGTTGATCTTTGTTCTGTGAGAGCGACAAAATCTTGTAATATATTTCATGTGCTTTTCAATTGATTGGAACACAAAATCTGCAGCCACACAGCCCTTTTTGACAATACGTCAGGACATGCCTGCTTTCTCGCTCACTCAGAACAGTAGGTGGCAGTATCAGGAGGGTCAGTAGCCCCACCAACAGTGAACAAGAAACGGGAACAAAGAAACAGGAAGTGGTTCTAATGTGAGGGGGAAGGGGGAACATGTGATTTGTCTTTTATCCTTTTTGCTGTATTTCACATTTAAATCAAAAATTTAAATCATTAGTTTTGGCTCATTTGAATGTGCTGTTTTGCTGTTGCTCATTTGTTGGAGGTAAAATAGATACAATTTGAGGTTTTAGGTTAGCATGTGGTGTGGGAAAACAGCATTGCATGATGGGAAATACAACCATTATTTATCAAGTAAAATGTAAATAATCATTTTCAGCCTCAGTACAAAACTGTATTTTCTGTATGAAGGTCCTGCAGATATACACATCCTTTTTTATGACCTCTGGTTCTGGTAATTTCTAGATGGTATAGATTGCACCATCCATCAACATGGTATGTGTGTGAAAGAGGTCCCTGCCTCTGAGCTGTACAACTCATACTTACCTGGCAGGGGAGATACCATGATCAAGAAGGTGGTTCACCCAGGGCGAGGCTCAGCCATTGCACTCCGGTTGTGCTGACCCCTGCGAATTCCCCAAATGTGGGAATCTCGACTGCATAATTTCTGGTAGTGGGGGACTGCGTTCGCGCTCTCCCCTGATAACATGTCAAAAGAAAATTTAAGTATAACTGACAGTTGCGTGAAGAAGTTTCACTACATTAAAGTCACATACGCTCATTGTAAAGCTGAACATTTTTAACAGCAATATTATATAAATTGCATACAACACAAAGCAATAACAACACAGCCACAATAAAAACCCAGCTGCAATAACACAAAACACAGGTACAACATGCAAAGTGCATGTGTGTATGAAAATATTTACATATAGGAAGGTCTGCTCAGGCAGCTTCATGGCTGACTCTGTGACTGAGGGCCCAAAGCCTCATCCACTGCTTTCTGAAAGTCTGTAAATTGTTACAAAAGTCTGTCCGACAAGTTCTTTGTAGGTGGATTATTTTGATTTGTCACAGTAAGTTTTTTTTCCTGTGTTTTTTGTGTCCCTGTGTGGATTGGCCACACAGTGTACAGTCTCACTGCGCTCTGCTTTCTTCCTCTTGTATACAGTTGATCTTGCTGATGAGCTGAACTGTTGAGGCAGTGAAACAGATACCTGTGGCTGCGTGAAGGGTCCTGCCGGGGGCTGCACGAATGTGAAGGTGGGCTGGAGTCCTGCTGACGCGGTGAGGAGGATTGGTGTGAGTGGCGGCTGAGCGGCAGGTGCAGCTGCTGCGGCAAGGATTGGCGTGAGCGACGGCTGAGCGGGGAGTGAAGCAGAGAAATGATCGAGCCTCTGCTTGAGTTTCCTGGTCCCTGCCAATGATGGAGATCAGATACTGCACCTGCGGTCGAGTGGTAAGAGGTCGCATATCTGGAAGCTCTGCTGCCTGGGGTTGGGTCGTGCTGGCCACACTTTGACGACGACGGAGGACAGACAAACCTTGATCTGTCACATTCATGGCCGACAAGGCTTCCTGTCTCCTGACGAACTCGGCAATACACTTACAGTTGACTTTAAGGATGGGAATCCCAAGTTTGCTGAGTTCAGGGTCGTCGACCGTCACCCTCTGCTGCACACGCTGGTACATCTTGGTGACCTGGTTCTTCTGTTGGGACCCATGAGCCTTTCCACCACAGTCCGGATGAAGCCACAGCTGTTTAATGACGCAGTACATCAGGCGGTTCTTTCTGGAGTCCAGCTAGTGAACGGCCGAACACCGCTTGCTGAACTTCAGCCTTTGCACCAGAGATGACTCACCCGGATCACCTTTAGTGCGGCCAAACAGAGCGTTACCCCAACGTGCTGAGTAGAGGCTGTCGAAATGCTGGATGCTGCGATCGTGGAGATCAAGCTTGTTCCAGCCGCTGACGACTCGCTGTCTCATGGCGTCACTGAGAGCAAGCTTTTCCTCCTCCAAGGCAATCTCTCTCTCCCTCTACATGCTGATACCCAGGTAGATGGTTCGGACCGCACACATCCTCCACACAGGGATCCAGCTCAGGAGCCACAACCTGATCAGTGAGATGCAGACTCTTCCTCAGCGGAGTCAGATTGTCACTCTTACTGTCAGAGTTATAGCCCACATCATCCTCCAGGGATCCCTCTGTGTCAGCAACCACCACCTCATCATCTCCATCCTCCACAGCTTGAAGGGTGTCTCTGGTTTGAGCGTAATGGTCTGGAGCACTAAGTGGTGCTGATGACTGAGAGAACAGATACTCCAGACCAATTCACTCGTCTCCAGCAGGAACAGGAGGCCGGTAGTTTGCCTCTTCAACCTCTCCAAACAACTCCTGGCACCTCTGGTTGAGGCGGTGTATCAGAGGAGAGATGTACACCATGTGCCTCCTCCCTTTCTGGCCTTTGACGCTGGCCGACTCCCTGTCGGAGTTCCAGCGTGCGATTCCACTGAGGAGATAAACTTGGAAGGGGACTGCGGCACAGTGGGGCCCCGGTATCATGGCCGGCAGGAAGGAGTGGAATCCCTCCAGGCTGTTGCTTCCTCTCGCTGTGCTGTAATGGGGCAGCCGCACACCATTACGGGTGATGTACTTAGTTATGGTGTACATGTCTCTTCCTGGCGGATCCTGAATGCACTCCAGGTGTTTCTGCTGGTTCTCCCAGACATGGTCGATGGCTGCTGCATCCTTGAACAGATGGACCTGGTTCTCATCCATCCCAGCTGGTCCCTTCAGGATGTCAATAGTGTTCTGCACACGTGCAAACGTCTCCAGGGCTCCAACAGTGATCCTCCTGACGTAATGCTTCAGATAATTTTTGCTGACATGCAATTCGATGATCTGACCATCAGACAGGGAATCGTACTTGGACGGGTGTCCTGCACGTATGGCTTGGATGAGCATAGCCATGTCGTCCTTGCTGTATGAAAAGACTGCAGCAGAGAGCGCAGACTTAAAGAGTGCATACTTTGGGTGGTGATCCGTTCTGACAGCCGCGTCAAACCTGTGTATCCAGTGAAAGATGTCCAGGCGCACCATCATGCCACTGTCAGCCCACTCACTGAACAGCTGCTCCAGAGACGACACACCATGCATGCGACAGCAGCCGCGGTCCACATACATCAGTTCAGGAGGTGCCTCTCCTGCTCTTCTGTACCTGGCCATGAGGCCTTCAGCCATTGGCCGCATTTTGTCCACAGACTCCTCAAGGATCTGACCAAGTTCGTTGGCCACGTTGGTGCACCATTCTGCGGTGCCTTTTCCGTCTCCGGAGAGTTTCTTGCAAATCTGATGATGAAAACATGCTAACCATTTAGCAGCGGTATAACCATGTGTGTAAAAACTGTCAAATGTAACTTTCTCTGAGACATGTTTTATTGAGACATTAATTGTATATACTTCAAACTTTAAAAGGCATTAACAAGGTGACATCTATAGAAATATGTCTAAAATGTATCACCTGAAAATAATGTTGGGCAAAGCAATTGAGTGCTCACAGGACCAGAGTTTAGTTAAGAACATAAAGGGACATGTTATGATGCCATGTAGTGATGTCATGGGTCAGGAGCAATATGAGTCAAAACTAACATTGCTGCAGAGTAGGGGTGTGCGATATGACGATATTAGATCGTGAACGATTAGAATGTGTAGACGACCCCACCCCCCCGTCGGATAGTCCGACCACTGACGGACTTATTTGACCCTTTTCAATGAGCTATTTAGTGTTTGGATATACTTAAATCCTGTTAAAATGACTGTGTTGAATAAAACAAACAGTAATGTCTTCATTGATATTTTACTTTCATGTTTATTGAAAGCTACCTTTTATGTTGCAAAAGTGCACTTTATCAGAGTGTTGTTGTTTACCTTTTAGTATGTTTACATGTATATGTTGGCAAAACTGCAAATATTTAAATTAAAATCAGTTCAGAAAGGTTCTTTGGCCTAAATTGTCTGTTTTTCTTTTTTTGATTTAAGATCGTGATAAAATCGAAATCGTGATTTTATTTTTAAAAAATCGTGATATGATATTTTTGCCATATCGCCCACCCCTAGGCTAAAACACATCCTTGAACAAACTATGATTTTAATAAATTCTCCAGCCTCAGAAAGAAAAGACTCCTTACCTTCTGATCTGCAGCCACCGTTTGCCATCGAAGACGTCCCCCACTACTTCCACAGCCTTGGTGAGGCCATCAGCGTCTTTGGAGCAGTGTGGTTTTTCTACAAAGCAGTAAGAAAAGTGGAATTTACACAAAAGACTTGAATTAATTTCAAACATAACTCGTGTTTCTACGTCTGTTTAAATCCACAGATAATTAAGAGGAAAAGGCTCTGTACACAGATGGATTCAGTGACATTCTGTTGTAAGCGCTGCTCGGAGAAACTTTAATTCCCAAACATTTTTAATATCATCGTTTTCTTTACTACTTTGTTTGCAGCTTCCTGCAGGCCACGTTCCTTCTGCTCTGTGCCGTTCTGTACGGCTGTGGATGGAGAGAGTACCTCAGCTTCCTCGTCTTCTCGCCTGGATCAACGTCCTCTAATACTTGAGAGGCTATAAACAAATGGGGATGTGTTTGCCTAAAAATGAAAATTCAGTCATTATCTACTCGGCCCCATGCTGATGGACGGTTGGGTGAAGTTTTTTAGTCCACAAAACATGGAGACTTGCTGAGCTAAAAGCGTTCATGAGTCGATCACACATCGAGTGTGTAAATGTTTTTTTACATTTTAAAACAAGTCCCAGCTTCAGTTGTTTTTCTGGGAAGGTCCAGAAATGTTGGGTGAGTAGATAATGAGTGAATTTTATATTTTTTTGGGTGAACGGTTCCTTTTAAGGTGTCTCTCTCTTTTTAAATGATCCTCGGTGACCTGCTTCACTTTTTATGTGTCTATTCCGTCCTGCTTTTTGGATTTTCTGCTGGTAAGACTTCCATTCTGCAGAATAAAGACTTCAGATGTTTTCCAAGGTGAAGACTTCTGACTTAACTCTTCCTCCTCCTCCACAGCCATCGTCGCCCTCATAGACGACTCCTTTCCAGATCCTGAAAATACGACCAATGACACACAGGCACAAGGAAGGATGTTTAAAGCCGAGCCGTTCGAGTGCAAGAAGCCGAGTTTCAATGACATCGGTTATACAATCCTGGAGCTGTTCAAGTTCACGTTCAGTACAAGGGGGTCTTCTACATCCTGCTCATCTTGTACATCGTCCTCACTTACATCCTGCTGCTCAACATGCTGATCTCCTTAATGGGCCACACAGTCGAGAGGATCTCTGAAGAAAGTGAAAACATCTGGAACCTACAGGTAGGAAGCTGTTCTGGTCTGTAAACTTGTTTTCACAGTAGAAGAAAATCTAACGTTCGCAGGATTAAGTTGAATTCTCAAATCCAGTTTTAACGGTGCAGTTACATTTTTCTTTCAACTAACCACTGCTCCCTTCTCTCTCTTTTGCGGTTCCCTCAACAGACTACGGGATCTGTCCTGGATGGTGGCTCATCAGGTCCTCCCGGTCAGGTCCGTTATGCACTCCCGGGGCATGTCATCATCAGCCACCTGCCCCCGACCGGGTTGTGGCGAGCCCGAGTCGTTGAGGAACTTGCTCTGGGAGTGCAGCGCTGCCACTGACCTGTGGGCTCCGCATGGATGTCCAGAAACCTGCTGGCAAGAAAGCACATGCAGTTGGGTTATTTTGCTTCCGAAACATGTTGATCTGGTGTTTTATATCGTCTGTATTTGTCTTAAACATATTTATTGTAGAGTTGTGTGTTTGTGTTGTCCCTTGTGTATTTAAGAGGTCCATGCTGTGGGTGTGTGGCACTAGTTAATCTTAAATACTTGTCCCTACATGAAGAAACATATAATAAAATATAAATTAATGCATATTTAATTGGTCTTGAACACAAAATATAAGAACATGAAATACAAAAAGTAATTGTCTCATTGTAATTTATCAACTGAGGAATCAACTTCTTTTTATTAGATTGTGTTTTTATTGCTTTTTGCACAGGTACAGTTCAGAACAGGTACATTAGATCCACGTTATTCACCTGTAGTGTCAGTCAGGATTTTACCTACTTGCCTACCTACTTTTTTCTTTAAAAAAAACAACAAGGGTATAAGCTGTATTGTACATGATTACAGTGTCAAAGCATCTAAATAAAACTTTATTCTTTTGTTTTAAATGTACCTTCTGTTTGTTAACACAAGATACCTGCAGGGTGATTAACTGAACTCTTAAGTGCTGACAAAGAAACAAGGCAGTGTGGGAAACTTGTGCCAGACGTCACAATTAAAATTACAATAAAAAAGGCTCCTCATTCTGTGTATTTGGTCCTGATAAAGGCATGATGTCAAACAGATATATGAGGTGTTTGGTGAAGAATCATAAACGTGTATGAAGGCTTACCGTCGGTGGCCATAGCCTTTAGCTGCACCTTAGCTAGCTCGTAGGTAGCGGGCTATATCGGTCGCTTTGTCTAGCGTTAGACAACACTATGCATTTTTCTTCTTCTTTTTTATATTACAATTCAAGTGGGTTCGTAGTCTAACTGCTTACGATTACTCTGACACCATGTTGTAACTCTATTTGTTAATAAACCCAGGTAACACAGATTTTTCGGGCGCTTCACTTTTCAGCTTCTTTGTTTTATTTCCCGCTGCTACACAAAACGTTTCCGTTTCAGGTATTTCAAAATAAAGGTCCTGCGTACAGCAATATCATTAAATATTACACATTTTATCGTTTGCATTTGTGTTTTGTATGTCATATAAGCTACTGGATGTCTAAATTTCCCTCAGGATCAATACAGTATCTATCTATCTTAATTTTTTTTATAACTTTGGCATATTACACAGAATTGGATTTGTATGCTAAATATTAGACAATAAAGATTTGGAGAAAAAAAAGGTGCGCGCGGCCTGTATCTGCACACGGCTCCTTCCTCGCGGGGTCAAGCGCAAGTTCGAGACGCCATCTTACATCATCGGGTAGCTGCGGCCGTCAACTGTCACCGGATTACTTCACTAAAGGACGCCAGAGAAGTGGAAGAAAACTTCGGTGAGTTAATTTTTACCGTCTAACATTAAATTTATTGAAGACAGAATATCGTGTCAACTCTTGGAAATTGCTGTCCGCTATTTTTGAGCGTCTGACCGCTGGACGTGCTGTGATTAGCCGAGTGACCGTTAACTACCATGTTAGCAAGCGGGCTAAAGGTAATTATCGTGTTGTTGCTATATTTGTCACTTTCATACAGCAGAAACTGACTTGTACAAATTGTCAAAGGTTATTGTCAGGGGGAGTTGTCATACAAGCTTTAATGGGAGCTTAATCCAGACTGACTTCGAGTCTCCCTCGTTAACAGCGGGTTACATCACCTCCATGGCCGCCATGTCAGTGAAGTTGCAGCGAATTTCTTCAAAATTCAAGTCTATGTTTGTCACAGGAGACATGTTCTGTATATGTAATTAACAAAGCAGTACACTGCCATTTAACTTGTGTTATTATTGTTGACCAAGAATGTCAGTTGCATCTGCGTGTAGCCGTTTGAGGACTCCGCAAAAGTTGTCCGCCATTTTGAAACTGATAGTTTGTAAGTGGCGTGACCGTAATGGACGAATGGCATCATTTTCATTATACCGCCGCTTTTACGGAGTGGTTATTGAATAATTATCTGTTTTGAATGAGCAGCAGAGCATGGTGTCTCCGGTAAACTTTAACCGAAGAAGGATTGCATTGCCAGGTGTTCATGCTTGAGACTACAGGCCGTGAAGCGCAACGTGCAGTGACTCTCCTCTGCTGGAGGAGGAGCTGAACCTGTTGCTGTGAACTGAGTAACGTTATTAAAGCGTAAAAACATTATTCTCCTCAAACGCTGAAGTTCAGTGTGCGTCATCGAGTTACACTGAAGGAGTGTTAACACACAGTTGCATATATTAATATGTTAAATGCGTCTGTAAAAGGAAATGTGATGTTTTAATCTTTAACTTCCTATTGGCCGAGAGCGTACCACGTGCCCTGAACGCAACGAGAAGGTGCGTTTGCGAACGCTAGTTTTTAATGATTTAATGGTAATATCGCTGCAAATCGGCACCAGTGGTACATTATCTGAAATGCACATTTTCCTGTCTTGTATGGTGATGCAAAAAGTTTTAGCTCAAGTCTCAAACCATGAAGTAGACTGACGTTGTCGAGAGTCACTACCTCTCCTCTGTCAGTTGTTTAGTATCGCTTCTCGGCCTTTTGGCTAAGATCAAGTGTAGTATCTGTTCTTATCAGTTTAATATCTGATACGTCCCCTACCCGGGGACCATATATTAAATTGATTTTTGGAGCAGGGAGATGGAATAGGGGCTTGCTCCGTCCACTCCACGCATCGACCTGGTATTGCAGTACTTCCAGGACCGGTGCACCCCCCTCTCAATGTCTAAAAATAATACACTTTCGTTATATTACAGTGATTAGCTGTTGTTATTTACCTTATTGTGAATGCTGCTGTGTTAATATTCCTCCAGCAGTCTAGTGATATTGCAGCTGCAGTGGGGCTTTGCCTTCAAGCTCAGTGCACCATCTAGTGGCCAAAAATGTAGATTGCAATCAGACCCGTCCTCTGCAGAGTGGTGTCATGTTATATGAATGCAACTGCCCCTTCCACATTTGACGACAATGTGAAATATCCATTTATTAAGTCCTTGTAGTGATTGATTGGATTCTATCAGCGTTGAAATGCGGGGTTCTCTACAATATTAAATGGCAGGTCGGCCAGCATGATAAACTCCATAAGTTTCCTTGTGTCACCCCTTGCCCTCTCACTGTCACGGCTATACGGACGGGTAGCTACTGTCTAAAGTAGTTTGCTTTTCTTTTTCCACGCTCTGTGTCTTGAATCCAGGTGCCTGATGACGTTTGTCGTGTTGGGGCATTTTGCAGATGCTCCCCCGTGAGGTACTCTAGTGTTGACGGATTGCGGGTGGTTTGGGTTGTGTCTGTCTCATTCGCTTTGGGGAGGGTCCCGCACCGCTGGCGTGTTTGTTTGAATCCGACAGCTAATGATTCAAGATTCAAAAAACTTTATTGTCCGTCGCATCGTGACAGGGCTCAAAACTAGCTGTCGGGTTCGGGCAGGCATGTCGGTGGTGTGGAGCTTCTTCGGAGTGGGTGGGATGGGTGGGACACAGGCCGTCTGCAATCTATGCAACGGGAGCATCTGCGGGGAGTTTCAGCACGACAATGACGTCATTGATTGGATCGGCGAATTAAGACATTACAGCCGATCTCACAAATTGCATAAAATGCAAAATATCGGCCGATCTGATATAGCCGATTAGATCGGTGGAAAGCCTAATAGATATAGACAATCATTTAAGTGTATACTAGTTCATCTAGCTTAAACTAATGCAATCTAATGCAACAGTCCTGAAATGAAACCTCCCTTCATGAAGGTTATAATGTTTGTGTATTATACTAATACATCAGGCACGTCCAAACTATTCCATAAAAGGCCATTTGGCTGCAGGTATTCCTTCCAACCAATCAGGAGCACACCAGGCTAAACTTACTTAATCGATTGAACTTAGTCTTGAAATGGTTTATTAATCAGATTTGCTCTTGATTTGTTTGAATAAAGACCTGCAGCCACACACCCCTGCTGTCGTTCACCCTCCAGACAAATAGGTGGCAGTATCAGGAGGGTCAGTTGACACTAGCAGTGAACAAAGAAACAGGAAGTGGTTGTAATGTGACGGGGGTGGGGGAACATGTGATTTGTGTCTTTTATTATTTTCTCTGAATTTTAAATGTAAATCAAACATCTCATAGCAGTATTATTTAAACTAAGGCTCTTTTGTAAGGCTCAAATGTGCTGTTGCTCATTTGTTGGAGGAAAAATAGATACAATGTGAGGTTTTAGGTTAATGTGTGGTGTGGGAAAACAGCATTGCATGATGGGAAGTACAACCATTAGTTATCAAGTAAAATGTAAATAATCATTGTCAGCCTCAGTACAAAACTGTATTTTCTGTATGAAGGTCCTGCAGATATACACACCCTTTTTTTATGACCTCTGGTTCTGGTAATTTCTAGATAGTATAGATTGCACCATCCATCAACATGGTATGTGTGTGAAAGAGGTCCCTGCCTCTGAGCTGTACAACTCATACTTACCTGGCAGGGGAGATACCATGATCAAGAAGGTGGTTCACCCAGGGCGAGGCTCAGCCATTGCACTCCGGTTGTGCTGACCCCTGCGAATTCCCCAAATGTGGGAATCTCGACTGCATAATTTCTGGTAGTGGGGGACTGCGTTCGCGCTCTCCCCTGATAACGTGTCAAAAGAAAATTCAAGTATAACTGACAGCTGTATTAAGAAATGTCACTACATCAAAGTCTCATATGCTCATTGTAAAGCTCATCATCTTAAACAGCAAAGTCTATATTATATAAATAGCGTACCACTGCATAAATTATAGCCTCTCACATATTAAATAAATCATACTCTGAATGTGAAATCAGTCAATAGCTCTGTTAGAACAATTATATTATAAAGTGTAGCAACAGTGAAAATTAAGCAAATAAAAAAACAAATTGCCATCATAATAGCAAATGTACATAGTAAATGCAGTTAATAAAATATTTTATTGATCACAACGGACCAATTACTGTCTGATTAAAATCAAACATTCTTCTGCAACCTCTACCGCAACAATATTTTAATGTAACAAAAGTGAAAATGAAGTCTTTTGCTGCATCAAAATAAATAAAAATGGACATTGTATTTTACTGTGCTCTGCTTTGACACAGTGCTTCACAGATGTATAGCACTTATTGTAAACAGCACTTACTGTAAACTCTTCATTGTAAACTTTTTTAACTTATTGTAAACTTTCCTACACAAATAAGGCTACAAACAGATGCAGAACATGTTGAATTCCTAAATCAGCAAACACTGTACAAAATAAAGGCAGTATTTTTTGCTAGGAAGACGAGTTTATCAACCATTGCTGGCTTCAGACAGGACCGCTGACAAGTTACGATGTTGCCACCTGTGCTGAAAAGTCGCATGTTCACATCTAGATATAGATACAATAACAATATATCGTCGATTCCTACTCTGAAGCCTCTGATGCTCCAGCGTCAGTCCTCCTCCATTCCAGCCCTCCCTCACTCAGTCAACTGATCCCCATCTTCAAACAGTTGATTATCAGGTGTGCTGTTTGGTTGTTGGAACACAAACCTGCAGTCACACAACCCTCTGTGGAGCCCTGCTGCTGTTCACAGTCCAGACCAATAGGTGGCAGTAGCAGGAAAGTCAGTTGCCACAAGCAGGGAACAAGAAACGGGAACAAAGAAACAGGAAGTGGTTTTAATGTGAGGGGGTAAAACGTGTAACTTTGGTGTTTTCATTCTCTCCTCTGATTTTTAAATGTAGATAAACAACATGTCAGTGCAGTGTGATTTAGCTTTGGCTCATTTGAGCATGCTGTTAGGCTGTTGCTCATTTGTTGGTGGTTAAACGGTTAAAACTGGTGGTTTAGGTCAGCATGTGGTGTGGGGATAGAGCATTGCATCATGGGAAATATGTTATTTATCAATTAAAAGTGTAAATAGTCTTTGTCAGCCTTAGTGTAAAACTGTAATTTCTTTATTAAGTTTCTGTAGATTCACACACTCTTCTACAGGCTCTTGTTCTGTTTAAGTCCCAACCCATGAAGTAGACTGACAGTGTAAAGAGTCACTACCTCTCCTCTGTCAGTTGTTCAGTATCGCTTCTCGGCCTTTTGGCTAAGATCAAGTGTAGTATCTGTTCTTATCAGTTTAATATCTGATACGTCCCCTACCCGGGGACCATATATTAAATTGATTTTTGGAATAGGGAGATGGAATAGGGGCTTGCTCCGTCCACTCCACGCATCGACCTGGTATTGCAGTACTTCCAGGACCGGTGCACCCCCCTCTCAATGTTGAAAGCAAATCTATCATGGTAGAATGTAGGCACTTCAGGTGCCATGTCATATCACAATTATTTGCTGTACAGGCTTGACACTATGATGTTGTTCTAAGCTGCATTGTCTAGACTCATCTTCTTGAAAACAAAAGGTTGCAAAGCAGAAAAATGCAGCAGCGGGGCTTTCCTGCTGAGCCCAGGCCACCATTTGGTGGCCAAAAAATCTGACTGCAGTCAGACCCGTCCAATGCAACGTAGTAACATGTGAAATGCATGCAATTGTTAAATGAATTTGAGTAACTGTTGAGTTATTTGCCAAAAATGTGAAGATATCCATTTATATATTCCTCATAGTGACTGACTATATTGAATCTGTGTTAGGTTTCATTGCTCTGTGGTTCACATTCATCAAAAGTGAAACTCCTGACTGCATGGTTTTCTAGTGCTGTTTCATAGCCTGAGAAACACTGTATATGTGTGAACAAAGGGATGTACAATATTTTGAGTTTATTAGGTTAACCTAGCTGAAGCTAATGCAATCTAATACAACAGTCCTGCAATAAAATCCCTTACAGAATAAAACATAAATAATATTTGCCAGCTTAAGTACAAAACTGTATTTTAGTTCTTGCAGATTCACACAGCCTTCTAAAACCTCTTGTTCTGGTAATTTATAGATTATCAGCACCATTAAATCTGCATGATATGTGTGTGAGAGACACTTAGCCACCTGACTTCTGCTTTGAGGAGCCCATTAGGACCAGACTCCCACAATTTTTAAGCCACCCCTCACATGTCACCTGGTAGTATAACAAAAACAAGACCTTTATCTACCAACCAGTAAGTGCTCTGACTGTAAAGCTTTTCCTTCATTAAGCCGCATGTATTACCTCAGGTGGAGCAGCTACTGCTGCCTCAGTCACAATGCTTTCGCTTGCAGGCAGCGCTGCACCAGTCACATCAGATGTCGTCCCTTGTTGACCAACGGGAGCTGACGGAGGAGCCTTTAAAAAGATTAGTGTGTTAGTATTACCCCTAATGTTGATATGGTCAGTGTAATCAATAAACTGTGAGCATCCAGGTGACAGTGAAAGAGGTTGTCTGTGACAGCTGTGGAGGGTCTGATTGGGAGGCTGCATCTGTAGGGGGTCAGGTCAGTGCCCCCTGAAAGGAAATCAGGAGAAAAGCTTATGCAGCCACGAGGACAATAATCTGTGTCAAAGCAGCTAAAAGACAGAACTGTGGAACGAACCATCCTCAGTGTTAGTCTGCAGCTTGTTGTATTAGATACAGATCTGCATTTATTAGCATACGTCATCGAGACATGCTAATATTCTTGAAAAACAACATGACCATATCTTAGGCTTGGCAGTGTAGTTGTAGCCAGCTCTCAGCTCTGTGTCATGCTTGAAGAGAAATTTGGTCAGTACAATAGGTGGCAGTACCAGGAGGGTCAGTTGCCCACCAGCAGTGAACAAGAAACGGGAACAAAGAAACAGGAAGTGGTTCGAATGTGAGGGGGGTGGGGGAACATGTGTTTTGTGTCTTTTTATCCTTTTCTCTGTATTTTACATTTAAATCAAACATCTCATTGCAGTATGATTTTAGTTTGGGCTCATTTGAATGTGCTGTTTTGCTGTTGCTCATTTGTTGGAGGTAAAATAGATACAATTTGAGATTTTAGGTTAGCATGTGGTGTGGGAAAACAGCATTGCATGATGGGAAATACAACCATTATTTATCAAGTAAAATGTAAATAATCATTGTCAGCCTCAGTACAAAACTGTATTTTCTGTACGAAGGTCCTGCAGATATACACACCCTTTTTTTATGACCTCTGGTTCTGGTAATTTCTAGATAGTATAGATTGCACCATCCATCAACATGGTATGTGTGTGAAAGAGGTCCCTGCCTCTGAGCTGTACAACTCATACTTACCTGGCAGGGGAGATACCATGATCAAGAAGGTGGTTCACCCAGGGCGAGGCTCAGCCATTGCACTCCGGTTGTGCTGACCCCTGCGAATTCCCCAAATGTGGGAATCTCGACTGCATAATTTCTGGTAGTGGGGGACTGCGTTCGCGCTCTCCCCTGATAACATGTCAAAAGAAAATGCAAGTATAAATGACAGCTGCATTAAGAAATGTCACTACATTAAAGTCTCACATGCTCATTGTAAAGCTCATCATCTTAAACAGCAAAGTCTATATTATATAAATAGCGTACCACTGCATAAATTACAGCAGAAGTTCCTGTGATAATGTTAATATAGCCTCTCAGATATTTAGTCAGTCATACTCAATGTGAAATCAGTCAACAGCTCTGGTATGAATAGAAAAGTTGTTATTATTATTATTATTATTATTATAAAGTGTAGCAACAGTGGAAATTAAGCAAATAAAAAAAACAAAAATTGCTATCATAATACCAAATGTACATAGTAAATGCAGTTAACAAAATATTTTATTGATTACAACAGACCAATTACTGTCTGATTAAAATCAAACATTTTTCTGCAACCTCTACCGCAACAATGCTTCAACAATATTTTAAATGTAACAAAAGTGAAAATGAAGTCTTTAGCTGCATCAAAATCAATAAAAAATGAACAAATTGTATTTTGCTGTGCTCTGCTTTGACACAGTGCTTCACAGATGTATAGGACTTATTGTAAACTCTTCATTGTAAACTCTTTTTTAACTTATTGTAAACTTTCCTACACAAATAAGGGTACAAACAGATGCAGAACATGTTGAATTCCAAAATCAGCATACACTGTACAAAATAAATGCAGTATTTTTTGCTAGGAAGACGAGTTTATCAACCATTGCTGGCTTCAGACAGGAGCGCTGACAAGTTACGATGTTGCCACCTGTGCTGAAAAGTCACATGTTCATATCTAGATATAGATACAATAATAGGCCTGTCACCATAATCAATAAATCAATTAATCGTACGATAAATTAAAATGAGCTTGATAATTTTGCCGGCCTCGATAATTTCCATTTGCATGCTTGTTTGTTTTCCTGATGTCAGTCACTAGCCCCATTCACACTGCCGTTTGCATGCGGGGATCCTGCGCCAATTCTCCGCATCCGCCTTTGTGTGAAAGTTTCAGATGTGGCGAGGGGTGAAATTTCGCTGCGCCTCCGGATGTATCAGAGGCGCAGTATTGGCGAACAGAGCTGGCGGCACGGAGCGAGGGTGTGTCGATCTGATGGTGTTGGTGTCTGATAACTGTACAGATCCTTCACTCAACAAAATAAAGATAAATGTCCCACAAAGCAACGTTCAAGACCAAACAACAGTAACGTAGTAACTGGTCGTGTCTTTGGCAACTTATGAGGAAAAAAATACCGCAGTTATTCGTGGATAAGTGTCTGTCAGCCTGCCGGTCCAACCGACTCTTCGTCACAGTTCTGGCCGAAAAACAGCGTCTGTCCCCGGCAAAAAACTTTAACTCACCAAGTGTTACCCGCGACGGTCAGCCCTCCCGACCAAGACTTAGTGAACTTCGTGAACCCCGCGAGTGAAATAGTCAGACAGCGTCCAGTTTACTGATGGCGATTATGTTATTATGTAAATTATAGAAAAACGTAACTTTGTCACTTTCCAGGATGTTTGGTGAGTCAGGATCTCAATCACAACACATTATAACTGCATCCATATGATTATAAACAGACAGCTGGTACATGTTTAGATTAACAGGTAAACACCGGGGAAACACCTTGAAAAAAAACATATACGTCATCATCATGACGTGTACCGTCACGCCTCCAATTCACTACAGACAATGGTGCTAACATTGTTGCTGCAATAAGGAATCTTGGCTGGCCATGGCTCAATTTCTTTGGCCACAACCTCCATCTTTATTTATTTTGGATATTTAAAATGTCTTCTTCACATTCCAATGTTAAATATTCTTTAGAAATAAAGGTTTATTGATCTTTGAAAGTGTACTTGCATTATTTTGCCATTATCATTATATTAGTTGAAAAATGGTCTCAAAGCGACAAAATTATCGTTTATCGCAATAATTTCTAGGACAATTTATCGTCCAGCAAAATTTGTTATCGTGACAGGCCTATACAATAACAATATATCGTCGAGTCCTACTCTGAAGCCTCTGATGCTCCAGCATCAGTCCTCCTCCATTCCAGCCCTCACTCACTCAATCAACTGATCCCCATCTTCAAACAGTTGATTATCAGGTGTGTTGTTTGGTTGTTGGAACACAAACCTGCAGTCACACAACCCTCTGTGGAGCCCTGCTGCTGTTCACAGTCCAGACCAATAGGTGGCAGTAGCAGGAAAGTCAGTTGCCCACAAGCAGGGAACAAGAAACGGGAACAAAGAAACAGGAAGTGGTTGTAATGTGAGGGGGTAAAACATGTAACTTTGGTGTTTTCATTCTCTCCTCTGATTTTTAAATGTAGATAAACAACATCTCAGTGCAGTGTGATTTAGCTTTGGCTCATTTGAGCGTGCTGTTAGGCTGTTGCTCATTTGTTGGTGGTTAAATGGTTAAAACTGGTGGTTTAGGTCAGCATGTGGTGTGAGGATACAGCACTGCATCATGGGAAATATGTTATTTATCAATTAAAAAATGCAAAAAATTCAAATGTAAATGGTCTTTGTCAGCCTACGTATAAAACTGTAATTTCTGTATTAAGTTCCTGTAGATTCACACACTCTTCTACAGGCTCTTGTTCTGTTTAAGTCCCAACCCATGAAGTAGACTGACAGTGTAAAGAGTCACTACCTCTCCTCTGTCAGTTGTTCAGTATCGCTTCTCGGCCTTTTGGCTAAGATCAAGTGTAGTATCTGTTCTTATCAGTTTAATATCTGATACGTCCCCTACCCGGGGACCATATATTAAATTGATTTTTGGAATAGGGAGATGGAATAGGGGCTTGCTCCGTCCACTCCACGCATCGACCTGGTATTGCAGTACTTCCAGGACCGGTGCACCCCCCTCTCAATGTTGAAAGCAAATCTGTCACTGATCCTTTTTTTATATATTGTCTGTGGGAGTCCATACGCCACAGCCCCATCCAGAGATCACAAGACATCCACCACGGCACAATTCTGGACAGGGTCGTGCCTCAGAACACTTACGTTTTACCTATTGATCTTAGAGCACCTGTGTCTATTAAACTGCCCACAGCCCATGATTTTATATGCAAGTTTTTAATAGATTGTAACTTGGAACAGGAGGAGCTGGCACTTTTAACTAACCACCGCTCTCTTCTCTCTCTTCTGCAGAAGGCAGTAAATCCAACATTTTGGCGCAACGTGAACCATCCCGTTCACCCCAACAGACTACGAGATCTGTCCTGGATTGTGGCTCATGAGGTCCTCCCGGTCAGGTCCGTTATGCACTCCCAGGGCATCTCACCATCTGCCACCTGCCCCCGGTTGTGGCGCGCCTGAGCCTGTGCTTGAGTTTTCTCGTCCCTACCAAAGATGGAGTGATCTGATACTGCACTTTCGGTCGAGTGGTATGAGGTCTGTCATCTGGAAGCTCTGCTGCTGGGGGTTGGTTAGTGCTGGCAACACTCTGATGACAATGGAGGACAGACGAACCTTGATCCGTCACATTCTTGGCTTCCTGTCTCCTGATAAACTCAGCAACACACCTGGGAGTTTATTTTCAGGATGGGAATCCCGAGTTTGCTGACTTCGGGGTCGTCGACCATCACTCTCTGCTGCTCACGCTGATACATTTTAGTCACCTGATGCTTCTGTGGCGACCCTCGAGCCTTTGCACCCCAGTCAGGATGAAGTTTCTTTGACTCGGTTTAAGTCTTCTAAGAAAGCTCCCTCATTCCTATTACAGTGTGCGCTCCTGTTGTATTATGTTTTCCTTATTAGGGCTGGCAGATGGAAATGATCCATTTGCTACATCTGACAGAGCATTCATATTTTTACACAATGAAACAAAAAGACAACTCAAATCTGACTTACTTGTGATCCCGCCTGGTTTGTTGAGCTGGCTTAGGAGGGTGGTGTAGAGGTCTTTGTGGTGGTGTGGAGGGTCTGGTTGGGAGGCAGCATCAGTAGTCAGGTCAGTGTCCCCTGAAAGGAAATCAGGACAAAACCTTATGCAGCCATGAGGACAAAAATCTGTCAAAGCAGCTAAAGGACAGAACTGTGGAACAATCCTCAGTGTTAGTCTGCAGCTGGTTTATTAGATACAGATTCTGCATTAATGAGGTCCATGCAGTAATATTAATCCAAGGAGATAAATGATATACCTTGACTTTCAAAAGCGGCGAGTGCATCAGCCAGCAGAGCATCATCTGCCCGGCTGTCGTCACCACGGGACCCCGAGGAGCTGGATGTGGCAGTTGCTGCTGGAGGGGCCACTTTTTGGGGAGACTTCTGTAAAGTGCAGTTTGATTACAGGCTTGAGGTTTGTCTTATGAACTGCAGCCTGCTTTTTACTTAAGGAGCCTTGACCTACCTCTTTTTCTTTGTTTAGTATATACTGCCTGAAGCGCTTCAGTGACTTGGAAGAGATGTCATCCTCTTTCATGACGAGCCACTGTCTAATGGAGCAGAAAGCCTCCTGAGACATCTTCCTTTCGTGGTCACTTCGAGCTTGAGGATCAGCTTGAAGGCACTTGTGCAGGCTGTACCACTGCCACATCTCCTGGAACGTGAAGGACCTGAAGCGGCCCTACCCATAAATGGCCCTGTCAACATTTAGTTCCAGGTGGCAGGAGACTGCAGGGAACATCTGGATGTACTTCAGGAGGTAATCCTTCACCCACACATCCTGCATTCCACCTTTCCTGTCTGGGTGGCGGCTCTCCTTGACGTGGCGATCGAGGAGACTAAAATACAGAACATGTTATTTAAGAAAAACAACTTAAAGCTAACTTAAAACAACAATGTTTGATTCTGTTTAGTGATGCAAACTCACAATTTGAGATACCCAACGTCATTTTCGATCAGCCACTTGAAACTTTTGCCACCATATTTCCCAAATGGAACAGTTAGCTGACCGAGATACTGCTTCTCTGTGGGCTTTGCAGTGATCAGGAGGCATCTCTTCTTAGCTGAAGAGTTACACATTGGAAAGGTTATTACAAATATTAAGCGTATAGTGCACTGTGCAGTAGCTTGGCGTGCTTGCAGCACAGCACAGGATGGCTCAGGTGCAAACACATCTACATGGATCATATGTTGGTTGTGATATTACCTTCTTCACAAGCCGTCTCTGGATCCCCCAGTCTGCTGTCATCATACATCTGGGATGTTCTTTTGAATGACTGGCATACCTTGGCCTCCTTTGACGCTTTTAAAACACATTGTTGCCTGTCATGTGGCACACTTGTGTCCAGAACACACAAGACAGGCAACAATGGATCTGCTCCAGGTCTCTTAGCTGAAAAACATTGAACTGTTAAAGTGATTTGGGACTTCACCCTTGATAAAAGTACTAAAGCTGTACGTTTGTAGGTTCAACAAAACACATATGTATGAAAGGGTCTTTTAGTGACGATGTAAAGAAACGAACCAACTATTAAATCACACTGGAAACAAACTATTAAATACTAGATTTAGTGTGAAGGACACAGGAGGTAATGATGAAGGCAGCACAAATATCCCTGCCTTCACCTGTGACTCACCTGCTGAATGAGAAGCTGCCTTGAACTCCATTTTCTTTGACCTACTTCACTCTGTAGAAGAAAATATGAGGCCAGTTAAAAGGGGCTTTCTTAAATGTGCAAAGTTTGTCACACTAACTAACCAGCACATCCAGCCAGTGGGGTCTTGAAACAATGTGTGAGAAAGACATTAAAACTACTTCATATTTGCAGATGCCAGGTAAGAATACCAGTGTTATTCACAGCGGTGATACTCAAGTTACTTACTTAACTTACTTACTTAACAACTTACTCAACTGTGCACAGAATTTCTGACATGCAGAGGAAAAACATGAAGTGACTAGTAATAAGGATAATTCTGATCCCATGAATGGTTATTTTTCTCCCTTTTTGAACTCTTTCCCATGTACTGAAATGCAGCAGCAGCTATTTAGTGCAGTCAAATATCCCATTTATCTGTCATATAAGCCTAAAGTCACACCATATAACTAGTTATTAGCTACTAAGTTACTTGTATTCTTTCTTCTTATATGATAAATGTTCTTGTTTTAAATCACTGGCCTGTAAAACAACATTTAACAAATTAAAAAAAGGCTTTAAGATTTCTAAATAAATATTCATGCTCCAGCAACTAGGTTAAAAAAGAAACAATTCAAGTGTAAAACGGTGTAGCTGCATCAAATTAGAACAAAATGTAAACACAGGAAGCAGTACAAACAAGCAAGTTGATTAGAAGCATTCATGGTGTAGATAGGACTTTACATTCTGATATATAATAATATAGCAGCTGACAATGAGAAATATAAGAATCAAAAATCTGTGTAAAATTATTGTCAGCACATGAGTTAGAAAAACATCTAGTGGATATTTTCTAACAGCTCCTTTGTCACAGAAACAGAAGCAGTCATTGATGTGTTCTTGTTTTTCACCTCTAGAGGGGGCTAAGTCCCTTCTTTAAAATCTTTGATGGGGAAGTCTAAGAGCCTCTGATGTGAGACTGACTCATCAGTAGAGGACAGTAATGTCTTCATCTTTAGGCATTCAGACTGAGAGGAACTGGTCTCACCTTGGAGTTGTCTGGTCTGCGCCAAAGATGGAGTGACGTCATACTGCACTTAAGTTTGACTGGTGGGCAGTCCCTCGTCTGGAAGCTCTGCTGCTGAAGTTCACTGGTGCCAGATGTTTCTGTGTTGGACCCTCGAGTCTTTGCACCACAGTCGGGATGAAGCCACATCAGGCAGGTCTTTCAAAAGGTCAAGTAACCCCTGAAAAAGCCCTTTGGAGGAGCTGGATGTGGTGTTTTTGTGTTCGAGGGTCACTGTCTGCAGAGATTTCTGTACCGTTGAAGTACATTCTCAATGTTTGCCTTAGTTTTCTCCAACCTAACTCTTTCTGTGAGGTGTGAATATATTCTCTAAAGCATTTCAGCATCTTTGAAGTGATGTCATCCTCCTTCATTATGAACCACTGTTAATTGGAGCAAAACACCACCAGAGCCATCTTCCTCTCGCGGTCGCTCCCAGCTCGAGGGTCAGCTTGAAGGCACTTATGAAGGCTGTACTACTGCCACATTTTATCTTGGATTCAACCTTTCCTGTGTGGTTGCCGTCTTTCATTGGTGTGGTGATCAAGGATACTAAAATACAGAACATGATATTTACTACAAAAAAAACAAACAATACAGACGTTTGGCCTCATCCTGGCTTCTGGCCCTTCGACAGCACAGCGGGGACCTCTGGTGAGGGCAGCTTAATGTGGATGTGCCTCTTACAATAATATGAATAAAACAAAAAAGGAACAGGACAAAGGCGCTCACTTCTCATCGGGCAGACTCCCTCCTAAATGGTCTGAGATTGGTCCAATATGGAGAGAACAAAATTGGGCCAGCACCCTCCTTAGGGCCTAGGAGCGGTCCAAAGCTCCAAAATAAACAAACCTTGAAGGGGGGATATCTGATATTAATCTGCTGTCCCACCCTGCCTGTCTCCACTTGGGCCCCTGGTGGTGCTGCTGGGGGTTTTGGGGGTGGCAGCTCCTCTTACTTGACTCTCCAGCGGCCCTGTGTAGCCCTACTATGAATCACTTTACCATCATTATAGCTGTTATACTACATTATTTTGCTCTTGTTGTTCTGTCTGCACTGCTTTGTTGTGTAAACTTTATTACCAATAAAAAACACAAAACAAACAATACAGACTTTGTTTCTGGTGAGTGAACCATACTCACAGTGTTGTATATCCTCATTTTCCACCAGCCACGTGAAACTTCTGCTGTTGTACTTTCCAAACATGACCAACATGCTGCTTCTCCGTCATAGCTGCAGTGATCAGCTGGCGTTTCTTCTGAGCTGAAACCAGGAGGGTCGTCAGCTGATTGAGCTCACCTGGGCGTGATGTGTTCACTCTCTGCCTTCATACAGCTGCCATCCACCCTGCACCATTGTCTTTTCTATGAGTTGTGTTGACCTTAGTTGATAAATTACCCTACTTTTATGTAAAATCTCTTGCATGGTCGCCTTCCTTTTCTAAACGGGGGGTTGACTCAGATCCAAACCTGTTGGGTAAATGTTTGTTTGGTGGATGTTAAACTTTTGTAACAGCATTTGTGCCCAATTTGCGGAGTTTGCTAACCCAATTGTTTTTAGTTGAAGGACCGGTACAGGTAATTGATGACCACGGCCACACCTCGGTTAGTTATGTTCCCTTTGTAGGCTGAAGTGGTTGAATCAGCTTGAGGCCAACCAGTTTGTTGTTTTCACTTGTGTGGTGGAGAAACGTGGGAAAATACATTATGGGAGCTTTTTCCTGGTTGCCTTTTTGGTTCTGGTGGAATCGGTACCACCACAAGTATCAGTCCGGAGACTAGGGCTCAGATTAGTCAGTTAATGGAAGAAGGTAGAGCTTGGACTGTGTTGTAGCCACCTTAGTTTCAGCATCGTACATATCCAGTACATTTATGTCATGTCATGGTTTTGTAATAAACATTGAATGACATGTATCTTAAAATAAATGGTGTTCTTTGTCCCTTGTCATCTAAAATACGTGTTGTTGAGTTCACTGAAGATGCCTCCAGTCATCAGATGTCAGAACAAAAGTGCAACCTTGGAATGTGGTCGAACAGGAGAATCGAATCATCGATCGCTGACAGAAACTGCAAAAACCTGTGATGCTACCAGGTCAGTGTGGACCAAATCCTCTGAGGGATGTTTGCAGCAGCTTGTTGAATCAAAAAAGGGGTTCAACCTCAGGAAAACCTAATGTTAAGTGGCCTGTGAGTAAATGTTATCCACTATGCAGTGGGGCCAAATGTATTTAAGTCTGTGTATTCAGGTGTAGAAATCTGTGGACACAAAACAGGAAACATGCACACGCAGTCTTTTCGGCAGATTTATAAAACCTTTGCGTACGTCTGTTCCCACGTGTCTTTTCCTCACACATCTCAAGTGACAAAGTACATTTTGGCCCCAGATGGACTCGAGAACACAGAATTAATTTGAGAGGCAAACATACGACTGATATAACTGTTGAGATCTTTTCTCCCAAAATCACTTTACAATACTAAGTATAAACCACAATTTTTACCTAAATTTAAAGCGGCCAGACAAAAAACAGACATCTAAGTTTTTTTTTTTTTTTTTTTTTTTTTAACAGAGTTCTCTGAATTTTTATCTACCGCTCTGATTAAATATGACAAAATAGTTCTGCTCGGTGACCTGAATTTTCACATTAATGATGTTTTGGATCCCAAAGCAACGGAATTTCTGGATCTTCTTTCGAGTCTCAACTTCATCCAACATGTCACTGGCCCCACTCATAATCTCGGTAATACTTTGGATCTAGTCTGTACAAAGGATATTACCGCTGGCCCCCCTTCTATTTTTCAGGTCCCGGTCTCGGATCACTCTTGTGTCTTTTTTAACCTTCTCACGCATACAAAGCCTACTCGCTCTGAATCTAACCCTCATTCTTTTCGTTTCATTAACAACCATATTAAGTCCCTTCTAGCTGATCATTTGCCCGATAAACTGGAGTCACTTTCCAACACGTCCATGTCTGTCAACAACCTCACAGATGGCCTAAACAGTGCACTGTCAGAAACGCTTGAGTCCTTTGCTCCTCTCAGAACTAGTAGAGGCACTCGAACTAAATCTGCACCTTGGTTCTCCGACCTCACTCGCTCTTTAAAACGGGCTTGTCGTAAACTTGAAGACAGATGGCGCACCTGTAAATCAGAGTCCTCTCGCCTCGCCTGGACTCTTAGCTTTAAACATTATAAACATGCACTTTCTGCTGCCAGATCTTCTTATTTCTCCAATTTGATCGAAACTAATAAGAACAATCATCGGGTCCTGTTTAATACTGTGGCCAGGCTTACACACTCTTCACCGGTTCTGAGCTCTCCTTTCACAGCTAATGATTTTCTAGTTTTTTTCACTGACAAAATCTCCCAATTAAGGAACAATATCATTAGCCAGCAGCTCTCTAGCACCGTGTCCAGCCAGTGCTCTGTGTCCTGGTCCACGAGCTCACTCTCTCAGTTCAAACCCATTTCTGCTGAGACCTTGGCCTCAATGGTTGCCGCCTCAAAGCCAACAACGTGTTCACTAGATCCCATCCCTTCTGACCTCCTTAAGGAACTCCTTCCTATTCTGAATGCCCCTATACGTGCCATCTTGAACACTTCCCTCTCTGAGGGGTGTGTCCCCTTAACCTATAAATCTGCTATCATTAAACCACTCCTCAAGAAACCCAATAGCGATCCACTGGTTCTTGCCAATTATCGACCTGTCTCCACTCTCCCTTTCTTATCTAAAATACTTGAGAGAATTGTTGCTGATCAACTGACTGTCCACCTTTCTACCAATAATCTCTTTGACAATTTTCAGTCTGGTTTCCGCTCCTGCCACTCTACTGAGACTGCCCTAACTAGAGTAGTCAATGACCTACTTGTCACTGCTGACTCTGGATCAGCCTCCATACTTTTAATTCTTGATTTAAGTTCGGCCTTCGATACCGTAGATCATTGTGTGCTTCTACACCGACTGGAGCATTACGTTGGTATTCACGGGCTGGCGCTCTCATGGTTCCAGTCCTACTTATCTAGTAGAACCCAATGTGTTAGTTTCAATAACTCTTTGTCAGAATGTTCTACAGTTACCGCTGGTGTGCCCCAGGGGTCTGTCCTGGGGCCTCTGCTGTTTTGCATTTACATGCTCCCTCTGGGTAGGATAATTGCCGAATATGGTATACAGTTCCATTTCTATGCTGATGACACACAGCTATACATCCCACTACACCCTAATGACCCCTCTCAAATACAAAATCTGGAAACATGTGTAAGCCAAATCAAGATCTGGATGAGTCAAAACTTTCTCATGCTTAATACTGCTAAGACTGATTTGCTGGTGATTAAGCCTAATAACTGCAAGTACTTCTCTGACAGTCTTTGTCTTAATATTGATGGTTGTTCAATCTCTGAAAGCACGCACATTAGAAACCTAGGTGTTATTTTTGATCCGACCCTGACTTTCCAGACTCATATCAAGGAAATCACCAGGACGGCTTTCTTTCACCTGCGCAACATTGCCAAAATCCGCCCTGCTCTATCCCGGCGTAGCGCCGAGGTGGTTCTCCATGCCCTTGTGTCTTCCCGTTTAGATTACTGTAATGTCCTTTTTTCTGGCCTCCCCATCTGTACTACTAGGAGCCTTCAGCTTGTGCAAAATTCAGCCGCCAGACTTTTAACAAAAACAAGTAGGTTCTGTCACATAACTCCTGTCCTGGCATCACTACATTGGCTGCCCATTCAGGCTAGAGCCGATTTTAAAGTTCTTCTTTTAACTTATAAGGCTTTAAATGGACTTGCACCATCTTATTTAACTGAACTACTTTCTCCCTACATTCCGCCACGTCCTCTTCGTTCTCTTAGTTCAAATCTCCTTGTCATCCCACCAATCAATAAAAAGTCAGCTGGTGGCAGGGCCTTTGCCTACCGTGCTCCTTTTCTATGGAATGGCCTCCCACTAGGTATCAAAGAAGCTACATCCACTGCAATTTTTAAGTCCCGTCTTAAAACACACCTTTTTACTCAATATTTTGGTTTAAACTAATTTTTAACTGTTTTATCATTTTCCTTTGGTGTTTTAATATTGTTTTATTGTCTGTTATTATTGTACTTGATTTTATTGTAAAGTGTATTGAGACCATGTACCATGGTGATTTTGCACTCTAAACAATAAATTGATTGATTGATTGATAAGTGTTGTTTAACATCAGTCGGGCTACAACTTAATTTTTTTGTTTGTTTTTCTCAATTAATTGGTCATCTGTTGATCAGCGTTTCTCAAATGTATTGTTTTGTCCACAACCCCAAAATTATTTAGTTTACTGCCACAGAGGAGGAAAGAAAGCAGAACTTTTGCCTTTCATTTCTTTTTTTACTCAAATTCCATAATAGATTATCAAAATAGTTGATTAATTTGATAGTTGACAGCTAATCTTTTAATCTCTAATCAGCAGTACTGAGCATCAAACAGCCTCAAAAAGTGAAAACATAATAAAACAAGTGGTTAAAAAATAGAAACCTGTGAGAAGTAAAATAAACATCCAGCAGGTGAACTCTCATTTTCTGCAGGTGGAACAGAGTTGTTAGGCAAACAATAGACTTCCCCTCTGGGCAAAGGGAGGAGCGTGACCAAGGTAACATTCGCACCTCAGTGCCGCCCATGACCTTTTTGCAATTCTACACCTGTGCTGTTCATCACAGCTGACGAGCTGCTTACGGAAGCAAAGACAGTTTGTCATACTCGATTAAGACTCGACTATTATCAACAAAAACCATGGACGATGGACAGCCACCAGACAATGTGGAGCCAAAGGAAGAGCAGGACAAGGAGGGGGATGGTCTGGACTGGCTCCTTGAAGACGGCCAGGAGATAGTTCATGTACCTATGGATACCAACGTCTTACTATCCAGGTGACTGATCCTAACAGGGAAGAACTGGTGTTTGATTTCTTTCTCACAGGTTGTGCACGTGACCTTTTTATTATTACACAGACAGATTTTGAGATGAACTAGTTTGGTTCTATAGCTGCCACAAAAATGTGTGTTTTTTAGCCTGTGGGGACTGAAAAGTGTCAGGTGACGGGGTGGATTCCAGGTAAACATGCTTTAGCTTGTTTGAAGCCTTCATTTGTTCAAAAGCTGGTTAGAATCGTTGAACAAATATTCTGTGTTAACAGTTGGTCATGTGTGCAGTAGTGTTTAAATATTGTGTAGTTGGAAATGTTGAGCTGCATGATTCATCTTCTGACTTGACTTATAACTATACTTTTCTACATTTCAGACCATGCAGCGACGGTGTTGACAACATTTGCAGTAAAGCATTCAGCAGAGAGAGAGTCTTCGAAGCAGCA
Organism: Pagrus major; assembly: GCF_040436345.1. NCBI lineage: Eukaryota > Metazoa > Chordata > Actinopteri > Spariformes > Sparidae > Pagrus > Pagrus major. The sequence goes on along the minus strand of NC_133216.1, from coordinate 3,198,333 downwards.
TCTCAGGGAGACGCAGATCAACTCAGTGGCCTCCTCGACTACCTGCATGTGAATAAAAAGCAACTTACAAGCCCAGAATACACAGGTGAGTAGGACAGAGACAGCTTAATGTCTTATTTTCTATGACTAGACAGATGTGAGGCCTTACGGGTCTTTTATCACTTCATCTGTTTGCTTTTTCACCATCAATGAGTGTCCTTTATAGACACTGTTTTTTACAGTTATGGTAACTGACTGGTTGTAATTTATTTGCCAAAAAATGAAACAGTTAAATAAATTAAGGATGGCAAATAAATAACCGTGCAGTGAAAATCTGATCTGATGACAGTCCTGTCTGTGAGCAAAAAAGCTGCTGTCTAGATGGAGAATAATTTTTGTGTGGCGTGACTTAAAGTCTAAAGTAAATTTAAGAGGTTATTCTAGTTCTTATTTATAAAGTTGGTATGAATCATCAGAAACTCTCCAGATACTGATGTACTAACTTGTACACAACTTTCAGATCAAACAAACGGGAAAACTGCGCTCCTGAAAGCTCTGCTGAATCTAAAGGATGGAAAAAACGACACCATCGAAGTCCTCCTCAATATAGCCGAGAAAACTGGAGATTTAGAAAATCTGATCAACGCATCCTACACAGATCCTTGTTACAAAGGTAGGTGAAACAAAAGGACAGAGGACGTATGTTGTACAGACTATAAGATGTGAGGCAGAATTGTGATTATAGACTATATAATTACAAACTGACTTGAAAGTGAGTTTACACAATGAGAAGGTGTTGTCCTCTATAATGAACATCACAAAATACGTGTGAGTAGAGTGCAGTTTCAAGTTATTTATGGTTATTTGATTATTGTAACCATTTTGCAACAACATAAAACATTTTAAAAATAAATTAAATACATGTTGCAAATTATTCTGAGGGTTTCTTAGATGTTTTACCACAAATTTCAACCCAGTTCATAGAAAAATAAGGGATTGTAGGTTGAAGTTTTTACATATTTTTTTTCAAGACAATCCATCACATAAACTAGAAGGTCCTTGGTGAGATGCTATGAAATGACTTAAATCCATTTAAAGATCGAGATAAATTAAATAAATGCTGCAGAATCATATTTCTGAATCATGAGTTCAATCACAGTATTTTCTTAAATAGATCAGGAGCTTAAATCTTAAACTTGAGAGAGTAACAATGTGTGGAAAACATTAACAGCTAGTTTCCTGTAACAACAAACCCTCGTCGCAGGTCAGACAGCCCTGCACATCGCCATCGAGAGGAGAAGCTTTGACCTCGTGAAGCTGCTCGTCCAGAAAGGAGCAGATGTGCAAGCCAAAGCCAACGGGAATTTCTTCCAGCGTAAAGCAGGACTGGGCTTTTATTTTGGTGGGTAATTAAATCCCTCCCAATAAATATACCCATAAGCTACATTTGCAAAGCTCATCACTAAAAAACCTCCCCTCTGTGTCTTCTCAACAGGAGAGCTTCCTTTATCTCTGGCTGCCTGCACCAACCAGCCCGACATGGTGTCCTTCCTCATGGACAACCCTTACACCAGAGCTGACCCGACTGACAAAGACTCGCAGGGAAACACCGTCTTGCACGCTTTGGTGGTCATAGCAGACAACACCACAGAAAACACAGACATGATTGAAAGGATGTACGACGAGATCCTCATTCAGCACAACAAACTTCAGGGGAGAGAAGTCCAGTTGGAAGCAATCGAGAACAATCGGGGGTTCACTCCTCTGAAGTTAGCTGCCAAGCTGGGCAAGATCGGGGTAAATCTGTTTCCTCTTGAGGGTTTTGAAAAAGATGTTACATTACTCGTTCATCATTACATGTTTTCTTTAAATATAGTTCATTTTTCAAACTTTTCACTGACTAATATTATATTTAGAGGTTTTATTTTAGAGGTAGACATGTTGTACTGTTGTATATAAGAAGTCCTCTTGTTCCCTGTGTCTGGACAACATATGTTAATTAGCTCAATACATATAAATTATCTCACAATATCAATCTTTTTAAAACCAATTTGATACAAACTGAACTAAATATATATATATTTAGTTCTTTAAAGTGTAACAATTAACTAAATATGAATTTAACATAAAAATGGGACGTGATCATTATTTCCCGGCCTTGTCTCATGCGCAGTGTTTGGGAGGATTCATTGTGTTGACACTCAAAATAATCATCTCCTCTGATCTGTTCCTTGGTCAGCTGTTCAGGCACATACTGCACCGGGAGTTCACTGACGAGGCGATGAGGCCGCTGTCCAGGAAGTTCACAGAGTGGGTGTATGGACCGGTCCACTCCTCACTTTATGACCTGAGCTCCATTGACACCAACGAAGAGACTTCTGTGTTGGAGATCGTCGTCTTCGGGAGTGACATTCCGGTTAGGAAGATCTATTTTTGTTCTCATGAAGGCTGGAGGTGGAATCGGCATTAGACACGATGTATTTATATTCAATTGTCTAACACCAGCGTGTGATACACGAGCTACACCCTTTTCTGACAATGAAATAAGTTAATTTAAAAACAAAGAGTATAATACTGACAAAAAGCTGAATTTCCAATTAAAATACTTAAAATAAAAGATCCACAGCCCTAAAAACATGGCTCCAAATGGGAATTATGGGGAAGAGAGGGGGAACATTTCCAGCAGCCCTGTTGAAACTGAAGCTGAAAGCAGTGAACAGTGAGTACAAGTGCTAGTGGCTACTTAAGCAGTGCCGCTGAAGCATCTACAGTTCCTGCAGCAAACTGCACAAAACATGAAGCTAAATAAAGAAAGGCCTACACTATGGTGGTCACATATTTTCCAAGGCAATACAGGGTGCAAAAAGCTGGTGAAACATTCATCTAAACACAACATCCTCCCACCTCAGATAACATGGTACAAGACTACCAGATCGCTTTCAGTTTTCCTCCAACAACACAGAAGAAAACATGACTCTACTCATTTATTTAGTCTATAATGGAGACGTGAAAGCAGATGGAAAGGTGCCTGAATCAGTGAGCTTTAATTTTCCTGGGAGGTGAAAGCAAGGTTTATAGGGAACCCATCTAAACACAAGATGCCACCAACAATTACTTCATGATGGTTAAAGTTGGAAGCAAAAACTTCTCTGTTATCACTTTGAGTCAGTGTGCCTCCATGACGGTTTTGAGTGTTTTAACTGACCAATGCTTCCTCAGAATCGTCCTGAGATGCTCAAGATCGAACCTCTACGCAGTCTTCTCGAGGATAAGTGGGACCGGTTTGCTGCCAAATTATTCTTGATGAACTTCTTGGTTTACCTGGTGTACCTGATCATCTTCACTGTCGTGGCCACCTACAGAAAGGAAGGACAGGTAGGGCTAAAACACATCCTTGAACAAACTATGATTTTAATAAATTCTCCAGCCTCAGAAAGAAAAGACTCCTGACCTTCTGATCTGCAGCCACCGTTTGCCATCGAAGACGTCCCGCTGGACTACTTCCGCAGCCTTGGTGAGGCCATCAGCGTCTTTGGAGCAGTGTGGTTTTTCTACAAAGCGGTAAGAAAAGTGGAATTTACACAAAAGACTTGAATTAATTTCAAACATAACTCGTGTTTCTACGTCTGTTTAAATTCACAGATAACTATTTTCAAGAGGAACCCCCCAAACTTCAAGGCTCTGTACACAGATGGATTCAGTGACATTCTGTTGTAAGCACTGCTCGGAGAAACTTTAATTCCCAAACATTTTTAATGTCATCGTTTTCTTTACTACTTCACTTTGTTTGCAGCTTCCTGCAGGCCACGTTCCTTCTGATCTGTGCCGTTCTGTACGGCTGTGGATGGAGAGAGTACCTCAGCTTCCTCGTCTTCTCGCTGGCTCTCGCCTGGATCAACGTCCTCTACTACTCGAGAGGCTATAAACAGATGGGGATGTACAGTGTCATGATGCAAAAAGTAAGTTTTAGGGAATAAAGTCCGAGAAATGTTTGCCTGGTCAGAAATGGTCATTATCTACTCACCCCCGTGCCGATGGACAGTTTCATAGTCCACAAAACATTGACTTGTTTTAGATGTAAAAAGACTTCCAAGTCTCCGGACGCCCTTTAAAGATCCCTTCTTCATTTTAAAAGACGCTTTTACGCCTGTTTTTAAGTCAGATCTTCACTGTAGCTGCTGAGCTAAAAGCGTTCATGAGTCGATCACGCATCGAGTGTGTTTTTGTTTTTTAATGTTTTTAAAACAAGTCCCAGCTTCTTCAGTTGTTTAGGAAACTGTTTTGCTGGGAAGGTCCAGAAATGTTGGCTGAGTAGATAATGAGTGAATTTAAATTTCTTGGGTGAACTGTTCCTTTAAGGTGTCTCCCTCTCTCTTTTTGTTTTAGATGATCCTCGGTGACCTGCTTCACTTTTTATGTGTCTATTCCGTCCTGCTTTTTGGATTTTCTGCTGGTAAGACTTCCATTCTGCAGAATAAAGACTTCAGATGTTTTCCAAGGTGAAGACTTCTGACTTAACTCTTCCTCCTCCTCCACAGCCATCGTCGCCCTCATAGACGACTCCTTTCCAGATCCTGAAAATACGACCAACGACACACCGGCACAAGGAAGGATGTTTAATGCAGGACCGTTCGAGTGCAAGAAGCCGAGTTTCAATGACATCGGTTATACAATCCTGGAGCTGTTCAAGTTCACAATAGGAATGGGAGATCTGCAGTTCACCGATCACGTCCAGTACAAGGAGGTCTTCTACATCCTGCTCATCTTGTACATCGTCCTCACTTACATCCTGCTGCTCAACATGCTGATCGCCTTAATGGGCCACACAGTCGAGAGGATCTCTGAAGAAAGTGAAAACATCTGGAACCTGCAGGTAGGAAGCTGTTCTGGTCTGTAAACTTGTTTTCACAGTAGAAGAAAGTCTAACGTTCGCAGGATGAAGTTCCCAAATCCAGTGTGAGTTTTAACGGCAGTTACATTTTTCTTTTCTCTTACCTGCAGAGCTCTTTATCCACCTTTATTTTTTAGATATCTATTATAGAGATATCTGCCTTCTCTAGAATATAATGGAGCTGGATGACAAAAAATATATTTGAAACACTTCAAAACAATCTAGAAGGATTAAAAACACAACAGGTAAAAGGAAAAATATGAATTTTGGGTGAACTGTCCCAAGAGTTTCATTCAGGTTGCATTTGGCCAGAACAAAACTAATCCACCTCAGAAACAGAGTGAAAATCTCAAGTGTGTTCTGTCTTTTTTGTTGTTTTTAAGTAGATGTCCATACCAATTATGAAAAGTGTCTATATTGTGTGACAAACACTTGAGATCTAAAGTAAATATGAACAAAACTCCAGCACTCACAGAGAACGAGCCGTCATGCACTTTGTTTTTTTCAAATCAAATCAAATCAATTTTAGGCCCAAAATCACAGACTCAGTGCCTCAGTGAACAACATCATCTGTCCTCAGACCCTCGATTCAAGTGAGGGAAAACTTGACATGTTGAGAAAAAGGGAAAAATAAGAAATGGAAGAAACCTGAGGAGGAGTCATGGAGGAGGGATCCCTCTTCCAGGACGGACCGACAGGAAATAGATGTAGAACAGAACAACAAAATCACAGTTTACAAGTTGCATTGACAGAATATCTGATACAAATTATAATATATGTAAAGTGTGTGGATCGAGGAGACGACTGAGCAGCCCGAGGCCCATAGTTTGCCTATAATCAGAAGAACTGTTCCTGTTGGTGCTGGAGTTGTGTTTATTTCTATTCTTAACTCTCCTGTGAACCAGTTATATTGTTTACGTTGTGGAGAAGTGCGAGCTGCTATTTTATCATCGTCTTTAAACAACAACAATCTGACATCTTCAGAGGGCGTTCACAATTTTGGACATGGAGAGGACGCTGCCCAGGTGCCTGACGAGTAAACTGTACGCTGGGATGTCAAAGATGGTGTGTGTGAAGAACAAGCAGGACGAGGAGCGTAGATTTTTCAGGTGAACAATTATTGGATGTAATAATATTCGACTTCACAGGTGTCAGAAAAGGCATCACATGTACCCTTTGTTGATTAACAACCCAGCAACCCTGACCTCTGTAAAGGTTTAGTCCCCCCAAATTACAAAGAAATATATTTTCTTACTTGATTTCAGTTGTGCTCAAAGATTTTCCTGTTGATGGAGAAAATCCAGAGGTCTCACAGTGACTCATATTACACACGGGGAGCATTTATTAGGTAGAAACAAGTTACCGTTAACAACAGAGTGAGTTTATTTTTCAGAGTGAGCAGAAAGAAACTCCACTGCTTGATTTTTAAAACATTTCTCCATGATTAAAAATACACCTACCTCGTATTGTTGATCTTTTAACCCTGTAATGTCAGATTAGTTTATGAAGAAGCAGTCAAGTCAGATGTTTCTAGTGTTCCCTGTGATGAGGGACTCTTCTGACTTCAGGGTGGAGGAGATGAACTGGAGACAGTGGAGGTCCGATCTTGGTTATATCCAGGAGGAAGATCCTGGAGATCGCATGATGAGGCCGCAACCACAACCACAACCACAACCCGAAGACCTGACTGCTGGTAGACACACACACACAGACACACACACACATATACACACAGTTCCTGTTGTCTTTTACGGCTCAGTCACTAATGTGTTTCCATTTAATCTTTCAGGGAATCGGTGGAGCCTGAGTCCACTCTTGGAGAGGATTCGTGCCAGACGTCGCCAACCACAGTTTTCCAGCAATCTGTAGCTTCATCAGAAGATCAAAGTCCAAAACTGTTGAGTTTAATTTTAAAGTTTAAAGAGACTACAGGGAAAACACTGTTGTTGAGATTTTGGGCTTTTTGCTTCCAAAACATGTTGATCTGGTGTTTTCTTGTGTTACAGTTTGTGTTTTATATCATCTGTATGTTCTTAAACGTATTTATTGTAGAGGTGTGTGTTTGTGTTGTCTCTTGTGTATTTAAAAAGGTCCATGTTGTGGATGTGTGGCACTAGTTCATCCTAAATACTTGTTCCTATATGAAGAAACATTAAAATATAAATTAGTGCAGATTTAATTGGCCTTGAACACAAAATATAAGAACTTGAAATACAAAAAGTAATTGTCTCATTGGAAATAATCAACTGGGGAAGTTTCATTGTGATATGTATTAGTTAATTTTTTTGTTTTTTATCAGATTGTGTTTTTATTGCTATTTGCACAGGTACGGGTCAGAACAGGTACGTTAGATTCATGTGTGTTACTCACCTGAAGTGTCAGATTCATGTTGCATTTATTTGAAGCCAGTGATTGATTGATATTTTGGATCAAGTACAGCAACTTTTTATATTTAACCTACTCACATTTCTTAAAAAAAAACCTGGTATAACGTGTACTGTACATGATTAGTGTCAGAACATCTAAATTAAACCTTAAGGTCACAGACTTCTATTCTTTTGTTTTAAATGTACCTGCTGTTTGATAACATGAATAACTGAATCCTAATTTAATTGAGGTTTGATGTAAACGCTACCTATTGAAATCAGTTAGCATCTTTTAAATCCTCTTATAAAAGGTGTTGATGAGATTTTATAATCCACGTGGTATTTTTTTCTCCTCCCTTCCTATAAGCCACTTCTGACTTTGTTTAGAAAAGTTTTATTTGTATTATTACTATGAACTGGATATGCACTGAAGAAAGACAACCACTCGGTCAGCGATTTGTGTTTGCAAACTTTATTTTGGTTAGGGGGAATGTTTGTGCAAGACATTTTATTCCTGAAGGTTAGGCAAAACTGGAATATCACATTTTCACAAAGTAGAGAAAGTAAGCCCCCTCCACCACCGTTCACAACATGATTGACCTTTGATCAAAGACAATCATATTAATGGAGTATAAATAAATCTAGAGAGAGTCGTTTCGTACTGAGCCCCGATAAATATTGCCATCTGAGTCGACTGACATCTGAGCTACATGTGCTTTAGTAGATTCTTGCGGTGCAGGTTGACACGAACTGTTTCTGCGTGATAATAACATCTGAATCTTTCTTGGCGAAACAAACTGGGGCGTCCTGTGCAGACAGGAACCTCTCGCTCTAGATTTCTTTATGCTCCGTTCACATCTTTACACGTTTACTTCACGAGATTTTTCTTAAACCGTCCAAATGAGGGCAGCAGCTCTCCTTTATGTCACCAGGTTGTTGCTTATTACTGTCAGAACACGAGTTCCCAAAACAAGCTCGCCAAGGCTTTTGTTGGCCGGGGTGGTTACAGAGAGGGACGCTTGGTCACTTTGGTCAGTGAGTCAGCAGCAAACAGTTCACACATCCCGACAGTGTCTAGGAATCGTGGCACACTTCAGGACTTCAGTCCATGACACAGTATCAGTAGTTACACTAAAGTAGCTTGGTCCCCCGTCAGAGATTAACTTCGTGCACCTTTTGTCAGCGTGCACACCTGTGTGCAAGTACCCAAGCTTTAACATACACACACGCAAGCACCCACTCACACATTTCTCCATACTAAGCCCAGTGGAGGCACTTCATATGAAACTGTAGAACCTGACTGTGTCGGGCTGTAACGAGGCAGTTCAAAATAAACAGGGCGGGTCTGTCAAACTGTTTAGTGTTGGTTTAAAGTTAAAGGTTCACATAAAAATGTAAAATCCAGTCATCTACTCACCCCTGTGCTGATAAGATTTCTGATGTCCACGAAACATTTCTAGAGCTTCGCAGCAAAACATCATCGCAGCATTCTTCCTCTGAACTGAAGCAGCTGGGGACTTGTTTTAAAACGTAAAGAACAGCCAAAAAAATAAACATGATATGGCTCCATACAGCTGGCTCGGTGTAATCCACGTCTCTGGAAGCCCCAAGATCCCAAATTGATTTGAAAAGATGATATTTAAACATAAAAAATAAATTCAAATAAACACAAAATGGCTCCAAACGGCTAATCTGACGTAAACCTGGGCTGCAGCCAGATGTCCAGACTTCACCCGTCCTACAGACTTGTGGTCCAGTCTCTCAAGAAGCTGACTTCACCAGACTTCAGTGATTTAATTACCCACGAATCATTGCAACACAGGTGTGACGATGTAGTTTTTCTCAATTGCCGACTGAATAAACGAATAACTTTTTAAGCACACGTAAAACAATTACTTTATTAAAATGTTACTTGAATAATGTCGGCCAGAAATAATATTCTCCCACATCAGGATACAGAAATCACGTTCATTTATAATAGTGTTTAGGCGCGCCATCACAGTACGTACCACTGAAGTCTGAGAGGGATCTGGCTGCAGGGTGGACATTTGGATCCAGCCCGAGTCACTGGAAGCACGAAGATCCCAAATTGATTTGAAAAGTCGTTAATCACACCCTCAGTGTGTGTTGACACTGTTAGCTCAGAAGCTACAGCGAAGATTTAGGTTTTAAAAAGGGTGAACATATAACCTTTCAAATCAATTTGGGATCTCAGGGCTTCCAGAGACTTCCATTACACCAGACGAGCTGCATGAAGCCATTTTGTTTTTAACGTTTTAAAACAAGTCTCCAGCTACTTCGGTTGTTTTGATGTGAAGCTCCAGAAATGTTTCGTGGACTACGAAACTTCACCTGACTTTCTATTTGGCAAGGGGGCTCGTAGAGAAGTGAATTTTCATTTTGGGTGAACTGTTCCTTTAAGCTGAAGTGGGTCAGACTCCTGAAGAATCACTCTGCCACTCTGAATACTGGTCAGTTTCTATATATTTAGAATAATCTCCAAATATAGCCGATAGAATAGACTTTACCAAATTTCACCAGCATGTCAGCGGTGGCATTTTCTTTCGCCCTGCGCCCGTCTCATAAATAGGAACTTGTTTTCATTGATACAGCCCATACATCATTACTATTCATACACACGCACACACAAATCATACTAGTGTGTGTTAAGATTAAAGTCAATAGCAGCTTTAAGGGGCAGGCACATCAAAAATGAGAGCCAGAAAACAAAAGAAACTGCCATCAAGTATGAAGACCAAAATAATCCAGAAAAGCTACGGCTTGCATCTCAGCTGTCTTCCTCTGAAGATGACGCATCATCTCACCTCTCTCTCTCTCTGTCTCTCTCTCCCTTTTGACCTGTACTGTAATCTGAGAAGAAGAAATGCTCAGCGCTGTGAAAGACATCAGATTAAAGCATGGATGCAAACCTCTTATTTTGCCAGTTCAGTTCACGCCGTCTGCGTCAATGTGTGTCACCTATGGCACCTAATGTGAAAAACACCTATGGCTTCAGGATGCAGTGGTCCAAAACAAATAAATTAAACTATAATAAGGATATTTATTAAGAATACCAACTAAAACACAGTCCAAATACTTTAAAATAATAACTGCTACAGCCCTGTTCTACATACCTATTAATTCTGCTAAATACTATTCATATTTTACTCTTAAAATCATCTTGATAGGCAACATTTAAGACAGTGGGACAGGTACGAGTAGCATCGTCACCTTAATGTTTCAACTTAAGGCAACATCACCTGTTCCCACTGCGCATACATATTAACTCTGCCCCATGATCTGACAGTACACTTTAAACAGATTTCAAATGAACCAAAGAAAAAAAATGACTTACTCTTTCTCTCAATGCAGCCACACCTAAAGGAACAGTTCACCCCAAAAAGAAAGAGAATCGAGTTACCTCCTCCTGCGCATGCTGATGGAAAGTCGGGTGACGTTTCATTAGTCGACAGAACATTTCTGGAGCTTCACAGCAAAACGGCGTTGCAGCATTCTCCTTAAAACGTAATAAAAAACAACAGAAAGAAAACAAAATGGCTCCGTACAGCTCACACAGCTTAATCCAAGTCTTTGGAAGCCACGAGATAACAAACTGATTTTAAAAGATGTTACTTGCACCGTTTTTTAAAACTGAAATCTGTTAAAAAAAACAAAACATCTCAGGGCTTCTGGAAACACGGGTTACACCTGACGAGCTGTAAGGAAGCCATTTTGGGTTTGATCTGGTTGTTTTTTAGCATTTTAAAACAAGTCATCGTGCACCTCAGTTTGTGAGGAGAACGCTGCAACGCTGTTTTGTTATGAAGCTCCAGAAATGTTTTGTGGACTACGAAACTTCAATCGACTTTCCATCGGCACGAGGGTGAGTGGATGACGACTGAAGTTTCATTTTGTGGGGTGAACTTTTCCTTTAAGTTTGGATCCTGGCAGAGAAAGTATGAAGTCGAGGATTAACTACTGTGACATTTAAGGCTTTTTCCAGAAGGCTTGAGGCCAGCAGAGCAAAAATATGCCCGGACAACATCAACCCGAAAAAAGGACTAGAGGAGGAAATGGGTCCAGAGCTTCATCGTGCTAGAAACATCTAGCAAAACATAACCTGCATTAAATGTTCTTATTTTTCTTTATAGGTAGCAGAAATACAACACAGGGTGAGGCCAGTGATCAGCAGATGAACAGCCCACCACGAGCCACACAGATTCAGTCCACACCACATCAGTTCACTTGTATTACAGTAGTAAAGTGGTGAGGAAATGTGTTAATGAAGCATTTTCCCAGCTTGCATTATCTGAAGTACTTGCACGCTTGCAAGTGATCAATTTGCTTTTCACATACCGACATACGCACGCCATTTCAGTATTAATGGATGGGATGCCTTTCTGTTTCACATTAGCTACGAACAAATAGGGGGCTAATGGAGTTTCTGCTCCTCTTGCCAAATGTTACAGCATAACATTTAAAAAGTAATTTCTACAGTTCAAGTAGGACCATCTACAGAAATACCACAAATAAAAGAATAACTACTTCAAAAGCAACTCTTGAAATATTACACACGAGGGCACTTTCCAAACAAAAGAAAACTACACGGATCAAAGAAAATGTTACGGTTTTTGCTAGTGCTGGCTTTGTCTTATTTTATATCAAATTCTGCTTAACAGTGATCGTTAGCCGTTTTTTGCGCGCACACTCACGGTGCAGTTCAGAAGCCATTTTGTTTTCCTGATAGAGGAGTTTTGGCTACTAACAACGGGGACAAAAACCTTTTCAACAGTCTTATTAATTGCATATACATGTAACCTTCTTATTCAAATGGATCAGAAACCTGTTAAGAGGATAAATAATTTCAAATAAAAACATTACACAAGACATCCTAAATCTTGCCTTTGGGCAGTTGTAAGGCCACAAATGCTGAAAAAAGTTGTTCCATGTCAACCGAGGAGAAGCACTGTGACAATCATGGCAAGCAATGAGTATTTCAGAACACCGTATATACATGAACAAAGAGAAGCGCGTCCATGCCAGTGATGAAAAGAGGATTTTCTACTCAACGGTGGACAACAATCTCAAAAACCCTTCATCTGCAACGACATGGCTTAAGACCTGAGGAATACTTTGAAACATCACAACCTGGTGGGTCTACAAATCGAGCTCTGGAGCAATAAAATGTAATTGATCACTTGCAAGATCTTAAAGAATAAACCACAGAAGCTGAAAGTAGCTGTTGAGGAAACTCAAAACACACCGAGGAGGGGGGTGAACGCACACGTTAGCGGTAGCCTGGGTGATGAGTGTGGACTCCTCCGCCGTTGTTGGGCTCCTGAACCTGACCCATGGCTGACCTGTGCATCTTCCCCATCACATCCATGTTCTGCTCCTGATAGCCGGGCAGCTGGAATTCCCCTCCCAAGAAATCCACATTCTGCATCAGCTTGGGCTGGCCAGGAGGACACTCCTTCCCCGGCCGGTACTTTGCCCCTGGGATGCGGTCTGTGGAGGCTGCAGCCTGCCCCCCCTGGAAAGCCACCGGGAGGTCCTGAGGGCCGGATACGTTGTTACCTGCTGTGGCTGGGATGCTGCCCCACGGTGGCTGCATGTAGTGGCCATTAATGTAAGGCATAGAACCTACCGGGCAGTTAACGGGGGATGAAGGTCGTGGTTTTTCTGCAGGGTGTTTGAGAGGAAAGGACTGTGCAGCGTTAGGTAGCTTGTGGGGGTAGTTGAGGTTTCGAGAGGGGAAAGCACACTCAGCTGGAGGCTCCATCCGGGGGTTCTTGCAGGGATGGGCCCCCTCAGGAGGCTGCTGCATGTGGGCCAGCTGGTGCTGAGCCCAGGAGCGCTGCTGCTGCAGCTGCTGTAGTTGTTGTAAATGTTGCTGCTGTAAATGCTGCTGCTGTTTCTGCTGATGTAAATGGTGCTGAAGCTGCTGCTGCTGCTGCTGCAGGTGAACCTTCTCTGGGTCTGTGTGAAAGGCAGGTAGACTGTTAGTAGCAGCTATGTTGGGCTGTGAAAGCAGAGCAGCACTGGTAGTCTGAGCTGTAGCTTTGTCTGGGGGTCCCACCATGAGGCAGCTGGGCACAGAGCCCAGAGCCCCGGGGTGAGAGGACACTCTCGAGCTGGCGTTGATCAGCAGGTTGCGGCTGATGGGGCTGGGGTTAGCGATCTGGCCCTCACAGACTGAGGTGGTGCCCATGCCGGCCCGAGCCTGGCACAACTGGTTGATTTGGTGCACAATGCTGCTCAGGTCGCCAGGCCGGTTCTGATGCAGGCTGGCTGCCATGGACAGTGGGATGGTGGAGGTAGATACAGTTACATTTGGTGGGGCGTCTGCGTCGGGGAGCTTCCGGGGCCCATACGCCCCCGGCGGAGGCTGCTGGAGGCTGTTAGGCATCGCAGGAGGTCCTGCACCCACAGCCTGGGGGAGGGGCTGTGAACCCACCAGCCCCTGGGTGTGCTGCAGGCTCGGAAGCGGAGCTCCGTCAGACATGTGGCGCAGATCCTGAGTCACTCCTGGTTGTGTGAGTAAAGCTTGCGGAGGAGCCGGCGGATGCTTTAGTGTCTGCAGGTGAGAAAGATGCTGCTGTGGTACGACTGGTGGACAGGACTGGCTCTGCTGCTGCTGCAGAGCCTGGGGGTGAGGCAGGCTCTGCTGCCTCTGGACGCCCTGTGGGTGAGCCAATCTCTGCTGCTGTGAAGTCTGAACCTGGGACAAGCTCTGCTGTCGCTGCAGAGCCTGTGAATGAGCCACGGTCCTCTGCTGTAAAGCCTGGGGGTGAGGCATAGTTTGAGGCTGCTGTAAAGTCATTGGATGAGCCATGCTTTGCTGTTGCTGTAGCGCCTGTGGGTGAACCATCCCCTGCTTCTGGACAGCCTGGGCTGCAGGCTGAGACGGGCCCTGTAGGTGAGGAGCCGGCTGAGGAAGATTTAAAGTGCTTTGAGTGGCGTACGGCCCACTGTGAGGGTTCATGACGGCTTTATGAAGGTGTCGGGCGCGGCTACCGTCCGACCCTTTGATGACGCCTTTGGCAGGCGCTCGGAGGACAGCCAGCAGGCCCCTACTGGAGCTGACCTGAGAGGGGTAGGGACTGTGGCGCTGGCTAGACGAGGAGGTGTCGAGCCCGTTGACTGTGCGACGAATGTGCTTCCTTTGAGGTACTTTGACACTGTTGGGGAAGATCTGGATGGTCAGAGGGTTGTTGGCAACTTTCTTAGCATAGGCATCCAACTCTGCTGGGGTTGGATAGCTGGCAGATCTCATCTTCTGTGTAGTTTCCCCTGCAAAGTAAATACAGTCAGTCAACCAGAAATAACAAGCAGAGCACACTGACATGTACTGTAACACCAGAGTTGCAAAGAAAATGAAGAGTTTTGGGTTTTTGGACCGAGGAAAAAACATTTGGAAAATCAATGAAAATGAACTTTCATTTCATTCTTTGAAATGAAAAGCAGGAATGTTTTTTTTTTGCTCTCTACCCTGGATGACAAAGCTAGCTTTGCATCAGATGTGTGAGATGTTCGGTCTATTTTCTTTTTCAAGTTCTTTATTGATTTGTTTGTGGAGAGGGAAACAGAAAACAGAATTTCTTTCTTTTATTGTTGAATCACTGAAGGCTGGTATTTTTGGTGAATATTATTTGAACTTGTGTGACACTAACAAGCAAAAAGCCACCAGGACAAAGTGACGCTGTTGTTGTGAAATAACCATCTTTTTAAAGAAGAATCTGAAAATGTAAACAACAGTTCTTGGTAGAGTCTGACCAATACCGGATATAAAAAGGTGTATTCTGAGAGATATCGACCGTTATGCACACAGTTTTTGTAACGATCCCTCAGATGTGGTTATCAAGCACTTTGTGGCAAAGATGTGTAACAAAGGCAGAATATTCTCAAGATTAAATCAACTTCACTGGAAATGTAATGATTAAAAATTACCCCAAGCACATTTTCTACATTAAGTAATGTAAAAACAAAAGTTTTCATATTGACCCATAATGAACAACATACGCCGACACCAATATATCTGTGATGGGCCAATATCAGGCGATAATATCACGCAACTGATATATTGGTCGTCTCTAGTTGTCAGGACGTAAAAACCAATGATCTGATATTTTTAACAAATCAATGAAATGACGATGAAATAGTCGTCAGCGCTGAAGTAAATGTTTAAATTTAAATTGAACCGTGACAACTCTAATCTGTTATGAAAATAAATGGAAGTAATTGTTCGTCGCGCCCTGAATACTGCTCCGTATGACAGTCGAGGTGGAGGAATAACATGTAGAACAGCGTGAGCTGTATTGTAGCTTCCTGCTACATCTCGCATGGTGCCTTTAAATGTGGGCTGAACATCAATCACTTCTTCTGTAACAAAATACAACAACTGTATTGAAGTGTTGAAAAGTCCGGGTCAGGTAGAGCCGGTTGATTCATCAGTAAAGAACCATTACGACATCACTCTCACCCTCGACAATGTTTGAGGTGTTAGTAATGACACTTTTCTGTAGAGCCTGACCGATGCTGGCGTATTACAGATGTAATGTATCGGCATGTGTGTTATTTGATATGCGACAATATGACAAACTGCTTTTGTAAGAGATTATAATGCAGTAAAAGATGCTTCGGGTAATTTATAATCATTACATTTTTAGTGAACGGTAAAATATCCCGACTCTGTTACAAATCTTTGTCACAAGTGTTTGTTAACCACATTTGTGGGATCATTGCAAAAAATGTGCGACTTTTTTACTCCCCAATATCGGTATCAGCCCCAAAAATCAAGTTTTGTTCGGGCTTTTGCTTTCTTGTCATGTCAGTTTCAGCAAATCATGGGTAAATTATAGTTTTCAAACCTCAAAATGCAAATAAAATTGCAGCATCAACACATCGTCTGACCCCTAATGCTGAGTGACGGTTCCAGCTTCTTAAATGTGCTGCTTGTCTTTGTCATTTCTGACAGGAAATGAAGAGTTTTGGGGTTTTTGGACTGTTGGTCGGACAGAAGAAGCAAAAGAAAATGTCACTTTGGGTTCTGGTAAATTGTGTGTAAGCATATTTTACATTTTATCTGACTTTTAACAGATTAAACTGTCAATAGTGAAAATAATCAGCAGATTAATTGATTATAGTGGTCACGACTTCAATTCTGAATCGAAAATCGATTGAAATGAGCTTTCGATATCGTTCGATTTTGTTGCTCTCTGCTCTGGATGACAAAGCTAGCTAGACTTTTTTTTACTCCCTCATGTAAATACACACACAAACACATAAAGTTGCTGCATCAACACATTGTCTGACGCCCTGACGCCGAGCAATGAGGAAATGGAACCACGACATGATGGAAGGAAGCACTCACATTTCTGAAGTCCAGTGTTCATCTGCGTACGGGAGAGAAGTCTGATGGTAGGGTCACCTGATGCCGGCAGACAGGCCAGCATGTCACTATTCCACTAATGCAGCATGGGACACCTTCTCCTCACCATACTGGGGACAGACAGAGCAGGCGTGAGTCAGCCGCTGACAGACACTTACGTTGGTGTGAAATGACTTCGCTATCGCCTATTTTCACATCCAGTACTGTTTGACCTTTTGCAAATGGCAGCTTGTAATAAACTGACATCATGGTTCTATAAAAGCTGGCGGTGTACACCCTGCAGCAAGCAGCGAGCCGAGCCGGAGATGGAAAAAGAAAAGATGTTCTTTTTCCCCCCGAACAGAACAGCACACAGATGCAGCGTGATGCAGGCTGCGAGCCAACCAGATATCCTCTTCAGACTCACTCACAGTGGGAAAAACCAGCACAATTTTCTCTGCTGAATGTGTTTCAGTAGGCCACATCGTGAAAAGATAGAATCAAATCAAAATGGAAGCTTTGGTCCTGAATCCAGATGCATTTTAACAGAAAACACAGTCATCTTGTTGAATATCTGCTTACACAAAGAAGACAGCACGAACACGCCTGCAGACGACTACATAAAGATTGTCCCACTATTACATCAATCGCTAACTATCTTTATAATCGATTAATCCGTTTGAGTTCTTTTTAACAAGAGATATTGATTCTAGTTTCTTTAATGTGAATATTTACTTGTGTCTTTCCTCCTCTGACAGAAAACTGAGTATCTTTGGGTTGTGGACAAAGCAAGACATCATGTGATTGACCTATTTCATCATTTTCTGATACTTAATAAATCAAACAACTAATCAGTTAGTCGAGAAAATAATAAACCGGCTAATCGACAATGAAAATAATTATTAGTTGAGTCAAGAGGGAGAAAACTAGTGATGAATCACACAGCGTCAGCAAATCAATGATGACAAATCTGCAAAATGATGCGATGAGTAACATGAGAAAATCTAATTACTGGTCAGACATGGAGCAGATTAACAAGGGGAATGCCACTGCCTACACTGGAATCTTTTATTTGTAATCCCACAGGCACTAAAGTTTTACAGATTTACATTTTACAAATCTTTACAAAAAAATCATTTATTCCCATGTAAATCTGAGAGCAAATAAACAATCTGTGCTTCCTTCTTCCTGAGCTGCAATAGAAGAGATGGCGGTCCACAGAAGGGCTGCAGCTAATGATCATTATCATTTTTACAATTAACTCATTAGCTGTGCAGTCAGTAAATGTCAGGAATTAGTGAAGAGCGCCTGAGCAAGAGTCAAAAACCGAAAGATATTAAATTTACCATCTCCAGAAAGCAACTTAGAGGCTAAAACCAGGAAATGTTCCTGAAAAAACAAAAATGAAACACTCCTGCGACAACACATACATGAAAGAGGAAATGCAAGAAAGAGAGCTTTGTTTGAAAATTGATTAAAATGATTCATCAGTTTGACAGTGAACAAACTGATCCGTCTCTGGATGTTCTTGCAGGAGCTTATATCAGATGTATTACACAAAGAATCAGTGTTCACAACAAGGACGTGAGGGAGAGTTTAAGCAAACAGCCTCGACTGCATTAGCCAAATACCCAGAGTGTTTCAGAAAATAATGGTTTCATTCCCAGTTTCTTCACTGGAAGACGGTTGTTGGGAGGGGATCTCTGAGGAAACTACATTTAGTCACCACAGTATTTTGCAGATTCATCACAGATTTGCAGACAGTTTATGATTCATCACTCGATCACTTCCAGCGTACAAATATTTTACTGACTTGTCACAGTGGGGCAATCTTAACGAACGCACTCTCTCGTGGATCATTGGTGAGATAAAGTGTTTGTGAAAGCATCGGTGGGACTCCTTTGCTTTTCTATTTCACCTAAATCCAAACACATTAAGCCACAGGACCACCGCCTCTCTGCTGACATGGGTTAATAACCTTTTCCTCCCTCTGTATCCCACAGGATGACGAGGTGGAGTGTGTGTGTGGTTAAAACGATGATCCTCATTAATGCAGACTGGATAATGTGACCTTTCCCCACACACACACACACACACACACACACACACAGGTCACACTAACCGTGTGGAGCTGTGGCAGCGACCTCAGTTAACGCCTAAAATCAACCTTTGTCATCTTGTGTGAGCGTGTCGAGTTACAGATTTAACACAATAACAGAGGGCCAGGTTAACTTGCAGCAGGCTGTGTGTAGCTAGGTAACGTTAGCCATCTGTCTGGCAATCCAGCCTTAATCTGCTGGAGTTTAAAAACAGCTAGCTAACGTCAGGAACGGTCTTTAAATGAAGCTGGATTATTTCAGCTGAGTGGACCGACTGTGGGATTAACATACTTTACCTCACGGACATTAGAAACAGTAAAAAAATTTAAATAAATCATCTTTCAGTAGGTTACTTCGAGTCAAGCACCACAATAAATAAGGAGCTTCTTTGTGCTTATTGTGACCAGGCCAGCTGGTTAGCAAACTTTAGCTCCTCGCTGACGGGAAAACAGCAACGCGGAGCGGATTAAACGGGATGATACTTACTCCTCACGAAGCTACGAGTAGGGAAACTTCATTTTGTGGAGATATAACGTTGATATTGGTTGTAAAAATGAAGCGACCATCCCCAGTGTGTTGATTTCTCCGGGCTGCTGCTGCTGTCCGGCTACGGCAGCAACATTTGTCGCGCATGCGCAAAGAGAATGGACCCCGGCTCTGCATTTAGGCATCGACGGCGAACGCCTGTCGAATAATACAGACGGATTTGAGGTTTTATTACTTAAAACGTGACGAGATCTAAATTTCCTTAATAAATACACGAAGCAATGGTGGAGTAAGTATTCAAATAAACAGGCAGCACTATAATATATTCCATTACATGAAAAAAGGCCTGCATTCCTATAAAAAGCGTTTTTGTCACCAAAAATCTACTTTAATTATTAAAAAATAATAATAATTATGTAGAATATCCTGTCAGTATTGTATTATATTACAGTATTTGAGTACATTTATTAAATTACTTTCGACAACCTGGCATATATTTGATTTTAAAAGTGGAAATGACATGATTTAAGTCTGATATTAACCCTGTAAATATCCATTGTAATGAAATTGTTCTTTGTGCCTCAACAAAAATCATAAAAGGGCCCAAATAACTGGTTGGAAACTGATACTAACCAAAACCCGACACAAAAAAATAAACAAAGCACGCAAAGAGATTATAACTCAAACCTAGTTTTATTTTCTTTTAAGAGTTTCAACTATGTGTGTGTCATAATAACGCCCTGCCTAGAAGCACATTCATGATTGAATATATGTTTTAAAAAAGGTGCAATATGTAAGAACTGGCCACCAGTGGATGTCATACTCCAAACCAATAGGGGGCAGCATATCAAAGTGTTGTCACTAGCTGCTGCTAACTGTAGCTGCCAGTTAGCTCAGTTAGCCGTGGAGCTAGCAGTCTGGACTGGGGGCTCAGAACAGCAGAGTTGGTGTTTAATCCGCTAGCACAGGAGCTTTAGACCGTGACGGACTGGGGCTAGCTGGTTAGCATATCTTCAGTACATATTTCTGCAACAATACATCAAAACATCAGAACAGTTATTTCTTCTCATTCTGTTCATAATTTTTTGAGTTATTTTTTAAGGCTACAGTATCGTAAATAGTATAGTAAATAGCAAAAAACAGATAAATGATGGCATTTGGATTTATTAGAAGGACAAGTAGCGAAGAGTGAACTGATTATTCTGATTACAGACGGATGACATGCAGCAAGAGCATACAGGAACTCAAGGCTGTTTGAGACACACAGTGTACGTGTTGTAAATAACAGTAGGACTATAACACAAACATGTCATATATACACTGGACATTTGAAGCTAAACGAATCAGTATGGTCACAGCATTTGTTAAGTTACTCTAAAACATAATTCAACTCAGGATGAGCACAAAAAACTTCATCAACATCAATAATCATAACAGTCCTCTGTGAATTCTGTGTCAGTATGCTCGTAGTGGCCGTTTCTTCAGCCATGAATAAAACTACCTCCGTATTTGTTGTTTTACCTGCTTGAGAAATGAGGTTCAAACTAAACATCACTGTCACACTAGTTCAGGTTTAATGTGGGTGAGTGCAGCTCTTTACAGCACTGAGAGGAGACCAGCAGGTTCTGGCTGCCAGAATCCACTCAGCTCACTTCTTCGGGAAGTGTCTACGTGGATGAGATACATTTCATAGGACGGATCTGCCGGATAATATTCTGTATCTGCAAATGTTTTCCAAAAACCTTTGACAGATAGTGTTGCATCAGAGTGAACTGCTGCACTGGAGCTTAAAATGTGGTGCATCAGACCCCAAAACAACAAAACATTGTGACTATTTACAAACAACAATATCACTGATTAAAGGATAACTTCACCCAAAAAAGAAAACTGAGTTATTATCTCCTCACCCAATGCTGATGGAAAGTGAGGTGAAGTTACGTAGTCCACAAAACATTTCTGGAGCTTCACAGCAAAACAGCGTTGCAGCGTTCTCCTAAACTGAAGTAGATGGTGACCAAAATGGCTCCACACAGTCTCTGGAAGCCCCGAGATCCCAAATTGATTCCTAAAGACGTTATTTACGCCAAATCTCCACTGTAGCTGCTAAACTAAAGGGGGTGCACGAGCTTGACTGCACGACAAGGATGTAAATAATATCTTTTCACATCAATTTCAGATCTTTGGGCTTCTGTAGACTTGGATTAGACTCCACCGCGTGTCTAGAGTGTAAATTATGTCATTTGGGACGAGCTGTATGGAGCCATTTTATGTTTTTTGGTTGATTTTTACATTTTAAAACAAGTCCCCAGCTGCTTCAGTTGTTTAGGAGAACGCTGCAACGCTGTTTTTCTGTGAAGCTCCAGAAATGTTTTGTGGACTACGAAGCTGCACCTGACTTTCCATCAGCATGGAGGGAGGAGATGATGACTAAATTTTTTTGGTGAACAGTTCCTTTAAAACAGGTCAAACATTTGATAAGTTAAAGATCTCTGCTAAGACATCACAGTTATGAAACCAAATCGACACGGACGTACACTGAACAGAAAGCGCGTTTCTCTGAAAAATGTGTAAAAGTTTGGTTTGTTGACACGCTGTCAAACATGGCTTAGCATCTAAAGATATTTGTAGTATGAAATTAAACCTCAGATAAACTATGCAGTATCCTTCTGATACAATACAAAATAAAAGACAATCTATTCTATTTGGCATCACTGTTTGGCTTTTCATTGTCAGAATCTATTCACATGAAGCTTTGCCCACAATATTAACATATTTCACACAAATCCAAGCCGGTCGTTTTTACATTTTGCCCATCAGATCCTTCTTCTCCTCTTTCCATCTTTTTTTTTTTTTTTAAACACCACCGGATTTTTTGAGACTCAATCGAGGCCAAAACTAGTACCATTTTACGTTACAACCACATTAAATATTAAATGACCATATTACAAGCTAACCATATTAGCACAAGATCAGAATTTGCTTCCTGTTTTCCTGCCAGAAAATAAATAATAATCATAAATTTCATGCCTGATATCAACAGTTTGTGTAGGATGAAACTTCTTTCAGAGGAGCAGATCAGATTTACACAATGAAAGGAGCTTGTTAACGATTGTGAGCACCTGTCACATTGTAAAAATCAACCAGTGAGACAAAATAACCTGAATAATATTTGATAGTTAAAAATTACAACATGTACAATACAAAGAAAGCTCTACAATTAAAACAAGAAAAGATTCAGATTATCTAGGGAATGCAGATGTGTCTAACCATAGAAAGAGGTATTTAAATCAACAAAAAGATCTGCAACACACAGACGGTAAAGAGACGCCCCCGTGTAGAAACACCAGAGAACAGCTGCTAACATCAGCTGTCAGGCCACGTGATAACATGACTCTAACCTGGGTGAGACTCGACCATCACACCCGTCTGATATCAGCTCTCCTCTTCTGTGGCGTTTCATACAAACGGGCCGATATATATAAATCATTTAAATACAAAATAAAAACACAAAAAGACACAAAATGTTCCCGTTTTCAAACTAAATAAAAAACATCTTTGAATGAGCAGCAGTGCATGCAGATATTCTGGTCCTGTATAAAGTAAGGCACCAGAGGTTTCCAAAATTCACTTGGTATACAGTATATACGTATAAAACAACAAAATTCTTCAAGTGTATTAAAGGCAGTCTATCAGAGTGCATACAACAGATACTGGAGTCGTGTGGAGATTTCAGGCTTGAGCACCGGCCATCTTCTGCAGCAGCGGTATCTGTCGAGAGAGGACAATGAAACTCTGAGGCGCTGAAACAAATCATGGTGAATTTTCCCATTCACAGGTTTTTAAGTTTTTCCTGAAGGCTCGACTGGCTGATTTCGAGTCCTTTTATTCCTGCGTTATAAATCAGAGGTATGTTTTAAAACATGTGGGCGTTTATAAGTCAGAGAGGGTGAAATCAGCCCTTCCAAAAATTAAAGTATAGACACAAACAAACACAGAAACATGAGCTGAATCATCACGACTTTCAGTGTCATCCTACAAAGCCAGGGTTGAACAGCCTTGATAGTCATATTATCAGAGCTGAGTCAAATATCTGAATCCCTCCTGCATTTAACAGTTCAGTAAAACTACACATGCAGTCAAAGTAGCCGGCCTACCTTTGACAGATCCACTCCTGTGAGAGCGTTGACAGACACAGGGAGTTCAGCCAGAAGGCGGTTCACCTCGCCCGTCACACGGCTGCCCTCCCCGCTGAGGATGACTATCTCGTTGGTCCTGGCTAATGGAGCTGCTACCTTGGAAGCAATCTGCAACGATACGGTTAAGTGTTTACTGTAAGCAGGAAATAATCATGTGATTCATTAACCGGTCATAGATTCATGACTGATGAATCATTAAGATGAAGCAGCTGTGGTCCCAGTGTAAGACAGAGAGCAGACGAAAAAATACTACCACTGTGTGTTCATTTTGAATTTGGATTCAAGAGATTCAAGTTTCTAAAAGGAAATAAAGCTTCATTATTTTTTCATTTATTGGGCCTGATACTGGCATAAAGGTGAGAAATACAGCATTTGTGATAAAAACACCTAAACATCGATTGACTTGACTTCATGGGAACTTGAGGTTTAGACACAGCCTGGCTACTTGTCCCCTTTTCATTCGTGTCTGCTTTCTAGGCTAAGCTAACTAGCTTCATATCTCAGGGACAGAAGCGAGCAGTGGCATCCGTCTTCTTGACTAACCCTTCACAAGAAAGTGAAAAACTGTATTTCCGACGCATTAAGAAGCCAATGAAACTGAAAGTTCTCTTGAAAAATCCATGTGTTACCTTCGGCAGGGCCTCGAGCACCAGCGCAGTCTTAGCTGCCTCTCCGTACTGCTGGTAGGCCTCCGCCTTCAGTCTCATCTTCTCAGCCTCCGCCTTTCCCACGGCTGAGATGGAGGAAGCCTGCGCCTCACCGATCTTCCTGATCTTCTCCGCCTCGGCCTGGGCGATCAGCACCGTCTTCATCCTGATGTGGGGAAACACACGTGTTAAAATAACTGATATCTGATTCACCCATCAACACAACGTCTCGCTGTTAAACTCTTCTCACAGATCATCTTTACAAACAATTGTTTGTCTGATTTTTGGTCCCAACAACAAATAAAATAATGTATGCGTGTTGCGCAAAATGGAGGTGGCCACAGCAGATGGAAATGTGGCATGCTGAGTTCTCAGGCGGGTTTCAAGCCTGTGTGACAGATAATCATCCACCCTGCAGGTACATCGTTAACTAAAATAAAGACAATAAATGTCGACCAGAAGAACAGAGATGTTGCTGCTCTGCAGCTGCCGACCTCTGGTCTTCCTGTTGAGCCATTGGAAAGTGGAAGGTTGACACTACAGGAGCCGCCAGATTTGCTTTTCAATACCATTTACTTTCAAAACTGACTCTCTGCCTCACACGAGGGGTAATTACTTATCAAATGACCGTTTTCATTATGGTGGGAGGACTACAGATGCAAATGAGCACAGCTGCAGCTCATCTGATTTGCCTAAAGTTCTGGTAAAACAGACTTAATGTCAGAATATTTAGAGAGAAATAAAGTGTTGTGCTGCTGAATCTGGAATTAAATTCAAGAGGCATGAAGGTTACAAGCTTGTTGTTATTCCAAAACACTGCTGCTGTGAAAGCTGCTGGAGTGTTTTGTACTTTGAAATTTCCTTTTTACCAGATGTTTTAGACTCTGGACTAAAACACGAGTGTTGGTTCTCGCAGTTCTCTCGCTCCTCATTTGTGATTCTGGTAGAAACAGCTGATAAAACTGTCTGAATGCCCCTTTAACCGACAGTTTCTCACTCACTTGTGCCCCTCAGCCAGCTGCTGCATCTTGTAGGCCTCGGCCTCAGCGGGCCTCTTCACAGTAGCAATGAGCTCCCTGTCTGTCCGGGCGATCTCCTTCTCCTCGATGGTGATCTCCTTCTTCCTCTGCACCACCTCGATCTCGATCTCCTCCAGACGGATCTTCTGCTGCTCCTTGGCCGCCTGCAGCTCGTACGCCAGCTGGGCCTCGGCTTTCTGAACACATCAGCACACAGACTGTCACGTTTCTGAAGCGCACACACCTGAGGTTGTTTTTAAACATCCAGGCGCTCACCTTAGTGTTGACTTCCTGGTTGAAAGAAGCTTTCTGCAGCTCCAGCTCTCGTTTGGAGTCGGCCATCTTGGTGTCGGCCTGGAATTTGACGTCCATCATCTCCTTCTTACACTCTGCTTCCTGTGAGACGATGAAGATGTAAAGTTTAGTTAAATGTTGAGCACAACAGAATCTGCTTCTCACCTGCTAGAGCCTCCTTACTCACCCGTATCCCAGCATCCCTCTCTGCCTCAGCCACGCCGATGTCTGCATCCCTCTGGACAGCAGCGGTCTGGGTCTTCCCGAGGGAGCTCAGGTAATCCAGTTTATCGTACACATCCTGTGAGCACAGACACACAGGTCAACATGTACAGAGATCAGCTTCAGAATCAAAACAGCAACAACACTCATGCCCGTCTTTGAAGGCAGCCAAGATGGTCGCCATGTTCATTTTCAATAAAATAAGTCAACTCTCCTGATTCTGAGATCTGACTGAAAGGAGGAAAGGTAGAGGCTGTCAACCATTTTAAGTATTCAAGCGTGATAATCTTAAAAAAACATACCAAGTATATCTCAGGTAAAATCAAACACGGTTTATCAAGTTTAGTGCATCTGTCTTATAGCGCCCCCTCCTGGTCACAGGCCTGAGGAACAACCATACAACCACTTTATAAACAGTTTAAATGAGCTCTTAAAACACTGGACAAAAAAAACAAACTCGTACCATTATTGCAATATTATTGAAAAATACAACTTTTGAGCCTTGAACTGTTTGTGTTTAGGACCAGTACTGCCTGGTTCAGCTCCCTCATCCCTTAATAAAATGTAATCTGACAGCTCGTGGTGAAATAAGACGAGATCTTCTGCGAGGGACCGTTATATAAAACATTGCTCAACAAAATCACAGCAACAAAACTGTGGAGTGCGATCCCAACAAATATTAGAGATTGAAGAAGGTTTAGTCAGTTTAAAATCTGTCCTGCAGATGTATTTATTACTCTTTTTTGTTGTTGTTGTTGTTGTTGTTATACGTGCTTTACACAACAGATGAATATTATCACTGTGCATTATCTGATACAATACATTTATTTTTCACTGTGGCTGTTTTAAATAAAACAATAAATGAACTGACAAGATTCTTTAAATGTAAAAACATCTGTGTAAGCCGACACGAAGTGAGTCTGTAACAGATGAGACTCAATTCATTTGCTCCATTTGGCAAAATCTAATTTTGGTGTGAGCTAAGAGCTCGACGTCTGCAGCGGCGTATCCAGGACATTTTTTTTTACAGGAGCCTCTGGTTATTTAACATGTCTGTTTTTAATCAGTAATTATGTTCAGGATAGGGTACAGATTTTCTAAGAGCCATTTCCTTGGAGTGGATTAAAGTCCTCATCTCTTCACAAGTTAGATTAGGGAGCACAATTCAACTGCTCTTAACTCATCCTGTAGAATAACATGAATCAGTCATCAGCTCATCATCTGTGTCACCTGCACTGTTTCCTGTGTTTGCTTTACTAATTGAGGCGCCATCTTGTGGTTACATAAAAACACAGCAATCCAGGCAACAGAACAAACCAAAAACTTCAAATCAAAGCTTAATACTTAAAGACAGGCCTCATTAAAAAGTTTATCTGTGAGCAAAAGATAAACTAAGCTTGTAAGGAAAAAACAGAAATAATTGTTCTTTACATGCTTAGTTTATGTTATTATTTAGCTTAGATATCATTTGTTGGAGATACTGGAACTGAATAATGTCATTCGATAGGATGCAGTATTCATGTCCAGACATCAATAGGCTGGAGGTTCTGCTACACACACACACACACACACACAAACACACACACACACATATATATATTTTTTACACTCACACAATCATACATACGTGTGTGTGTGTGTGTCTTTATGTATTATGCACATTTTATTATTATTTTATTATTGTACTTTTACAACTGTTTTAACTATTGTGTAGTATTGTGCAGTGATGTTTCAGACAGTTGTAATTGTATAACTGGTGTGACAAACAACTTGAATGTGAGCCTACATGGTAAATTCAAACTATCTAAGCATGACCTACCATCCTGTGCAGGGGGAGCTGACTGCTCTTCGTCACTACTGCTGTACCTAGGCTGCTGACTTGACTGGGCCTTTTCACTGCTGCTGGTAGAAGCTCTGACTCTTTTCTTTTTTGAAGAAGAAGCTCTGAATATCTCTGCTTCTCTTCATAGCTATTCTCTTAATATCCCTGGAGGGAAATGTAATTCAATCACTCAATCAATCAATCAGTCAGTCAATTCACTTTGAAGTAACAAACGTCATGCAGGATCATTGTCAAATTGGTCCAAATAACAATAAAAAAACCAAAACGCTAACGTTAAATGCTTAACTTGGTTTGCAGGCTGCTTACGAACTACGTATCAGATCTGGGGCGGCCAATGAGTTTTCAGGAGTGGCCTCAGAATCGCCATTGGTCGTCTGGAGTACGTCAGAATACAGAAAACCAATTTGATTTGTAGTGAACATGTTTTTTAAATATCCCATTTCTCTCAACACAGATTATTCCAGTTTCAAACTAGAGCTTAAACAGTTTTTAAACTGTTAACAGTCTTTGCTCCACCATTTCAACCCCAATGTCCCAGACTACTGTGTAAGATGTAATGTGGAAAAGGCAAACTGTGCCCGAGAATCAGATGTACTTGATATACTATCACAGATTGTGTCTGAAAGGTTACCAACATGTCCACAGATGTGCATCCTTCGACTGTTCCCCGTGGGATTGAATATCAGTAAGACCAAGAAGAAAATGATGACATACTGTGTTCTCCGAGCTAAACATACAGTGGCTCTCTTTTGGAAAAACCCAGACGAACCGAATGTTAGTCAGTGGTTCAGGGATCTAACTTATTACCTTGCTTTGGAGAAACTGCCTTGTGCTATCAAAGGAAAACTGGAGGTCATCAAAGAAATATGGGGACATTTCTTATATTTTCTGGAAAATAATCCTCTGGGTGCTGCACTGAGTAACTGAGTAACTAAACAAATCTTCAGCTCTTATACATTGTTGGAACATAATACTTCTGTCAGCTGCTGCCACAAAGGCCTCATTTACTCAAGCTGTTGACATCTCAGCTACATTCGACAAAAACATAAAGAACATCAGGACTCCAACAGGATATATTTGCAAGTAATATCTACACTACAAGATGTAAAGAAACACACGTAAAAGTCAACCCATGAATGTCTGAGGCCTTTACTAATTAGCTTACTGGTCCTCTTGCATCAGAAACCATCTGATCCCGTCTAACTGACGTGATAGAAATGTACTCTGGGCTTCCAGCAGAGCAGTGTGGTCAGCCGCTGCATCGGCACCACACTTCAATTTGCTCTAATCAACAACAATAAACTCTCCCACCAGTCACTTATCAGACCCATGAAGCTGCAGAGACGACTTCTCTAATGAGCAGATATGACTCCTGCAGTACTGCTCAGCGTATAAACACACACTCTGTTTCCCGCATGCTGGCCTCTTAATGGTCGTTCATACAGAAATGGATACAACGCAGCGCTCACAGTCACAACGATGCACAGAGAGCTGAAAGTGTGTGCGCATTAGATTCAGGCAGTGCCCAACAAACAGAAACATGAACCTCTGACACTGAAGATTTTAGAGAAGTGACCAGTTTATGAAGCTCATGACTTTTATAGTGCATCACATGTTCATGCTACGATCATTGAGGCCAGTAAACAACATTATCTAGATATTCAAAAAGCTTTCTGAAATACTGCTGGAAGAGCTGGAGCAGTAAAACTACTTCAATGTCTGATAAATCAAAATCAAACTATTTTCTACAGCTTTGCTGGAGTCAAAACTACAAACGCGAGCTAGTTGTAGTTGTTGATGTTTGTTAAAATTTTAGGACAGTTAACTACAAAATACATCGAATGGAGCTCATTGTGTCTTTAAGATCTTATGTGTATATTCATGTTTTCATAGAGAAATGTGCACAAGCTGCCTCTTCGTCAGTCATGTAAAATAACTTAACGTTACGAGTCAGCAGCATCCATAAACTATTTTTTTTTTAAATTTAAATTGTTCCTAAATTATTTCTACATATCTGACAGCTTAGACTCTGGAATGAGCGAGGACGTCCTGTCAGAGAAGAGCTAAGATGTGAGGAAGACTGATCACTGGTCCTGCTCTGTGTGCGCCGCTCATGCTGGACCAGGAACTTTACGCCCCCTTGTGGCTGAACACAATATGCTGTACTGTACTCAGCGAGCAGATTACATTAGTTCTGAGGGTTTTCAGGTGTTCAGAAAACACAATCCAACACGGAAACCTTCTATCTTTATTCACACGTGCTGAACAGACACATACCGTTTCTCTTCATGTCTAAATCTATACTGAACTGTATTATTTTTACTCGTATTGCTCGATAGCTTCATTAATATCTCAATCGGGTATTATAATCACTGCATGTACTGGTGGCTGACAGACCACCGGCCAGTGTTTCACCTTTAACCCACCTTGATGGTAAAGCTGAGGATCTCGATGCCCATCCTGCCCACGTCTGGAGCTGCTACCTCCCTCACCAGTTTAGCAAACTGGTCCCTGTCCTGATAGATCTGCTCCACAGTCAAAGTACCTGCAGCACAGAGACACAGTCGATATCTGTATGTCACATGAACACGTCTACCATGCAAGTCAAACAACAGTACGACAGAAACTAGCAGCCACACTGTTTTCATCATGAGTGTTGAGCCATTTTAATTCTTTGGCCAAATTTTCTTAAGTTCATAATAAAACTGTGACTAAACTGACATGAAATCAAAGAGTCTTTGGGTTTTCTTGTGATAACAATATGCATGACAGATACTGCACTGCTGCCATGACAAATCAATCTCGAGTTAAGAGGATTAGGATTAAAGATTTGCTTCTTTACTCTGTTTAATAAATGTGTCAATTGACGATCTTCTGCATCGGACTGTTGGTTAAAAAGACAAAAGACAACATCTGAAGACGACACCTTCCACTCTCAGAAACTGTTTAAACTATACCCTCGAAAATAACGAATCAAGAACATAATCAGCAGTTTGAAAATGTTAGTTATTATAAATACAGGCTTGTCAGACAAGGAATTCAGGTGTCCTAATTTTGACAAACACACAGTTCAAATAAAATCAATGTCCGTACCGAGGATGGAGCGCAGATGTCCCTCCAAAGTCTGCAGAACCACAGCTTTGATCTCCATGACTGATTTACCCAGAAACTGCTCGCAAGCCACAGCCAGCAGGTCCTGCTCCGTCATGACCTTCACCTGAAGACGACACAGTGACAGAGTGACGTCACAACATCAACCAAACTTTATTTATATCGCACACGTTAAACATCGAATGCAACTCCAAGTGCTGAAGAACAACAAGAAGTATGAAGTATGAAGTATAAAAGATTAATGTGGTTAAACACTACTGATAACAGATTAAGTCCCTTGTAGCTGAGAAACACACTGGGATGTGGTCTTACCTGAGCCACACCTGTGACAGTGATGGCTACGCCCTCTGCTGTCTCCACATCCTCACAGCGAGGCTGCAGAGTCATGATCTCCAGAGTTATCCTGCAGCAAGCAGCACAAACACATTTATTAGTCCACAAAGAGACTTTAAACATAAGCTATATATGTTAAATGATATATATTATCAACACACTGAGAGTCTTATTATTTCACCTTATTGAGTTAATGTGGATTAAAAACAGTCATTATCTAATGTCTGCTGTGAGGGGTGACACTGAGAGCAACATCAGAGCAACATAAAAATATCTCTACATTAATTTAGAAAGCCAGAGGATAGTGAAGATTTTTTTACAGGCAATCTGTCGTTGATTGAGTAAATGTATATTATTCCACTTTAAGACACTCACGATATGAATGTCAAAACAAAATGTTGATATAAAGTTATAACAATTAACGAAGATGTAATTTATCTGTGAAATGAAATACATATTTCTTTTTCGTATAATGTCTCGTCTGACAACATCTTGGGCGAGACAAATGGATATGATGCAATGGATCTCAAATGCATCCTAAATGCGTCTTAGGGGTGTTCACACCGGCACTTAGAGCTGTCCACCTGTGATTGGATCACTCAGGGCGGAGGATAATATCAAGATTAACTCTGCATCTATCTGCGACTATAAGAGGAAACGTCTCATCCTCTTTAAATTAATAGAGAGTAAAATCGGATGTGGCCGCACCTTAATGCAGTGTGTTTCCACTCAGCTGTCTTTTGTTTTACTGCCACGACTCCTACATAAATTAAATGGACGTTACAACAAAGCATTACTCAGGAGATGAGATAATGGAAAATTTCACAATCTGACATGTGGTCAGTCTGACACTGATGAAGAGTAACAGACGGAGCGTAACAACAATCAATGTGAGGAAAATATTAACCAGAGGACTTTCGCTGTCTTGTGACGCAGCTTTGAAAAGTGTGAATGTGTCGGCCGAAAAGGAAAAAGACCTTTGAACCTGTAGAAACCTCTCCCACACACTTTGTGTAATACTAGTCAGGCTGTAGTAGAACAGCTTCCTTCTTCAGCCTGCAGATAATCTCTCTGACTTCCCCGTGGAAATTCAACGCGGCAGAAGTCCATTTCAGCTGCGGTCTGTTTAAAAACCTCGGCCACTTTCGCCAGAAGGCTTCTAATAGTATAATCCACTTATCTGTGGTGAGTCGTGCTTGATGGAAAAAGAAAAAAATTTCAAGGAGCTACTTAAAGGCCAACTCCATTTCAGGAAAACATAAACAGCCCTTATGTTTATACTGCGTTGTCACCTTTGAGTGTCCGAGATGAGCCACCACGCCCAGGACCAGCCTCCCACCACGTAGGTCTTTATATCAGAGCCACAACAGCCACCTGAGGGGAGAGGAACACGTCCATTAAGACAACAGGATAAATTATCCACAAGTAGCATGTTGATATCAACCTGTAGGAACAGCAGGAGGAAGCACAGAAATGTTGATGGATTTAACACTGAGCAGTCAGCGGATTCATTTAACATTTATTTTACTTTGTTCACTTCAGAGCCTCGACAAACACAACATGTAAGGAAACAGTGGAATAAACTGAGAATGTGCCTCAGAGATGTACGACTACGTTATACAGCAGCGATGAGCGGCAGAGAGTCATTTCTTTAGATATTCCACTAGTCTTGAACAATTTCTTAATTTTAAGCCTCGAAAAATGTTTTAAATAATAACAGGGCTTCAACTAGCGATTAGTTTCATTGTTGATTGTTTTCTCAATTGATCGATTCGTCGTTTGGTTTATAAAATGTCAGGAAAAAAAAGTGTCACAACCCGAAGATATTCAGAAAATATTCATATTTAAGAAGCTGGAATCACAAGATTTAGACTTTTTTCTATCAATATTCAACTGGTGACGATGGGTCACAAAAAGACATTGTTATGTTTTGGGGGGGAATTTTGGTTTGACGAATCATTGCAAAAACTGTGTTTATGAAACGCTTCTGTATTTATGTACACACTTTATATACACAACAGAAACAACACGTCACAGAGAGAAACTAAAGCCAATATGTTTTTAAACTAGTTCTTCCAGTTTGGTTCCTCTCTA
The DNA here is from genome assembly GCF_040436345.1 of Pagrus major. Classification (NCBI taxonomy): domain Eukaryota; kingdom Metazoa; phylum Chordata; class Actinopteri; order Spariformes; family Sparidae; genus Pagrus; species Pagrus major. The sequence continues at coordinate 3,165,383 of NC_133216.1, read as the reverse complement.
AACAATAACAGACATGTTGTCATCCTCTGAAACTGTAAAAAACAAAAAAACATGTTTATCTCTCTTCTTCTTCTTCTTCTTCTTCTGTGTTTATTTGTGGATCAAGTTGTGTTGTTGTGGTTTATTTTATGTTGTTCTTTTAAATCAGACTCGTGGTCTTAAAGGTGCACTCTGTAGTTTAAGAGACAAACTGAGCTGAGAGGACAACAACATTTTACACTGCTTTACTTTGTTTATATGTGGCGGACCCTGCCACCTTTCTAGCTTCTAAACAGTGTTCAGCTCGTTTATTCAGTCGTGGGGAAAAAAAACACGTATATCTGAGTTTGTATTGTTACCTCATTAATATTGTAAATATTAATATTGCTCTTAAACGTGTAAAACCTTCCAGTGTGCTCGTGTTGTTTGTCTTTATTTACATTATTCACAGCTACATTCAGTAGAGTCGATGGAGGACGAGCTAACCCGCCCCCCTTTCAGGAGGCACATCGATGTGAGGCCTAAATTAAACGACAAGCTGCTTAAAACACACCAGACTTTGCAGTTTCTACTTTCACATGTTTGTAATTTTTACACTTCACTTGAATCCACAATAACTGCACCCGTGTGTGTGCTAATAACCGCTAACACTGCTAACACACCGCCGCTGCATTACTTGCTAACGAGCTTAGCGTTAAACTCAGATTCACGTCATCTAAACCTGATTTATGAACTTTACACAGATATGTGAGTGTCAGCGGGGATTTGTTAGCTGTCTGACTTCACGAGAGAGCGATGATTTGATTAGGTTTGACACCAGCTAGCTCGCTGTTAGCCGTGTCAACACGACAGTTAGCTTAGCTGTCTTCGTTAGCTCGTTAAGGAGGAGGACGTAGAGCGCCTACCGGAGACCACCAGAGCCTCGTTCGGCCCCACAGTCAGACAGTTCCCCATGTTGACGCGAGACAGCGGAAGAAAGAACCAGTCGGATCCCTTGACGGAGCTGAAGACACGGTTCCGATCCGGTAATTAATCCGAGACGACAGCAGCAGCAACAACACAGCGGCCGCCCCACCTAACGACACCGCGCTGACTGCCGGTGACGTAACGCGTGTGAGCACGAGAGACCCGGAATCCGGCTCGAGCTCCGCGCGGCAGCTCTGCTAACTTTGCTAACGCGACTAACAGCTCTGCGGGAAGCTGAGCGGTGCTAGCGGAGAAGCTAGCTGTAGAGCTAGCTCAACGATACCCCCCCCATTAAACATATCTCCGAGAGGTTGACCTAAATTGACGCTTAACTACTCTTACTTTGAAAGTCACACCGGATGTAGAAGTTATTTTATGTCTGCAGTTCTCCCGTGTGACCACTAGAGGGCAGTGGAAATACAGTAGCAATGCATTACAGGGTGTTCTGCGCCCTCTGGTGGTCACACTGAGGAACTGCAACACATTTAATTACATTTCCGGTGAATACTTCAAAATAAAGGGAGAGAAACTCATCTACGGTATTCATTTACACTTTTTCCAACCAATTAAAGGTGCACTATGTAGTTTTTAAGTGGAAATTTTAAGGATTAATATTTGTTTATTTATTTTGAATCTTGCATTTAATTTATTTTTTTTGTTCTTTTGCAGATTGAGATTTTGCAAATAAAACACAAAACAGTTGTATGAAATGATGCATCATTGCTGAGGATCAGATCACACTTTAATATCTTGACGTCAACTTGACGTCGTAATTATTTCACTGTTAACAAATAATGAACTGTTTTATGAACAGTTTATTTACAAATTGTTTATAATAGTTTGTAAATGATTAATAAAGACTGTGTAGTTCATCTGTAAACATTATTTAGATGATATTATAAAGCTGCCTGATGAACCTCTACAGTTGTTTGATAAATGATGCATAAAGCATCTCATTGTTTATCAGCAGGGAAATAATTATTAACTAAGTTTTAATTAATTATACATTTACCATTCATTAATGATGGTTATTATAAAGTGTTACCTGTTGATCAAACAATCATTTATATGAAATAACTGATTAGAAATGACAAATATAATCAGGTTAAAAACAGCTGTTATCATTTTAAATATACTTGGAACATTTTACTGTTTTTATTGTTTTTATTATATTTGATAAATTAAATTAAAAAAATTTAAAAAACGGATTTGCTGCATTTTATTACTCAGTATTCGTCCTTTTAATGTCCACAATAAATATTGTTTTCTAAATGCACAAAATAAAAGTGACAGAAGTTGTGTGAACAGGCCGGATAGCAGCTTCAGTCGAGGAAAAAGCTGAAAAAAAGGAATTGTCTGAGTCACAATGTGAGGTCAGAGGTCAGCCTGATTCAGTGTGTTGCTGTTTGGCACTTCAGTGGGTCTCTGATCAAATGCAGCAGAATAGAGTGGTGTAGCCATGACGTGTGTTTGTAGGCTAAGGCTGAAGTTAGCATCGCTCTGGTTCCCTCCACAAAAAGCCTACGGGATCTTTCAACTGGATTTTGGATTATTGCAGAAAATAATCTCTGTGACTCTGACAGGTTTTGTTCATCAAGATAATCTTCACAGATTAACACCACTTTTGTGATTTTTAAAGAGCGTAAATTAAATCTCTAGCAGTAAAAAGCTAATGTTAGGCTACAAACAGACGACATCATGGTCACATAACCAAAGTCAGATCGGGGGGAAACCAGGAAGTCGGGATGAGGGGCAGTGGCCTATCAGGAGGCCTGCGGTGAAGGCGGAAACCCTCTGGGACTGCAGAAGCCCTCTGGAGTCTGTTGGCAACGGTGGCGATGGCTGGAACCCTCTGGAGGCTGGCGGTGAAAGCTGGAACCCTCTGGAGGCTGATGGCGGAGGCGTAGGATGGGACCCACTGGAGGCTGGTAGCGAAGGCTGGGACCCTCCAGAAGATGAGCAGGATGCAGGGAAACACCGGTGGGTGTTGGCTGGACCGCCAACGGAGAAACACAGGGGTTGGTCGGCCGAAACGCAGACGGAGAAACACTGGCTGGAGAACCACTGGCAGGATCAGGACTCGGCCGGACCTACGACCGAGGGGCAGGAACTGGACTCGACCGGACCGCTGACGGAGGAGCAGGAACAGGTGCCGGCCAGGCTGCCGACGGAGGAGCACAGGGGCTGGTCAGCCGGACCACTGCCATTTGTTGGCCAGATAGTCGAAAGTTAGTTCCGCAGCACTCGGAGCCTCCCGCAACCAGGGCCTAAAGAACAGCTTTCCCTTGAAAGCAAATACAGCCTCTAGCATATCCACCACACCCGTCCTGCCATTGAAAACAACTGCCAATTCAAGTCCAAAAACTGTGCGTACTTGTCTGCTGGGTCCATACTTTTGGTCAGTTCGTTCTGTTATGAGTTAGGTTTAACAAGAGATGAGGACCCAAATGCAGACACACAGGTGAGGCTGGATTGGGGGAAACAAAAGGCGAGTTTTAATTGAATAAAGCTGAAGATAAATGAAATGAGGAATACAGATAAACCAAAACCAGTCACGAGGACAAAAACAAAGTAGCAACAAAAAGCTAACACACAGTGCAAAGAAGAGCAAAGTACAAATCAAAAGAGAAACAAGAAACCAAAACCAGGACCATACCAAACGGGAGACATGAGGAGACACTGGAGAAGAGAGCAGGGTGGCAACACGGGGGAGGACAGACAGACACAGAGGATGACGGACCAAGACGGACATGGGAGAAGTCGGGCGAAGTCGGAACAACATGGAAGGGCACCGAAACGGGAACGGGACATCACAGAACGATCTGACAAAGACACGAGGGAGAACAAAGACTATATAGATGGACACACTAACAAGGGGATCAGGAAGAGGTGGAGTGAGGCGGGAAAAGGACAGGTGAGGGAACAAACAGAAAAACACTGGGAGGGAAAAACACACAGGAGGAACTGTAAAGCTAGAGGCGACACATGAGGGCAACATTTTCAAAATAAAACAGGCAACCAGTGAACATAAACTGGGATCATAACAGTCCTGACATTGGTCGGGAGTTCGTTCCACCACCGAGGCGCCAGAACTGAGAAGAGTCGTGACTTCCCTGAGCGATCTTTGTTTGCTCTCAGCGATGGCGGTACCAGCCAGCTGATGTAGTGGGGCGTGTGGTCTGACCAGTGTTTGGAGGTAGATGGGTGCAGTTCTGTGGATGGTCTTGAAGGCCAGTACCATCGTCTTGAATCGGATCCGGGCTGCAACAGGAAGCCAGAAGAGGTCACAGTGGAGGGGGGTCACATGGGAGTGTTTGGGCAGATTGAAAACAAGGTGCGCTGCAGGGTTCTGGATATGCTGTACCGGTTAAGTCGCAGAGGCTGGGAGTCCAGCCAAGAGCTAGTTGTAGTAGTCCAGGTGGGAGATGACCAGCACTTGGACCAGGAGTTGCATTGTGTCCTTTGTAAGGAAAGACCAGATCCTGCGGATGTTGTAGAGGGCATATCTGCAGGATTGGGCCACAGCAGTGATGTTGGGAGTGCGGGATAGTCTGTCCGTCATTCCTCCCAGTCGATGAAGGCGATACTGTGACGTCCTCGACAGTGACTGACAGGTTCATGCAAGGGCAGTCTTTCCCCGGGATGAAGAGGAGTTCAGTTTTATGAAGGTTGAGCTTGAGGTGGAGATGTCTACCAGGCATTCCAAGATGTATGTTGGGGGAAAAGAGAAGAACAGTTGGGTGTCATCTGCATAACAGTGGTAGGAGAATCCATGTGATGTGATTGCAGAGCCTAGTGATCTGGTGTAGAGTGAGAACAGAAGTGGTCTTAGGACTGAGCCGTGAGGGACACCAGATTACAGAAAGCAGGGTTTGGACAAGGAGCCATTCCTTATGACCTGAAAGGTGCGATTTGTCAGGTATGATGTGAACCAGGTTAGAGCAGCGTCAGCGATGCCAAGTTCAGCCAGAGTGGAGAGGAGGATTTGGTGGCTGACTGTGTCAAACGCAGAAGATGGGTCGAGGAGAATGAGGACGGACGAGTGGGACGAGGCTCTGGTGGCACGGAGGGACTCAGTCACTGTGAGGAGGGCCGTCTCAGTGGAGTGAGCAGTCCTGAAGCCTGACTGATTGGGGTCAAGGAGGTTGTTTTGTGAAAGATACCAATTAAAAAAAAAACACATATCTTTATAAAGGACTCATACTAAGGTTGAACAATGTTAAAGAACGGAATATGGATGTGGACTGGACTGTGGAAGTATGACGTATTAAGTACGAGTCTCTTTAGGTTCGTATAGCCTACATAACAAAACACAAAACAAAGGAACAAATGTTTTCTGTTTGTGATGCAGACTAAGTGAAATAACTACAGCTCATTTATGGAAATGAAATGTGACACTGCTGCCCTGAGGAATGACAGCAAGCTGACTTTCTGCAACAGCCATCTGACACTCAGTATACAAACTGGGTAGAAACAGTGTTTGTGATGTGCGGCAGTGTTGCAACATCGTCCTTCTCAGAACTCACTATCTGAAGACTTGTAACTGATGACAGAAGATTTCCTGAAAACATAGCATGGCTGTACTTATCTCCAAAATCTGAACGTTTCATGAGCTAAGAAAGTTCATCAGTGACAAATAAAAAAACATCCTTCTCTCATGTTTTTCCTCACCCCTGGCCCTAATACTCCTCCGTATAAAACAGCCATGTTTTCAGCTTTGTGGCGATGCATTTTTCAGGTGATTCAATGACTTTGTTAAAGGTTTGTTTGGCTTCAGAAATACGAGAACCGTCTCAGCTCATAACGGAGCACTTGTTACACTATGTTAGACGAGGTGAGGACCCAAACGCAGACAACACACAGGAGGCAGGAAATAGGGGAACCAAAAGTGAGCTTTGATAAAATAAAGCTGAAAATACAAAACACAAGAAATCTATACAAACCAAAGATGAGTCACTAGGACCAAAAAACAAAGTAGCAACTAAAAAGCTTAAACAAAGTGCAACAGAAAAGCAAAGTTCAAATCAAACGAGAAACAAGAAACCAAACTCAGAAACCAAAACGGGAGGCAACACTGGGAAGAAATGCTGGGAGGCAACACAGGGGAAGACGGACCAAGACAGAGTAACATTTAACAACACGGAAGTCAAAGATTTTCACAGGACACAGAACACGGATATATTTCTTCTAACACGTGTCATACATGTCTGATTACATGTTACAAGAAATAATGCAAATAATGAAACCTCTCAGGAGCCATGGTGTAACAGCATGTCACTAGTTTGGGGACTTCTGTTTAGATGAATCTTGCAGTAAACTCAAGTTAACACCTTTAATGTGTCTAAAAGTCATTTCACAACATGTGTCTAATCTGTTGAGGTTGGATTTCTTGGTACAGAGCCTAATGCGTCAACATTTCCTATGATGATGAGATAAACAAGTCACGTTCCTCCAATCACAAACGACAAGCTGCTGATGAGGGTTGATGTAATGTAGAGATAATCAAGTGAGAGGTGTCAGTGTTTGCTCGTCCTCAGAGCAGAATGGCTGCAGTCACAGAGCTCTCCTTCCTGCTGTTTGCTCTCATCAACAACATTCATGCAGAAGAACGTATCGTCATCAAAAAGGAACGGGACTCTTACACCTTCAGCCTCCCCGAGGAGGCCAACTCCTGCCTGATCTCCAGATTTGTTGGTGAGGAGAAGCTCGTCCTGTGGAATACCTCTGCCCTCTCGTCCCAGAACTCCACAGTACCTGAAGACTTGAAACATCGACTGTCAGTTGTCAGCAGAGACAATACTTCTCCTTACAGGATCCAGAACCTGACCCACTCAGACTCCGGCCAGTACCAAAAGGAGTGTTGGGGCAACGTGACATATGAGAAAAACATCACTATCATTGTTTGTAGTGCAAAAAGATACAAAAGAATTCGTGTGACAGTTGGAGAAACAGTGGACCTGCCATGTGAGGGAGCGGCTGACAATCTGGACATCCAGTGGCTCAAGAGTGAGTCTGAATATTTGGACGACATTTGGACAAGAGTTTTTGGGGACAGTGTAACATCGGTGATGGACAATGTTAAAGGAAGATCCCAAGTGGTGAAAACCTCATCAGGACTTCGTATTTACAACCTCACGTTAACACGGTTCAGATTTTACACCTGTCTGGTGATGAACCAACAGCAGTGTGTCAGCAGTCACCCTGTAGTGTTAGACCTACCATTGGAGATTATCCTCCACACAGTGGGAGAGACAGCTGTGTTACAGTGCCCTGCCGCTGATTTCACTGACGACCAGCCCCCACTTTGGAAAACAAGTAATAGGATAACCTCCAACTCAGAGGTGGGCAGAAACTACTCACTTGTGCTTTCATCGCTTCAGTTAAATCACACAGGTTCATACAGGTGTGAAATCTACAGCCATGTTCAACGGTATGACCTGTTCGTGTGCCCCAAACCTGGCCCACCTGCTGTCGAGCTCTTCTCAGAAGGAGACAATGTCACTTTCAGATGCAGAGGTTGGGAAGAGGGTGAGGGGCACTTGTGGTTCATCAAGTCAAACCAAACAGAAGGCAGACACTTGAGTGAATTTAATTTAGCATCTGATTCTGATCTGAAGAGCAGACTGAACATATTTAAAGATGATGGCTTGTTGATTCTCTCTAATGTCTCACTGGAAGACACAGGAGAGTACTGGTGTGCTGTTCTTGACTCAGATTACCAGTGTTTGTCATCAGCCAAAACTCTTCTGAAGTTCAGAGAGCCCTCTGGGATGGACTTCACCCTCTACACGGTGAGGTCCTCACTGCTCCCTGGTCTGCTGGTGATCCTCTGTGTTGTTGTGGTCGCTGTGAACCAGAGGACCAGGAGAGGAGAGCAGCGTTCAGCTAAGACAGACAGTTAATAAACAAACTGTGTGTTCATACTTACTCATCATCATGGTTTATCACCTATTGTAGATGTAAGTACTCATTTCTCTTCATCTTTAATACAGGATGTTCAATATTATATTATATTATATCATATTATATTATATTATGTTATGTTATGTTATGTTATGTTATATTATATTATATTATATTATATTAAATCATATTATATTATGTTGTATTACATTATATATGTTGATTCATGCAAATTGAACATATGTGAACTTGAGAGAAAGATGGAGACAGATTATTGTTATTATTATTACTATTAATAGTAGTACCAGTAGTATTAGTATCTGATTGTTTGAAGTATTGTTGTTGTTGTTGTTGTTGTTTAGAGGTGACATAAAATATGAAAATAAATAAAAAGAGGGGTAACACTTCATAATAACATCATTAAAAATTGATTAAATTTATAGTTAATTAAACTTTAGTTAATAGTTATTTCACTGGTAACAAAACATGCTTTATTAACAACTGTAATGTTGATAAACATCAGTTGCAACTTTATAATGTCCATCCAAATAATGTTTACAGATGAACTGCACAGTATTTATTCACATTAACAAAGTATTATCAACATCAGTTGCCACGTAACAATAAACAAGTGCTTAATAAAGGGTTTGTAAAACATCTGATTGTTTGTCAACAGTGGAATAACTATTAACTTAACTTTAATTAACTATACATTTACCATTTATTAATCACGTTCATTACAAAGTGTTTCCAAAAAAGGTCGTCGCAATAAAGAAAACTAAATGTAATAATGTTATTGATATTGATAGCATGGGAATAAATAGCTAACAGTTATATTATTAATAATGATAATAATAGAAATACTGATGGTAGTTTTAAGGATGTCCCCTCAGTTTCTGTATTAGTTTGTGTACAGTGATGTATAATAATAATAATATGTATAATGTATATTAACATTATGTTTTTAAGTCATTTTTAACATGTATGCAAGTAATCTTTGAACATTTCACTGAAGGTATATTTTTTAATCTTTTTGCTTAAAATAAAATCTTGTTCTGATGATTGTGTGATTTTTGTTTTCAATCACATGTGAAGGAATCTGAGTTGGCTTTTATGCATATATATATAATAATAACTGTATCTTTTAGTGTTGTTAGTGCTATATAATTGTTATGATACCTTGGTCTGTATCAGTCATCTGTATAAATAAACAATACATGTTGATACCCAGTTTTTACTGTGTTGGTTGTTATTTCTGATTGTAATTATTATAAGTAACCCATCTCTCAGTGTGCAAAATATATCTTAAAGTCAGATTAACTCCAACGTTCACAAGTATAGTTTTTATCAGTGCCTGTAGTGTTTCGTACGGCAGCGTGTTGCCGCCACGCCACAAAAACACAAACAGTTCAGTATCATGTTATAACGTGAAAAGTTTATTGTTATAATAAAAATGTTCATGTTTTAACATGATGATGTAAAATATCTTTTATAATATGAAAATATCTTGTTACTACATGAAATGTTTTATAACAATAAGTTGTCACATTATAACAGAAGTGTTTGCTGTTATAATGTGATCAGTTTGTATTTCACAATATGAAAATGTCTTGTTATTATGTAAAAACATCTTGTTATAGCATCAAACTTTTCACGTTATAACAAGATACTGAACTGTTTTTCTTTTTGTGGCGTGTCAGCAACACGTTTCTGTAGCTCTGAACTTTGTCTTTTGTATTTAAACTCTTTAAAAGTGTTCAGAAATAGCAGAATGGAAATATTCATCTGTAATATTTTATAATAACCATCATTAATAAATCAACTTTCATTCATAATTCTTTCACTGTTAACAAATAATGAACTGCTTCATAAACAATTTAATGACAAATTGTTGCAACTGATGTTTATAATAGTTTGTAAATGATTAATAAAGACTGTGTAGTTCATCTGTAAACATTATTTAGATGATATTATAAAGTTGCCTGATGAACCTCTACAGTTGTTTGATAAATGATGCATAAAGCATCTCATTGTTTATCAGCAGGGAAATAATTATTAACTAAGTTTTAATTAATTATACATTTACCATTCATTAATGATGGTTATTATAAAGTGTTACCTGTTGATCAAACAATCATTTATATGAAATAACTGATTAGAAATGACAAATATAATCAGGTTAAAAAGAGCTGTTATCATTTTAAATATAATTGGAACATTTAACTGTTTTTATTGTTTTTTTATATTTCATAAATTAAATAAAAAAAATTTAAAAAACGTATTTGCTGCATTTTATTACTCAGTATTCGTCCTTTTAATGTCCACAATAAATATTGTTTTCTAAATGCACAAAATAAAAGTGACAGAAGTTGTGTGAACAGGCCGGATAGCAGCTTCAGTCGAGGAAAAAGCTGAAAAAAAAGGAATTGTCTGAGTCACAATGTGAGGTCAGAGGTCAGCCTGATTCAGTGTGTTGCTGTTTGGCACTTCAGTGGATCTCTGATCAAATGCAGCAGAATAGAGTGGTGTAGCCATGACGTGTGTTTGTAGGCTAAGGCTGAAGTTAGCATCACTCTGGTTCCCTCCACAAAAAGCCTACGGGATCTTTCAAATGGATTTTGAATTATTGCAGAAAATAATCTCTGTGACTCTGACAGGTTTTGTTAATCAAGATAATCTTCACAGATAAACACCACTTTTGTGATTTTTGAAGCGTAAGTTAAATCTCTAGCAGTAAAAAGCTAATGTTAGGCTACAAACGGACGACATCACGGTCACATGATCATGTTACGCGGGGTCGAGGTGTAGTCTGAACAAGCGAGTCTTGAGTCATTTGCGGAAGATGGCGATTGATTCTGCTGTCCTGACATTGGTCGGGAGGTAGTTCCACCACTGAGGCGCCAGAACAGAGAAGAGTCGTGACTTTGCTGGGCGATCTTTGTTTGCTCTCAGCGATGGCAGTACCAGCCGGGGGGGTTCGGGATAGTCTGTCGTCGAGGATTACGCCCAGGTTCCTCGCAGTCAATGATGGCGATACTGTGATGTCCTCGACAGTGACTGACAGGTCCATGGCAGGGCAGTCTTTCCCCGGGATGAAGAGGAGTTCAGTTTTATGAAGGTTGAGCTTGAGGTGGAGATGTCTGCCAGATATTCCAAGATGTGCGTTGGGGAAAAAGAGAAGAACAGTTGGGTGTTGTCAGCATAACAGTGGTAAGAGAATCCATGTGATGTGATTGCAGAGCCTAGTGATCTGGTGTATAGTGAAAACAGAAGTGGTCCTAGTACTGAGCCTTGAGGGACACCAGTTGCCAGAAAGCAGGGTTTGGACAAGGAGCCATTCCTTATGACCTGAAAGGTGCGATTTGTCAGGTATGATGTGAACCAGGTTAGAGTCAGCGATGCCAAGTTCAGCCAGAGTGGAGAGGAGGATTTGGTGGCTGACTGTGTCAAACGCAGAAGATGGGTCGAGGAGAATGAGGACGGATGGGTGGGACGAGGCTCTGGCGACACGGAGGGACTCAGTCACTGTGAGGAGGGCCGTCTCAGTGGAGTGAGCAGTCCTGAAGCCTGACTGATTGGGGTCAAGGAGGTTGTTTTGTGAAAGATACCAATTAAAAAAACCCCACATAGACTTTTAGACGAGGGAACCAAAGTGCAGAAATGCAAACTGATTTCCAGGTTTTAGGACTACAGACTACACCACTCTATAGAGTCTCTTTAGGTTTGTATAGCCTACATAACAAAACACAAAACAAAGGAACAAATGTTTTCTGTTTGTGACGCAGACTAAGTGAAATAACTGCAGGAAGTCGGGATGAGGGGCAGTGGCCTATCAGGAGGCCTGCGGTGAAGGCGGAAACCCTCTGGGACTGCAGAAGCCCTCTGGAGTCTGTTGGCAACGGTGGCGATGGCTGGAACCCTCTGGAGGCCGGCGGTGATGGTGGAAGCACTCTGGACTCGACCGGACCGCTGACGGAGGAGCAGGAACAGGTGTCGGCCAGGCTGCCGACGGAGGAGCACAGGGGCTGGTCAGCCGGACCACTGCCAGGTGTCGGCCACATAGTCGAAGGAGAACCACTGCAGGTGTTGGCCGGGCCGCCGTTAATGGAGCTGGGGTGCTGGGCAGGCCTGGCTCCAGGGCACTGGGCAGCAGAACAGCTGGACCTGAACAGCAGATCAGGGGGCAAGGACGTGGATGGGGACATCATTTTCTTGGCGGGAGCACCTTGTAGGCCAGGCGGGTTCCCAAAAATGGGTCCACTTTGGACTTGTCTGGGGCTGAGGCATGGGCTTCAGCTTGGGCTGGTAGCTGGGCTGGGGCTGAGGCGTGAGCTTGGGCTTGGGCTGGTCTCCAGGGTGGGGCTGAGGCATGGGCTTGGGTTGGTGCGCTGGCAACTACCTGGGAGTCGCTGGTGTCCAGGTTCTCCAATAAAGCCCTTTGTGGTCTGACCAGTGTTTGGAGGTAGATGGGTGCAGTTCTGTTGATGGTCTTGAAGGCCAGTACCATCGTCTTGAATCGGATCCGGGCTGCAACAGGAAGCCAGAAGAGGTCACAGCGGAGGGGGGTCACATGGGAGTGTTTGGGTACATTGAAAACAAGGTGCGCTGCAGCGTTCTGGATATGCTGTACCGGTTAAGTCGCAGAGGCTGGGAGTCCAGCCAAGAGCTAGTTGTAGTAGTCCAGGTGGGAGATGACCAGCACTTGGACCAGGAGTTGCATTGTGTCCTTTGTAAGGAAAGACCAGATCCTGCGGATGTTGTAGAGGGCATATCTGCAGGATTGGGCCACAGCAGTGATGTTGGGGGTGCGGGATAGTCTGTCCGTCATTCCTCCCAGTCGATGAAGACGATACTGTGACGTCCTCGACAGTGACTGACAGGTTCATGCAAGGGCAGTCTTTCCCCGGGATGAAGAGGAGTTCAGTTTTATGAAGGTTGAGCTTGAGGTGGAGATGTCTACCAGGCATTCCAAGATGTACGTTGGGGAAAAAGAGAAGAACAGTTGGGTGTCATCTGCATAACAGTGGTAAGAGAATCCATGTGATGTGATTGCAGAGCCTAGTGATCTGGTGTAGAGTGAGAACAGAAGTGGTCTTAGGACTGAGCCGTGAGGGACACCAGATTACAGAAAGCAGGGTTTGGACAAGGAGCCATTTCTTATGACCTGAAAGGTGCGATTTGTCAGGTATGATGTGAACCAGGTTAGAGCAGCGTCAGCGATGCCAAGTTCAGCCAGAGTGGAGAGGAGGATTTGGTGGCTGACTGTGTCAAACGCAGAAGATGGGTCGAGGAGAATGAGGACGGACGAGTGGGACGAGGCTCTGATGACACGGAGGGACTCAGTCACTGTGAGGAGGGCCGTCTCAGTGGAGTGAGCAGTCCTGAAGCCTGACTGATTGGGGTCAAGGAGGTTGTTTTGTGAAAGATACCAATTAAAAAAACCCCACATAGACTTTTAGACGAGGGAACCAAAGTGCAGAAATGCAAACTGATTTCCAGGTTTTAGGACTACAGACTACACCACTCTATAGAGTCTCTTTAGGTTTGTATAGCCTACATAACAAAACACAAAACAAAGGAACAAATGTTTTCTGTTTGTGACGCAGACTAAGTGAAATAACTGCAGCTCATTTATGGAAATGAAATGTGACACTGCTGCCCTGAGGAATGACAGCAAGCTGACTTTCTGCAACAGCCATCTGACACTCAATATACAAACTGCGTAGAAACAGTGTTTGTGATGTGCGGCAGTGTTGCAACATCGTCCTTCTCAGAACTCACTATTTGAAGACTTGTACCTGATAACAGAAGATTTCCTGAAAACATAGCGTGGCTGTACTTATCTCCAAAATCTGAAGGTTTCATGAGCTAAGAAAGTTCATCAGTGACAAATAAAACAACATCGTTCTCTCATGTTTTTCCTCACCCCTGGCCCTAATACTCCTCCGTATAAAACAGCCATGTTTTCAGCTTTGTGGCGACACATTACTTTTGACCGCTGATGAAGCTCAGTGTTGCTGATGTTTTATTGATGCAGTAATTAAGCAAAGCAAACTAACACGTGTCACACATGTCTGATTACATGTTACAAGAAATAATGCAAATAATGAAACCTCTCAGGAGCCATGGTGTAACAGCATGTCACTAGTTTGGGGACTTCTGTTTGGATGAATCTTGCAGTAAACTCAAGTTAACACCTTTAATGTGTCTAAAAGTCATTTCACAACATGTGTCTAATCTGTTGAGGTTGGATTTCTTGGTACAGAGCCTAATGCGTCAACATTTCCTATGATGATGAGATAAACAAGTCACGTTCCTCCAATCACAAACGACAAGCTGCTGATGAGGGTTGATGTAATGTAGAGATAATCAAGTGAGAGGTGTCAGTGTTTGCTCGTCCTCAGAGCAGAATGGCTGCAGTCACAGAGCTCTCCTTCCTGCTGTTTGCTCTCATCAACAACATTCATGCAGAAGAACGTATCGTCATCGCAGAGGTACGGGACTCTTACACCTTCAGCCTCCCCGAGGAGACCAACTCCTGCCTGATCTCCAGATTTGTTGGTGAGGAGAAGCTCGTCCTGTGGAATACCTCTGCCCTCTGGTCCCAGAACTCCACAGTACCTGAAGACTTGAAACATCGACTGTCAGTTGTCAGCAGAGACAATACTTCTTCTTACAGGATCCAGAACCTGACCCACTCAGACTCCGGCCAGTACCAAGAGGAGTGTTGGGGCAACGTGACATATGAGAAAAACATCACTATCATTGTTTGTAGTGCAAAAAGATACAAAAGAATTCCTGTGTCAGTTGGAGAAACAGTGGACCTGCCATGTGAGGGAGCGGCTGACAATCTGGACATCCAGTGGCTCAAGAGTGAGTCTGAATATGTGGACAACATTTGGACAAGAGTTTTTGGGGACAGTGTAACATCGGTGATGGACAATGTTAAAGGAAGATCCCAAGTGGTGAAAACCTCATCAGGACTTCGTATTTACAACCTCACGTTAACACAGATCAGATTATACACCTGTCTGGTGATGAACCAACAGCAGTGTGTCAGCAGTCACCCTGTAGGGTTATACCTACCATTGGAGTTTATCCTCCACACAGTGGGAGAGACAGCTGTGTTACAGTGCCCTGCCGCTGATTTCACTGACGACCAGCCCCCACTTTGGACAATGTTCAATAGGATAACCTCCAGCTCTGTCTCAGAGGTGGGCAGAAACTACTCACTGGTGCTTTCATCGCTTCAGTTAAATCACACAGGTTCATACATGTGTGAAATCTACAGCCATGTTCAACAGTATCACCTGGTGGTGTGCCCCAAATCTGGCCCACCTGCTGTCGAGCTCTTCTCAGAAGGAGACAATGTCACTTTCAGATGCAGAGGTTGGGAAGAGGGTAAGTGGCACTACTGGTTCATCAAGTCAAACCAAACAGAAGGCAGACTCTTGATTGAATTTGATTTAGCACCTGATTCTGATCTGAAGAGCAGACTGAACAGATTTAAAGATGATGGCTTGTTGATTCTCTCTAATGTCTCACTGGAAGACACAGGAGAGTACTGGTGTGTTGTTCTTGACTCATATGAACAGTGTTTGTCATCAACCAAAACTCTTCTGAAGTTCAGAGAGCCCTCTGGGATGGACTTCACCCTCTACACGGTGAGGTCCTCACTGCTCCCTGGTCTGCTGGTGATCCTCTGTGTTGTTGTGGTCGCTGTGAACCAGAGGACCAGGAGAGGAGAGCAGCGTTCAGCTCAGACAGACAGTTAATAACCAAACTGTGTGTTCATACTTACACATCATCATGGTTTATCACCTATTGTAGATGTAAGTACTCATTTCTCTTCATCTTTAATACAGGATGTTCTATATTATATTATATTATATTATATTATATTCAATTATATTAAATAATATTATATTATATTATATATCTTGATGGTGGCCAATTCATGCAAAAATGAACATATGTGAACTTGAGAGAAAGATGGAGACAGATTATTGTTATTATTATTACTATTAATAGCAGTACCAGTAGTATTAGTATCTGATTGTTAGAAGTATTGTTGTTGTTGTTGTTGTTGTTGTTTAGAGGTGACATAAAATATGAAAATAAATAAAAAGAGGGGTAAGACTTCATAATAACATCATTAAAAATTGATTAAATTTATAGTTAATTAAACTTTAGTTAATAGTTATTTCACTGCTAACAAAACATGCTTTATTAACAACTGTAAATGTTGATAAACATCAGTTGTAACTTTATAATTTCCATCCAAATAATGTTTACAGATGAACTACACAGTATTTATTAACATTTACAAAGTATTATCAACATCAGTCGCCACGTAACAATAAACAAGAGCTTAATAAAGGGTTTGTAAAACATCTGATTGTTTGTCAACAGTGGAATAACTATTAACTTAACTTTAATTAACTATACATTTACCATTTATTAATCACGTTCATTACAAAGTGTTTCCAAAAGAGGTCGTCGCAATAAAGAAAACTAAATGTAATAATGTTATTGATATTGATAGCATGGGAATAAATAGCTAACAGTTATATTATTAATAATGATAATAATAGAAATACTGATGGTAGTTTTAAGGATGTCCCCTCAGTTTCTGTATTAGTTTGTGTACAGTGATGTTTAATAATAATAATAATAATATGTATAATGTATATTAACATTATGTTTTTAAGTCATTTTTAACATGTATGCAAGTAATCTTTGAACATTTCATTGAAGGTATATTTTTTAATCTTTTTGCTTAAAATAAAATCTTGTTCTGATGATTATGTGATTTTTGTTTTCAATTACATGTGAAGGAATCTGAGTTGGCTTTTATGCATATATATATATAATAACTGTATCTTGTAGTGTTGTTAGTGCTATATAATTGTTATGATACCTTGGTCTATATCAGTCATCTGTATAAATAAACAATACATGTTGATGCCCAGTTTTTACTGTGTTGATTGTTATTTCTTATTGTAATTATTATAAGTAACCCATCTCTCAGTGTGCAAAATATATCTTAAAGTCAGATTAACTCCAACGTTCACAAGTATAGTTTTTATCAGTGCCTGTAGTGTTTCGTACGGCAGCGTGTTGCCGCCACGCCACAAAAACACAAACAGTTCAGTATCATGTTATAACGAGAAAAGTTTATTGTTATAATAAAAATGTTCATGTTTTAACATAATAATGTAAAATATCTTTTAGAATATGAAAATATCTTGTTACTACATGAAATGTTTTATAACAATAAGTTGTCACATTATAACAAAAAGTGTTTGCTGTTATAATGTGGTCAGTTTGTATTTCACAATATGAAAATGTCTTGTTATTATGTAAAAACATCTTGTTATAGCATCAAACTTTTCACGTTATAACAAGATACTGAACTGTTTTTCTTTTTGTGGCGTGTCAGCAACACGTTTCTGTAGCTCTGAACTTTGTCTTTTGTATTTAAACTCTTTAAAAGTGTTCAGAAATAGCAGAATGGAAATATCCATCTGTAATATTTTATAATAACCATCATTACTAAATCAACTTTCATTCATAATTATCACTGTGAACAAATAATGAACTGCTTCATAAACAATTTAATGACAAATTGTTGCAACTGATGTTTATAATAGTTTGTAAATGATTAATAAAGACTGTGTAGTTCATCTGTAAACATTATTTAGATGATATTATAAAGTTGCCTGATGAACCTCTACAGTTGTCTGATAAATGATGCATAAAGCATCTCATTGTTTATCAGCAGGGAAATAATTATTAACTAAGTTTTAATTAATTATACATTTACCATTCATTAATGATGGTTATTATAAAGTGTTACCTGTTGATCAAACAATCATTTATATGAAATAACTGATTAGAAATGACAAATATAATCAGGTTTAAAAGAGCTGTTATCATTTTAAATATAATTGGAACATTTAACTGTTTTTATTGTTTTTTTATATTTCATAAATTAAATTAAAAAAATTTAAAAAACGTATTTGCTGCATTTTATTACTCAGTATTCGTCCTTTTAATGTCCACAATAAATATTGTTTTCTAAATGCACAAAATAAAAGTGACAGAAGTTGTGTGAACAGGCCGGATAGCAGCTTCAGTCGAGGAAAAAGCTGAAAAAAAGGAATTGTCTGAGTCACAATGTGAGGTCAGAGGTCAGCCTGATTCAGTGTGTTGCTGTTTGGCACTTCAGTGGGTCTCTGATCAAATGCAGCAGAATAGAGTGGTGTAGCCATGACGTGTGTTTGTAGGCTAATGCTGAAGTTAGCATCGCTCTGGTTCCCTCCACAAAAAGCCTACTGGATCTTTCAAATGGATTTTGAATTATTGCAGAAAATAATCTCTGTGACTCTGACAGGTTTTGTTAATCAAGATAATCTTCACAGATAAACACCACTTTTGTGATTTTTGAAGCGTAAGTTAAATCTCTAGCAGTAAAAAGCTAATGTTAGGCTACAAACGGACGACATCACGGTCACATGATCATGTTACGCGGGGTCGAGGTGTAGTCTGAACAAGCGAGTCTTGAGTCATTTGCGGAAGATGGCGATTGATTCTGCTGTCCTGACATTGGTCGGGAGGTAGTTCCACCACTGAGGCGCCAGAACAGAGAAGAGTCGTGACTTTGCTGGGCGATCTTTGTTTGCTCTCAGCGATGGCAGTACCAGCCGGGGGGGTTCGGGATAGTCTGTCGTCGAGGATTACGCCCAGGTTCCTCGCAGTCAATGATGGCGATACTGTGATGTCCTCGACAGTGACTGACAGGTCCATGGCAGGGCAGTCTTTCCCCGGGATGAAGAGGAGTTCAGTTTTATGAAGGTTGAGCTTGAGGTGGAGATGTCTGCCAGATATTCCAAGATGTGCGTTGGGGAAAAAGAGAAGAACAGTTGGGTGTTGTCAGCATAACAGTGGTAAGAGAATCCATGTGATGTGATTGCAGAGCCTAGTGATCTGGTGTATAGTGAAAACAGAAGTGGTCCTAGTACTGAGCCTTGAGGGACACCAGTTGCCAGAAAGCAGGGTTTGGACAAGGAGCCATTCCTTATGACCTGAAAGGTGCGATTTGTCAGGTATGATGTGAACCAGGTTAGAGTCAGCGATGCCAAGTTCAGCCAGAGTGGAGAGGAGGATTTGGTGGCTGACTGTGTCAAACGCAGAAGATGGGTCGAGGAGAATGAGGACGGATGGGTGGGACGAGGCTCTGGCGACACGGAGGGACTCAGTCACTGTGAGGAGGGCCGTCTCAGTGGAGTGAGCAGTCCTGAAGCCTGACTGATTGGGGTCAAGGAGGTTGTTTTGTGAAAGATACCAATTAAAAAAACCCCACATAGACTTTTAGACGAGGGAACCAAAGTGCAGAAATGCAAACTGATTTCCAGGTTTTAGGACTACAGACTACACCACTCTATAGAGTCTCTTTAGGTTTGTATAGCCTACATAACAAAACACAAAACAAAGGAACAAATGTTTTCTGTTTGTGACGCAGACTAAGTGAAATAACTGCAGCTCATTTATGGAAATGAAATGTGACACTGCTGCCCTGAGGAATGACAGCAAGCTGACTTTCTGCAACAGCCATCTGACACTCAATATACAAACTGCGTAGAAACAGTGTTTGTGATGTGCGGCAGTGTTGCAACATCGTCCTTCTCAGAACTCACTATTTGAAGACTTGTACCTGATAACAGAAGATTTCCTGAAAACATAGCGTGGCTGTACTTATCTCCAAAATCTGAAGGTTTCATGAGCTAAGAAAGTTCATCAGTGACAAATAAAACAACATCGTTCTCTCATGTTTTTCCTCACCCCTGGCCCTAATACTCCTCCGTATAAAACAGCCATGTTTTCAGCTTTGTGGCGACACATTACTTTTGACCGCTGATGAAGCTCAGTGTTGCTGATGTTTTATTGATGCAGTAATTAAGCAAAGCAAACTAACACGTGTCACACATGTCTGATTACATGTTACAAGAAATAATGCAAATAATGAAACCTCTCAGGAGCCATGGTGTAACAGCATGTCACTAGTTTGGGGACTTCTGTTTGGATGAATCTTGCAGTAAACTCAAGTTAACACCTTTAATGTGTCTAAAAGTCATTTCACAACATGTGTCTAATCTGTTGAGGTTGGATTTCTTGGTACAGAGCCTAATGCGTCAACATTTCCTATGATGATGAGATAAACAAGTCACGTTCCTCCAATCACAAACGACAAGCTGCTGATGAGGGTTGATGTAATGTAGAGATAATCAAGTGAGAGGTGTCAGTGTTTGCTCGTCCTCAGAGCAGAATGGCTGCAGTCACAGAGCTCTCCTTCCTGCTGTTTGCTCTCATCAACAACATTCATGCAGAAGAACGTATCGTCATCGCAGAGGAACGGGAATCTTACACCTTCAGCCTCCCCGAGGAGACCAACTCCTGCCTGATCTCCAGATTTGTTGGTGAGGAGAAGCTCGTCCTGTGGAATACCTCTGCCCTCTGGTCCCAGAACTCCACAGTACCTGAAGACTTGAAACATCGACTGTCAGTTGTCAGCAGAGACAATACTTCTTCTTACAGGATCCAGAACCTGACCCACTCAGACTCCGGCCAGTACCAAGAGGAGTGTTGGGGCAACGTGACATATGAGAAAAACATCACTATCATTGTTTGTAGTGCAAAAAGATACAAAAGAATTCGTGTGTCAGTTGGAGAAACAGTGGACCTGCCATGTGAGGGAGCGGCTGACAATCTGGACATCCAGTGGCTCAAGAGTGAGTCTGAATATGTGGACAACATTTGGACAAGAGTTTTTGGGGACAGTGTAACATCGGTGATGGACAATGTTAAAGGAAGATCCCAAGTGGTGAAAACCTCATCAGGACTTCGTATTTACAACCTCACGTTAACACAGATCAGATTATACACCTGTCTGGTGATGAACCAACAGCAGTGTGTCAGCAGTCACCCTGTAGGGTTATACCTACCATTGGAGTTTATCCTCCACACAGTGGGAGAGACAGCTGTGTTACAGTGCCCTGCCGCTGATTTCACTGACGACCAGCCCCCACTTTGGACAATGTTCAATAGGATAACCTCCAACTCTGTCTCAGAGGTGGGCAGAAACTACTCACTGGTGCTTTCATCGCTTCAGTTAAATCACACAGGTTCATACATGTGTGAAATCTACAGCCATGTTCAACAGTATCACCTGGTGGTGTGCCCCAAATCTGGCCCACCTGCTGTCGAGCTCTTCTCAGAAGGAGACAATGTCACTTTCAGATGCAGAGGTTGGGAAGAGGGTGAGCGGCACTACTGGTTCATCAAGTCAAACCAAACAGAAGGCAGACTCTTGATTGAATTTCATTTAGCATCTGATTCTGATCTGAAGAGCAGACTGAACATATTTGAAGATGATGGCTTGTTGATTCTCTCTAATGTCTCACTGGAAGACACAGGAGAGTACTGGTGTGTTGTTCTTGACTCATATGAACAGTGTTTGTCATCAACCAAAACTCTTCTGAAGTTCAGAGAGCCCTCTGGGATGGACTTCACCCTCTACACGGTGAGGTCCTCACTGCTCCCTGGTCTGCTGGTGATCCTCTGTGTTGTTGTGGTCGCTGTGAACCAGAGGACCAGGAGAGGAGAGCAGCGTTCAGCTCAGACAGACAGTTAATAAACAAACTGTGTGTTCATACTTACTCATCATCATGGTTTATCACCTATTGTAGATGTAAGTACTCATTTCTCTTCATCTTTAATACAGGATGTTCTATATTATATTATATTATATTATATTATATCATATTATATTATGTTATATATGTTATATTATATTATATTATGTTATATTATATTATGTTATGTTATGTTATGTTATGTTATATTATATTATATTATATTATATATCTTGATGGTGGCCAATTCATGCAAAATTGAACATATGTGAACTTGAGAGAAAGATGGAGACAGATTATTGTTATTATTATTACTATTAATAGTAGTACCAGTAGCATTAGTATCTGATTGTTAGAAGTATTGTTGTTGTTGTTGTTGTTTAGAGGTGACATAAAATATGAAAATAAATAAAAAAGAGGGGTAAGACTTCATAATAACATCATTAAAAATTGATTAAATTTATAGTTAATTAAACTTTAGTTAATAGTTATTTCACTGCTAACAAAACATGCTTTATTAACAACTGTAAATGTTGATAAACATCAGTTATAACTTTATAATGTCCATCCAAATAATGTTTACAGATGAACTGCACAGTATTTATTAACATTTACAAAGTATTATCAACATCAGTCGCCACGTAACAATAAACAAGAGCTTAATAAAGGGTTTGTAAAACATCTGATTGTTTGTCAACAGTGGAATAACTATTAACTTCACTTTAATTAACTATACATTTACCATTTATTAATCACGTTCATTAGAAAGTGTTTCCAAAAGAGGTCGTCGCAATAAAGAAAACTAAATGTAATAATGTTATTGATATTGATAACATGGGAATAAATAGCCAACAGTTAAAATATTAATAATGATAATAATATAAATACTGATGATAGTTTTAAGGATGTCCCCTCAGTTTCTGTATTAGTTTGTGTACAGTGATGTATAATAATAATAATATGTATAATGTATATTAACATTATGTTTTTAAGTCATTTTTAACATGTATGCAAGTAATCTTTGAACATTTCACTGAAGGTATATTTTTTAATCTTTTTGCTTAAAATAAAATCTTGTTCTGATGATTGTGTGATTTTTGTTTCAATTACATGTGAAGGAATCTGAGTTGGCTTTTATGCATATATATATATAATAACTGTATCTTGTAGTGTTGTTAGTGCTATATAATTGTTATGATACCTTGGTCTGTATCAGTCATCTGTATAAATAAACAATACATGTTGATACCCAGTTTTTACTGTGTTGATTGTTATTTCTGATTGTAATTATTATAAGTAACCCATCTCTCAGTGTGCAAAATATATCTTAAAGTCAGATTAACTCCAACGTTCACAAGTATAGTTTTTATCAGTGCCTGTAGTGTTTCGTACGGCAGCGTGTTGCCACCACGCCACAAAAACACAAACAGTTCAGTATCATGTTATAACGTGAAAAGTTAATTGTTATAATAAAAATGTTCATGTTTTAACATAATAATGTAAAATATCTTTTATAACGTGAAAATATCTTGTTACTACATGAAATGTTTTACAACAATAAGTTGTCACATTATAACAGAAGTGTTTGCTGTTATAATGTGATCAGTTTGTATTTCACAATATGAAAATGTCTTGTTATTATGTAAAAACATCTTGTTATAGCATCAAACTTTTCACGTTATAACAAGATACTGAACTGTTTTTCTTTTTGTGGCGTGTCAGCAACACGTTTCTGTAGCCCTGAACTTTGTCTTTTGTATTTAAACTCTTTAAAAGTGTTCAGAAATAGCAGAATGGAAATATCCATCTGTAATATTTTATAATAACCATCATTACTAAATCAACTTTCATTCATAATTATTTCACTGTGAACAAATAATGAACTGCTTCATAAACAATTTAATGACAAATTGTTGCAACTGATGTTTATAATAGTTTGTAAATGATTAATAAAGACTGTGTAGTTCATCTGTAAACATTATTTAGATGATATTATAAAGTTGCCTGATGAACCTCTACAGTTGTTTGATAACTGATGCATAAAGCATCTCATTGTTTATCAGCAGGGAAATAGTTATTAACTAAGTTTTAATTAATTATACATTTACCATTCATTAATGATGGTTATTATAAAGTGTTACCTGTTGATCAAATAATCATTTATATGAAATAACTGATTAGAAATGACAAAAAAAGTATCTTGCTGCATTTTATTACTCAGTATTCATCCTTTTTAATGTCCACAAGAAATATTGTTTCTAATTGCTCAAAACAAAAGTGACAGAAGTTGTGTGAACAGGCCGGATAGCAGCTTCAGTCGAGGGAAAAGCAGGAAATATCAGTAAACTGGATTATAGCTCCCAAACTTTTATTTTAAGCGTCAACATTTCAGCTTTAACATCCATCTCATCAGGACGGCTTAAATCCCTCCATCACTAACATCTGCTGTGATAAACATACAGGTCCTGATGAGTAAAACACTTTGAAAACCAATATATAACAGAATATTATAGTGATTATTTTCTAAGGGAACTGTCTGTCTGAGCGTGTTTATTTCTCCTCATTAATCTGGGTGCATCTTGTGTTTACTCTCTAATGAGGTTTGTGGATATGATGGGGACACATAAGAACACAAGCAGATGAGCTGCATCTGTTATCAGTCATCTAAACATATGAATATCTACAGTCAGTGCACTTAAAGGATGTGAGCCCATGGCAGCATCCACACACCAGTCAGTGATCCACAGACTGGTTTCACCTCGGACCAGTTTGAACTGGTTGCACAGACTTGTTTGCTGCTCAAAGCGATTCTGTTTTTTGGACCCCGCATCCTCCGGGACAGAGCAGCAGCAGCAGCCCGGCACAGCCGAGGCTCTCATCCACCGGAGGAAGCGAGATTCCTCGGTACAGAGAGAGACAGAGGCCTGGAGGAGGCAGCAGCTGCTCGGGGCACACAGCGGAGCCTCTCAGCGGCTGAAGGCGCAGACAGTCCCCGACAGAGAGCGCGGACCTGCCGCCAGCATGACTGCAGGCGTGGCGGTGTCTCTGGTGCTGCTCGCGGGGACGCACGAGCTCAGGCTGCTGTCCGAGGTGGGCGGGATCGAGCCTCGACTCGCGCTCACCTTGACGTACCTGGCAGCCGTGATCCACGGGCTCACCTTCAGCGGGGCCATCGGCGACCCCACCGGTGCGCTCGAGCACGCGTACCACGCGAGGCTCTCGGGCTCGTGCGCCCTGCGGCGGATCGCGTGCCAGTTCGCTGCGGCCGCTGCTGCGCGAGCCGCCGTGCCTGTGATCTGGGGTATGGGGTTGTCGGGACTGCACGCGCGCCACAAGCTCCTCGGTTACCGGTGCATCAGCCCCATTCACGCGCCACTGCCCAAGGCCGCCGCAGTGGAGCTCGCGTGCGCCTTTGCGGTTCAGACTGCTGTCACGCACACGCGATCTGTGGAGGAGAAATACCGCGTGCACGCGGTGGCTGCATGAGGGCAACATTTTCAAAATAAAACAGGCAACCAGTGAACATAAACTGGGATCATAACGGTCCTGACATTGGTCGGGAATTCGTTCCACCACCGAGGCGCCAGAACTGAGAAGAGTCGTGACTTCCCTGAGCGGTCTTTGTTTGCTGTCAGCGATGGCGGTACCAGCCAGCTGATGTAGTGGGGCGTGTGGTCTGACCAGTGTTTGGAGGTAGATGGGTGCAGTTCTGTTGATGGACTTGAAGGCCAGTACCATCGTCTTGAATCGGATCCGGGCTGCAACAGGAAGCCAGAAGAGGTCACAGCGGAGGGGGGTCACATGGGAGTGTTTGGGTAGATTGAAAAGAAGGTGCGTTGCAGGGTTCTGGATATGCTGTACCAGTTAAGTCGCAGAGGCTGGGAGTCCAGCCAAGAGCTAGTTGTAGTAGTCCAGGTGGGAGATGACCAGCGCTTGGACCAGGAGTTGCATTGTGTCCTTTGTAAGGAAAGACCAGATCCTGCGGATGTTGTAGAGGGCATATCTGCAGGATTGGGCCACAGCAGTGATGTTGGGGGTGCGGGATAGTCTGTCCGTCATTCCTCCCAGTCGATGAAGACGATACTGTGACGTCCTCGACAGTGACTGACAGGTTCATGCAAGGGCAGTCTTTCCCCGGGATGAAGAGGAGTTCAGTTTTATGAAGGTTGAGCTTGAGGTGGAGATGTCTACCAGGCATTCCAAGATGTACGTTGGGGAAAAAGAGAAGAACAGTTGGGTGTCATCTGCATAACAGTGGTAAGAGAATCCATGTGATGTGATTGCAGAGCCTAGTGATCTGGTGTAGAGTGAGAACAGAAGTGGTCTTAGGACTGAGCCGTGAGGGACACCAGATTACAGAAAGCAGGGTTTGGACAAGGAGCCATTTCTTATGACCTGAAAGGTGCGATTTGTCAGGTATGATGTGAACCAGGTTAGAGCAGCGTCAGCGATGCCAAGTTCAGCCAGAGTGGAGAGGAGGATTTGGTGGCTGACTGTGTCAAACGCAGAAGATGGGTCGAGGAGAATGAGGACGGACGAGTGGGACGAGGCTCTGATGGCACGGAGGGACTCAGTCACTGTGAGGAGGGCCGTCTCAGTGGAGTGAGCAGTCCTGAAGCCTGACTGATTGGGGTCAAGGAGGTTGTTTTGTGAAAGATACCAATTAAAAAAAAACCACATATCTTTATAAAGGACTCATACTAAGGTTGAACAATGTTAAAGAACGGAATATGGATGTGGACTGGACTGTGGAAGTATGACGTATTAAGTACGAGTCTCTTTAGGTTCGTATAGCCTACATAACAAAACACAAAACAAAGGAACAAATGTTTTCTGTTTGTGATGCAGACTAAGTGAAATAACTGCAGCTCATTTATGGAAATGAAATGTGACACTGCTGCCCTGAGGAATGACAGCAAGCTGACTTTCTGCAACAGCCATCTGACACTCAGTATACAAACTGGGTAGAAACAGTGTTTGTGATGTGCGACAGTGTTGCAACATCCTCCTTCTCAGAACTCACTATCTGAAGACTTGTAACTGATGACAGAAGATTTCCTGAAAACATAGCATGGCTGTACTTATCTCCAAAATCTGAACGTTTCATGAGCTAAGAAAGTTCATCAGTGACAAATAAAAAAACATCCTTCTCTCATGTTTTTCCTCACCCCTGGCCCTAATACTCCTCCGTATAAAACAGCCATGTTTTCAGCTTTGTGGCGACACATTACTTTTGACCGCTGATGAAGCTCAGTGTTGCTGATGTTTTATTGATGCTGATGTTTTATTGATGCAGTAATTAAGCAAAGCAAACTAACACGTGTCACACATGTCTGATTACATGTTACAAGAAATAATGCAAATAATGAAACTTCTCAGGAGCCATGGTGTAACAGCATGTCACTAGTTTGGGGACTTCTGTTTAGATGAATCTTGCAGTAAACTCAAGTTAACACCTTTAATGTGTCTAAAAGTCATTTCACAACATGTGTCTAATCTGTTGAGGTTGGATTTCTTGGTACAGAGCCTAATGCGTCAACGTTTCCTATGATGGTGAGATAAAGAAGTCACGTTCCTCCAATCACAAACGACAAGCTGCTGATGAGGGTTGATGTGGAGGTTATAGGGTGAGAGGTGTCAGTGTTTGCTCGTCCTCAGAGCAGAATGGCTGCAGTCACAGAGCTCTCCTTCCTGCTGTTTGCTCTCATCAACAACATTCATGCAGAAGAACGTATCGACGTCAAACAGGAATGGGGCTCTTACACCTTCAGCCTCCCCGAGGAGGCCAACTCCTGCCTGATCTCCAGATTTGTTGGTGAGGAGAAGCTCGTCCTGTGGAATACCTCTGCCCTCTGGTCCCAGAACTCCACAGTACCTGAAGACTTGAAACAACGACTGTCAATTGTCAGCAGGGACAATACTTCTTCTTACAGGATCCAGAACCTGACCCACTCAGACTCCGGCCAGTACCAAGAGGAGTGTTGGGGCAACGTGACATATGAGAAAAACATCACTATTATTGTTTGTAGTACAATAAATGAAGACGATTATATTCCTGTGTCAGTTGGAGAAACAGTGGACCTGCCATGTGAGGGAGCGGCTGACAATCTGGACATCCAGTGGCTCAAGAGTGAGTCTGGATATGTGGACAACAATTGGACAAGAGTTTTTGGGGACAGTGTAACATCGGTGATGGACAATGTTAAAGGAAGATCCCAAGTGGTGAAAACCTCATCAGAACTTCGTATTTACAACCTCACGTTAACACAGATCAGATGGTACAGCTGTCTGGTGATGAACCAACAGCAGTGTGTCAGCAGTCACCCTGTAGTGTTATACCTACCATTGGAGAAGATCCTCCACACAGTGGGAGAGACAGCTGTGTTACAGTGCCCTGCCGCTGATTTCACTGTCGACCAGCCCCCACTTTGGACAATGAGTAATAGGATAACCTCCAGCTCTGTCTCAGAGGTGGGCAGAAACTACTCACTGGTGCTTTCATCGCTTCAGTTAAATCACTCAGGTATATACTATTGTCGAATCTACAACCATGTTCAACGGTATCACCTGTTTGTGTGCCCCAAATCTGGCCCACCTGCTGTCGAGCTCTTCTCAGAAGGAGACAATGTCACTTTCAGATGCAGAGGTTGGGAAGAGGGTGAGTGGCACTACTGGTTCATCAAGTCAAACCAAACAGAAGGCATACGCTTGATTGAATTTGATTTAGCATCTGATTCTGATCTGAAGAGCAGACTGAACATATTTAAAGATGATGGCTTGTTGATTCTCTCTAATGTCTCACTGGAAGACACAGGAGAGTACTGGTGTGTTGTTCTTGACCCAGATTACCAGTGTTTGTCATCAGCCAAAACTCTTCTGAAGTTCAGAGAGCCCTCTGGGATGGACTTCACCCTCTACACGGTGAGGTCCTCACTGCTCCCTGGTCTGCTGGTGATCCTCTGTGTTGTTGTGGTCGCTGTGAACCAGAGGACCAGGAGAGGAGAGCAGCGTTCAGCTCAGACAGACAGTTAATAAACAAACTGTGTGTTCATACTTACTCATCATCATGGTTTATCACCTATTGTAGATGTAAGTACTCATTTCTCTTCATCTTTAATACAGGATGTTCTATATGATATTATATTATATCATATTACATCATATTATATCATATTATATCATATTAAATCGTATTATATTATATTATATTATGTCATATTGTATTATGTTGTATTATATTAAATTATATTATATTAAATTATGTTGTACTATGTTGTATTATATTAAATTATATTATATTATATTATGCCATATTATGTTATATTATATTAGATCATATTATAATATATTATATTACATTATATTATATTATGTTGTACTATGTTATATTACATTATGTTATATTATGTTGTATTATGTTATATTACATTATATTATATTATATTATATTATATTATATTATATTATATTATATTATATATCTCGATGGTGGCCAATTCATGTAAATTGAACATATGTGAACTCAAGAGAAAGATGGAGACAGATTATTGTTATTATTATTACTATTAATAGTAGTACCAGTAGTATTAGTATCTGATTATTAGAAGCTTTGTTGTTGTTGTTGTTGTTGTTGTTCAGAGGTGACATAAAATATGAAAATAAATAAAAAGAGGGGTAACACTTCATAACATCATTAAAAATTGATTAAATTTATAGTTAATTAAACTTTAGTTAATAGTTATTTCACTGCTAACAAAACATGCTTTATTAACAACTGTAAATGTTGATAAACATCAGTTGCAACTTTATAATTTCCATCCAAACAATGTTTACAGATGAACTACACAGTATTTATTCACATTTACAAAGTATTATCAACATCAGTTGCCACGTAACAATAAACAAGTGCTTAATAAAGGGTTTGTAAAACATTTGATTGTTTGTCAACAGTGGAATAACTATTAACTTCACTTTAATTAACTATACATTTACCATTTATTAATCACGTTCATTAGAAAGTGTTTCCAAAAGAGGTCATCGCAATAAAGAAAACTAAATGTAATAATGTTATTGATATTGATAACATGGGAATAAATAGCTAACAGTTATAATATTAATAATGATAATAATAGAAATACTGATGGTAGTTTTAAGGATGTCCCCTCAGTTTCTGTATTAGTTTGTGTATAGTGATGTATAATAATAATAATATGTATAATGTATATTAACATTATGTTTTTAAGTCATTTTTAACATGTATGCAAGTAATCTTTGAACATTTCACTGAAGGTATATTTTTTAATCTTTTTGCTTAAAATAAAATCTTGTTCTGATGATTATGTGATTTTTGTTTCAATCACATGTGAAGGAATCTGAGTTGGCTTTTATGCATATATATATATAATAACTGTATCTTGTAGTGTTGTTAGTGCTATATAATTGTTATGATACCTTGGTCTATATCAGTCATCTGTATAAATAAACAATACATGTTGATACCCAGTTTTTACTGTGTTGTTATTTCTGATTGTAATTATTATAAGTAACCCATCTCTCAGTGTGCAAAATATATCTTAAAGTCAGATTAACTCCAACATTCACAAGTATAGTTTTTATCAGTGCCTGTAGTGTTTCGTACGGCAGCGTGTTGCCACCACGCCACAAAAACACAAACAGTTCAGTATCATGTTATAACGACAAAAGTTTATTGTTATAATAAAAATGTTCATGTTTTAACATGATGATGTAAAATATCTTTTATAATGTGAAAATATCTTGTTACTACATGAAATGTTTTATAACAATAAGTTGTCACATTATAACAAGAAGTGTTTGCTGTTATAATGTGATCAGTTTGTATTTCACAATATGAAAATGTCTTGTTATTATGTAAAAACATCTTGTTATAGCATCAAACTTTTCACGTTATAACAAGATACTGAACTGTTTTTCTTTTTGTGGCGTGTCAGCAACACGTTTCTGTAGCTCTGAACTTTGTCTTTTGTATTTAAACTCTTTAAAAGTGTTCAGAAATAGCAGAATGGAAATATTCATCTGTAATATTTTATAATAACCATCATTAATAAATCAACTTTCATTCATAATTATTTCACTGTTAACAAATAATGAACTGCTTCATAAACAATTTAATGACAAATTGTTGCAACTGATGTTTATAATAGTTTGTAAATGATTAATAAATACTGTGTAGTTCATCTGTAAACATTATTTAGATGATATTATAAAGTTGCCTGATGAACCTCTACAGTTGTTTGATAAATGATGCATAAAGCATCTCATTGTTTATCAGCAGGGAAATAATTATTAACTAAGTTTTAATTAATTATACATTTACCATTCATTAATGATGGTTATTATAAAGTGTTACCTGTTGATCAAATAATCATTTATATGAAATAACTGATTAGAAATGACAAAAAAAGTATCTTGCTGCATTTTATTACTCAGTATTCATCCTTTTTAATGTCCACAAGAAATATTGTTTCTAATTGCACAAAACAAAAGTGACAGAAGTTGTGTGAACAGGCCGGATAGCAGCTTCAGTCGAGGGAAAAGCAGGAAATATCAGTAAACTGGATTATAGCTCCCAAACTTTTATTTTAAGCGTCAACATTTCAGCTTTAACATCCATCTCATCAGGACGGCTTAAATCCCTCCATCACTAACATCTGCTGTGATAAACATACAGGTCCTGATGAGTAAAACACTTTGAAAACCAATATATAACAGAATATTATAGTGATTATTTTCTAAGGGAACTGTCTGTCTGAGCGTGTTTATTTCTCCTCATTAATCTGGGTGCATCTTGTGTTTACTCTCTAATGAGGTTTGTGGATATGATGGGGACACATAAGAACACAAGCAGATGAGCTGCATCTGTTATCAGTCATCTAAACATATGAATATCTACAGTCAGTGCACTTAAAGGATGTGAGCCCATGGCAGCATCCACACACCAGTCAGTGATCCACAGACTGGTTTCACCTCGGACCAGTTTGAACTGGTTGCACAGACTTGTTTGCTGCTCAAAGCGATTCTGTGTTTTGGACCCCGCATCCTCCGGGACAGAGCAGCAGCAGCAGCCCGGCACAGCCGAGGCTCTCATCCACCGGAGGAAGCGAGATTCCTCGGTACAGAGAGAGACAGAGGCCCGGAGGAGGCAGCAGCTGCTCGGGGCACAGCGGAGCCTCTCAGCGGCTGAAGGCGCAGACAGTCCCCGACAGAGAGCGCGGACCTGCCGCCAGCATGACTGCAGACGTGGCGGTGTCTCTGGTGCTGCTCGCGGGGACGCACGAGCTCAGGCTGCTGTCCGAGGTGGGCGGGATCGAGCCTCGACTCGCGCTCACCTTGACGTACCTGGCAGCCGTGATCCACGGGCTCACCTTCAGCGGGGCCATCGGCGACCCCACCGGTGCGCTCGAGCACGCGTACCACGCGAGGCTCTCGGGCTCGTGCGCCCTGCGGCGGATCGCGTGCCAGTTCGCTGCGGCCGCTGCTGCGCGAGCCGCCGTGCCTGTGATCTGGGGTATGGGGTTGTCGGGACTGCACGCGCGCCACAAGCTCCTCGGTTACCGGTGCATCAGCCCCATTCACGCGCCACTGCCCAAGGCCGCCGCAGTGGAGCTCGCGTGCGCCTTTGCGGTTCAGACTGCTGTCACGCACACGCGATCGGTGGAGGAGAAATACCGCGTGCACGCGGTGGCTGCAGCGATCGCAACAGTGGTGTACGCAGGTATGACTGCTCTTTGATGTTTGTGATGACGTCACGTGAATAATTAACAATAACCTTCATTAATAAATGTTATTGTAGAGTTAATTAAACGTCAGGAGGAGCTCCATGTAGTTTTAGAGAAGAAGTTAAAACTCAGAAGTTTAATATTTACAACATTAATGAGGTAATAATACAAACTCAGGAAAATAAGGTCCCCACAACACTGAAGCTAGAAAGGTGGCAGGGTCCGCCACAGATAAACAAGGTAAAGCAGTATAAATTGTGTTGTCCTTTAAGGTCAATTTGTTTATTCAGTTTGTTCGGTCATGAAAACAAAGAGAGTTTGATTATTTAGTTTGTTTAGGCAGAAAAAAAATCAGCCAATGAAGATCTTTCTCTTCTCATTAACATTTCTTACGTAAAACTACATAATGCTCCTTTAACAAACAATTGAATGCTTCATAAAACATTTACTGAGCAACTGTTTATTGTAAAGTTGCAACTGATGTTAATAATACTTTGTAAATGTTATTAAACACTGTGCAGTGAGGTTATAAACATTATCTTGATGGCCATGAGAAAGTTGATGTTTAAAAAGATAAATAACTATTAACTAAAGTTTGATTTACTGTAAATTCACCATTCATTAATGATGGTTTTTATAAAGTGGGACCTTGTTTTCATACTCTTCTTATACGGACACAGTCTGAGTCACAATGTGAGGTCAGAGGTCAGCCTGATTCAGTGTGTTGCTGTTTGGCACTTCAGTGGGTCTCTGATCAAATGCAGCAGAATAGAGTGGTGTAGCCATGACGTTATTTCAGGCATTTAACCGAAAACCAATTTAAAAAACCCACATAGACTTTTAGACGAGGGAACCAAAGCGCAGAAATGCAAACTGATTTCTGATTTCTGAGGACTACAGACTACACCACTCTATAGAGTCTCTTTAAGTTCGTATAGCCTACATAACAAAACATAAAACAAAGGAACAAATGTTTTCTGTTTGTGACGCAGACTAAGTGAAATAACTGCAGCTCATTTATGGAAATGAAATGTGACACTGCTGCCCTGAGGAATGACAGCAAGCTGACTTTCTGCAGCAGCCATCTGACACTCAGTATACAAACTGGGTAGAAACAGTGTTTGTGATGTGCGGCAGTGTTGCAACATCGTCCTTCTCAGAACTCACTATCTGAAGATTTGTACCTGATAACAGAAGATTTCCTGAAAACATAGCGTGGCTGTACTTATCTCCAAAATCTGAACGTTTCATGAGCTAAGAAAGTTCATCAGTGACAAATAAAAAAACATCCTTCTCTCATGTTTTTCCTCACCCCTGGCCCTAATACTCCTCCGTATAACACAGCCATGTTTTCAGCTTTGTGGCAATGCATTTTTCAGGTGATTCAGTGACTTTGTTAAAGGTTTGTTTGGCTTCAGAAATACGAGAACCGTCTCAGCTCATAACGGAGCACTCCCTCCTTCAGTTTGATCAAACAAATCAAAAACACCCAAAAACTCTCAATCTCTCCACCTAAAGAAAGATTGATGTAAGAGCACGTTCAGCTTCGGTTGTAAACCAACAAACAGTGGCTGCAGTTTTGGTCCATCAAGGCCCCATATTGTCCAGAGTGAGATTTACATGTCTGTTTTTATTATAAAGCAAGTCTACAGGCAGAGGTGTGAGGTAACAAAGTACAAATACTTAGTTACTCCAGTTAAGTAGATGTTTCAGGTATCTGTACGTCGCTTGAACATTCATTTTTCTGACAATTTCTGACTTTTCTCTACATCTGAACACAAATATCTGAACTTTCTCCTGCTCACATTTTCAAAACAGGCTCGTTACTTTAGTTTGATGCCTTTGAGGTGAATTATGGATTATTTTTATTTGGCGTCATCGCACGCCGCCTTCACAACATCACAAGACTGATTCAACCTCTCAGAGCACATGACACACAGCAGACGCAGCGAGACGAAACAAAGACGTAAGAAGACGTAAACAGACAGAGAGGGAGGCTGGAATGGGGAGAAAAGGCGTGTTAGTGTCTCGTATCCGCAGAGATTTTCTTATTTTCTCTCTTTGTTGCTGCTCGGGACGCTTTACCAACCCAAAATGTGGCTGTTTGACGTCCTGGGAATGAGACTCAACAATCAACTATGTTTGTGGTGCGTTCAGGAACCGCTGGGACAAATCCTACTGATTCTACCTTTAACTTTAATAGTCTTTGAATTATATTAATATGACGTGAGCTTCAGTTAGCTTTGACCACAAATGTCCTTCAGAGGGAGACTTTTACTTTGATACTCTGAGTACATTCCACAGCCAGTACTCTATTACTTTCTCTACTTGGATATGTAGTGTGTACCTTTGCTACAGCTGCCGTATAAATACTGTCAAAGTATCAAGTTGCTCAGTTCACAGAGAGATGCGTACGTCCGTATGTTGTGATGTCACAACTGTACAGTCGCCGCCCTCAGCTGCGCTCCTCACAAGGCCACAGGTGTAAAAACACCGACGGAGCTGATGTGAAACACAGTGTGTGGTACCTGCTCAGGCCTGTGAGAGCTGACCAATCAGAGCAGACTGAACTTTGCAGGAGGGGGCCTTAAAGGTATAGTCATTGATTCTGGGGAACGACTGTTGATATTTGAATTCCCGGCCACACAAACACACCCATCCCATCAGTGCTCATTCAGAAACTCCGACCCCCGAACTCATGGAGGGTTGTGTGAAACATAGCAACACTAAAATGACCCACCAGTCAAGCAGAAACACAGCAACCTCTGCATCCGTCTTCAACCTTTCAGCTCTCGGAGGTCTCTCCACCTTTGAAAAGCCTCGCCGATGTTGACACGGGTCTTCACCCTTGAGTTGTCACAGTCCTTCTTTTTTTCAGCGCACACAGAACAGACAGCTAGCGGACCACAAGGTGATAAACACTGAATCTGACATAAAGTGTATTGGATTAGCATTGATGACTACACCTTTAAAGAGAAAGGAGCTAAAACGGAGGGTGAATAGAGGTGCTGCAGTAATGGACAGTTTGAGAAGAATGATGTGTTTTTAAGCATGTACACTTCATTAATACAAGTGTGTGTGTGTGTGTGTGTGTGTGTGTGTGTGTGTGTGTGTGTGTGTGTGTGTGTGTTCAAGTTAATAAATGTATACACATTGATCCAACATGATAGAAAACATTTGCATTAAATGTGACACTTTACATTGAACTTGTGAAATAGAATTAGATGTAAAGTTTACATGTATTCAAAATACTTAAAGTCGACCTTTTAGGCTTTTTTTTAGTGAATAAAATCTTTAAGCAGCGTTCAAGGATGAGATGTGTACCACTGTTTTCATTTGTTTTTATTTGTATTTCCTCTTTTATTTCACTTCTTTTCTTGATACTTTCTGTGTGGACTCTTCTTCTATATTGCCTGTATGCTGTTGCATAAAAGCAAAACTCAATAAATAAATGTGTTTACAAAAAAAGACGTAGCAACAGGTTTCTGTGCTGTAGCTCACATTTTAGTGCTGCGACCAACAGCATCACTGAGGCTGCTCTTCCTCCTCTCCTCTTCCTCCTGCTCTCCATCCTCAGTGGTGATCCTCACAGCCACTTCCTGCTTGGTGATGTCATCCTGAGTGGCCACAGGATGGTTGTAGTGATCTTCCTCACAGATGGAAGAGGAAGAAGAGGAGGAGGAGTCCGTGTGGTCGACAGGTGTTGGCACGACGTTGAAGGTGATGAAGCCGATGAGGATGACCACCAGTGAGACCAGGTAGAGTCCAGAGAACTGAGGAAAAGGATATATTTAATTATATGAACTGAGGTGATGCAGTCAGGGGAAAACACTTTATGTTTTACTTGCTGATTAATTTAATCGGTTGACATGTTTTTTTTAATCTAAAATCTTAAAGTAGCAGTTCACCCAAAAATGAGAATTCAGTCATTGTGTACTCATCCCCAGCTGATGGAAAGTAGTAAAACATTTTTGAAGACGTGACGTCACAAACTGATTTGAAAAGACTTTATTTAAACCCTCGATGTGCAGTGGAACATGTCAACCCACGTCAGACGGGGTGAGCGCTAACGCTTTTAGCTTTGCAGCTACGGTGAAGATTTCAACTTAAAGTGTCACTCTCGCCAAAATGCAAACTAGGCTTTTTTTGTGAATGAACCCGAGTCAAACCTTCATGTAAAAGCATAATTCTGCCGAAAAAGCCACTTTTAAGATCAAACGTATTTTTGTTTTCGGGTGAAAATCATTTTCAGTGGCGTGTTAGGGGCAGCTGTATGGTAGCATCAAAATCGTTATTTTTAAAACACTAAGAAGACTCGACACAACATGACACTTTGCTCGTAGCATCACCAGAGTCTCTACACATGAACACGAGCACTGAGAACATTGTTTGTGTACACAGAGTTTACTAAAAAGAAGGTCTTTGAACAACTCACACTAGCAGTAGCTTGTTCCGCTCGCCACCGTCCTGCCAGTCGAGAAGCATCGATGTTTGTGATGTGCGTCAGTGTTGCAACATCGTCCTTCTCAGAACTCACTATCTGAAGATTTGTACCTGATAACAGAAGATTTCCTGAAAACATAGCGGTGCTGTCCAGTCAAAACCACTTATCTCCAAAATCTGAAGGTTTCATGAGCTAAGAAAGTTCATCAGTGACAAATAAAAAAACATCCTTCTCTCATGTTTTTCCTCACCCCTGGCCCTAATACTCCTCCGTATAAAACAGCCTGTTTTCAGCTTTGTGGCGATGCATTTTTCAGGTGATTCAGTGACTTTGTTAAAGGTTTGTTTGGCTTCAGAAATACGAGAACCGTCTCAGCTCATAACGGAGCACTCCCTCCTTCAGTTTGATCAAACAAGCTTGGAGATTACGTGGTTTTGACTGTTCAGCGACGATATATTTCTTCTGACCTGTATTCAAACAGAAACATCCACCTGTAACATTTGAGCATCTTCAAGCTGTGGTACAATCTGACCAATCACAGCTCTGTTAACTGGTGTCAGAAGTCTGTGGTTAGTCATGTTTGGACAGGATGATACAATAAATGAGCTGTTCTGAATTTTAATGTCTACAAGAAATACAGTTGTATAATTACACATTACTTTTGACAGCTGATGAAGCTCAGTGTTGCTGATGTTTTATTGATGCAGTAATTAAGCAAAGCAAACTAACACTTGTCACACATGTCTGATCACATGTTACAAGAAATAATGCAAATAATGAAACCTCTCAGGAGCCATGGTGTAACAGCATGTCACTAGTTTGGGGACTTCTGTTTAGATGAAGTCACTTCACAACATGTGTCTAATCTGTTGAGGTTGGATTTCTTGGTACAGAGCCTAATGCGTCAACGTTTCCTATGATGATGAGATAAAGAAGTCAAGTTCCTCCAATCACAAACGACAAGCTGCTGATGAGGGTTGATGTAATGTAGAGATAATCAGGTGAGAGGTGTCAGTGTTTGCTCGTCCTCAGAGCAGAATGGCTGCAGTCACAGAGCTCTCCTTCCTGCTGTTTGCTCTCATTAACAACATTCATGCAGAAGAACGTATCGTCGTCAAACAGGAATGGGACTCTTACACCTTCAGCCTCCCCGAGGAGGCCAACTCCTGCCTGATGTCCAGATTTGTTGGTGAGGAGAAGCTCGTCCTGTGGAATACCTCTGCCCTCTGGTCCCAGAACTCCACAGTACCTGAAGACTTGAAACATCGACTGTCAGTTGTCAGCAGAGACAATACTTCTTCTTACAGGATCCAGAACCTGACCCACTCAGACTCCGGCCAGTACCAAGAGGAGTGTTGGGGCAACGTGACATATGAGAAAAACATCACTATCATTGTTTGTAGTACGATGAATGAAGACGATTATATTCCTGTGACAGTTGGAGAAACAGTGGACCTGCCATGTGAGGGAGCGGCTGACAATCTGGACATCCAGTGGCTCAAGAGTGAGTCTGGATATGTGGACGACATTTGGACAAGAGTTTTTGGGGACAGTGTAACATCGGTGATGGACAATGTTAAAGGAAGATCCCAAGTGGTGAAAACCTCATCAGGACTTCGTATTTACAACCTCACGTTAACACAGATCAGCTGGTACAGCTGTCTGGTGATGAACCAACAGCAGTGTGTCAGCAGTCACATTGTAGAGTTACACCTACCAGAGGAGATTATCCTCCACACAGTGGGAGAGACAGCTGTGTTACAGTGCCCTGCCACTGATTTCACTGACGACCAGCCCCCACTTTGGAAAATGTTTAATAAGATAACCTCCAACTCAGAGGGGGGCAGAAACTACTCACTGGTGCTTTCATCGCTTCAGTTAAATCACTCAGGTTTATACCAGTGTGAAATCTACAACCATGTTCAACGGTATCACCTGTTCGTGTGCCCCAAATCTGGCCCACCTGCTGTCGAGCTCTTCTCAGAAGGAGACAATGTCACTTTCAGATGCAGAGGTTGGGAAGAGGGTGAGGGGTACTACTGGTTCATCAAGTCAAACCAAACAGAAGGCAGACTCTTGATTGAATTTGATTTAGCATCTGATTCTGATCTGAAGAGCAGACTGAACAGATTTAAAGATGATGGCTTGTTGATTCTCTCTAATGTCTCACTGGAAGACACAGGAGAGTACTGGTGTGCTGTTCTTGACCCAGATGACCAGTGTTTGTCATCAACCAAAACTCTTCTGAAGTTCAGAGAGCCCTCTGGGATGGACTTCACCCTCTACACGGTGAGGTCCTCACTGCTCCCTGGTCTGCTGGTGATCCTCTGTGTTGTTGTGGTCGCTGTGAACCAGAGGACCAGGAGAGGAGAGCAGCGTTCAGCTCAGACAGACAGTTAATAAACAAACTGTGTGTTCATACTTACTCATCATCATGGTTTATCACCTATTGTAGATGTAAGTACTCATTTCTCTTCATCTTTAATGCAGGATGTTCTATATGATATTATATTATATCATATTATATTATATTATATTATATTAAATCGTATTATATTATATTATATTATATTATGTCATATTGTATTATGTTGTATTATATTAAATTATATTATATTATATTATGCCATATTATGTTATATTATATTAGATC
The DNA here is from genome assembly GCF_040436345.1 of Pagrus major. Lineage (NCBI taxonomy): Eukaryota > Metazoa > Chordata > Actinopteri > Spariformes > Sparidae > Pagrus > Pagrus major. The sequence continues at coordinate 3,125,987 of NC_133216.1, read as the reverse complement.
ATATTATAATATATTATATTACTTTTTATTATATTATGTTGTACTATGTTATATTACATTATGTTATATTATGTTGTACTATGTTATATTACATTATGTTATATTATGTTATATTACATTATGTTATATTATGTTGTATTATGTTATATTACATTATATTATATTATATCATTATATTATATTATATTATTTATGTTGATGGTGGCCAATTCATGTAAATTGAACATATGTGAACTCAAGAGAAAGATGGAGACAGATTATTGTTATTATTATTACTATTAATAGTAGTACCAGTAGTATTAGTATCTGATTATTAGAAGCTTTGTTGTTGTTGTTGTTGTTGTTGTTTAGAGGTGACATAAAATATGAAAATAAATAAAAAGAGGGGTAACACTTCATAACATCATTAAAAATTGATTAAATTTATAGTTAATTAAACTTTAGTTAATAGTTATTTCACTGCTAACAAAACATGCTTTATTAACAACTGTAAATGTTGATAAACATCAGTTGCAACTTTATAATTTCCATCCAAATAATGTTTACAGATGAACTGCACAGTATTTATTAACATTTACAAAGTATTATCAACCTCAGTTGCCACATAACAATAAACAAGAGCTTAATAAAGGGTTTGTAAAACATCTGATTGTTTGTCAACAGTGGAATAACTATTAACTTCACTTTAATTAACTATACATTTACCATTTATTAATCACGTTCATTAGAAAGTGTTTCCAAAAGAGGTCGTCCCACTAAAGAAAACTAAATGTAATAATGTTATTGATATTGATAGCATGGGAATAAATAGCTAACAGTTATAATATTAATAATGATAATAATAGAAATACTGATGATAGTTTTAAGGATGTCCCCTCAGTTTCTGTATTAGTTTGTGTACAGTGATGTATAATAATAATAATAATATGTATAATGTATATTAACATTATGTTTTTAAGTCATTTTGAACATGTATGCAAGTAATCTTTGAACATTTCACTGAAGGTATATTTTTTAATCTTTTTGCTTAAAATAAAATCTTGTTCTGATGATTATGTGATTTTTGTTTTCAATTACATGTGAAGGAATCTGAGTTGGCTTTTATGCATATATATATATAATAACTGTATCTTGTAGTGTTGTTAGTGCTATATAATTGTTATGATACCTTGGTCTATATCAGTCATCTGTATAAATAAACAATACATGTTGATACCCAGTTTCTACTGTGTTGATTGTTATTTCTGATTGTAATTATTATAAGTAACCCATCTCTCAGTGTGCAAAATATATCTTAAAGTCAGATTAACGCCAACATTCACAAGTATAGTTTTTATCAGTGCCTGTAGTGTTTCGTACGGCAGCGTGTTGCCGCCACGCCACAAAAACACAAACAGTTCAGTATCATGTTATAACGAGAAAAGTTTATTGTTATAATAAAAATGTTCATGTTTTAACATAATAATGTAAAATATCTTTTAGAATATGAAAATATCTTGTTACTACATGAAATGTTTTATAACAATAAGTTGTCACATTATAACAAAAAGTGTTTGCTGTTATAATGTGGTCAGTTTGTATTTCACAATATGAAAATGTCTTGTTATTATGTAAAAACATCTTGTTATAGCATCAAACTTTTCACGTTATAACAAGATACTGAACTGTTTTTCTTTTTGTGGCGTGTCAGCAACACGTTTCTGTAGCTCTGAACTTTGTCTTTTGTATTTAAACTCTTTAAAAGTGTTCAGAAATAGCAGAATGGAAATATTCATCTGTAATATTTTATAATAACCATCATTAATAAATCAACTTTCATTCATAATTATTTCACTGTGAACAAATAATGAACTGCTTCATAAATAATTTGATGACAAATTGCTGCAACTGATGTTTATAATAGTTTGTAAATGATTAATAAAGACTGTGTAGTTCATCTGTAAACATTATTTAGATGATATTATAAAGTTGCCTGATGAACCTCTACAGTTGTTTGATAAATGATGCATAAAGCATCTCATTGTTTATCAGCAGGGAAATAATTATTAACTAAGTTTTAATTAATTATACATTTACCATTCATTAATGATGGTTATTATAAAGTGTTACCTGTTGATCAAACAATCATTTATATGAAATTACTGATTAGAAATGACAAAAAAAGTATCTTGCTGCATTTTATTACTCAGTATTCGTCCTTTTAATGTCCACAAGAAATATTGTTTCTAATTGCACAAAACAAAAGTGACAGAAGTTGTGTGAACAGGCCGGATAGCAGCTTCAGTCGAGGGAAAAGCAGGAAATATCAGTAAACTGGATTATAGCTCCCAAACTTTTATTTTAAGCCTCAACATTTCAGCTTTAACATCCATCTCATCAGGACGGCTTAAATCCCTCCATCACTAACATCTGCTGTGATAAACATACAGGTCCTGATGAGTAAAACACTTTGAAAACCAATATATAACAGAATATTATAGTGATTATTTTCTAAGGGAACTGTCTGTCTGAGTGTGTTTATTTCTCCTCATTAATCTGGGTGCATCTTGTGTTTACTCTCTAATGAGGTTTGTGGATATGATGGGGACACATAAGAACACAAGCAGATGAGCTGCATCTGTTATCAGTCATCTAAACATATGAATATCTACAGTCAGTGCACTTAAAGGATGTGAGCCCATGGCAGCATCCACACACCAGTCAGTGATCCACAGACTGGTTTCACCTCGGACCAGTTTGAACTGGTTGCACAGACTTGTTTGCTGCTCAAAGCGATTCTGTTTTTTGGACCCCGCATCCTCCGGGACAGAGCAGCAGCAGCAGCCCGGCACAGCCGAGGCTCTCATCCACCGGAGGAAGCGAGATTCCTCGGTACAGAGAGAGACAGAGGCCTGGAGGAGGCAGCAGCTGCTCGGGGCACAGCGGAGCCTCTCAGCGGCTGAAGGCGCAGACAGTCCCCGACAGAGAGCGCGGACCTGCCGCCAGCATGACTGCAGACGTGGCGGTGTCTCTGGTGCTGCTCGCGGGGACGCACGAGCTCAGGCTGCTGTCCGAGGTGGGCGGGATCGAGCCTCGACTCGCGCTCACCTTGACGTACCTGGCAGCCGTGATCCACGGGCTCACCTTCAGCGGGGCCATCGGCGACCCCACCGGTGCGCTCGAGCACGCGTACCACGCGAGGCTCTCGGGCTCGTGCGCCCTGCGGCGGATCGCGTGCCAGTTCGCTGCGGCCGCTGCCGCGCGAGCCGCCGTGCCTGTGATCTGGGGTATGGGGTTGTCGGGACTGCACGCGCGCCACAAGCTCCTCGGTTACCGGTGCATCAGCCCCATTCACGCGCCACTGCCCAAGGCCGCCGCAGTGGAGCTCGCGTGCGCCTTTGCGGTTCAGACTGCTGTCACGCACACGCGATCGGTGGAGGAGAAATACCGCGTGCACGCGGTGGCTGCAGCGATCGCAACAGTGGTGTACGCAGGTATGACTGCTCTGTGTTGTTTGTGATGACGTCACGTGAATAATTAACAATAACCTTCATTAATAAATGTTATTGTAGAGTTAATTAAACGTCAGGAGGAGCTCCATGTAGTTTTAGAGAAGAAGTTAAAACTCAGAATTTTAATATTTACAATATTAATGAGGTAATAATACAAACTCAGGAAAATAAGGTCCCCACAACACTGAAGCTAGAAAGGTGGCAGGGTCCGCCACAGATAAACAAGGTAAAGCAGTATAAATTGTGTTGTCCTTTAAGGTCCGTTTGTTTATTCAGTTTGTTCAGTCATGAAAACAAAGAGAGTTTGATTATTTAGTTTGTTTAGGCAGAAAAAAAATCAGCCAATGAAGATCTTTCTCTTCTCATTAACATTTCTTCCCTAAAACTACATAATGCTCCTTTAACAAACAATTGAATGCTTCATAAAACATTTAATAAGCAGCTGTTTATTGTAAAGTTGCAACTGATGTTCATAATACTTTGTAAATGTTATTAAACACTGTGCAGTGAGGTTATGAACATTATCTTGATGGCCATGAGAAAGTTGATGTTTAAAAAGATAAATAACTATTAACTAAAGTTTGATTTACTGTAAATTCATGATTCATTAATGATGGTTTTTATAAAGTGGGACCTTGTTTTCATACTCTTCTTACGGACACAGTCTGAGTCACAATGTGAGGTCAGAGGTCAGCCTGATTCAGTGTGTTGCTGTTTGGCACTTCAGTGGGTCTCTGATCAAATGCAGCAGAATAGAGTGGTGTAACCATGACGTATGTTTGTAGGCTAACGCTGAAGTTAGCATCGCTCTGGTTCCCTCCACAAAAAGCCTACGGGATCTTTCAACTGGATTTTGGATTATTGCAGAAAATAATCTCTGTGACTCTGACAGGTTTTGTTCATCAAGATAATCTTCACAGATGAACACCACTTTTGTGATTTTTAAAGAGCGTAAATTAAATCTCTAGCAGTAAAAAGCTAATGTTAGGCTACAAACAGACGACATCATGGTCACATAACCAAAGTCAGATCAGGGGGAAACCAGGAAGTCGGGATGAGGGGCAGTGGCCTATCAGGAGGCCTGCGGTGAAGGCGGAAACCCTCTGGGACTGCAGAAGCCCTCTGGAGTCTGTTGGCAACGGTGGCGATGGCTGGAACCCTCTGGAGGCCGGCGGTGATGGTGGAAGCACTCTGGACTCGACCGGACCGCTGACGGAGGAGCAGGAACAGGTGTCGGCCAGGCTGCCGACGGAGGAGCACAGGGGCTGGTCAGCCGGACCACTGCCAGGTGTCGGCCACATAGTCGAAGGAGAACCACTGCAGGTGTTGGCCGGGCCACCGTTAATGGAGCTGGGGTGCTGGGCAGGCCTGGCTCCAGGGCACTGGGCAGCAGAACAGCTGGACCTGAACAGCAGATCATGGGGCAAGGACATGGACGTGGACGGGGACGACGTTTTCTTGGCGGGAGCACCTTGTAGGCCAGGCGGGTTCCCAAAAATGGGTCCACTTTGGACTTGTCTGGGGCTGAGGCATGGGCTTCAGCTTGGGCTGGTAGCTGGGCTGGGGCTGAGGCATGGGCTTGGGTTGGTGCGCTGGCAACTACCTGGGAGTCGCTGGTGTCCAGGTTCTCCAATAAAGCCGTTTGTGGTCTGACCAGTGTTTGGAGGTAGATGGGTGCAGTTCTGTTGATGGTCTTGAAGGCCAGTACCATCGTCTTGAATCGGATCCGGGCTGCAACAGGAAGCCAGAAGAGGTCACAGCGGAGGGGGGTCACATGGGAGTGTTTGGGTAGATTGAAAACAAGGTACGCTGCAGCGTTCTGGATATGCTGTACCGGTTAAGTCGCAGAGGCTGGGAGTCCAGCCAAGAGCTAGTTGTAGTAGTCCAGGTGGGAGATGACCAGCACTTGGACCAGGAGTTGCATTGTGTCCTTTGTAAGGAAAGACCAGATGCTGCGGATGTTGTAGAGGGCATATCTGCAGGATTGGGCCACAGCAGTGATGTTGGGAGTGCGGGATAGTTGCAGTCATTCCTCCCAGTCGATGAAGACGATACTGTGACGTCCTCGACAGTGACTGACAGGTTCATGCGAGGGCAGTCTTTCCCCGGGATGAAGAGGAGTTCAGTTTTATGAAGGTTGAGCTTGAGGTGGAGATGTCTACCAGGCATTCCAAGATGTACGTTGGGGAAAAAGAGAAGAACAGTCATCTGCATAACAGTGGTAAGAGAATCCATGTGATGTGATTGCAGAGCCTAGTGATCTGGTGTAGAGTGAGAACAGAAGTGGTCTTAGGACTGAGCCGTGAGGGACACCAGATTACAGAAAGCAGGGTTTGGACAAGGAGCCATTCCTTATGACCTGAAAGGTGCGATTTGTCAGGTATGATGTGAACCAGGTTAGAGCAGCGTCAGCGATGCCAAGTTCAGCCAGAGTGGAGAGGAGGATTTGGTGGCTGACTGTGTCAAACGCAGAAGATGGGTCGAGGAGAATGAGGACGGACGAGTGGGACGAGGCTCTGGCGACACGGAGGGACCCATTCACTGTGAGGAGGGCCGTCTCAGTGGAGTGAGCAGTCCTGAAGCCTGACTGATTGGGGTCAAGGAGGTCGTTTTGTAAAAGAGACCACTCAAAAAAAAAACAGATAGACTTTTAGACGAGGGAACCAAAGTGCAGAAATGCAAACTGATTTCCAGGTTTTAGGACTACAGACTACACCACTCTATAGAGTCTCTTTAGGTTTGTATAGCCTACATAACAAAACAAACAAACAAACAAATGTTTCTGCTTGTGATGCAGACTAAGTGAAATAACTGCAGCTCATTTATGGAAATGAAATGTGACACTGCTGCCCTGAGGAATGACAGCAAGCTGACTTTCTGCAACAGCCATCTGACACTCAGTATACAAACTGGGTAGAAACAGTGTTTGTGATGTGCGGCAGTGTTGCAACATCGTCCTTCTCAGAACTCACTATCTGAAGATTTGTACCCGATAACAGAAGATTTCCTGAAAACATAGCGTGGCTGTACTTATCTCCAAAATCTGAACGTTTCATGAGCTAAGAAAGTTCATCAGTGACAAATAAAAAAACATCCTTCTCTCATGTTTTTCCTCACCCCTGGCCCTAATACTCCTCCGTATAAAACAGCCATGTTTTCAGCTTTGTGGCGATGCATTTTTCAGGCGATTCAATGACTTTGTTAAAGGTTTGTTTGGCTTCAGAAATACGAGAACCGTCTCAGCTCATAACGGAGCACTTGTTACACTATGTTAGACGAGGTGAGGACCCAAACGCAGACAACACACAGGAGGCAGGAAATAGGGGAACCAAAAGTGAGCTTTGATAAAATAAAGCTGAAAATACAAAACACAAGAAATCTATACAAACCAAAGATGAGTCACTAGGACCAAAAAACAAAGTAGCAACTAAAAAGCTTAAACAAAGTGCAACAGAAAAGCAAAGTTCAAATCAAACGAGAAACAAGAAACCAAACTCAGAAACCAAAACGGGAGGCAACACTGGGAAGAAATGCTGGGAGGCAACACAGGGGAAGACGGACCGAGACAGAGTAACATTTAACAACACGGAAGGCAAAGATTTACACAGGACACAGAACACGGATATATTTCTTCTAACACGTGTCACACATGTCTGATTACATGTTACAAGAAATAATGCAAATAATGAAACCTCTCAGGAGCCATGGTGTAACAGCATGTCACTAGTCTGGGGACTTCTGTTTAGATGAATCTTGCAGTAAACTCAAGTTAACACCTTAAATGTGTCTAAAAGTCATTTCACAACATGTGTCTAATCTGTTGAGGTTGGATTTCTTGGTACAGAGCCTAATGCGTCAACGTTTCCTATGATGATGAGATAAAGAAGTCACGTTCCTCCAATCACAAGCTGCTGATGAGGGTTGATGTAATGTAGAGATAATCAGGTGAGAGGTGTCAGTGTTTGCTCGTCCTCAGAGCAGAATGGCTGCAGTCACAGAGCTCTCCTTCCTGCTGTTTGCTCTCATCAACAACATTCATGCAGAAGAACGTATCGTCATCGTAGAGGAACGGGACTCTTTCACCTTCAGCCTCCCCGAGGAGGCCAACTCCTGCCTGATCTCCAGATTTGTTGGTGAGGAGAAGCTCGTCCTGTGGAATACCTCTGCCCTCTGGTCCCAGAACTCCACAGTATCTTACAGGATCCAGAACCTGATGCACTCAGACTCCGGCCAGTACCAAGTGGAGTGTTGGGGCAACGTGACATATGAGAAAAACATCACTATCATTGTTTGTAGTACGATGAATAGATACAAAGGTTTCCGTGTGACAGTTGGAGAAACAGTGGACCTGCTATGTGAGGGAGCGGCTGACAATCTGGACATCCAGTGGCTCAAGGGTGAGTCTAGATATAGGAACATTTGGACAAGAGTTTTTGGGGACAGTGTAACATCGGTGATGAACAATGTTAAAGGAAGATCCCAAGTGGTGAAAACCTCATCAGGACTTCGTATTTACAACCTCACGTTAACACGGTTCAGATGGTACAGCTGTCTGGTGATGAACCAACAGCAGTGTGTCAGCAGTCACATTGTAGTGTTAAACCTACCATTGGAGATGATCCTCCACACAGTGGGAGAGACAGCTGTGTTACAGTGCCCTGCCGCTGATTTCACTGACGACCAGCCCCCACTTTGGAAAACGTTCAATAGGATATACTCCAACTCAGAGGTGGGCAGAAACTACTCACTGGTGCTTTCATCGCTTCAGTTAAATCACTCAGGTATATACACGTGTGAAATCTACAACCATGTTCAACAGTATTTCCTGTTCGTGTGCCCCAAATCTGGCCCACCTGCTGTCGAGCTCTTCTCAGAAGGAGACAATGTCACTTTCAGATGCAGAGGTTGGGAAGAGGGTGAGCAGCAAGAATGGTTCATCAAGTCAAACCAAACAGAAGGCAGACGCTTGAGTAGATTTAATTTAGCATCTGATTCTGATCTGAAGACCAGACTGAACATATTTGATGATGATGGCTTGTTGATTCTCTCTAATGTCTCACTGGAAGACACAGGAGAGTACTGGTGTGCTGTTCTTGACTCAGATTACCAGTGTTTGTCATCAACCAAAACTCTTCTGAAGTTCAGAGAGCCCTCTGGGATGGACTTCACCCTCTACACGGTGAGGTCCTCACTGCTCCCTGGTCTGCTGGTGATCCTCTGTGTTGTTGTGGTCGCTGTGAACCAGAGGACCAGGAGAGGAGAGCAGCGTTCAGCTCAGACAGACAGTTAATAAACAAACTGTGTGTTCATACTTACTCATCATCATGGTTTATCACCTATTGTAGATGTAAGTACTCATTTCTCTTCATCTTTAATACAGGATGTTCTATATTATATTATATTATATTATATTATATTAAATTATATTATATCATTATATTATATTATATTATATTATATTATATTATATTATATTATATTATTTATGTTGATGGTGGCCAATTCATGCAAAATTTAACATATTTGAACTTGAGAGAAAGATGGAGACAGATTATTGTTATTATTATTACTATTAATAGTAGTACCAGTAGTATTAGTATCTGATTATTAGAAGTGTTGTTGTTGGTGTTGTTGTTGTTGTTTAGAGGTGACATAAAATATGAAAATAAATAAAAAGAGGGGTAACACTTCATAATAACATCATTAAAAAATGATTACATTTATAGTCAATTAAACTATTAAATTAAATGTTATGTTATATTATATTATATTATATTATGTTATATTATATTATATTATATTATATTATATTATACTATATTATATTATATTATATTACTTATATTATATTACTTACATATTATATATATTATATTTAGTTAATAGTTATTTCACTGCTAACAAAACATGCTTTATTAACAACTGTAAATGTTGATAAACATCAGTTGTAACTTTATAATGTCCATCCAAATAATGTTTACAGATGAACTGCACAGTATTTATTAACATTTACAAAGTATTATCAACATCAGTTGCCACGTAACAATAAACAAGTGCTTAATAAAGGGTTTGTAAAACATCTGATTGTTTGTCAACAGTGGAATAACTATTAACTTCACTTTAATTAACTATACATTTACCATTTATTAATCACGTTCATTAGAAAGTGTTTCCAAAAGAGGTCGTCGCAATAAAGAAAACTAAATGTAATAATGTTATTGATATTGATAGCATGGGAATAAATAGCTAACAGTTATATTATTAATAATGATAATAATAGAAATACTGATGATAGTTTTAAGGATGTCCCCTCAGTTTCTGTATTAGTTTGTGTACAGTGATGTATAATAATAATAATATGTATAATGTATAATAACATTATGTTTTTAAGTCATTTTTAACATGTATGCAAGTAATCTTTGAACATTTCACTGAAGGTATATTTTTTAATCTTTTTGCTTAAAATAAAATCTTGTTCTGATGATTATGTGATTTTTGTTTTCAATTACATGTGAAGGAATCTGAGTTGGCTTTTATGCATATATATATATATAATAACTGTATCTTGTAGTGTTGTTAGTGCTATATAATTGTTATGATACCTTGGTCTATATCAGTCATCTGTATAAATAAACAATACATGTTGATACCCAGTTTTTACTGTGTTGATTGTTATTTCTGATTGTAATTATTATAAGTAACCCATCTCTCAGTGTGCAAAATATATCTTAAAGTCAGATTAACTCCAACGTTCACAAGTATAGTTTTTATCAGTGCCTGTAGTGTTTCGTACGGCAGCGTGTTGCCGCCACGCCACAAAAACACAAACAGTTCAGTATCATGTTATAACGTGAAAAGTTTATTGTTATAATAAAAATGTTCATGTTTTAACATGATGATGTAAAATATCTTTTATAATATGAAAATATCTTGTTACTACATGAAATGTTTTATAACAATAAGTTGTCACATTATAACAGAAGTGTTTGCTGTTATAATGTGATCAGTTTGTATTTCACAATATGAAAATGTCTTGTTATTATGTAAAAACATCTTGTTATAGCATCAAACTTTTCACGTTATAACAAGATACTGAACTGTTTTTCTTTTTGTGGCGTGTCAGCAACACGTTTCTGTAGCTCTGAACTTTGTCTTTTGTATTTAAACTCTTTAAAAGTGTTCAGAAATAGCAGAATGGAAATATTCATCTGTAATATTTTATAATAACCATCATTAATAAATCAACTTTCATTCATAATTATTTCACTGTTAACAAATAATGAACTGCTTCATAAACAATTTAATGACAAATTGTTGCAACTGATGTTTATAATAGTTTGTAAATGATTAATAAAGACTGTGTAGTTCATCTGTAAACATTATTTAGATGATATTATAAAGTTGCCTGATGAACCTCTACAGTTGTTTGATAACTGATGCATAAAGCATCTCATTGTTTATCAGCAGGGAAATAATTATTAACTAAGTTTTGATTAATTATACATTTACCATTCATTAATGATGGTTATTATAAAGTGTTACCTGTTGATCAAACAATCATTTATATGAAATAACTGATTAGAAATGACAAATATAATCAGGTTAAAAAGAGTTGTTATCATTTTAAATATAATTGGAACATTTAACTGTTTTTATTGTTTTTTTATATTTCATAAATTAAATAAAAAAAATTTAAAAAACGTATTTGCTGCATTTTATTACTCAGTATTCGTCCTTTTAATGTCCACAATAAATATTGTTTTCTAAATGCACAAAATAAAAGTGACAGAAGTTGTGTGAACAGGCCGGATAGCAGCTTCAGTCGAGGAAAAAGCTGAAAAAAAAAGGAATCGTCTGAGTCACAATGTGAGGTCAGAGGTCAGCCTGATTCAGTGTGTTGCTGTTTGGCACTTCAGTGGGTCTCTGATCAAATGCAGCAGAATAGAGTGGTGTAGCCATGACGTGTGTTTGTAGGCTCACGCTGAAGTTAGCATCGCTCTGGTTCCCTCCACAAAAAGCCTACAGGATCTTTCAAATGGATTTTGAATTATTGCAGAAAATAATCTCTGTGACTCTGACAGGTTTTGTTCATCAAGATAATCTTCACAGATAAACACCACTTTTGTGATTTTTGAAGCGTAAGTTAAATCTCTAGCAGTAAAAAGCTAATGTTAGACTACAAACGGACGACATCACGGTCACATGATCATGTTACGCAGGGTCGAGGTGAAGTCTGAACAAGTGAGTCTTGAGTCATTTGCGGAAGATGGCGATTGATTCTGCTGTCCTGACATTGGTCGGGAGGTAGTTCCACCACTGAGGCGCCAGAACAGAGAAGAGTCGTGACTTTGCTGGGCGATCTTTGTTTGCTCTCAGCGATGGCAGTACCAGCCGGCCAGCTGATGTAGTGGAGCAAAGTGCTCGCGTTGGGTCTTGTGGTCTGACCAGTGTTTGAAGGTAGATGGGTGCAGTTCCGTTGAGTGGCCAGCACCATCAACTTGAATCAGAGCCGGGCTGCAACAGGAAGCCAGTGGAGGTCACGGCGGAGGGGGTCACATGGGAGTACTTGGGTAGTTTGAAAACAAGGCGCGCTGCAGCTTTCTGGATACGTTGCAAATGTTTAGTTTCAGAGGCTGGAGTCCAGCCAAGAGAGAGTTGCAGTAGTCCAAGTGGGAGATGACCAGCACTTTGACCAGGAGTTGCGTTGCGTCCTTCGTGAGGAAAGACCGGATCCTGCGGCTGTTGGAGAAGACAAGTCTGCAGGATTGGGCCACAGCAGTGATGTTGGGGTGTGGGATAGTCTGTCGTAGAGGATTACGCCCAGGTTCCTCCCAGTCGATGAAGGCGATACTGTGATGTCCTCGACAGTGACTGACAGGTTCATGCAAGGCCAGTCTTTCCCCGGGATGAAGAGGAGTTCAGTTTTATGAAGGTTGAGCTTGAGGTGGAGATGTCTGCCAGATATTCCAAGATGTGCGCTGGGGAAAAAGAGAAGAACAGTTGGGTGTCATCTGCATAACAGTGGTAAGAGAATCCATGTGATGTGATTGCAGAGCCTAGTGATCTGGTGTAGAGTGAGAACAGAAGTGGTCTTAGGACTGAGCCGTGAGGGACACCAGATTACAGAAAGCAGGGTTTGGACAAGGAGTCATTCCTTATGACCTGAAAGGTGCGATTTGTCAGGTATGATGTGAACCAGGTTAGAGCAGCGTCAGCGATGCCAAGTTCAGCCAGAGTGGAGAGGAGGATTTGGTGGCTGACTGTGTCAAACGCAGAAGATGGGTCGAGGAGAATGAGGACGGACGAGTGGGACGAGGCTCTGGCGACACGGAGGGACTCAGTCACTGCGAGGAGGGCCGTCTCAGTGGAGTGAGCAGTCCTGAAGCCTGACTGATTGGGGTCAAGGAGGTTGTTTTGTGAAAGATACCAATTAAAAAAAACCCACATAGACTTTTAGACGAGGGAACCAAAGTGCAGAAATGCAAACTGATTTCCAGGTTTTAGGACTACAGACTACACCACTCTATAGAGTCTCTTTAGGTTTGTATAGCCTACATAACAAAACACAAAACAAAGGAACAAATGTTTTCTGTTTGTGACGCAGACTAAGTGACCAAACCTGGCCCACCTGCTGTCGAGCTCTTCTCAGAAGGAGACAATGTCACTTTCAGATGCACAGGTTGGGAAGAGGGTGAGTGGCACTACTGGTTCATCAAGTCAAACCAAAAAGAAGGCAGACTCTTGAGTAGATTTAATTTAGCATCTGATTCTGATCTGAAGACCAGACTGAACATATTTGATGATGATGGCTTGTTGATTCTCTCTAATGTCTCACTGGAAGACACAGGAGAGTACTGGTGTGCTGTTCTTGACCCAGATGACCAGTGTGTGTCATCAAACAAAACTCTTCTGAAGTTCAGAGAGCCCTCTGGGATGGACTTCACCCTCTACACGGTGAGGTCCTCACTGCTCCCTGGTCTGCTGGTGATCCTCTGTGTTGTTGTGGTCGCTGTGAACCAGAGGACCAGGAGAGGAGAGCAGCGTTCAGCTCAGACAGACAGTTAATAAACAAACTGTGTGTTCATACTTACTCATCATCATGGTTTATCACCTATTGTAGATGTAAGTACTCATTTCTCTTCATCTTTAATACAGGATGTTCAATATTATATTATATTATATTATATTATATTATATTATGTTATGTTATGTTATGTTATGTTATGTTATGCTATGTTATGTTATATTATATTATATTATATTATATTATGTTGTATTATGTTACATTACATTACATTAGATGAAATTATATGAAATCATATTATATTATAAAATATGAAAATTAATAAAAAGAGGGGTAACACTTTGTAATAACATCATTAAAAATTGATTGAATTTATAGTTAATTAAACTTTAGTTAATAGTTATTTCACTGCTAACAAAACATGCTTTATTAACAAATGTAAATGCTGATAAACATCAGTTGCAACTTTATAATTTCCATCCAAATAATGTTTACAGATGAACTGCACAGTATTTATTAACATTTACAAAGTATTATCAACATCAGTTGCCACGTAACAATAAACAAGTGCTTAATAAAGGGTTTGTAAAACATCTGATTGTTTGTCAACAGTGGAATAACTATTAACTTCACTTTAATTAACTATACATTTACCATTTATTAATCACGTTCATTAGAAAGTGTTTCCAAAAGAGGTCGTCGCAATAAAGAAAACTAAATGTAATAATGTTATTGATATTGATAGCATGGGAATAAATAGCTAACAGTTATATTATTAATAATGATAATAATAGAAATACTGATGGTAGTTTTAAGGATATCCTCTCAGTTTCTGTATTAGTTTGTGTACAGTGATGTATAATAATAATAATATGTATAATGTATAATAACATTATGTTTTTAAGTCATTTTTAACATGTATGCAAGTAATCTTTGAACATTTCACTGAAGGTCTTTTTTTAATCTTTTTGCTTAAAATAAAATCTTGTTCTGATGATTGTGTGATTTTTGTTTTCAATTACATGTGAAGGAATCTGAGTTGGCTTTTATGCATATATATATATAATAACTGTATCTTGTAGTGTTGTTAGTGCTATATAATTGTTATGATACCTTGGTCTATGTCAGTCATCTGTATAAATACACAATACATGTTGATACCCAGTTTTTACTGTGTTGGTTGTTATTTCTGATTGTAATTATTATAAGTAACCCATCTCTCAGTGTGCAAAATATATCTTAAAGTCAGATTAACTCCAACAAGTATAGTTTTTATCAGTGCCTGTAGTGTTTCGTACGGCAGCGTGTTGCCGCCACGCCACAAAAACACAAACAGTTCAGTATCATGTTATAACGTGAAAAGTTCATTGTTATAATAAAAATGTTCATGTTTTAACATAATAATGTAAAATATCTTTTATAATGTGAAAATATCTTGTTACTACATGAAATGTTTTATAACAATAAGTTGTCACATTATAACAGAAGTGTTTGCTGTTATAATGTGATCAGTTTGTATTTCACAATATGAAAATGTCTTGTTATTATGTAAAAACATCTTGTTATAGCATCAAACTTTTCACGTTACAACAAGATACTGAACTGTTTTTCTTTTTGTGGCGTGTCAGCAACACGTTTCTGTAGCTCTGAACTTTGTCTTTTGTATTTAAACTCTTTAAAAGTGTTCAGAAATAGCAGAATGGAAATATTCATCTGTAATATTTTATAATAACCATCATTAATAAATCAACTTTCATTCATAATTATTTCACTGTAAACAAATAATGAACTGCTTCATAAACAATTTAATGACAAATTGTTGCAACTGATGTTTATAATAGTTTGTAAATGATTAATAAAGACTGTGTAGTTCATCTGTAAACATTATTTAGATGATATTATAAAGTTGCCTGATGAACCTCTACAGTTGTTTGATAAATGATGCATAAAGCATCTCATTGTTTATCAGCAGGGAAATAATTATTAACTAAGTTTTAATTAACTATACATTTACCATTCATTAATGATGGTTATTATAAAGTGTTACCTGTTGATCAAACAATCATTTATATGAAATAACTGATTAGAAATGACAAATACAATCAGGTTTAAAAGAGCTGTTATCATTTTAAATTTACTTGGAACATTTTACTGTTTTTATTGTTTTTATTATACTTGATAAATTAAATTTAAAAAATTTACAAAACGTATTTGCTGCATTTTATTACTCAGTATTCGTCCTTTTAATGTCCACAATAAATATTGTTTTCTAAATGCACAAAATAAAAGTGACAGAAGTTGGCCGGATAGCAGCTTCAGTCGAGGAAAAAGCTGAAAAAAAAGGAATTGTCTGAGTCACAATGTGAGGTCAGAGGTCAGCCTGATTCAGTGTGTTGCTGTTTGGCACTTCAGTGGGTCTCTGATCAAATGCAGCAGAATAGAGTGGTGTAGCCATGAGGTGTGTTTGTAGGCTAACGCTGAAGTTAGCAACGCCCTGGTTCCCTCCACAAAAAGCCTACGGGATCTTTCAAATGGATTTTTGATTATTGCAGAAAATAATCTCTGTGACTCTGACAGATTTGTTCATCAAGATAATCTTCACAGATGAACACCACTTTTGTGATTTTTGAAGCGCAAATTAAATCTCTAGCAGTAAAAAGCTAATGTTAGGCTACAAACAGACGACATCACGGTCACGTGACTTAAACGTCACGACCACTGAGCGTCTTACTGCACAATTACTATGCAGGTTTTCTATAAACTGATCAATGTACAAGTTGTAAAGTCAGAGTTAGAATAGTGTGTAACTTCAATGGGCCTGTGAAGACAGACTAGTAGACGAGTCTCGCTGTGATGATGTTTAATGTCCCCGACAACCTCTGTAGTCTCTTTAAGACACTTGTTAGTAACTGCCGTTGTTAACACACGTAAGAGCTTTATAACTAAATTGTGGCACATTCAATGATGTATTTTATGTCGTACAACAAAAAGTGTAAATATCTTCAGCCTCCAGTAACTACACACCTTATTTCAGGCAACCAATTAAAAAACCGCACATAGACTTTTAGACGAGGGAACCAAAGTGCAAACTGGTTTCCAGGTTTTAGGACTACAGACTACACCACTCTATAGAGTCTCTTTAGGTACTCTGAGGGAAATTCTCTAAAGTCCCTTATATTATTTTGATGTGTTATTGTTGCTTATGTAACTTAACAAATATAGATATGTGTAGACTTAGACTTTTCTTTATTGTCATTCAAAAGTACCCCTCACAGTGCAGATCAGAACGATATTTTGTTGCATTTGGCTCAGTATAGCGCAGGATAATGACAGCAGCAAGTATTTACAATAAATAAATTAAATAAAAACTGTAGTCATAAATACTATAATATAAAACATAAAAATATATATTGCACAGTGTGTATTATTATATTGCAGTCAAGTGAAGCAGTCCTGAGTGGGTGTGTGAGGGAGGATTTTAGTTTGTGTTCAGCAGTCTTATGGCTTGTGGGAAGAAGCTGTTGTAGAACCTGGCTGTTCTGCTTCGAAGGCTGCAGAACCTCTTTCCAGAGTCCAGCAGCGAGAACAGTCCATGGTGGGGGTGGGAGGTGTCTCTGCTGATGTTATGAAGCCCTGATCGGGCAGCGTTTCTTTGCAGTGACTTGGATGGGAGGAAGAGAAGTCCCGATGATTTCCTCTACTGTCCTCACCACCCTGCAGGGTCTTCCTGTCAGAGCACTGCAGGCTCCTGACCAGACAGGGATGCAGCTGGTCAGTATGCTCTCTATAGTGCCTCTGTAGAAGGTGGTCAGAATTGGAGGGGGGAGGTGTGCTCTCTTCATCAAACTTCACAATGTGGTTAGTGGTGGACCTGGCACTACAGTCGTGCGGGCTGAGGACGCAGTCTTGAGGGGAGCCGGTGCTGAGGGAGATGACACTGGAGGCGTTGTTGCCCACCCGCACATACTGGGGTCTGTTTGAGAGGAAGTCAAGCAGCCAGTTACACAGGGGGCTGCTGAAGCCAAGGGGGGGGCAGTTTGCTCACCAGATGCTGCAGGATGATGGTATTGAATGCCGAGCTGAAGTCCAGAAACAACATTTGCACGTGTGTTCCTCCCTTCCAGATGTTTTAGGGTGAAAACTTGTGCCTGTGGGCCTCCTGCATGGTTTCTGTCTAGTGACAGTTATATGGTTGCAGAGCATGTATGGTATAAGGCTGTGAAAACTAACCTAAGTAGGAACTCGGTTAAGGAGTTCATCCTGAAGGTGTTCGTGTCACTTCTTCTGTGTATCTTTGTTCTGACAATGGTTGATGTATGACACATAAACTATGGAACGTACATGTATGCTAAGATTATGTTTAACCTAATCTGGATGTGGAGATGTTGGAGTGTTATTTTAAGTGAGTTCACTTGTAACCTTGTGACTGCTGCAATTGTGTGTATGGGTTCTACTATTATAAAGGATGAGGAGAGACTGCCTCTCTTCAGTCATCATCTACACTTAAAACCAGAAGTTTACATACACTGTATAAAAAGACACATAACCAACATAACACAGAAATGTGCGTATCAACCCCAGAACAAAAGCAAAAGACCTTGTGAAGATGCTGGCTGAAGCTGTCAAGAGAGTGTCATTATCCACAGTGAAACGAGTCCTGTACCGACATGGGCTGAAAGGCCACTCAGCGAGGAAGAAGCCATTACTCCAAAATCAACATTAAAAAGCCAGATTACAGTTTGCAAATGCACACAGGGACAAAGACCTTAATTTTTGGAGACATGTCCTGTGGTCTGATGAAACTAAAATTGAACTGTTTGCCCATAATGAACATTGTTACATTTGGAGGGAAAAGGCCTGAGAACACCATCCCAACTGTGGAGTACGGGGGTGGCAGCATCATGTTGTGGGGGCGTTTTGCTGCAGGAGGGACATACTAATGAAATTTATGTAAACTTCTGATTTTGAAGAAGGTAATAAAAAATTGTCTTAAAAATGATCTCTCTCATTATTCTGGCATTCAGCAAATAGAAATAATTTTGTTAATCCTTCTGGTAAACTTCTGGTTTCGACTGTATGTGCCGCTGATGTGTGACTCTTGCTTGCAAGTAATAAAGAACTTCTAGAAAAGAAATATTGTGTCAAACTTAGTGTTTGACCAACTCTCATCTGCACTAGACAAGCGACTGATTTTCAGTTGCCACAACAGTTCGTACAGCCTACATAACAAAACACAAAACAAAGGAACAAATGTTTTCTGTTTGTGACGCAGACTAAGTGAAATAACTGCAGCTCATTTATGGAAATGAAATGTGACACTGCTGCCCTGAGGAATGACAGTAAGCTGACTTTCTGCAACAGCCATCTGACACTCAGTATACAAACTGGGTAGAAACAGTGTTTGTGATGTGCGGCAGTGTTGCAACATCGTCCTTCTCAGGACTCACTATCTGAAGATTTGTACCCGATAACAGAAGATTTCCTGAAAACATAGTGTGGCTGTACTTATCTCCAAAATCTGAACGTTTCATGAGCTAAAAAAGTTCATCAGTGACAAATAAAAAAACATCCTTCTCTCATGTTTTTCCTCACCCCTGGCCCTAATACTCCTCCGTATAAAACAGCCATGTTTTCAGCTTTGTGGCGATGCATTTTTCAGGCGATTCAATGACTTTGTTAAAGGTTTGTTTGGCTTCAGAAATACGAGAACCGTCTCAGCTCATAACGGAGCACTTGTTACACTATGTTAGACGAGGTGAGGACCCAAACGCAGACAACACACAGGAGGCAGGAAATAGGGGAACCAAAAGTGAGCTTTGATAAAATAAAGCTGAAAATACAAAACACAAGAAATCTATACAAACCAAAGATGAGTCACTAGGACCAAAAAACAAAGTAGCAACTAAAAAGCTTAAACAAAGTGCAACAGAAAAGCAAAGTTCAAATCAAACGAGAAACAAGAAACCAAACTCAGAAACCAAAACGGGAGGCAACACTTGGAAGAAATGCTGGGAGGCAACACAGGGGAAGACGGACCAAGACAGAGTAACATTTAACAACACGGAAGGCAAAGATTTACACAGGACACAGAACACGGATATATTTCTTCCAACACGTATCACACATGTCTGATCACATGTTACAAGAAATAATGCAAATAATGAAACCTCTCAGGAGCCATGGTGTAACAGCATGTCACTAGTTTGGGGACTTTAAAGTTAACACCTTTAATGTGTCTAAAAGTCACTTCACAACATGTGTCTAATCTGTTGAGGTTGGATTTCTTGGTACAGAGCCTAATGCGTCAACGTTTCCTATGATGATGAGATAAAGAAGTCAAGTTCCTCCAATCACAAGCTGCTGATGAGGGTTGATGTAGAGGTTATAGGGTGAGAGGTGTCAGTGTTTGCTCGTCCTCAGAGCAGAATGGCTGCAGTCACAGAGCTCTCCTTCCTGCTGTTTGCTCTCATCAACAACATTCATGCAGAAGAACGTATCGTCGTCAGACAGGAACGGGGCTCTTTCACCTTCAGACTCCCCGAGGAGGCCAACTACTGCCTGATCTCCAGATTTGTTGGTGAGGAGAAGCTCGTCCTGTGGAATACCTCTGCCCTCTGGTCCCAGAACTCCACAGTACATGAAGACTTGAAACATCGACTGTCAGTTGTCAGCAGAGACAATACTTCTTCTTACAGGATCCAGAACCTGACCCACTCAGACTCCGGCCAGTACCAAGAGGAGTGTTGGGGAAACGTGACATATGAGAAAAACATCACTATCATTGTTTGTAGTACGATGAATGGATACAAAGATGTTGATGTGACAGTTGGAGAAACAGTGGACCTGCCATGTGAGGGAGCGGCTGACAATCTGGACATCCAGTGGCTCAAGGGTGAGTCTGAATATGTGGACGACATTTGGACAAGACTTTTTGGGGACAGTGTAACATCGGTGATGGACAATGTTAAAGGAAGATCCCAAGTGGTGAAAACCTCATCAGGACTTCGTATTTACAACCTCACATTAACACAGATCAGATTGTACAGCTGTCTGGTGATGAACCAACAGCAGTGTGTCAGCAGTCACCCTGTAGTGTTAGACCTACCATTGGAGATTATCCTCCACACAGTGGGAGAGACAGCTGTGTTACAGTGCCCTGCCGCTGTTTTCACTGACGACCAGCCCCCACTTTGGACAACGAGTAATAGGATAACCTCCAGCTCTGTCTCAGAGGGGCGCAGAAACTACTCACTGGTGCTTTCATCGCTTCAGTTAAATCACACAGGTTCATACAGGTGTGAAATCTACAACCATGTTCAACGGTATGACCTGTTCGTGTGCCCCAAATCTGGCCCACCTGCTGTCGAGCTCTTCTCAGAAGGAGACAATGTCACTTTCAGATGCAGAGGTTGGGAAGAGGGTAGGTGGCACTTCTGGTTCATCAAGTCAAACCAAACAGAAGGCAGACTCTTGAGTGAATTTAATTTAGCATCTGATTCTGATCTGAAGAGCAGACTGAACATATTTAAAGATGATGGCTTGTTGATTCTCTCTAATGTCTCACTGGAAGACACAGGAGAGTACTGGTGTGCTGTTCTTGAATCAGATTACCAGTGTTTGTCATCAGCCAAAACTCTTCTGAAGGTCAGAGAGCCCTCTGGGATGGACTTCACCCTCTACATGGTGAGGTCCTCACTGCTCCCTGGTCTGCTGGTGATCCTCTGTGTTGTTGTGGTCGCTGTGAACCAGAGGACCAGGAGAGGAGAGCAGCGTTCAGCTCAGACAGACACTTAATAAACAAACTGTGTGTTCATACTTACTCATCATCATGGTTTATCACCTATTGTAGATGTAAGTACTCATTTCTCTTCATCTTTAATACAGGATGTTCTATATTATATTATATTATATTATATTATATTATATTATATTATATTATATTATATTATGTTATATTATATTATATTGTGTTATATTATATTATATTATATTGTGTTATGTTATGTTCTATTATATTATGTTATATTGCATTGTATTATATTATAATATATTATATTATGTTATGTTATGTTATGTTATGTTATGTTGTGTTGTGTTGTGTTGTGTTATGTTATGTTATATTATATTATATTATAATATATTATATTATGTTATGTTATGTTATGTTTGTTGTGTTGTGTTGTGTTGTGTTATGTTATGTTATGTTATGTTATATTATATTATATTATATTATAATATAATATATTATAATATGTTATGTTATGTTGTGTTGTGTTATGTTATATTATATTATATTATATTAAATCATATTATATTATGTTGTGTTATATTATATATGTTGATTCATGCAAATTGAACATATGTGAACTTGAGAGAAAGATGGAGACAGATTATTGTTATTATTATTCCTATTAATAGTAGTACCAGTAGTATTAGTATCTGATTGTTAGAAGTATTGTTGTTGTTGTTGTTGTTGTTTAGAGGTGACATAAAATATGAAAATAAATAAAAAAAGGGGTAACACTTCATAATAACATCATTAAAAAGTGATTAAATTTATAGTTAATTAAACTTTAGTTAATAGTTATTTCACTGCTAACAAAACATGCTTTATTAACAACTGTAAATGTTGATAAACATCAGTTGCAACTTTATAATGTCCATCCAAATAATGTTTACAGATGAACTGCACAGTATTTATTAACATTTACAAAGTATTATCAACATCAGTTGCCACGTAACAATAAACAAGTGCTTAATAAAGGGTTTGTAAAACATCTGATTGTTTGTCAACAGTGGAATAACTATTAACTTCACTTTAATTAACTATACATTTACCATTTATTAATCACGTTCATTACAAAGTGTTTCCAAAAAAGGTCGTCGCAATAAAGAAAACTAAATGTAATAATGTTATTGATATTGGTAGCATGGGAATAAATAGCTAACAGTTATATTATTAATAATGATAATAATAGAAATACTGATGGTAGTTTTAAGGATGTCCCCTCAGTTTCTGTATTAGTTTGTGTACAGTGATGTATAATAATAATAATATGTATAATGTATAATAACATTATGTTTTTAAGTCATTTTTAACATGTATGCAAGTAATCTTTGAACATTTCACTGAAGGTCTTTTTTTAATCTTTTTGCTTAAAATAAAATCTTGTTCTGATGATTGTGTGATTTTTGTTTTCAATTACATGTGAAGGAATCTGAGTTGGCTTTTATGCATATATATATATAATAACTGTATCTTGTAGTGTTGTTAGTGCTATATAATTGTTATGATACCTTGGTCTATATCAGTCATCTGTATAAATAAACAATACATGTTGATACCCAGTTTCTACTGTGTTGATTGCTATTTCTGATTGTAATTATTATAAGTAACCCATCTCTCAGTGTGCAAAATATATCTTAAAGTCAGATTAACTCCAACAAGTATAGTTTTTATCAGTGCCTGTAGTGTTTCGTACGGCAGCGTGTTGCCGCCACGCCACAAAAACACAAACAGTTCAGTATCATGTTATAACGTGAAAAGTTCATTGTTATAATAAAAATGTTCATGTTTTAACATAATAATGTAAAATATCTTTTATAATGTGAAAATATCTTGTTACTACATGAAATGTTTTATAACAATAAGTTGTCACATTATAACAGAAGTGTTTGCTGTTATAATGTGATCAGTTTGTATTTCACAATATGAAAATGTCTTGTTATTATGTAAAAACATCTTGTTATAGCATCAAACTTTTCACGTTATAACAAGATACTGAACTGTTTTTCTTTTTGTGGCGTGTCAGCAACACGTTTCTGTAGCTCTGAACTTTGTCTTTTGTATTTAAACTCTTTAAAAGTGTTCAGAAATAGCAGAATGGAAATATTCATCTGTAATATTTTATAATAACCATCATTAATAAATCAACTTTCATTCATAATTATTTCACTGTAAACAAATAATGAACTGCTTCATAAACAATTTAATGACAAATTGTTGCAACTGATGTTTATAATAGTTTGTAAATGATTAATAAAGACTGTGTAGTTCATCTGTAAACATTATTTAGATGATATTATAAAGTTGCCTGATGAACCTCTACAGTTGTTTGATAAATGATGCATAAAGCATCTCATTGTTTATCAGCAGGGAAATAATTATTAACTAAGTTTTAATTAACTATACATTTACCATTCATTAATGATGGTTATTATAAAGTGTTACCTGTTGATCAAACAATCATTTATATGAAATAACTGATTAGAAATGACAAATATAATCAGGTTAGAAAGAGCTGTTATCATTTTAAATATAATTGGAACATTTAACTGTTTTTATAGTTTTTTTATATTTCATAAATTAAATTAAAAAAATTTAAAAAACGTATTTGCTGCATTTTATTACTCAGTATTCGTCCTTTTAATGTCCACAATAAATATTGTTTTCTAAATGCACAAAATAAAAGTGACAGAAGTTGTGTGAACAGGCCGGATAGCAGCTTCAGTCGAGGAAAAAGCTGAAAAAAAAGGAATTGTCTGAGTCACAATGTGAGGTCAGAGGTCAGCCTGATTCAGTGTGTTGCTGTTTGGCACTTCAGTGGGTCTCTGATCAAATGCAGCAGAATAGATTGGTGTAGCCAAGACGTGTGTTTGTAGGCTAACGCTGAAGTTAGCATCGCTCTGGTTCCCTCCACAAAAAGCCTACGGGATCTTTCAACTGGATTTTGGATTATTGCAGAAAATAATCTCTGTGACTCTGACAAGTTTTGTTCATCAAGATAATCTTCACAGATAAACACCACTTTTGTGATTTTTGAAGCGCAAATTAAATCTCTAGCAGTAAAAAGCTAATTTTAGGCTACAAACAGACGACATCATGGTCACGTGACTTAAACGTCACCACCACTGAGCGTCTTACTGCACAATTACTATGCAGGTTTTCTATAAACTGATCAATGTACAAGTTGTAAAGTCAGAGTTAGAATAGTGTGTAACTAAAGTGGGCCTGTGAAGACAGACTAGTAGACGAGTCTCGCTGTGATGATGTTTAATGTCCCCGACAACCTCTGTAGTCTCGTTCAGACACTTGTTAGTAACTGCCGTTGTTAACACACGTAAGAGCTTTATAACTAAATTGTGGCACATTCAATGATGTATTTTATGTCGTACAACAAAAAGTGTAAATATCTTCAGCCTCCAGTAACTACACACCTTATTTCAGGCAACCAATTAAAAAACCGCACATAGACTTTTAGACGAGGGAACCAAAGTGCAAACTGGTTTCCAGGTTTTAGGACTACAGACTACACCACTCTATAGAGTCTCTTTAGGTACTCTGAGGGAAATTCTCTAAAGTCCCTTTTATTATTTTGATGTGTTATTGTTGCTTATGTAACTTAACAAATATAGATATGTGTAGACTTAGACTTTTCTTTATTGTCATTCAAAAGTACCCCTCACAGTGCAGATCAGAACGATATTTTGTTGCATTTGGCTCAGTATAGCGCAGGATAATGACAGCAGCCAGTATTTACAATAAATAAATAAAATAAAAACTGTAGTCATAAATACTATAATATAAAACATAAAAATATATATTGCACAATGTGTATTATTATATTGCAGTCAAGTGAAGCAGTCCTGAGTGGGTGTGTGAGGGAGGATTTTAGTTTGTGTTCAGCAGTCTTATGGCTTGTGGGAAGAAGCTGTTGTAGAACCTGGCTGTTCTGCTTCGAAGGCTGCAGAACCTCTTTCCAGAGTCCAGCAGCGAGAACAGTCCATGGTGGGGGTGGGAGGTGTCTCTGCTGATGTTATGAAGCCCTGGTCGGGCAGCGTTTCTTTGCAGTGACTTGGATGGGAGGAAGAGAAGTCCCGATGATTTCCTCTACTGTCCTCACCACCCTGCAGGGTCTTCCAGTCAGAGGCACTGCAGGCTCCTGACCAGACAGGGATGCAGCTGGTCAGTATGCTCTCTATAGTGCCTCTGTAGAAGGTGGTCAGAATTGGAGGGGGGAGGTGTGCTCTCTTCATCAAACTTCACAATGTGGTTAGTGGTGGACCTGGCACTACAGTTGTGCGGGCTGAGGACGCAGTCTTGAGGGGAGCCGGTGCTGAGGGAGATGACACTGGAGGCGTTGTTGCCCACCCGCACATGCTGGGGTCTGTTTGAGAGGAAGTCAAGCAGCCAGTTACACAGGGGGCTGCTGAAGTCAAGTGGGGGGCAGTTTGCTCACCAGATGCTGCGGGATGATGGTATTGAATGTCGAGCTGAAGTCCAGAAACAACATTCGCATGTGTGTTCCTCCCTTCCAGATGTTCTAGGGTGAAAACTTGTGCCTGTGGGCCTCCTGCATGGTTTCTGTTTAGTGACAGTTACATGGTTGCAGAGCATGTATGGTATAAGGCTGTGAAAACTAACCTAAGTAGGAACTCGGTTAAGGAGTTCATCCTGAAGGTGTTCGTGTCACTTCTTCTGTGTATGTTTGTTCTGACAATGGTTGATGTATGACACATAAACTATGGAACGTACATGTATGCTAAGATTATGTTTAACCTAATCTGGATGTGGAGATGTTGGAGTGTTATTTTAAGTGAGTTCACTTGTAACCTTGTGACTGCTGCAATTGTGTGTATGGGTTCTACTATTATAAAGGATGAGGAGAGACTGCCTCTCTTCAGTCATCATCTACACTTAAAACCAGAAGTTTACATACACTGTATAAAAAGACACATAACCAACATAACACAGAAATGTGCGTATCAACCCCCGAACAAAAGCAAAAGACCTTGTGAAGATGCTGGCTGAAGCTGTCAAGAGAGTGTCATTATCCACAGTGAAACGAGTCCTGTACCGACATGGGCTGAAAGGCCACTCAGCGAGGAAGAAGCCATTACTCCAAAATCAACATTAAAAAGCCAGATTACAGTTTGCAAATGCACACAGGGACAAAGACCTTAATTTTTGGAGACATGTCCTGTGGTCTGATGAAACTAAAATTGAACTGTTTGCCCATAATGAACATCGTTACATTTGGAGGGAAAAGGCCTGAGAACACCATCCCAACTGTGGAGTACGGGGGTGGCAGCATCATGTTGTGGGGGCGTTTTGCTGCAGGAGGGACATACTAATGAAATTTATGTAAACTTCTGACTTTGAAGAAGGTAATAAAAAATGATCTTAAAAATGATCTCTCTCATTATTCTGGCATTCAGCAAATAGAAATAACTTTGTTAATCCTTCTGGTAAACTTCTGGTTTCGACTGTATGTGCCGCTGATGTGTGACTCTTGCTTGCAAGCAATAAAGAACTTCTACAAAAGAAATGTTGTGTCAAACTTAGTGTTTGACCAACTCTCATCTGCACTAGACAAGCAACTGATTTTCAGTTGCCACAACAGTTCGTATAGCCTACATAACAAAACACAAACAAACAAACAAACAAACAAATGTTTTCTGTTTGTGACGCAGACTAAGTGAAATAACTGCAGCTCATTTATGGAAATGAAATGTGACACTGCTGCCCTGAGGAATGACAGAAAGCTGACTTTCTGCAACAGCCATCTGACACTCAGTATACAAACTGGGTAGAAACAGTGTTTGTGATGTGCGTCAGTGTTGCAACATCGTCCTTCTCAGAACTCACTATTTGAAGATTTGTACCCGATAACAGAAGATTTCCTGAAAACATCGCGTGGCTGTACTTATCTCCAAAATCTGAAGGTTTCATGAGCTAAGAAAGTTCATCAGTGACAAATAAAAAAACATCCTTCTCTCATGTTTTTCCTCACCCCTGGCCCTAATACACCCAAAAAATCTCAATCTCTCCACCTAAAGAAAGATTGATGCAAGAGCACGTTCAGCTTCGGTTGTAAACCAACAAACACTGGCTGCAGTTTTGGTCCATCAAGGCCCCATATTGTCCAGAGTGATTCATTCATCAGTCACCGCCCTCAGCTACGCTCCTCACAAGGCCACAGGTGTAAAAACACCGACAGAGCTCATGTGAAACACAGTGTGTGGTACCTGCTCAGGCCTGTGAGAGCTGACCAATCAGAGCAGACTGAACTTTGCAGGAGGGGGCCTTAAAGGTATAGTCATTGATTCTGGGGAACGACTGTTGATATTTGAATTCCCGGCCACACAAACACACCCATCCCATCAGTGCTCACTCAGAAACTCCGACCCCCGAACTCATGGAGGGTTGTGTGAAACATGGCAACACTAAAATGACCCACCAGTCAATCAGAAACACAGCAACCTCTGCATCCGTCTTCAACCTTTCAGCTCTCGGAGGTCTCTCCACCTTTGAAAAGCCTCGCCGATGTTGACACGGGTCTTCGCCCTTGAGTTGTCACAGTCCTTCTTTTTTTCAGCGCACACAGAACAGACAGCTAGCGGACCACAAGGTGATAAACACTGAATCTGACATAAAGTGTATTGGATTAGCATTGATGACTACACCTTTAAAGAGAAAGGAGCTAAAACGGAGGGTGAATAGAGGTGCTGCAGTAATGGACAGTTTGAGAAGAATGATGTGTTTTTAAGCATGTACACTTCATTAATACAAGTGTGTGTGTGTGTGTGTGTGTGTGTGTGTGTGTCCAGGTGGCAGTGTGACAGGAGCGGTGTTCAACCCGGCGCTGGCCTTCTCCACACAGTTCCCCTGCAGTGGACACTCCTTCCTGGAGTACTGCCTGGTCTACTGGCTGGGCCCTCTGCTGGGTAAGACCCCCTGATGTACACTGGTATCAGGGTATCTGCAGCTCTTGAGAAGTCTTAAAGAGCACTGATGTTAAGTTTCATTAAAAAACTTAAAACGTTTAACTCATGAAGGTCTTAAAGGTTTTTTCTGGCCTTATAAAACACCACTGTAGATCCACTTTGTGTAAGTTATTTCAGTTTAGAGACAGTTAAGCAAAATGTTTCTATCTTGATTCTAGTTTCTTGGAAATGTTCACACGTCTTTTCTTAATTTATCTGGATTCCTGTGTAACAGATGTAAACACAGATTGGGGACTGTCAGGTTTGTGTTTTCCGTTTGACGTGTTGAAAGTGTTGATACAAATCTGAGAAGCTGCTTAAAGATCAAGTTCTCACGTCTCATTTGAACATGCGCTCTCTCACTCTGATGGCAGCCGGGACAAGAACATCAAATATCTTCCTAAAGTTCAGAAATGACATTAATTGTCCTATCACTAAAGATTTGCATAAATACAGAAGTAAATCTGGGTTCAAGCTGTGAGTAGAAAGTAGCTTCCCCTCAATGTTGCATTAATTTAATCTAAGTTGATTAATTTATACACATTGATCCAACATGATAGAAAACATTTGCATTAAATGTGACACTTTACATTGAACTTGTGAAATAGAATTAGATGTAAAGTTTACATGTATTCAAAATACTTAAAGTCGACCTTTTAGGCTTTTTTTTAGTAAATAAAATCTTTAAGCAGCATTCAAGGATGAGATGTGTACCACTGTTTTCATTTGTTTTTGATGAAGCCGATGAGGATGACCACCAGTGAGACCAGGTAGAGTCCAGAGAACTGAGGAAAAGGATATATTTAATTATATGAACTGAGGTGATGCAGTCAGGGGGAAACACTTTATGTTTTACTTGCTGATTAATTTAATCGGTTGACATGTTTTTAAAAAAAATCTAAAATCTTAAAGTAGCAGTTCACTGAAAACTGAAAATTCAGTCATTGTGTACTCACCCCCAGCTGATGGAAAGTAGTAAAACATTTTTGAAGACGTGACGTCACAAACTGATTTGAAAAGACTTTATTTAAACCCTCGATGTGCAGTGGAACATGTGAACCCACTTCAGACGGGGTGAGCGCTAACGCTTTTTTTTTTTTTTTTGTTTGTTTTTAAACACTTTATTTGTAGTTTTTTCAATTATCATACAAAACAATCATATTCTGTTTTACAAATAACCACAGAAAAACAATCCCGACAACAGACATAGACTGAACAAATCCAAAATCAACATGACAAAATTCGTCACAGGAAAAAACAGGAGAGAAGAGCAAAAACAAAACAAAAGCAAAAAAAAAACAAAAAAAAACAAAAGAGAACACACAAGACTAAACAACCACAGCAAGTGCAGAGCGCTAACGCTTTTAGCTTAGCAGCTACGGTGAAGATTTCAACTTAAAGTGTCACTCTCGCCAAATGCAACCTAGGCTTTTTTTGTGAATGTACCCGAGTCAAACCTTCATGTAAAAGCATAATTCCGACAAAAAAGCCCCTTTTAAGATATAACGTATTTTTGTTTTCGGGTGAAAATCATTTTCAGTGGCATGTTAGGGGCAGCTGTATGGTAGCATCAAATGAGTTATTTTTAAAACACTAAGAAGACTCGACACAACATGAAACTTTGCTCGTAGCATCACCAGAGTCTCTACACATGAACAGGAGCATTGAGAACATTGTTTGTGTACACAGAGTTTACTAAAAAGAAGGTCTTTGAACAACTCACACTAGCAGTAGCTTGTTCCGCTCGCCACCGTCCTGCCAGTCGAGAAGCATCGATGTTTGTGATGTGCGTCAGTGTTGCAACATCGTCCTTCTCAGAACTCACTATCTGAAGATTTGTACCTGATAACAGAAGATTTCCTGAAAACATAGCGGTGCTGTCCAGTCAAAACCACTTATCTCCAAAATCTGAAGGTTTCATGAGCTAAGAAAGTTCATCAGTGACAAATAAAAAAACATCCTTCTCTCATGTTTTTCCTCACCCCTGGCCCTAATACTCCTCCATATAAAACAGCCTGTTTTCAGCTTTGTGGCGATGCATTTTTCAGGTGATTCAGTGACTTTGTTAAAGGTTTGTTTGGCTTCAGAAATACGAGAACCGTCTCAGCTCATAACGGAGCACTCCCTCCTTCAGTTTGATCAAACAAGCTTGGAGATTACGTGGTTTCGACTGTTCAGCGACGATATATTTCTTCTGACCTGTATTCAAACAGAAACATCCACCTGTAACATTTGAGCATCTTCAAGCTGTGGTACAATCTGACCAATCACAGCTCTGTTAACTGGTGTCAGAAGTCTGTGGTTAGTCATGTTTGGACAGGATGATAAAATAAATGAGCTGTTCTGAATTTTAATGTCTACAAGAAATACAGTTGTATAATTACACATTACTTTTGACAGCTGATGAAGCTCAGTGTTGCTGATGTTTTATTGATGCAGTAATTAAGCAAAGCAAACTAACACTTGTCACACATGTCTGATCACATGTTACAAGAAATAATGCAAATAATGAAACCTCTCAGGAGCCCTGGTGTAACAGCATGTCACTAGTTTGGGGACTTCTGTTTAGATGAAGTCACTTCACAACATGTGTCTAATCTGTTGAGGTTAGATTTCTTGGTACAGAGCCTAATGCGTCAACGTTTCCTATGATGATGAGATAAAGAAGTCACCTTCCTCCAATCATAAACGACAAGCTGCTGATGAGGGTTGATGTAATGTAGAGATAATCAGGTGAGAGGTGTCAGTGTTTGCTTGTCCTCAGAGCAGAATGGCTGCAGTCACAGAGCTCTCCTTCCTGCTGTTTGCTCTCATCAACAACATTCATGCAGAAGAACGTATCGTCGTCAGACAGGAACGGGACTCTTTCACCTTCAGCCTCCCTGAGGAGGCCAACTCCTGCCTGATCTCCAGATTTGTTGGTGAGGAGAAGCTCGTCCTGTGGAATACCTCTGCCCTCTGGTCCCAGAACTCCACAGTACCTGAAGACTTGAAACATCGACTGTCAGTTGTCAGCAGAGACAATACTTCTTCTTACAGGATCCAGAACCTGACCCACTCAGACTCCGGCCAGTACCAAGAGGAGTGTTGGGGCAATGTGACATATGAGAAAAACATCACTATCATTGTTTGTAGTACGATAAAATTTTACAGAAGTGTTTATGTGACAGTTGGAGAAACAGTGGACCTGCCATGTGAGGGAGCGGCTGACAATCTGGACATCCAGTGGCTCAAGAGTGAGTCTGAATATGGGAACATTTGGACAAGAGTTTTTGGGGACAGTGTAACATCGGTGATGGACAATGTTAAAGGAAGATCCCAAGTGGTGAAAACCTCATCAGAACTTCGTATTTACAACCTCACGTTAACACAGATCAGATGGTACAGCTGTCTGGTGATGAACCAACAGCAGTGTGTCAGCAGTCACATTGTAGAGTTATACCTACCATTGGAGAGGATCCTCCACACAGTGGGAGAGACAGCTGTGTTACAGTGCCCTGCCGCTGATTTCACTGTCGACCAGCCCCCACTTTGGACAATGAGTAATAGGATAACCTCCAGCTCTGTCTCAGAGGTGGGCAGAAACTACTCACTGGTGCTTTCATCGCTTCAGTTAAATCACACAGGTATATACTATTGTCGAATCTACAACCATGTTCAACGGTATCACCTGTTGGTGTGCCCCAAATCTGGCCCATCTGCTGTCGAGCTCTTCTCAGAAGGAGACAATGTCACTTTCAGATGCAGAGGTTGGGAAGAGGGTGAGTGGCACTACTGGTTCATCAAGTCAAACCAAACAGAAGGCAGACGCTTGATTGAATTTGATTTAGCATCTGATTCTGATCTGAAGAGCAGACTGAACAGATTTAAAGATGATGGCTTGTTGATTCTCTCTAATGTCTCACTGGAAGACACAGGAGAGTACTGGTGTGCTGTTATTGACCCAGTTGACCAGTGTGTGTCATCAGCCAAAACTCTTCTGAAGGTCAGAGAGCCCTCTGGGATGGACTTCACCCTCTACACGGTGAGGTCCTCACTGCTCCCTGGTCTGCTGGTGATCCTCTGTGTTGTTGTGGTCGCTGTGAACCAGAGGACCAGGAGAGGAGAGCAGCGTTCAGCTCAGACAGACAGTTAATAAACAAACTGTGTGTTCATACTTACTCATCATCATGGTTTATCACCTATTGTAGATGTAAGTACTCATTTCTCTTCATCTTTAATACAGGATGTTCTATATTATATTATATTATATTATGTTATATTGTGTTATGTTATATTATATTATATTATATTATATTATATTATATTATATTATGTTATATTGTATTATATTATATTATATTATATCATGTTATGTTATGTTATATTATATTATATTATGTTATATTATATTATATTATATATGTTGATTCATGCAAATTGAACATATGTGAATGTGAGAGAAAGATGGAGACAGATTATTGTTATTATTATTACTATTAATAGTAGTACCAGTAGTATTAGTATCTGATTGTTAGAAGTATTGTTGTTGTTGTTGTTGTTGTTGTTTAGAGGTGACATAAAATATAAAAATAAATAAAAAGAGGGGTAACACTTCATAATAACATCATTAAAAAGTGATTAAATTTATAGTTAATTAAACTTTAGTTAATAGTTATTTCACTGCTAACAAAACATGCTTTATTAACAACTGTAATGTTGATAAACATCAGTTGCAACTTTATAATGTCCATCCAAATAATGTTTACAGATGAACTGCACAGTATTTATTCACATTTACAAAGTATTATCAACATCAGTTGCCACGTAACAATAAACAAGTGCTTAATAAAGGGTTTGTAAAACATCTGATTGTTTGTCAACAGTGGAATAACTATTAACTTCACTTTAATTAACTATACATTTACCATTTATTAATCACGTTCATTACAAAGTGTTTCCAAAAAAGGTCGTCGCAATAAAGAAAACTAAATGTAATAATGTTATTGATATTGATAGCATGGGAATAAATAGCTAACAGTTATATTATTAATAATGATAATAATAGAAATACTGATGGTAGTTTTAAGGATGTCCCCTCAGTTTCTGTATTAGTTTGTGTACAGTGATGTATAATAATAATAATATGTATAATGTATATTAACATTATGTTTTTAAGTCATTTTTAACATGTATGCAAGTAATCTTTGAACATTTCACTGAAGGTATATTTTTTAATCTTTTTGCTTAAAATAAAATCTTGTTCTGATGATTGTGTGATTTTTGTTTTCAATCACATGTGAAGGAATCTGAGTTGGCTTTTATGCATATATATATAATAATAACTGTATCTTGTAGTGTTTTTAGTGCTATATAATTGTTATGATACCTTGGTCTATATCAGTCATCTGTATAAATAAACAATACATGTTGATACCCAGTTTCTACTGTGTTGATTGTTATTTCTGATTGTAATTATTATAAGTAACCCATCTCTCAGTGTGCAAAATATATCTTAAAGTCAGATTAACTCCAACGTTCACAAGTATAGTTTTTATCAGTGCCTGTAGTGTTTCGTACGGCAGCGTGTTGCCGCCACGCCACAAAAACACAAACAGTTCAGTATCATGTTATAACGTGAAAAGTTTATTGTTATAATAAAAATGTTCATGTTTTAACATGATGATGTAAAATATCTTTTATAATATGAAAATATCTTGTTACTACATGAAATGTTTTATAACAATAAGTTGTCACATTATAACAAGAAGTGTTTGCTGTTATAATGTGATCAGTTTGTATTTCACAATATGAAAATGTCTTGTTATTATGTAAAAACATCTTGTTATAGCATCAAACTTTTCACGTTATAACAAGATACTGAACTGTTTTTCTTTTTGTGGCGTGTCAGCAACACGTTTCTGTAGCTCTGAACTTTGTCTTTTGTATTTAAACTCTTTAAAAGTGTTCAGAAATAGCAGAATGGAAATATTCATCTGTAATATTTTATAATAACCATCATTAATAAATCAACTTTCATTCATAATTCTTTCACTGTTAACAAATAATGAACTGCTTCATAAACAATTTAATGACAAATTGTTGCAACTGATGTTTATAATAGTTTGTAAATGATTAATAAAGACTGTGTAGTTCATCTGTAAACATTATTTAGATGATATTATAAAGTTGCCTGATGAACCTCTACAGTTGTTTGATAAATGATGCATAAAGCATCTCATTGTTTATCAGCAGGGAAATAATTATTAACTAAGTTTTAATTAATTATACATTTACCATTCATTAATGATGGTTATTATAAAGTGTTACCTGTTGATCAAACAATCATTTATATGAAATAACTGATTAGAAATGACAAATATAATCAGGTTAAAAAGAGCTGTTATCATTTTAAATATAATTGGAACATTTAACTGTTTTTATTGTTTTTTTATATTTCATAAATTAAATTAAAAAAATTTAAAAAACGTATTTGCTGCATTTTATTACTCAGTATTCGTCCTTTTAATGTCCACAATAAATATTGTTTTCTAAATGCACAAAATAAAAGTGACAGAAGTTGTGTGAACAGGCCGGATAGCAGCTTCAGTCGAGGAAAAAGCTGAAAAAAAAGGAATTGTCTGAGTCACAATGTGAGGTCAGAGGTCAGCCTGATTCAGTGTGTTGCTGTTTGGCACTTCAGTGGATCTCTGATCAAATGCAGCAGAATAGAGTGGTGTAGCCAAGACGTGTGTTTGTAGGCTAAGGCTGAAGTTAGCATCACTCTGGTTCCCTCCACAAAAAGCCTACGGGATCTTTCAAATGGATTTTGAATTATTGCAGAAAATAATCTCTGTGACTCTGACAGGTTTTGTTAATCAAGATAATCTTCACAGATAAACACCACTTTTGTGATTTTTGAAGCGTAAGTTAAATCTCTAGCAGTAAAAAGCTAATGTTAGGCTACAAACGGACGACATCACGGTCACATGATCATGTTACGCGGGGTCGAGGTGTAGTCTGAACAAGCGAGTCTTGAGTCATTTGCGGAAGATGGCGATTGATTCTGCTGTCCTGACATTGGTCGGGAGGTAGTTCCACCACTGAGGCGCCAGAACAGAGAAGAGTCGTGACTTTGCTGGGCGATCTTTGTTTGCTCTCAGCGATGGCAGTACCAGCCGGCCAGCTGATGTAGTGGAGCAAAGTGCTCGCGTTGGGTCTTGTGGTCTGACCAGTGTTTGAAGGTAGATGGGTGCAGTTCCGTTGAGTGGCCAGCACCATCAACTTGAATCAGAGCCGGGCTGCAACAGGAAGCCAGTGGAGGTCACGGCGGAGGGGGTCACATGGGAGTACTTGGGTAGTTTGAAAACAAGGCGCGCTGCAGCTTTCTGGATACGTTGCAAATGTTTAGTTGCAGAGGCTGGAGTCCAGCCAAGAGAGAGTTGCAGTAGTCCAGGTGGGAGATGACCAGCACTTTGACCAGGAGTTGCGTTGCGTCCTTCGTGAGGAAAGACCGGATCCTGCGGCTGTTGAAGAAGACAAGTCTGCAGGATTGGGCCACAGCAGTGATGTTGGGGGTTCGGGATAGTCTGTCGTCGAGGATTACGCCCAGGTTCCTCGCAGTCAATGATGGCGATACTGTGATGTCCTCGACAGTGACTGACAGGTCCATGGCAGGGCAGTCTTTCCCCGGGATGAAGAGGAGTTCAGTTTTATGAAGGTTGAGCTTGAGGTGGAGATGTCTGCCAGATATTCCAAGATGTGCGTTGGGGAAAAAGAGAAGAACAGTTGGGTGTTGTCAGCATAACAGTGGTAAGAGAATCCATGTGATGTGATTGCAGAGCCTAGTGATCTGGTGTATAGTGAAAACAGAAGTGGTCCTAGTACTGAGCCTTGAGGGACACCAGTTGCCAGAAAGCAGGGTTTGGACAAGGAGCCATTCCTTATGACCTGAAAGGTGCGATTTGTCAGGTATGATGTGAACCAGGTTAGAGTCAGCGATGCCAAGTTCAGCCAGAGTGGAGAGGAGGATTTGGTGGCTGACTGTGTCAAACGCAGAAGATGGGTCGAGGAGAATGAGGACGGATGGGTGGGACGAGGCTCTGGCGACACGGAGGGACTCAGTCACTGTGAGGAGGGCCGTCTCAGTGGAGTGAGCAGTCCTGAAGCCTGACTGATTGGGGTCAAGGAGGTTGTTTTGTGAAAGATACCAATTAAAAAAACCCCACATAGACTTTTAGACGAGGGAACCAAAGTGCAGAAATGCAAACTGATTTCCAGGTTTTAGGACTACAGACTACACCACTCTATAGAGTCTCTTTAGGTTTGTATAGCCTACATAACAAAACACAAAACAAAGGAACAAATGTTTTCTGTTTGTGACGCAGACTAAGTGAAATAACTGCAGCTCATTTATGGAAATGAAATGTGACACTGCTGCCCTGAGGAATGACAGCAAGCTGACTTTCTGCAACAGCCATCTGACACTCAATATACAAACTGCGTAGAAACAGTGTTTGTGATGTGCGGCAGTGTTGCAACATCGTCCTTCTCAGAACTCACTATTTGAAGACTTGTACCTGATAACAGAAGATTTCCTGAAAACATAGCGTGGCTGTACTTATCTCCAAAATCTGAAGGTTTCATGAGCTAAGAAAGTTCATCAGTGACAAATAAAACAACATCGTTCTCTCATGTTTTTCCTCACCCCTGGCCCTAATACTCCTCCGTATAAAACAGCCATGTTTTCAGCTTTGTGGCGACACATTACTTTTGACCGCTGATGAAGCTCAGTGTTGCTGATGTTTTATTGATGCAGTAATTAAGCAAAGCAAACTAACACGTGTCACACATGTCTGATTACATGTTACAAGAAATAATGCAAATAATGAAACCTCTCAGGAGCCATGGTGTAACAGCATGTCACTAGTTTGGGGACTTCTGTTTGGATGAATCTTGCAGTAAACTCAAGTTAACACCTTTAATGTGTCTAAAAGTCATTTCACAACATGTGTCTAATCTGTTGAGGTTGGATTTCTTGGTACAGAGCCTAATGCGTCAACGTTTCCTATGATGATGAGATAAAGAAGTCACGTTCCTCCAATCACAAACGACAAGCTGCTGATGAGGGTTGATGTAGAGGTTATAGGGTGAGAGGTGTCAGTGTTTGCTCGTCCTCAGAGCAGAATGGCTGCAGTCACAGAGCTCTCCTTCCTGCTGTTTGCTCTCATCAACAACATTCATGCACAAGAACGTATCGTCATCAAACAGGAACGGGACTCTTACACCTTCAGCCTCCCCGAGGAGGACAACTCCTGCCTGATCTCCAGATTTGTTGGTGAGGAGAAGCTCGTCCTGTGGAATACCTCTGCCCTCTGGTCCCAGAACTCCACAGTACCTGAAGACTTGAAACATCGACTGTCAGTTGTCAGCAGAGACAATACTTCTCCTTACAGGATCCAGAACCTGACCCACTCAGACTCCGGCCAGTACCAAGTGGAGTGTTGGGGCAACGTGACATATGAGAATAACATCACTATTATTGTTTGTAGTACAATAAATGAAGACGATTATATTCGTGTGACAGTTGGAGAAACAGTGGACCTGCCATGTAAGGGAGCGGCTGACAATCTGGACATCCAGTGGCTCAAGAGTGAGTCTGGATATGTGGACGACATTTGGACAAGAGTTTTTGGGGACAGTGTAACATCGGTGATGGACAATGTTAAAGGAAGATCCCAAGTGGTGAAAAAATCCGTGTATCATTCGTTCATTCGTTTTTCAAAATAAAACCAAAAATAAGAAAACGAAAAAACAATTCCTTTTCTCAGTATTCGTTTCCTAAACTAAAATGAAAAAACGGATAACGACTCGTTTTTTTCAGTTTTCGATTTTATGCTCAAATGAATAATGGAAAAAACGGATAACGAGCGTTTCCCGTTTCATGTTGCAAGCATTTGACTGCGGTCAAGCCAGCCGTGGTTCGCGTTCGCTTGGTCAAATCAGCCGCACGTTGTTTTCTAGTGCGCGAATATACGGACATTTACGGTAATCGTAAAGACACCGCTCTAAAGAGCTGCTGGTAGTGACAGTGGGGCGGACTGAAGTCACACAGTCAGACCCGTGAAAATTACGATACTTTTTCAGTAATTATTCCTGGTAATATACTGAAGGTATCACGGAGGTTTGCGTACGGATTTCAAAGTAAAGGACGAAAGTCAAAACGTAAGGATATTTCACCCAACTTTTACGTGGAATAAAAAGCTTATTTTCCATCAGCATACTGCTGAACTTAGTACTCCCCAGACTACCTTCATGCATAATATCAAGTACTTTTACTGTGTACTTTTTGAGTAATCCTCTGTCAAAGTCCTTAACAGAGGACGAGAATAAGGACAATTTGCCCAACTTTGACAGGGAATAAAAAGGTTATTTTCCATAAGTAGTCTATGATTCTTATACCGCTGAACTTAGTACTTCCTAGACTACTTGCATGCATGATATCAAGTACTTTTACTGTGTACTTTTTGAGTAATCCTCTGTCAAAGTCCTTAACAGAGGACAAGAATAAGGACAATTTGCCCAACTTTGACAGGGAATAAAAAGGTTATTTTACATAAGTAGTCTATGATCCTTATACTGCTGAACTTAGTACTCCCCAGACTACTTGCATGCATAATATCAAGTACTTTTACTGTGTACTTTTTGAGTAATCCTCTGTCAAAGTCCTTAACAGAGGACATGATGAGCACAAGGGTAAGACAGTGCTGCTAGCAAGACTAGTTGAGAGCAAGCTGGGTCCTGTGGAGTACCAAAGATTTCAAACAAATGTTTCTGGCTTTTGATGTTGAACTTACTTAGGGTTGCTTTGGTGTTACAAAAAACACACACAAACACAAGCATCTCTTAAATTAGAATGATCTATTTCACATCTATAATACTACTTACATGTTAACCTTTTTATTCCACATCAAAGTTGGGTGAAATGTGCTCATCATGTCCTCTGTTAAGGACTTTGACAGGGGATTACTC
The DNA here is from genome assembly GCF_040436345.1 of Pagrus major. Classification (NCBI taxonomy): domain Eukaryota; kingdom Metazoa; phylum Chordata; class Actinopteri; order Spariformes; family Sparidae; genus Pagrus; species Pagrus major. Next base: position 3,086,696 of record NC_133216.1, on the reverse strand, counting down.
AAAAAGTACACAGTAAAAGTACTTGATATTATGCATGAAGGTAGTCTGGGGAGTACTAAGTTCAGTAGTATGCTGATGGAAAATAAGCTTTTTATTCCACGTAAAAGTTGGGTGAAATATCCTTACGTTTTGACTTTCGTCCTTTACTTTGAAATCCGTACGCAAACCTCCGTGATACCTTCAGTATATTACCAGGAATAATTACTGAAAAAGTATCGTAATTTTCACGGGTCTGACTGTGTGACTTCAGTCCGCCCCACTGTCACTACCAGCAGCTCTTTAGAGCGGTGTCTTTACGATTACCGTAAATGTCCGTATATTCGCGCACTAGAAAACAACGTGCGGCTGATTTGACCAAGCGAACGCGAACCACGGCTGGCTTGACCGCAGTCAAATGCTTGCAACATGAAACGGGAAACGCTCGTTATCCGTTTTTTCCATTATTCATTTGAGCATAAAATCGAAAACTGAAAAAAACGAGTCGTTATCCGTTTTTTCATTTTAGTTTAGGAAACGAATACTGAGAAAAGGAATTGTTTTTTCGTTTTCTTATTTTTGGTTTTATTTTGAAAAACGAATGAACGAATGATACACGGATTTGAAAACCTCATCAGGACTTCGTATTTACAACCTCACATTAACACGGTTCAGATTTTACAGCTGTCTGGTGATGAACCAACAGCAGTGTGTCAGCAGTCACCCTGTAGTGTTAGACCTACCATTGGAGATTATCCTCCACACAGTGGGAGAGACAGCTGTGTTACAGTGCCCTGCCGCTGATTTCACTGACGACCAGCCCCCACTTTGGAAAACAAGTAATAGGATAACCTCCAACTCTGTCTCAGAGGTGGGCAGAAACTACTCACTGGTGCTTTCATCGCTTCAGTTAAATCACTCAGGTATATACGAGTGTGAAATCTACAACCATGTTCAACGGTATGACCTGTTCGTGTGCCCCAAACCTGGCCCACCTGCTGTCGAGCTCTTCTCAGAAGGAGACAATGTCACTTTCAGATGCAGAGGTTGGGAAGAGGGTGAGTGGCACTACTGGTTCATCAAGTCAAACCAAACAGAAGGCAGACACTTGAGTGAATTTGATTTAGCATCTGATTCTGATCTGAAGACCAGACTGAACAGATTTAAAGATGATGGCTTGTTGATTCTCTCTAATGTCTCACTGGAAGACACAGGAGAGTACTGGTGTGTTGTTCTTGACCCAGATGACCAGTGTTTGTCATCAACCAAAACTCTTCTGAAGTTCAGAGAGCCCTCTGGGATGGACTTCACCCTCTACACGGTGAGGTCCTCACTGCTCCCTGGTCTGCTGGTGATCCTCTGTGTTGTTGTGGTCGCTGTGAACCAGAGGACCAGGAGAGGAGAGCAGCGTTCAGCTCAGACAGACAGTTAATAAACAAACTGTGTGTTCATACTTACACATCATCATGGTTTATCACCTATTGTAGATGTAAGTACTCATTTCTCTTCATCTTTAATACAGGATGTTCTATATTATATTATATTATATTATATTATATTATGTTATATTATATTATGTTATGTTATGTTATGTTATATTATATTATATTATATTAAATAATATTATATTATATTATATATCTTGATGGTGGCCAATTCATGCAAAATTGAACATATGTGAACTTGAGAGAAAGATGGAGACAGATTATTGTTATTATTATTACTATTAATAGTAGTACCAGTAGTATTAGTATCTGATTGTTAGAAGTATTGTTGTTGTTGTTGTTGTTGTTGTTTAGAGGTGACATAAAATATGAAAATAAATAAAAAAGAGGGGTAAGACTTCATAATAACATCATTAAAAATTGATTAAATTTATAGTTAATTAAACTTTAGTTAATAGTTATTTCACTGGTAACAAAACATGCTTTATTAACAACTGTAAATGTTGATAAACATCAGTTATAACTTTATAATGTCCATCCAAATAATGTTTACAGATGAACTACACAGTTTTTATTAACATTTACAAAGTATTATCAACATCAGTTGACACTTAACAATAAACAAGAGCTTAATAAAGGGTTTGTAAAACATCTGATTGTTTGTCAACAGTGGAATAACTATTAACTTAACTTTAATTAACTATACATTTACCATTTATTAATCACGTTCATTACAAAGTGTTTCCAAAAGAGGTCGTCGCAATAAAGAAAACTAAATGTAATAATGTTATTGATATTGATAACATGGGAATAAATAGCTAACAGTTATAATATTAATAATGATAATAATAGAAATACTGATGGTAGTTTTAAGGATGTCCCCTCAGTTTCTGTATTAGTTTGTGTACAGTGATGTTTAATAATAATAATAATAATATGTATAATGTATATTAACATTATGTTTTTAAGTCATTTTTAACATGTATGCAAGTAATCTATGAACATTTCACTGAAGGTATATTTTTTAATCTTTTTGCTTAAAATAAAATCTTGTTCTGATGATTATTTGATTTTTGTTTCAATTACATGTGAAGGAATCTGAGTTGGCTTTTATGCATATATATATATAATAACTGTATCTTGTAGTGTTGTTAGTGCTATATAATTGTTATGATACCTTGGTCTATGTCAGTCATCTGTATAAATACACAATACATGTTGATACCCAGTTTTTACTGTGTTGGTTGTTATTTCTGATTGTAATTATTATAAGTAACCCATCTCTCAGTGTGCAAAATATATCTTAAAGTCAGATTAACTCCAACAAGTATAGTTTTTATCAGTGCCTGTAGTGTTTCGTACGGCAGCGTGTTGCCGCCACGCCACAAAAACACAAACAGTTCAGTATCATGTTATAACGTGAAAAGTTCATTGTTATAATAAAAATGTTCATGTTTTAACATAATAATGTAAAATATCTTTTATAATGTGAAAATATCTTGTTACTACATGAAATGTTTTATAACAATAAGTTGTCACATTATAACAGAAGTGTTTGCTGTTATAATGTGATCAGTTTGTATTTCACAATATGAAAATGTCTTGTTATTATGTAAAAACATCTTGTTATAGCATCAAACTTTTCACGTTACAACAAGATACTGAACTGTTTTTCTTTTTGTGGAGTGTCAGCAACACGTTTCTGTAGCTCTGAACTTTGTCTTTTGTATTTAAACTCTTTAAAAGTGTTCAGAAATAGCAGAATGGAAATATTCATCTGTAATATTTTATAATAACCATCATTAATAAATCAACTTTCATTCATAATTATTTCACTGTGAACAAATAATGAACTGCTTCATAAACAATTTAATGACAAATTGTTGCAACTGATGTTTATAATAGTTTGTAAATGATTAATAAAGACTGTGTAGTTCATCTGTAAACATTATTTAGATGATATTATAAAGTTGCCTGATGAACCTCTACAGTTGTTTGATAAATGATGCATAAAGCATCTCATTGTTTATCAGCAGGGAAATAATTATTAACTAAGTTTTAATTAACTATACATTTACCATTCATTAATGATGGTTATTATAAAGTGTTACCTGTTGATCAAACAATCATTTATATGAAATAACTGATTAGAAATGACAAATATAATCAGGTTTAAAAGAGCTGTTATCATTTTAAATATACTTGGAACATTTTACTGTTTTTATTGTTTTTATTATACTTGATAAATTAAATTTAAAAAATTTACAAAACGTATTTGCTGCATTTTATTACTCAGTATTCGTCCTTTTAATGTCCACAATAAATATTGTTTTCTAAATGCACAAAATAAAAGTGACAGAAGTTGTGTGAACAGGCCGGATAGCAGCTTCAGTCGAGGAAAAAGCTGAAAAAAAAGGAATTGTCTGAGTCACAATGTGAGGTCAGAGGTCAGCCTGATTCAGTGTGTTGCTGTTTGGCACTTCAGTGGGTCTCTGATCAAATGCAGCAGAATAGAGTGGTGTAGCCATGAGGTGTGTTTGTAGGCTAACGCTGAAGTTAGCATCGCTCTGGTTCCCTCCACAAAAAGCCTACGGGATCTTTCAAATGGATTTTTGATTATTGCAGAAAATAATCTCTGTGACTCTGACAGGTTTTGTTCATCAAGATAATCTTCACAGATGAACACCACTTTTGTGATTTTTGAAGCGCAAATTAAATCTCTAGCAGTAAAAAGCTAATGTTAGGCTACAAACAGACGACATCACGGTCACGTGACTTAAACGTCACGACCACTGAGCATCTTACTGCACAATTACTATGCAGGTTTTCTATAAACTGATCAATGTACAAGTTGTAAAGTCAGAGTTAGAATAGTGTGTAACTAAAGTGGGCCTGTGAAGACGGACTAGTGAGTAGACGAGTCTCGCTGTGATGACGTTTAATGTCCCCGACAACCTCTGTAGTCTCGTTCAGACACTTGTTAGTAACCGCCGTTGTTAACACACGTAAGAGCTTTATAACTAAATTGTGGCACATTTAATGATGTATTTTATGTTGTACAACAAAAAGTGTAAATATCTTCAGCCTCCAGTAACCACACACCTTATTTCAGGCAACCAATTAAAAAACCCCACATAGACTTTTAGACGAGGGAACCAAAGTGCAAACTGGTTTCCAGGTTTTAGGACTGCAGACTACACCACTCTATAGAGTCTCTTTAGGTACTCTGAGGGAAATTCTCTAAAGTCCCTTTTATTATTTTGATGTGTTATTGTTGCTTATGTAACTTAACAAATATAGATATGTGTAGACTTAGACTTTTCTTTATTGTCATTCAAAAGTACCCCTCACAGTGCAGATCAGAACGATATTTTGTTGCATTTGGCTCAGTATAGCGCAGGATAATGACAGCAGCCAGTATTTACAATAAATAAATAAAATAAAAACTGTAGTCATAAATACTATAATATAAAACATAAAAATATATATTGCACAATGTGTATTATTATATTGCAGTCAAGTGAAGCAGTCCTGAGTGGGTGTGTGAGGGAGGATTTTAGTTTGTGTTCAGCAGTCTTATTGCTGTTGTAGAACCTGGCTGTTCTGCTTCGAAGGCTGCAGAACCTCTTTCCAGAGTCCAGCAGCGAGAACAGTCCATGGTGGGGGTGGGAGGTGTCTCTGCTGATGTTATGAAGCCCTGATCGGGCAGCGTTTCTTTGCAGTGACTTGGATGGGAGGAAGAGAAGTCCCGATGATTTCCTCTACTGTCCTCACCACCCTGCAGGGTCTTCCTGTCAGAGCACTGCAGGCTCCTGACCAGACAGGGATGCAGCTGGTCAGTATGCTCTCTATAGTGCCTCTGTAGAAGGTGGTCAGAATTGGAGGGGGGAGGTGTGCTCTCTTCATCAAACTTCACAATGTGGTTAGTGGTGGACCTGGCACTACAGTTTTGCGGGGTGAGGACGCAGTCTTGAGGGGAGCCGGTGCTGAGGGAGATGACACTGGAGGTGTTGTTGCCCACCTGCACATGCTGGGGTCTGTTTGAGAGGAAGTCAAGCAGCCAGTTACACAGGGGGCTGCTGAAGCCAAGGGGGGGCAGTTTGCTCACCAGATGCTGCAGGATGATGGTATTGAATGTCGAGCTGAAGTCCAGAAACAACATTCGCACGTGTGTTCCTCCCTTCCAGATGTTCTAGGGTGAAAACTTGTGCCTGTGGGCCTCCTGCATGGTTTCTGTCTAGTGACAGTTATATGGTCGCAGAGCATGTATGGTATAAGGCTGTGAAAACTAACCTAAGTAGGAACTCGGTTAAGGAGTTCATCCTGAAGGTGTTCGTGTCACTTCTTCTGTGTATCTTTGTTCTGACAATGGTTGATGTATGACACATAAACTATGGAACGTACATGTATGCTAAGATTATGTTTAACCTAATCTGGATGTGGAGATGTTGGAGTGTTATTTTAAGTGAGCTCACTTGTAACCTTGTGACTGCTGCAATTGTGTGTATGGGTTCTACTATTATAAAGGATGAGGAGAGACTGCCTCTCTTCAGTCATTATCTACAGTTGAAACCAGAAGTTTACATACACTGTATAAAAAGACACATAACCAACATAACACAGAAATGTGCGTATCAACCCCAGAACAAAAGCAAAAGACCTTGTGAAGATGCTGAAGCTGTCAAGAGAGTGTCATTATCCACAGTGAAACGAGTCCTGTACCGACATGGGCTGAAAGGCCACTCAGCGAGGAAGAAGCCATTACTCCAAAATCAACATTAAAAAGCCAGTTTGCAAATGCACACAGGGACAAAGACCTTAATTTTTGGAGACATGTCCTGTGGTCTGATGAAACTAAAATTGAACTGTTTGCCCATAATGAACATTGTTACATTTGGAGGGAAAAGGCCTGAGAACACCATCCCAACTGTGGAGTACGGGGGTGGCAGCATCATGTTGTGGGGGCGTTTTGCTGCAGGAGGGACATACTAATGAAATTTATGTAAACTTCTGATTTTGAAGAAGGTAATAAAAAATTGTCTTAAAAATGATCTCTCTCATTATTCTGGCATTCAGCAAATAGAAATAATTTTGTTAATCCTTCTGGTAAACTTCTGGTTTCGACTGTATGTGCCGCTGATGTGTGACTCTTGCTTGCAAGTAATAAAGAACTTCTAGAAAAGAAATATTGTGTCAAACTTAGTGTTTGACCAACTCTCATCTGCACTAGACAAGCGACTGATTTTCAGTTGCCACAACAGTTCGTACAGCCTACATAACAAAACACAAAACAAAGGAACAAATGTTTTCTGTTTGTGACGCAGACTAAGTGAAATAACTGCAGCTCATTTATGGAAATGAAATGTGACACTGCTGCCCTGAGGAATGACAGTAAGCTGACTTTCTGCAACAGCCATCTGACGCTCAGTATACAAACTGGGTAGAAACAGTGTTTGTGATGTGCGTCAGTGTTGCAACATCGTCCTTCTCAGAACTCACTATCTGAAGACTTGTACCTGATAACAGAAGATTTCCTGAAAACATAGCGTGGCTGTACTTATCTCCAAAATCTGAACGTTTCATGAGCTAAGAAAGTTCATCAGTGACAAATAAAAAACATCCTTCTCTCATGTTTTTCCTCACCCCTGGCCCTAATACTCCTCCGTATAAAACAGCCATGTTTTCAGTTTTGTGGCGATGCATTTTTCAGGTGATTCAATGACTTTGTTAAAGGTTTGTTTGGCTTCAGAAATACGAGAACCGTCTCAGCTCATAACAGAGCACTTGTTACACTATGTTAGACGAGGTGAGGACCCAAATGCAGACAACACACAGGAGGCAGGAAATAGGGGAACCAAAAGTGAGCTTTGATAAAATAAAGCTGAAAATACAAAACACAAGAAATCTATAAAAACCAAAGATGAGTCACTAGGACCAAAAAACAAAGTAGCAACTAAAAAGCTTAAACAAAGTGCAACAGAAAAGCAAAGTTCAAATCAAACGAGAAACAAGAAACCAAACTCAGAAACCAAAACGGGAGGCAACACATGGGAAGACGGACCAAGACAGAGTAACATTTAACAACACGGAAGGCAAAGATTTACACAGGACACAGAACACGGATATATTTCTTCCAACACGTGTCACACATGTCTGATTACATGTTACAAGAAATAATGCAAATAATGAAACCTCTCAGGAGCCATGGTGTAACAGCATGTCACTAGTTTGGGGACTTCTGTTTAGATGAATCTTGCAGTAAACTCAAGTTAACACCTTTAATGTGTCTAAAAGTCACTTCACAACATGTGTCTAATCTGTTGAGGTTGGATTTCTTGGTAGAGAGCCTAATGCGTCAACGTTTCCTATGATGATGAGATAAACAAGTCACGTTCCTCCAATCACAAACGACAAGCTGCTGATGAGGGTTGATGTAGAGGTTATAGGGTGAGAGGTGTCAGTGTTTGCTCGTCCTCAGAACAGAATGGCTGCAGTCACAGAGCTCTCCTTCCTGCTGTTTGCTCTCATCAACAACATTCATGCAGAAGAACGTATCGTCATCGCAGAGGTACGGGACTCTTACACCTTCAGCCTCCCCGAGGAGACCAACTCCTGCCTGATCTCCAGATTTGTTGGTGAGGAGAAGCTCGTCCTGTGGAATACCTCTGCCCTCTGGTCCCAGAACTCCACAGTACCTGAAGACTTGAAACATCGACTGTCAGTTGTCAGCAGAGACAATACTTCTTCTTACAGGATCCAGAACCTGACCCACTCAGACTCCGGCCAGTACCAAGAGGAGTGTTGGGGCAACGTGACATATGAGAAAAACATCACTATTATTGTTTGTAGTGCAATAAATAAAGACGATTATATTCCTGTGATAGTTGGAGAAACAGTGGACCTGCCATGTGAGGGAGCGGCTGACAATCTGGACATCCAGTGGCTCAAGAGTGAGTCTGAATATGTGGACAACATTTGGACAAGACTTTTTGGGGACAGTGTAACATCGGTGATGGACAATGTTAAAGGAAGATCCCAAGTGGTGAAAACCTCATCAGGACTTCGTATTTACAACCTCACATTAACACAGATCAGATTGTACAGCTGTCTGGTGATGAACCAACAGCAGTGTGTCAGCAGTCACATTGTAGAGTTACACCTACCATTGGAGATTATCCTCCACACAGTGGGAGAGACAGCTGTGTTACAGTGCCCTGCCGCTGATTTCACTGACGACCAGCCCCCACTTTGGACAACGAGTAATAGGATAACCTCCAGCTCTGTCTCAGAGGGGCGCAGAAACTACTCACTGGTGCTTTCATCGCTTCAGTTAAATCACACAGGTTCATACAGGTGTGAAATCTACAACCATGTTCAACGGTATGACCTGTTCGTGTGCCCCAAATCTGGCCCACCTGCTGTCGAGCTCTTCTCAGAAGGAGACAATGTCACTTTCAGATGCAGAGGTTGGGAAGAGGGTAGGTGGCACTTCTGGTTCATCAAGTCAAACCAAACAGAAGGCAGACTCTTGAGTGAATTTAATTTAGCATCTGATTCTGATCTGAAGAGCAGACTGAACATATTTAAAGATGATGGCTTGTTGATTCTCTCTAATGTCTCACTGGAAGACACAGGAGAGTACTGGTGTGCTGTTCTTGAATCAGATTACCAGTGTTTGTCATCAGCCAAAACTCTTCTGAAGGTCAGAGAGCCCTCTGGGATGGACTTCACCCTCTACATGGTGAGGTCCTCACTGCTCCCTGGTCTGCTGGTGATCCTCTGTGTTGTTGTGGTCGCTGTGAACCAGAGGACCAGGAGAGGAGAGCAGCGTTCAGCTCAGACAGACAGTTAATAAACAAACTGTGTGTTCATACTTACTCATCATCATGGTTTATCACCTATTGTAGATGTAAGTACTCATTTCTCTTCATCTTTAATACAGGATGTTCTATATTATGTTATATTATATTATATTATATTATATTATATTATATTATATTATGTTATATTATATTATATTGTGTTATATTATATTATATTATATTGTGTTATGTTATGTTGTATTATATTATGTTATATTGCATTGTATTATATTATAATATATTATATTATGTTATGTTGTGTTGTGTTGTGTTGTGTTATGTTATGTTATGTTATGTTATGTTATGTTATATTATATTATATTATAATATATTATGTTATGTTATGTTATGTTATGTTATGTTATGTTATATTATATTATATTATATTATATTATATTATATTATAATATATTATATTATATTATGTTATGTTATGTTATGTTATGTTGTGTTGTGTTGTGTTATGTTATATTATATTATATTAAATCATATTATATTATGTTGTGTTATATTATATATGTTGATTCATGCAAATTGAACATATGTGAACTTGAGAGAAAGATGGAGACAGATTATTGTTATTATTATTCCTATTAATAGTAGTACCAGTAGTATTAGTATCTGATTGTTAGAAGTATTGTTGTTGTTGTTGTTGTTGTTTAGAGGTGACATAAAATATGAAAATAAATAAAAAGAGGGGTAACACTTCATAATAACATCATTAAAAAGTGATTAAATTTATAGTTAATTAAACTTTAGTTAATAGTTATTTCACTGCTAACAAAACATGCTTTATTAACAACTGTAAATGTTGATAAACATCAGTTGTAACTTTATAATGTCCATCCAAATAATGTTTACAGATGAACTACACAGTATTTATTAACATTTACAAAGTATTATCAACATCAGTTGCCACGTAACAATAAACAAGTGCTTAATAAAGGGTTTGTAAAACATCTGATTGTTTGTCAACAGTGGAATAACTATTAACTTCACTTTAATTAACGATACATTTACCATTTATTAATCACGTTCATTACAAAGTGTTTCCAAAAAAGGTCGTCGCAATAAAGAAAACTAAATGTAATAATGTTATTGATATTGATAGCATGGGAATAAATAGCTAACAGTTATATTATTAATAATGATAATAATAGAAATACTGATGGTAGTTTTAAGGATGTCCCCTCAGTTTCTGTATTAGTTTGTGTACAGTGATGTATAATAATAATAATATGTATAATGTATATTAACATTATGTTTTTAAGTCATTTTTAACATGTATGCAAGTAATCTTTGAACATTTCACTGAAGGTATATTTTTTAATCTTTTTGCTTAAAATAAAATCTTGTTCTGATGATTGTGTGATTTTTGTTTTCAATCACATGTGAAGGAATCTGAGTTGGCTTTTATGCATATATATATAATAATAACTGTATCTTGTAGTGTTTTTAGTGCTATATAATTGTTATGATACCTTGGTCTATATCAGTCATCTGTATAAATAAACAATACATGTTGATACCCAGTTTCTACTGTGTTGATTGTTATTTCTGATTGTAATTATTATAAGTAACCCATCTCTCAGTGTGCAAAATATATCTTAAAGTCAGATTAACTCCAACGTTCACAAGTATAGTTTTTATCAGTGCCTGTAGTGTTTCGTACGGCAGCGTGTTGCCGCCACGCCACAAAAACACAAACAGTTCAGTATCATGTTATAACGTGAAAAGTTTATTGTTATAATAAAAATGTTCATGTTTTAACATGATGATGTAAAATATCTTTTATAATGTGAAAATATCTTGTTACTACATGAAATGTTTTATAACAATAAGTTGTCACATTATAACAGAAGTGTTTGCTGTTATAATGTGATCAGTTTGTATTTCACAATATGAAAATGTCTTGTTATTATGTAAAAACATCTTGTTATAGCATCAAACTTTTCACGTTATAACAAGATACTGAACTGTTTTTCTTTTTGTGGCGTGTCAGCAACACGTTTCTGTAGCTCTGAACTTTGTCTTTTGTATTTAAACTCTTTAAAAGTGTTCAGAAATAGCAGAATGGAAATATTCATCTGTAATATTTTATAATAACCATCATTAATAAATCAACTTTCATTCATAATTATTTCACTGTAAACAAATAATGAACTGCTTCATAAACAATTTAATGACAAATTGTTGCAACTGATGTTTATAATAGTTTGTAAATGATTAATAAAGACTGTGTATTTCATCTGTAAACATTATTTAGATGATATTATAAAGTTGCCTGATGAACCTCTACAGTTGTTTGATAACTGATGCATAAAGCATCTCATTGTTTATCAGCAGGGAAATAATTATTAACTAAGTTTTAATTAATTATACATTTACCATTCATTAATGATGGTTATTATAAAGTGTTACCTGTTGATCAAACAATCATTTATATGAAATAACAGATTAGAAATGACAAAAAAAGTATCTTGCTGCATTTTATTACTCAGTATTCGTCCTTTTTAATGTCCACAAGAAATATTGTTTCTAATTGCTCCAAACAAAAGTGACAGAAGTTGTGTGAACAGGCCGGATAGCAGCTTCAGTCGAGGGAAAAGCAGGAAATATCAGTAAACTGGATTATAGCTCCCAAACTTTTATTTTAAGCGTCAACATTTCAGCTTTAACATCCATCTCATCAGGACGGCTTAAATCCCTCCATCACTAACATCTGCTGTGATAAACATACAGGTCCTGATGAGTAAAACACTTTGAAAACCAATATATAACAGAATATTATAGTGATTATTTTCTAAGGGAACTGTCTGTCTGAGTGTGTTTATTTCTCCTCATTAATCTGGGTGCATCTTGTGTTTACTCTCTAATGAGGTTTGTGGATATGATGGGGACACATAAGAACACAAGCAGATGAGCTGCATCTGTTATCAGTCATCTAAACATATGAATATCTACAGTCAGTGCACTTAAAGGATGTGAGCCCATGGCAGCATCCACACACCAGTCAGTGATCCACAGACTGGTTTCACCTCGGACCAGTTTGAACTGGTTGCACAGACTTGTTTGCTGCTCAAAGCCATTCTGTTTTTTGGACCCCGCATCCTCCGGGACAGAGCAGCAGCAGCAGCCCGGCACAGCCGAGGCTCTCATCCACCGGAGGAAGCGAGATTCCTCGGTACAGAGAGAGACAGAGGCCTGGAGGAGGCAGCAGCTGCTCGGGGCACAGCGGAGCCTCTCAGCGGCTGAAGGCGCAGACAGTCCCCGACAGAGAGCGCGGACCTGCCGCCAGCATGACTGCAGACGTGGCGGTGTCTCTGGTGCTGCTCGCGGGGACGCACGAGCTCAGGCTGCTGTCCGAGGTGGGCGGGATCGAGCCTCGACTCGCGCTCACCTTCACGTACCTGGCAGCCGTGATCCACGGGCTCACCTTCAGCGGGGCCATCGGCGACCCCACCGGTGCGCTCGAGCACGCGTACCACGCGAGGCTCTCGGGCTCGTGCGCCCTGCGGCGGATCGCGTGCCAGTTCGCTGCGGCCGCTGCCGCGCGAGCCGCCGTGCCTGTGATCTGGGGTATGGGGTTGTCGGGACTGCACGCGCGCCACAAGCTCCTCGGTTACCGGTGCATCAGCCCCATTCACGCGCCACTGCCCAAGGCCGCCGCAGTGGAGCTCGCGTGCGCCTTTGCGGTTCAGACTGCTGTCACGCACACGCGATCGGTGGAGGAGAAATACCGCGTGCACGCGGTGGCTGCAGCGATCGCAACAGTGGTGTACGCAGGTATGACTGCTCTGTGTTGTTTGTGATGACGTCACGTGAATAATTAACAATAACCTTCATTAATAAATGTTATTGTAGAGTTAATTAAACGTCAGGAGGAGCTCCATGTAGTTTTAGAGAAGGAGTTAAAACTCAGAATTTTAATATTTACAATATTAATGAGGTAATAATACAAACTCAGAAAAATAAGGTCCCCACAACACTGAAGCTAGAAAGGTGGCAGGGTCCGCCACAGATAAACAAGGTAAAGCAGTATAAATTGTGTTGTCCTTTAAGGTCAGTTTGTTTATTCAGTTTGTTCGGTCATGAAAACAAAGAGAGTTTGATTATTTAGTTTGTTTAGGCAGAAAAAAAATCAGCCAATGAAGAACTTTCTCTTCTCATTAACATTTCTTCCCTAAAACTACATAATGCTCCTTTAACAAACAATTGAATGCTTCATAAAACATTTAATAAGCAACTGTTTATTGTAAAGTTGCAAATGATGTTAATAATACTTTGTAAATGTTATTAAACACTGTGCAGTGAGGTTATAAACATTATCTTGATGGCCATGAGAAAGTTGATGTTTAAAAAGATAAATAACTATTAACTAAAGTTTGATTTACTGTAAATTCACCATTCATTAATGATGATTTTTATAAAGTGGGACCTTGTTTTCATACTCTTCTTATACGGACACAGTCTGAGTCACAATGTGAGGTCAGAGGTCAGCCTGATTCAGTGTGTTGCTGTTTGGCACTTCAGTGGGTCTCTGATCAAATGCAGCAGAATAGAGTGGTGTAGCCATGACGTGTGTTTGTAGGCTAACGCTGAAGTTAGCATCGCTCTGGTTCCCTCCACAAAAAGCCTACGGGATCTTTCAACTGGATTTTGGATTATTGCAGAAAATAATCTCTGTGACTCTGACAGGTTTTGTTCATCAAGATAATCTTCACAGATAAACACCACTTTTGTGATTTTTAAAGAGCGTAAATTAAATCTCTAGCAGTAAAAAGCTAATGTTAGGCTACAAACAGACGACATCATGGTCACATAACCAAAGTCAGATCGGGGGGAAACCAGGAAGTCGGGATGAGGGGCAGTGGCCTATCAGGAGGCCTGCGGTGAAGGCGGAAACCCTCTGGGACTGCAGAAGCCCTCTGGAGTCTGTTGGCAACGGTGGCGATGGCTGGAACCCTCTGGAGGCCGGCGGTGATGGTGGAAGCACTCTGGACTCGACCGGACCGCTGACGGAGGAGCAGGAACAGGTGTCGGCCAGGCTGCCGACGGAGGAGCACAGGGGCTGGTCAGCCGGACCACTGCCAGGTGTCGGCCACATAGTCGAAGGAGAACCACTGGCAGATGTTGGCCGGGCCGCCGTTAATGGAGCTGGGGTGCTGGGCAGGCCTGGCTCCAGGGCACTGGGCAGCAGAACAGCTGGACCTGAACAGCAGATCAGGGGGCAAGGACGTGGATGGGGACATCATTTTCTTGGCGGGAGCACCTTGTAGGCCAGGCGGGTTCCCAAAAATGGGTCCACTTTGGACTTGTCTGGGGCTGAGGCATGGGCTTCAGCTTGGGCTGGTAGCTGGGCTGGGGCTGAGGCATGGGCTTGGGTTGGTGCGCTGGCAACTACCTGGGAGTCGCTGGTGTCCAGGTTCTCCAATAAAGCCCTTTGTGGTCTGACCAGTGTTTGGAGGTAGATGGGTGCAGTTCTGTTGATGGTCTTGAAGGCCAGTACCATCGTCTTGAATCGGATCCGGGCTGCAACAGGAAGCCAGAAGAGGTCACAGCGGAGGGGGGTCACATGGGAGTGTTTGGGTACATTGAAAACAAGGTGCGCTGCAGCGTTCTGGATATGCTGTACCGGTTAAGTCGCAGAGGCTGGGAGTCCAGCCAAGAGCTAGTTGTAGTAGTCCAGGTGGGAGATGACCAGCGCTTGGACCAGGAGTTGCATTGTGTCCTTTGTAAGGAAAGACCAGATCCTGCGGATGTTGTAGAGGGCATATCTGCAGGATTGGGCCACAGCAGTGATGTTGGGGGTGCGGGATAGTCTGTCCGTCATTCCTCCCAGTCGATGAAGACGATACTGTGACGTCCTCGACAGTGACTGACAGGTTCATGCAAGGGCAGTCTTTCCCCGGGATGAAGAGGAGTTCAGTTTTATGAAGGTTGAGCTTGAGGTGGAGATGTCTACCAGGCATTCCAAGATGTACGTTGGGGAAAAAGAGAAGAACAGTTGGGTGTCATCTGCATAACAGTGGTAAGAGAATCCATGTGATGTGATTGCAGAGCCTAGTGATCTGGTGTTGAGTGAGAACAGAAGTGGTCTTAGGACTGAGCCGTGAGGGACACCAGATTACAGAAAGCAGGGTTTGGACAAGGAGCCATTCCTTATGACCTGAAAGGTGCGATTTGTCAGGTATGATGTGAACCAGGTTAGAGCAGCGTCAGCGATGCCAAGTTCAGCCAGAGTGGAGAGGAGGATTTGGTGGCTGACTGTGTCAAATGCAGAAGATGGGTCGAGGAGAATGAGGACGGACGAGTGGGACGAGGCTCTGGTGGCACGGAGGGACCCATTCACTGTGAGGAGGGCCGTCTCAGTGGAGTGAGCAGTCCTGAAGCCTGACTGATTGGGGTCAAGGAGGTTGTTTTGTGAAAGATACCAATTAAAAAAAACCCACATAGACTTTTAGACGAGGGAACCAAAGTGCAGAAATGCAAACTGATTTCCAGGTTTTAGGACTACAGACTACACCACTCTATAAAATCTCTTTTGGTTTGTATAGCCTACATAACAAAACACAAAACAAAGGAACAAATGTTTTCTGTTTGTGACGCAGACTAAGTGAAATAACTGCAGCTCATTTATGGAAATAAAATGTGACACTGCTGCCCTGAGGAATGACAGCAAGCTGACTTTCTGCAACAGCCATCTGACACTCAGTATACAAACTGGGTAGAAACAGTGTTTGTGATGTGCTGCAGTGTTGCAACATCCTCCTTCTCAGAACTCACTATCTGAAGATTTGTACCTGATAACAGAAGATTTCCTGAAAACATAGCGTGGCTGTACTTATCTCCAAAATCTGAACGTTTCATGAGCTAAGAAAGTTCATCAGTGACAAATAAAAAAACATCCTTCTCTCATGTTTTTCCTCACCCCTGGCCCTAATGCTCCTCCGTATAAAACAGCCATGTTTTCAGCTTTGTGGCGATGCATTTTTCAGGTGATTCAATGACTTTGTTAAAGGTTTGTTTGGCTTCAGAAATATGAGAACCGTCTCAGCTCATAACGGAGCACTCCCTCCTTCAGTTTGATCAAACAAATCAAAAACACCCAAAAAATCTCAATCTCTCCACCTAAAGAAAGATTGATGTAAGAGCACGTTCAGCTTCGGTTGTAAACCAACAAACAGTGGCTCCAGTTTTGGTCCATCAAGGCCCCATATTGTCCAGAGTGAGATTTACATGTCTGTTTTTATTATAAAGCAAGTCAATAGGCAGAGGTGTGAGGTAACAAAGTACAAATACTTAGTTACTCCACTTAAGTAGATGTTTCAGGTATCTGTACGTCGCTTGAGCATTCATTTTTCTGACAATTTCTGACTTCTCCTCTCTACATCTGAACACAAATATCTGAACTTTCTCCTGCTCACATTTTCAAAACAGGCTCGTTGCTTTAGTTTGATGCCTTTGAGGTGAATTATGGATTATTTTTATTTGGCGTCATCGCACGCCGCCTTCACAACATCACAAGACTGATTCAACTTCTCAGTGCACATCACACACAGCAGACGCAGCGAGACGAAACAAAGATGTAAGAAGAAGTAAACAGACAGAGAGGGAGGCTGGAATGGGGAGAAAAGGCTTGTTAGTGTCTCATATCTGCAGACATTTTCTTATTTTCTCTCTTTGTAGCTGCTCGGGACGCTTTACCAACCCAAAATGTGGCTATTTGACGTCCTGGGAATGAGACTCAACTATCAACTATGTTTGTGGTGCATTCAGGAACCGCTGGGACACATCCTACTGACTCTACCTTTAACTTTAATAGTCTTTGAATTATATTAGTATGACGTGAGCTTCAGTTAGCTTTGACCACAAATGTCCTTCAGAGGGAGACTTTTACTTTGATACTCTGAGTACATTCCACAGCCAGTACTCTATTACTTTCTCTACTTGAGTATGTAGTGAAACATGGCAACACTAAAATGACCCACCAGTCAAGCAGAAACACAGCAACCTCTGCATCCGTCTTCAGCCTTTCAGCTCTCGGAGGTCTCTCCACCTTTGAAAAGCCTCGCCGATGTTGACATGGGTCTTCGCCCTTGAGTTGTCACAGTCCTTCTTTTTTTCAGCGCACACAGAACAGACAGCTAGCGGACCACAAGGTGATAAACACTGAATTTGACATAAAGTGTATTGGATTAGCATTAATGACTACACCTTTAAAGAGAAAGGAGCTAAAACGGAGGGTGAATAGAGGTGCTGCAGTAATGGACAGTTTGAGAAGAATGATGTGTTTTTAAGCATGTACACTTCATTAATACAAGTGTGTGTGTGTGTGTGTGTGTGTGTGTGTGTGTGTGTGTGTGTGTTAAAGTTAATTAATTTATACACATTGATTCAACATGATAGAAAACATTTGCATTAAATGTGACACTTTACATTGAACTTGTGAAATAGAATTAGATGTAAAGTTTACATGTATTCAAAATACTTAAAGTCGACCTTTTAGGCTTTTTTTTAGTGAATAAAATCTTTAAGCAGCGTTCAAGGATGAGATGTGTACCACTGTTTTCATTTATTTTATTGTATTTTCTCTTTTATTTCACTTCTTTTCTTGATACTTTCTGTGTGGACTCTTCTTCTATATTGCCTGTATGCTGTTGCATAAAAGCAAAACTCAATAAATAAATGTGTTTACAAAAAAGACGTATCAACAGGTTTCTGTGCTGTAGCTCACATTTTAGTGCTGCGACCAACAGCATCACTGAGGCTGCTCTTCCTCCTCTCCTCTTCCTCCTGCTCTCCATCCTCAGTGGTGATCCTCACAGCCACTTCCTGCTTGGTGATGTCATCCTGAGTGGCCACAGGATGGTTGTAGTGATCTTCCTCACAGATGGAAGAGGAAGAAGAGGAGGAGGAGTCCGTGTGGTCAACAGGTGTTGGCACGACGTTGAAGGTGATGAAGCCGATGAGGATGACCACCAGTGAGACCAGGTAGAGTCCAGAGAACTGAGGAAAAGGATATATTTAATTATATGAACTGAGGTGATGCAGTCAGGGGGAAACACTTTATGTTTTACTTGCTGATTAATTTAATCGGTTGACATGTTTTTTTTTAATCTAAAATCTTAAAGTAGCAGTTCACTGAAAACTGAAAATTCAGTCATTGTGTACTCACCCCCAGCTGATGGAAAGTAGTAAAACATTTTTGAAGACGTGACGTCACAAACTGATTTGAAAAGACTTTATTTAAACCCTCGATGTGCAGTGGAACATGTGAACCCACGTCAGACGGGGTGAGCGCTAACGCTTTTAGCTTTGCAGCTACGGTGAAGATTTCAGCTTAAAAAACAGTGTAAATCTCGGGATCCCGGCTTCCAGAGACACTTTCAGTTGTTTTTTCCGTTTTTACAACAAGTCTCCAGCTACTTCAGTTGCCATTTTTGCTGTGAAGCTCCAGAAAAATTCTGTGAATTATGAAACTTCACCTGACTTTCCATCAGCATGAGGGTGAGGAGATGATGACTGGATTTACATTTTTGTGTGAACTGCTCCTTTAAATCATGACTAGTTGATTTTTTTTGGCCACTCAGGGGCAGCAGAAACGAGCTGTAAACACACGTTGACATATCATCACCTTTTAAGTCGAAAACCTGATGAGTTTAAATCTAATATTCACTCACTTTTAACTCAGTGTTTGGTCTCGACAAACTCCTGAGGCAAACATCTGGCTCTTTAGCTGCCAAATTTCTCTGAATGAAAACAGCTGCCAGGCAAAGAGAACCAAAACAGTAAAGTCCTGGACCGGATAGATTATATAAAGCTCCTTAAAGCAGATTATTCAATGTGGGTTCATCTTTGAAGAACACCTTTCACATAAATACTGTAATGTGATACCTAGTTAATATCGCGTGGGTGGTTCTCTTTCTTTGTTCAACAACCACTAATTTCAAAGAAAATGGATCCGAAATCCAGAATTTCTCTGGTTTGACGTTGTTGGAACCATTGAGGATGAAGTAAGTACACAACTCAACAGAATATATAACAAAGGTCCGGTTGTTTTCAGACATTTTAATGTAGAAATGTTACGTATTATATCTTGGACACCTGGACAGGCTTTATGACATCAGAACTAGTTTGGAGCCAATCAGGGTCCAATATGCAGCTCACACCACTGTGGCGTGGACACTTGAAACCTCCAGTACACAAACACTGAGAACTGACTTTACAGTAATGTAGGAGACATCTGTTGTCCAGTAGTCAAACTTTTTAAATGAATGACATTTGCATATTCATGAAGGAAGTTTATTGTATCTTTATTCTCCAGATGAAGTCAAACAGACAAATAAAGTAGCATAAGATGAAGAAACTTGTAGTATTTCACTTGAGTAAATGAATTTAATTCGATTTCTGTCAGGAAATCATAAGGAAAACCAGAGTAAATGATTTTTTTTGTGTCATTCTCAGATTCAGAACATGATGAAATATCCAGTTTTGGTTGTTTAAAGGTCATTTAAAGAACTTTGGACTCACGTGTTTATTATAAACTGTTTATATGCAGGCAGCTGTGTTAAAACACATGCCACTGACATTACACTTTAACCCTCATTATTGTTCATTAACGCTGCTGCGTCACTATAACGTTAGGCAGGTCACCGTGACCCAGAAACTGGGGCAGGATGAAGCACTATGAGTTGGAGAGGATGAGACTGGTGATATTCCAATAATGAAAACTATTTCATGAAAACCATCATTTTATAAAACCAGCTGTGTTCGTCAGTCTCTCTTTGCTTTATCCTACCTGTGACCCTGTGTGTGTGTGTGCGTGTGTGTGTGTGTGTGTGTGTCCACTCACACTGTACTGGAAGAGGAAGACCCCACAGAAGAGGCTGAAGAGGTCGGCGGTGAGAAGCGAGAGGTTGACGGAGGTGGCGCTGCTCAGCTTCACCACGATGGGCATACAGCTGTACAGAGCGTACATACACAACGCGTAGGCAGCAAACAGGAGCCCTGAGAGGACAAACACACAGCTGTTAGCTCAAAGTCTAATTCAAACGTTAAAGGAACAGTTCAACATTAAAAATATGATTATTCACCATCTTAACCAGCATCAGTTTGATAAACAGTCTTCTTTAGCACAGGACAGACTTCTGCACAGCAAAGTTTTTGTTGTAGAATGAAATAAATCAGAAGAGGTGAAATCACAATGTTTCTCTGCAGGATGGATACTGACCGACTTGCCAGCTCCACTGGATCTTAGCAACTTCATTACGCTCCAGGACAACCCTGAGCGAAGGAACGTGAATACATCAGATCAATTAAAATGTTGAATGAGTCATACCACTGATCAAACACACAAACATGCACACTTAACATACATCTGTATGGTGCTGATGATTGTGCCGAACAGGCCGACCATGCCGAGGAACTCCACCCGGCTCAGGTTCTTCACCGTGTACTCCTGACACACGTTAGAGACGGCGTACAGCGTCGCACTGATCAGCACCAAACCGTCACCTAACAGGACGTTTGAGGCTGAGGAGAGAAGAGACGAGTCATTACCGCGGTCCAACATCGACCTGATGGTGTTACAAAATCAGTTTGTTCCTCTGGACATCATGCATCAATACACTGATTGGCTGAAGGGACAGATGACTATAACATTTATTTAGTCCTGAAGAGAAAAAAATCTGACATCGGTTCATATTGAATGCTGGTGTTTGCAGCCTGAGCACATATTAAACTGCTAGGAGTGAAATTTTTGAGTTAAGTGACAGATCAAAGTAAAACTGTCACTTTCATGCCTACTAACTTAATAATATAAAATCTGTTTAGTCAAATGTCTCTTTATATTTGCGAGAGCTTAAGGGGTTATTAAGACAATATATCCATTGTCATGATTAAAATAACATAACATTCAAGAATGAATCTTAAATTCATTTAGTTTGCAATCAATTTTCATGGATATTAGTTGTTGTTGTTCCTACAATTATTTCATCCCCATGTAAATATGTTATATTATTGTACATTTCTTGTGTTAAAGCAGGGCAGGGCATTCAGAATAACTATATTAACTATATAGAAATAGCCAATCTTATGTATTTAATATGGGTCATATAGAGGCATCAATATTAAATGGAGTCTGTTTCATAACCAGTTAGAAGTTCCTTGTAGGTTTAGTTGCTTCTGGATATTTTAAGGATTTCACAAAAAAAATAAAACAACCTGAGCAGAAGTGAGTGATATCAAAAATACACATCAAGTAAAGATAAAGGTTGGGCAAATCCTTCAAACCAAAAAAGGATAAAGATTTTTACTTAAATCTTTCACTTAAGTCCAAAAACTCACTTAAATTTCGCTGCGTCTGATAATTTCTGGTCATCATAGAATAAATGGCTAAACACATTATAACCTGGGGCATCGATGAACTCTGAGTAAACACTTATAGGAGGGAAGATCTTACTGGAGCCCTGATCTCGTCCAGCCAGCAGGTCGGCCCCCACCATGGCCCCCACCCCTAGGAGACAGATGCAGACGGCTACAAAGTGGAGCGGCCTGTAGCGGGTCTTCAAAACCCACCAGGACAGTAACATCAGGACCGGGATCACAAAGCAGTCCAGCAGCTGGTGACACAGGAAGACAGACAAGAACACACTTGAATATAACAGCAATCTCTTCTCGTCGACTTCGTGTAAATACAGAAGTTTTATCAAATCCAAGTTGAATCTACCTAAAATTTCTAGTTTTTTAAAACATGAGTTCTTGTAACTTGAAGTCTTGAAATAAGATGAACGTTCACAAAACACAACCTTTAAATGACACGCACCTGTACGCTGGTGAGGGTGGTGTACTGGTACGCTTTAACAACAGTGTAGTTGGCCTCGACGTCCACCAGTCCCAGCAGGAGGTACTTCCACCATCTCCTCTTCAGAATCTGTAAAATATTTCCATCCCCTGCGTTTTAAAGGGAAACACCCCTGAACTTCAGTACTGACATTCGTTTGTTTCACCACCAAGTCTGAGGACAGTCTGACACTGAATCACTGCTGATCCACCAGCTT
This sequence comes from Pagrus major, assembly GCF_040436345.1. NCBI lineage: Eukaryota > Metazoa > Chordata > Actinopteri > Spariformes > Sparidae > Pagrus > Pagrus major. Next base: position 3,064,352 of record NC_133216.1, on the reverse strand, counting down.
TAACTGTTCCACTGATTTAAACATTTAAACACTAAGTCATATGTGCTCTATCTAAAAAAATACAGCTCCTTTGTTACAGGTATTATTCTCAGGTGTTCAGAGGTGGTGTTACCTGTCCTGCAGAGCAGCATGGTGGTGTAGGTGACACACAGCAGGGTGTAGTTAAAGAGGCTCTGCATCATCGGCGTGTTCACACCGAAGCTTGTGGCGAGGTACTGAGAGGTGATGGCCGTCCCACAGATGAGCCCCGCCAGGCCCTGACCCATCGCCAACGTCCTCGCTAACTGCCTGAGAGACAGACGGACATCTTTAAGTCTACCGTATGGTTTTATGGATATTTAAACATTTTTAAGAACAAATTAGTTTTATTCTTATCTGCTTCTTTTTTTCAGAGATGAGAAGATTGATACCACTTCAATGATGTTGACACGACGGTGAATAAGAGTGTTTCCCACAATGTTCAACTCCTCCTTTACATTCCTGTTGTTTTGTTATATCAGTTTTATTATAAACATTAATATATATTAATATAAACACATTACAGACAATGAAAACTGCACTGAAAACAAATAACCGCTCAATAAGCAGGGATCCACTAGCCCACTTTTCCATACTTTCTTTCTTCTTGTACAGGAAAATATTTTGTTTATCAACATTATTGCCACGAGCAATACTGGAAGTATTAAATGTGCAGTGAGGAAGACAGAATCTGTCTTTACTTCGTTCGTGCTCTTCATTTTGTCCTTTACAGTTTACAGATCACTGAAGCTCGACTTTGTCATGTCACACTCACACAAATATCACATCAAGGAGTGTTTGCTTTTAGAAAGAATGAATAACTTTAGCCTGACTGCATTTTAAATGTCTGTTTAAAAAGTGGCAGAAGAAGTACTCAGATCTTCTACTGAGGAAAAGAAGCACCACCACAGTGCAGATAATATAGTCTGTTCCTAGAGAAAAAGTCATGTTTAACTCTCTCTGTGCTTTCTGGGTTGAGTCTATATTGTTCTTAGCGAGTTTTAATCGCTTTGTATTATATTTGGCTCCATAAAGCACATTGTAACTGTGTAAAGTTTTACTCTTATCAATAAAAATCAATTATACTTAAATAAATGAGCAGAATATCTCGTCTCAAAATAATGTGATGTAGAACGTACCATTTCAAAAATATAAATATTATATTATATCATATTATTTTATATTATTGTGATGTAATTACCAACGCATTCATGAGTAGATCACTTTCATGATTGGTAATGGTGGTTTTAATTATTTTACACACTGCAGGGTTGCTTGTGAATTATAATTATTATATTGTCATTATTTGAAAAGGACTTTTCCACCAGACTGCTGACTACATCTCTGCTCCACAGATACATATAAACTTGTGTAGTAACTTCCCTCTAACATGCTTCTCTTCCTCTCGTCCACTCACCAGGTCAAAACTTCCTTCAGGTTGAATTTCCTGACCCTCATCAGGAGTCCACTCTTCTGGTTGTCGTCTCTGGATGCCTCCTCAGACTGTTTAGTATCCATGTTGCTGCGCTGATGGAGGACTCCTCTCTGAGTTTTCACTGTCAGGAGCTTTTAAATCCTTGACTTTCACTGTGCCAGAGCTGAATGATTAACTGACTCAGAGGGCAAAGATCACTCGTTCACTTATCTCCGTGAGTGTGTTGAAGACAGCCTGCAGCACCTTGAGATAAGACATGATGATGAAAGATACATTTAAAGAAGTCATCACCGCGCTTCCTCTTGTTTTCACTCTCAGCTGTTATCTGCTGATGAGATAACGACTCGTGTTGGAGGAAAAGTACTTCAGTTGATCACGGTGATTTTTATGGAAATGGCACTGGTGTACATTAACTCAAGTACTTTGTCTACGTACTTCCATGTTATACTATTTTACACTTAAGTAAGTAAAACCAAAGATGGGGAACATTAATATTTGAAAGAATGAATGAGCAGATAATATTTAAATATAATATAAATTGTTGGGAAAGTGGTATAAACTATGATTATTGAGCTCACTTAAGTTCTTAGGAGAATAACTCCCAAACTCCAGCTTGTATTGAAATCATAACTCAAAATTTTACATCCTGAGCGACAGGATTAATTGCTGAGCGCGCTGGCACTTTCTACTTTCCTCCAGACATTTAGGCTCAAATTTAACATGGGAGAATATGAATATGAATATGAGAATATGAGGGTTGGTGGTGCTCTTGCCGCTTAAAAGTCCATACAGCCAAAAGTGTAAGTCTGTTTGCTTCAATAATTAAATGCTTACGACGAGCACAAAATGTCCGGTTGCCCTTTATTTTAGAGTACACTAATAATATGTAATAAGCTGCACTTTGTTGTCAGATTAGACAAAAACTAGAAATATTATGGGCTTTATTATGCAGTAAACATACACAGTTATACCCTAAGTAATCTTATAAAGACAGAATAAACCATTATTTGTACCAAATAAGGCAAAAACTAGAAATATGATGATACAGATGTAATAAACCATTATTTGTGCCAAATTAGAAATAATATGGTCTTTATTAGACGGCAAACAAAGACTTCTAGACTTTCCTAATTTTATTGGACCGACTGGCTCCAGTTATGACATGAAAAAATGTATCCACCAATTTACAGACCCTTGTTTTACAATGTAAGCTTCAGAAAAAGTCTTTCTGGGCCCCAGTGCATCACGTGACGATGTAACGACACGGTTTGGCCACTTCAAAGGTTTGTTTTACCTTGAAATCAGGTCCGATGTCCCTGTGGATTAAACTGTCCACTTTATTTTCAGATGCTAATCAATCAGGGAGCAGTGAAATGATCATTTGTCTGACGTTCCCACATTTGAGCTTCCCACCCTGAGTGTGATGTCACAGGAAATGTGTTAATGTGGTCTGTTGTGTTTGAGACCCACTATCTGTGTCAATCAACCCCAAAATAGGAAATAGGAAAATATAGTTAAAACACAGCCCTCCCAGCTTCCGAAGCAAAGTTCAGGTGAAACTCACGGCTTTCCAGACCGCTTCAGGCTCCTGCGGTGGCTCGTCTCGATGGTTTGGCTCATCTTGTGCGTCTTTATTGCTCGTCTTTGTGATTCTTCCTTTTAACTCGTCCATTACCCTCAGGATGATAAAGAGTAGTTGGGTAGTTTTGTGTCTCTTTGTCATAGTTTTGTGTCTCTTTGTGGGTTTTTTGTGTGTCTGTGGAAGTTTTTTTTGTGCCTTTTTGATGTTTTTTGTATCCTTGTGGAGATTTTTTGTGTCATTGTGGAGGTTTTGAGTCTCTTTGTGGAGGTTTTGAGTCTCTTTGTGGAGGGTTTGAGTGTCATTGTGGAGGTTTTTTGTCTCTTTGTGGAGGTTTTTGTGTCATTGTGGAGGTTTTGAGTCTCTTTGTGGAGGGTTTGAGTGTCTTTGTCTGTCATTCTGTGATCCTGATAATATAAACACATCTTCACACACACTTTCACTGAGAAGTTGTTTCCGGTCATTAGCACAGGAAACAACCTCCCCCTAGAGATATTACCGTTCTTCTGTGATGATAATTGTGTTGACGATGAGGATTGTGGTGAAATTCTTGATTACGTTTCCAAACGCAATGTGTTTAAACTCCCACTGAAGATATCAGCAGTAAACGTCTCTGCGACGATGAAATAAGTAAGATAAAGTTCAACCAAAAAGGAAAAATTCAGTCTTTATCTACTCACCCCCATGCTGATGGAAAGTCAGGTGAAGTTTTGTTGTCCGCAAAACATTTCTGGAGCGTCAAAGCAAGACTGTTGCAGCATTCTCCTAAAAAACTGAAGTAAAATAAACCAACAGAAAATAATATAAAATGGCTCCTTACAGCTTGTCCAGAAGCCCAGAGACAAAACAAAAGTGATTTGAAAAGAAATCATTCACAACCTTTTTTAAGCCAAAATCCTCAATGTAGCTGCTACGATGAAAGCATCGGGTGTTGGTGACGTGTGTAGTTCACACAAGACTAGATGATATTTTACTTAACTTAAGACAAACTGTTGACTTGGAAACTTATCTTTTAAATTAAAAAGATACATTTCAGTGATTTTATCTAATTTGCTGGCGTATTTTACTGGTTTTAATTTGTTGTTTATTATTTTGGATTTTAATGTTGTTCTTGTATATTTGATAACTTTGGTATTTTCTATGTAAATCACCTTGTACTTTGGTTTGATTGGTCGATTAATTGATTGATTGAAATATTTATTTCAAATATGTTAAGAACAAGAAAGGACAGACAAGAAAAACAGTTCAAAAACAAATAACACAAAATAAATAAAAAGCTTAGTGGACAGAAAAAAATATATATTTACAGACAATGAAAAGCATAAAGAAAAAGAAAATGTCAAAGACTTAGTGACATTGTTTACATATTCGAAAAGGAGTAAGTATAATGTTATTTAATCCTGTCTCTTCTCCATAAGTCATTGAATGATAATCAACAAGCTTACTTAATGGTCTAAAGCTATACTCTAATTAATTTTCCTGAACTTGTCTAAATATATAACAGATTATCTTAAACATTTGTCACGCAAAAATATAAATTAATTACTGATATACTATCCTTATCAAAAATATGAATTAATTATTTACATATTTCTGTAAATCTTACTGACCATTTATATTTTTGTATGAGTATAATATATATAATATACAGTATGTCATCATTATTATTATTATTATTATTATTATTATTATTATTATTATAAAAATGATGGTTTTTAGCCACAAAACAGTGATTCTCAGGGTGCATGATGACCTCATCATGAGCCAGCTGTAGCACGTCTCGCGAGATTCTGCGAGGTGATAAGTTGAAGAAACATGGCGACGTCTAATTTGTTAAAGGTAAGAAGCGCTTGAATTTACCGAATTTCCGACATTTGTTCGCAGATGTGAGTCCTCCACTCGCAAACACAACGCGGCCTCGTGTTTCCTCTGCGAGGGGACACGTGTTTGTGCGTTAACAGTGTAAATACATTCAATAAATGCACAAATAGCAGCGCCTGAAGTCACAGCTGCCACCGTTGTCGTTGTTGAAGTCCGGTGAAACCCCGAACCCAGTCCTGGATCCAGAGCACGGGGTCGGTCCGGAGGGTAAACGAACCCGGACACATGATCCCGTCCTCGTCCTCCCCCGCGACTGTAAAGTTATCTCTCCTAGCTAACTGCTGCTAACGTGTTAGCTCCTGTGTTTTGGCTAGCGAGCCCAGACGGTAAACCGATCTCCTCCAGACGAACCTGCCGAACATACTTGTACCGAGTCCACAAGGCCCCGTTAGGTGTCATCTGTCCGAGCGGCAGAGCAGTTCACGACTCTGCTGTCCGGACGGTTCAGGTCGTGGTTGAACGTAATTAGCCGGTGAGATAACTAGCTTACAGTCAGGTAGCTTTTTATGCTAGCAGGTGAAGTAGCTTTGACAGGCGGCCCGCCCCCCACCTGGACCCGGCTCACCTGGACCCGGCTCACCTGGACCCGCCCCCCACCTGGACCCGGCTCACCTGGACCCGGCTCACCTGGACCCGCCCCCCACCTGGACCCGGCCCACCTGGACCCGGCCCACCTGGACCCGGCTCACCTGGACCCGGCTCACCTGGACCCGGCTCACCTGGACCCGGCCCACCTGGACCCGGCTCACCTGTCAGCCAGCTTCAGGAGGTGGACACAGACCCACAGTGTGAAGAAGAAGGAGAAGAAGCTTTAAAGTAAAAGCTAAAACGAAAATAATCACTAGTTCTGGACACTTTGTTAGGAAGCAAACATGTGTATCGCCTCACAGAGAGGACACACAATCTGTAGTATCAGTACACACAACTGATCCAGCTTGTTTTTGTGGATGTACAATGTTCAGGCTGAGCCTTCGGGCCTGGTCACAGGTGCAGGCAGTTCAAAATAAATCAGGAAACCGCTATAGAAGTGTACATCAGCGAGCCAGACAGTCATTCTTGTGAGGATATTCACGATTATCTCAATTCTCTTCCCATCCCTGAAGCTACACAACAACATATCAAGGTTTTAACTATCATTTTGACCATTCTTGTAGCTGTTGAGCTTGACAATCTGAACTCTAATGGCATGTACCCCTCATACATAACTCATTATTATCAACATTTTAGTCCAAAGTCGAAGCCCAAAGTATTTTGGTACATTGAAGCACATTTGGCAGCGATTACGGCCTTCGAGCCTTACGAGCGCCCCTGCAGATCCTTCAGGTTCTGTCAGGCTGAATAGGCGTGGGGTGAACCTTCAGCCCAGTCTGAGGACCAGTTTTTATTATGGATATCTTTGTACTTTCCTGTGTTCAACTTTCCCTCAACCCCGAGCAGTCTCCCAGTTCCTGCTGCTGAATAACACCTGCAAAGCACGACGCTGCCACCACCTTGCGTCACTGTTGGGATGATTTGCACAGATAATGAGCGGCGCATGGTTTTCTCCAGACACGATGCTTAGAATAGGGCGACATAATTCAATCTTGGTTTTATTAGATGAGAGAACCTCACGATCTGATCTGTGCCTCAAAACGATCCTGTCGCAGGCAGCTCCTTTGACCTCACGACTTTGTTTTTGCATTTTTAACTCTGAGACCTTATAAAACAGGTGTGTGCCTTTCCAAATCATGTCCAATCAGGATCTAAAGGTTTTTTTTACTCACTTGCCACTGTGGCAGCTGTGGCTTCACAAATGTTGAACACTGAGTCAGAATTGCTTTTAAATTTCATAATATACAATGACCTAAATTTCGGTATCTGTCCACAGCTGACATTTACCCTGTATTCGGTGACGGGTGCTATTTTCTTTCCCTGTGTCCAGTCAGTTAAATTTACTACAGGTGGAGTCAAATCAAGGTGTATAAACATCTCAGAGATGAGAAGAGAACTGGGAGGCACCTGAGCTCGATTTCAAGTGTCCGAGCACAGCGTCTGTATCTGAGAGCAATTGAAAACTTTTTAAAGTAAACACATTTCTCTTCTGTCTCTCACGTAATCCAAGCAGTCATTTGATGCAAAGCTCCCATTTAAACCACTTTACCAGAACTGATAGAGACTGGTACAACTTGATAATAGAAGCTATGTTAAGTGTGATATAATTGCTTAAGTTGATGTGAAACTATTTAAAGCTTTTCTGTTGTGGTAACATTTAAAATCTCATTAGCCGACTTGATCCCAGCTGTTGGTCGGACTTCGTTCTTTATGTTCGTCTTTTTGTTTCTCCTGGTCTTCTCTTACTTCCTCTCCTCAAACACCTCCTGTGTCATTGCTGTTTTTCATCCGTCCTCTTCTTCCTCCCACTCCTCCCATCCCGTCCCTCTCCTCCAGAACAAGGGGTCCCTGCAGTTTGAGGACAAGTGGGATCTGATGCGGCCCATCGTTCTCAAGCTGCTCAGACAGGAGGCCGTCACCAAGCAACAGTGGTTCGACTTGTTCTCGTAAGAGATGCTCTCTGCGCTGTCCCTCAGTTCTTTCTTGTCTATTTTCAGGAAGTGGTCCAATGCCGGATAACCACAGCTGCTACAGCACCACTGAACCATTGAACAGTTGCTTTACTCTGAAGGCAGAATGGCGCAACAAGCTGCTCACAGGAGACTATTTTGGTGCATTTCAGCCACACATGCTGCAGACGGGCTTAGATTTTACCAACAGGTGTTGTGCTTCACATAATCCACACAGAATTCCAGACACTTGTAGGTAAACTTGTTCTGGGATGTGTCCAACTCGTAAACTGGGACGGAAAAGTGTTTTGTTTCTGTAGATTAACTGCCACAAATTGATGTACAACCGCGTCTCAGAATAGAAAGCTGCTTCTGCAGCCAAATATTAAGAGTCTCACTTCAAAAACGCCTTGGAGAAGCAATTCTGTCAAAACTGCGTGGTGTAGCGTGGCTGTGTGTGTGTGACTGGTCGCTCACATGTGATTCATGTAAAAAGGAGTGAAGCTTAAGAATATTTTAAATTCTAACGACTGCTGGAAAAACGCGATGTGCAGTGCAAGAGCCGAGCACGTGCCAGCCGGACTGTGCCACAAGAAAATAATGGTTTTGCTGGCGACGCTTTTCTAGCGATGCATCTCGGCGTTGATCGGCACTGAGGGCGGCCATTTTCCCTTTTCTTTGTTACTATTTGATTTATTTCCCCATTAAATAAGATCAGTTGTGGTTTAACAAGTGAGGAATTTGATTTTAAAATGTGTGTACAAGTGAGAAGTGATGTTCCTTTTTTTATTGAGCACAAAGCTGTGATGGAGTTTAGCAGGTGTGAGGAGGATTACATCACGTTGCTGCTATGAAGCATCACAACAATTATTCAAATCGGTGTTCTCAGGACAGAGGGTGCCATGTGCTGTAATCATTGTACAGCCCCTGAGGCAAAATTGTGATTTAAAAAATAAAACCGACTTGACTTTACTGACAAACTTTAAATAACAAAGAGGAAACATGTGGAGAGTCAGAATGGTCAAGAAGAGGAAGTTAGTGATTGTTCTTTTTGGGTCTGAGAAACAGGATGGGAAGAGGAACATGGTTTTGGCGAATGATGATCAAAATAAATGAATGAAACATGGCGAGTTTCTTTCAGTCAGGAGGAGTCTCACACATGTCGGGACAAAACCAGGCAGGTTTCGAAAGTGTATCCACATCGGTGCCAGGCAGCAGTTGGCGGTTTTGGTGTGTTGCCTGACAAACTAAGTTACACGAGTGAGTGAGCAGCTCAGTCTGTCTGTTTCCAGTCTTCTCTCAGTGATCGTGACGTTGGGTTTAAATTTTAACGATGGACACTTCACTTCGTCCTTCTTCTGCTCACACGCTGTCCTCCTCAGTGCCTCGATTCTCTAAAATTTACATTTTGAAACTATTTTAAGCCTCCAGACACTTGAATTCAATTTTGTTTCTAAGAAATATCGCAGGAAATACTGAACTCCATTTGTTGCCAGGCAACATGGGCTTTTTGAAAATGGTGGGAAGTACCAGAACCTCCCCGAGCCTTTTCAGTGGCCGCACTGCACCATCACCTCACTGAAATGAACTGTACTGTAGAGCAGAAATCAGATGCGCTGTTTCAGACTTTGTCATTCACATATAATAAGGAACCTGAATGAACTGTGCTGATATCTCATTTCCTCGTCTTCTGCCCTCCAGAGATGTGCATGCTGTGTGTCTATGGGATGATAAAGGACCTGCAAAAATCCACCAAGCCCTCAAAGAGGACATCTTAGACTTCATTAAACAAGCGCAGGCTGTAAGTAGTGTGTGTGTATGAGTGTGAGACGCTTTCAAACATGCAACCTTTTACCTTAATCTGATTACAGTTTTAAATGTTGGTCTCATGTCTGAATCAGCATCCTGGAGGCACAGCTGCCCTCTGAGATCATTCTAATGTTTTAGGTGTTTTTATATTCGTTTTGAAGTATCACTTTGGAAAAGCCGATGGAAATGGCAACATTTATGCCTTTTTTGAAAAAGAGTTAAAGCTCTTAATGGGAGATGGAGACACCTTTTCTGAATACGTTCTGACGTAGCACATTTAACTCGCATGACTGATCAGCTGTTTCCTGCTCCAACAAAAGCTTCTATTGAGGTAACAACAAAAAATAGCAGCAGATTACATCAGAAATGTCGTATACTTTTATTTTTAACGTTTTCTACATTTTCAGTGTTTGAGATTGGTGCTCTTTTGATTACGACATCTTGTTGCGCCCTCTTCTTCTGCCACCTACGACTTTTCTCACTGAACCAACTCCTAATAATCTCACATCGGTCATGAAATGAAACGAGCATTCATTTCTTTTGCCAGTTTTCTTGAAATTCAGTTCAGATCTGTTATAAATATAGATAGAATCTGGCTACAGACACATGTACAAATTTTCATCATAGTGCTTGACAAGTATTTCTTTGTTGACCTGTCTCTCGTCTAACTTTTGCTTGCAGCGGGTGCTGAGCCACCAGGACGACACAGCGTTGCTAAAGGCCTACATTGTGGAGTGGAGGAAGTTCTTCACGCAGTGCGACATCCTGCCCAAACCCTTCTGTCAGCTGGAGATCACACTGATGGGCAAACAGGGCAGCAACAAGAAGACAAACATGGAGGACAGCATCGTACGCAAGGTGAGAGGAGGAAGTGGGAAAAAAAGTACACAGAAGGAGGACGAATGAGGAGGGATGATGAGATGAAATGAGAGACATAAGATGGAGGAGGACAGTAGATGCACCTGCATCTACTGTCCTCCTCCATCTTGTTGGACAACAACATTTAGCAGAGTAGTTGAGAGAAGGAAGAGGAGAGGTGGGACACAACAAGAACAAATGACCTAAAGTCATAAGCAACTTAAAGAAGTTAACAAGACAGGAGAACATATCAAACGACAGGAGGCAGAAGAGATGAAGAGATTGTGAGATGGAGAGGAGGAAACTGAGGAAAACATTAAATTCATAAATTATCAGTGCTGAAGTGAGTCAACACTGGAAAGTTCCCCGGAGTTTGAGGTCAGTTAGCCTAAAAATCCTCCTATTGGAGAACAACTTAGTGTGATTCATGTCACTAACTCAACAGGAAAATGATTTCATGTTAAGAAAACCTTCTGTGGATTTGACTCAGCGGGCAGATGGAAGAAGTTTTGTTAAAATGATTTTGTAAATAAATTTCACTCAAGTATTCTTGGATGGCAGGAAGTTTAACATGATAATTGATCAACTTGATGCACGTTTATTACCATCCTTTATCTTAAATCTTCTAGCTGATGTTGGACACGTGGAACGAGTCGATCTTTTCCAACATTAAGAGTCGCCTGCAGGACAGCGCCATGAAGCTGGTGCACGCCGAGAGGCAGGGCGAGGCCTTTGACTCGCAGCTCGTTATAGGTGTACGAGAGTCGTACGGTAAGACAGAAAGAAAACACGAACGAACATGAATTGGTTAAGTGATTTAAAATGTTTGAATTTTTGAAATTAAACTCGTACTTCTGCACTTCAGCTGTAAATATTCAGGTTCAAATTCAAATTAATCAACTATTTTGCTAACTGATTAATTTGTTTGAGTTATTTTTTAAGAAAGAAGTCAAAACTCTCTGATTGCAGCTGCTTAAACGTGAATATTTTCTGTTTTCTTTCCTCCTCTGTGTCAGTAAACTGAATATTTTTGGGTTGTGGACAATTGAGGTCGCCATCTTGGGCTTTGAGAAACACTGATCAACACTTGTTGTTACCTTTTTCTGACATTTTCTAGACCAAACAACAAAAATTGGTCAACAAAATGAACATTAGGATAATCAACAATGACAATAACATTTAGTTCTAGCCCAACGTGTCAAGGTGTTTAATAAATACTGTGAGTGTATCAAAACATTTTCTTGTAGACACCGAAAGTAAAAATATGAACCTGAAAATGAGCGTAATGTGGGACCTTTTCGATGAAGCACCACAGTTAACGACCGCTTGCGTCTCATTCTCCGTCAGTGAACCTGTGTTCGAACCCAGAAGACAAGCTGCAGATCTACAGGGATAACTTCGAGAAGGCGTACCTGGACTCCACAGAGAGGTTTTACAGAACACAGGCACCGTCCTACCTGCAACAGAACGGCGTCCAGAACTACATGAAATATGTGAGCAGCAAGAATAGTGATTATTAAAGTATACGGTTTCTTTAGATGTAAAAACGATGCAACTGAGGATTTTTCTGATGAACGGAGGACTGCTGTTAATGTTCTCAGTGCTCAGTGTTTGGATTCGATTCTTATAATCTGTGTTTTGTGTTAATGTTTTCCCTGCAGGCAGATGCAAAGCTGAGAGAAGAAGAGAAAAGAGCACTTAGATATTTAGAGACGCGTCGTGAATGTAACTCTGTCCAAGCAGTAAGTGTCACCATTTAACCAAAACACATCCTGAGACAAAGACTCACTTTAACATTATTTGATGTGTTGTCTTATGTCAGAGTTGTCTTAATGGTGACTCTCTGTTTTCTGTCTTCTCACAGCTTATGGAGTGTTGTGTGAACGCTCTGGTGACCTCGTTCAAAGAAACCATCCTCGCTGAATGTCCAGGGATGATCAAACGCAACGAGACAGACAGTGAGTACCGCTGCACTCCACCTCAGCTACCCACCTGTACAGTCCATGAGTCTGGAAGTGCAGGAGGTTTTGTCCTGTGTGTCACTGATCGTCTTCTCTTTCTTTTCCCCGGAGCAGGGCTGCACTTGATGTTTTCACTGATGGACAAGGTTCCCAGTGGGATCGAGCCAATGCTCAAAGACCTGGAGGATCATATCATCAATGCTGGACTGGCAGACATGGTGGCTGCTGCTGAGACGATCACGAGTGTACGTGCACAAACACACACTTCAACAATTATTTAACACACATCCTCAACCTCGTGTTCAGTTCATGCATGTGGTCATGATAAAACCCAACCTTTTATTTATTTATCATACAAACAGGGAGGGAGTAAAGGAATAAAGAGGTGTTTCAATTCTTGTTGCACTTTCTTTTGGTGTCGAAAGTAATTTTAAGCAACATATTCTCCAAAACACGCAGTGAACAGATGGCTAACAGACCAGAGTTAATATTGGAGAGCATCTTTCACAATGTGTATAATGGGTTCATGTGTGTGTTTGTGTGTGTTTGTGCAGGACTCTGAGAAGTATGTGGAGCAGTTGTTGACTTTGTTTAACCGCTTCAGTAAACTGGTTAAAGAGGCCTTCCAGGACGACCCTCGCTTCCTCACTGCAAGAGATAAGGTATGTTTTAGTCCAAAGAGCTGCACAAACTAACAAAATATAATCTGACACCTTAAAGGTTTTCACAACCAGCTAAATTAAATCATTAATATGATTAAAATGTTTTATATCTCCTCTGTGCCAAAAGCTTATAAGTCTATCAGACATTATTTGCACAAAGTTGAGACTTGTGCTCTGTTCTGATTGGTCGTGATCACCTGTACTCGTTCTCTGTTCCCCTCCGCAGGCTTACAAGGCTGTTGTCAACGACGCCACGATCTTCAAACTGGAGCTGCCGCTGAAACAGAAAGGGTGAGGAGGTGGAACTGACTGTTCTGTCCTTGTAACGCAGGATTGTCTTTTCTGTTTGGTTGAAACTCATCCTGTGTATGTAAATGTGTGTGTGTGTGTGTGTGTGTGTGTGTGTCCTTCCAAACAGTGTGGGTATGAAGACTCAGCCCGAGTCAAAGTGTCCTGAGCTGCTGGCGAACTACTGTGACATGCTGCTGAGGAAAACTCCTCTCAGCAAGAAGCTCAACTCAGAGGAGATCGAGCTCAAACTCAAAGAAGTGGTGAGTCTCTGTCCTGTTTGACGGCTGATTCATCTTCTCCTTCTCTTCTCACTCTGATTGCTTCTTTTATCTTTTCTCCTTGCAGCTCTTGGTGTTGAAGTACGTCCAGAATAAAGACGTGTTCATGCGTTACCACAAAGCTCACCTGACCAGGCGTCTGATTCTGGACATCTCAGCCGACAGTGAGATTGAAGAGAACATGGTGGAGTGGCTCAGAGTGAGTTACACTTATTCTTAAATTACATTCAGACAGACAGTAAATCACAGAGTAAGAGCAAAATTCCTCTAAACTTTGGTGAAAACAGAAATTTATACAAAACAAGTAGTATAGTTATGTTATATAGTTAGTATACTTTTGTTTTTCCATTTAAAATGTATGAAAATAACATGGATACACAGTGAATGAATGTTTCCTGAATGTTTCGTGTGTGTGTGTTTGTAGGAAGTAGGAATGCCTGCTGATTACGTGAACAAGCTGGCCCGGATGTTTCAGGACATCAAGGTTTCAGAGGACCTCAATCAGGTCTTCAAGGAGATGCACAAACACAACAAGCTGGCTCTTCCAGGTAAATTAATTAAATAGTAAACCTCTTTTTCAGTTAAAGTACATACACTGTTTTTCTACCCCTAACATAATTGTTTGTCCTGCTGAAGGAACATTTTAAAGCTGCTGTTTATCCCCCCTGCAGCGGACAGTGTGAACATTAAGATCCTCAATGCCGGAGCCTGGTCACGGAGCAGCGAGAAGGTTTTTGTCTCGCTGCCCACCGAGCTGGAGGACCTGATCCCCGAGGTGGAAGACTTCTACAAGAGGAATCACAGCGGCCGCAAACTCCACTGGCATCACCTCATGTCCAACGGCATCGTGAGTGAGCTGTGAAAGTAGAAAATGCACGAAGAGCCAGTTGTTGTTGTTTTACTTCTTGTATGATGGAATAGTTTTGTTCCTTTCGTTCCTGATCTTTTTCTTCTTTCCTGATCTTTATCTTCTCATCCTCTTCCCCATTTTTCTTCTCACTTCTTTACTGGTTTTTTTTCTTCTGGTCTCTTTAGTCTTTTTCTCATCATCTCATTAGTTTTTCCAAAACTGTTTGACCATCCGATGCTCGTCCAATTCAGATGAGTATACTGGCAGCGTCATAGTGAAGCTGAACTTATTGAATTGAAGAAACAGATCAGAGGGAGCCGGCAGTAATTTTAGCTGCAGGCTGAAAGAGCATCACTGTGTTAGGATCTTGCCAGTAAGAGGCCTCTTCTCATCTCCTCTGCCTTCTCCTGTGTTTGTCCTCCTCTCTGCTCAGATCACCTTTAAGAACGAGGTCGGTCAGTACGATCTGGAGGTGACGACGTTCCAGCTCGCCGTGTTGTTTGCCTGGAACCAGCGACCCCGAGAGAGGATCAGCTTCGAGAACCTCAAACTGGCCACAGAGCTGCCGGACGCAGAGCTACGCCGCACACTCTGGGTCAGACCAACGAAACATTTTGAATTATGGTTCACTGACTTGTAGATTTTAAGGATATGAAGCATTTGAAGATGACATCACAATAAGCAGAAAATACCAGCGTAGGCACTCGCAGATCATTTCAAGTTCTACTGCAGAGCTCAAAGATTTAAAGACAGATGATGTTTGAAATGTTTAAGTTAACTTCCTCTCCTCTCTGTTCAGTCTCTGGTCGCCTTCCCCAAACTGAAGAGACAAGTGTTGTCTTACGACCCTCCAGTCAGCTCGCCCAAAGACTTCACAGACAGCACGCTCTTCTACGTCAACCAGGAGTTCTCACTCATGTATGTTACGGTGTAAATGTATTTCCTGTCTCTCGGATTTTCTTTTCACCCACAGCAAGTTACATTAATTCTCTTAAATACGTTTGTTACTCAGAAGTGTGTAATTTTTGCTCATTGATCCCTGATAATATGTTAAAACTGATGTATACCACTGATATTATGTTAACAGCCTCCTCACCACATACGACTGTTGATCTTAAAACATTTGGGATATTGATCGTCTGTGTCTTTGTGTCTGGTAATTTTCTCAGCAAAAACTCCAAAGTCCAGAAGCGGGGAAAGATCAATCTGATTGGTCGGCTGCAGCTGACCACCGAGCGAATGAGAGAAGAGGAGAACGAAGGAATCGTTCAGCTCAGAATACTCAGGACTCAGGTACGGAAATAACATCAACTGCATGTTGGGCAGCCCAGGAGTGGAGGAGGGTGATCTGTAGCTGAAGTCTTTTTATCCCCCTTATCTCATCATTTCTGTCTTACTTTTTTTATTCAACTTTATATCTTTAAGTTACACAAAGACACATCGCAGTTATTAAATATTTTTAATATACATTCTACTAAACTTCATCCTCTCATCACCTCTATCTGTGGCTCAGTACCATCCACTCCAGAAGCAGCGTTTTTAAGACCATTAGTTGGATAAAAAAAATGAAATAAAATAGAAAACAACAGACAGGCACAACAAACCAAAAAACATCAACAGAAACAGAAAAATTATAATGTTTCTGTGCATCTTTGTTGCTAAAGTTAAAGATTGTAAAGTCGGGAGCCAGACTGTAGCCTCGACACAGAAAATAACAATAACACACTAAATACTCTGAGCAAAGGCACATCAGTGAAGGATTTATACTTGAAATAAAATAAATAAATAAAAATGTAAATAAACAATTTCTAGTAAACCAACTCCGACCAGTAGACGTGGGTTTGATTAAGTTAAAGCTTGAAAGAAGGTAAAGGCATCTGCATTGATATTAGAATAAATATGGGTAAATCCTTCCTCTGATGATTATAAATGACCTGTAACAGCAAACGAGACCATCAGCAAAAAGACCGCTATTTTTATATAGTTATTATTAACGCCTGTGCTCGGGTCCGATCACATGTACCACATATAAATACATTACCTCATCACGATCCATCCTGTGGTCCCTCTGTCACTGGCTTTCAAAACAAATGTACGTGATGCCGGCACGAGATAGGAAAGATCTTTACAATAGCAGGTGGCGTACCGCTTTTGTCCAGAGGGGCCACTTGAATCAACAAAAACAGTAGAGTCTGTGGAGCAGCGGACCTTTCAAAGACTTTGTTAAAGACCTCCAACTGCTTTTAAACTCATAAAGGATCAATAAATCTGTCAAATCTGGAGCCTTCCTAGTGTGTATGAAATTTCAAAATAAAAGACAGTAAAATGAAACCATCCACGATACAGTTTGTTGAGCTTGTAAAGATGTAACATACGTTTTGTTTTTCCTCGTCCAGGAGGCCATCATCCAAATCATGAAGATGAGGAAGAGGATCAGCAACGCCCAGCTGCAGACGGAGCTGGTGGAGATCCTGAAGAACATGTTTCTGCCCCAGAAGAAGATGATCAAGGAGCAGATCGAGTGGCTCATCGAGCACAAGTACATAAAGAGGGACGAGACGGACATCAACACCTTCATCTACATGGCATAGAGCGCTTTCCCGCTCTTGTTTTTTTACTCCTGACCTGCGACAGGTGCTTAAAAACCTGCGAGAGGAGACGGACGAGGACAAAAAGATGTGTTTGAAGAAGAGGAGAGAGGAGGATGAGCGTTTAACAGGAAGTGTGGATATTTTTGTCTTTATTGAGACGTCGAGTCTGTCGAGTCTGTCTGTCTCTGCTGCCCTCTAGTGTCGATCAGAGGAGAGGCACTGCAGCGCGCCGTCTGCCAGCAGCTCAGAAGAAAAACAAAATTAGTGACAATATCAAATTAAATACTTCCTGCCTTACTTTCATCAGCAACAGACTGCAGCGGAGGAGGAGAAGTGAGGGGAGAAGGGGGGACAAGCTGATATCAATCCTTTGCTTTCACTTAATGCCACAGCAGCCATGTTAGCGGCGGCCATTTTGCATCCCTCCTCTAGTACATTTGTCTTATTTCTGAACTGGGAATGCAAAAAACAAGCCGCGAGTGAAAGCTGCGAACACGGGTGGAGAGATCAGTCGGAACTACCGAGGAGTATTTTGCCAAATTGTGTGTGTGTGTGTGTGTGCTTGGGAGCATGGTGTGTATCTGGTATTTTAGATATGTGTGTGTGTGTGTGTGTGTGTGTGCGCACTTTGAACAGCATGCTGCTTTATGATTTTTGTTTGTTGTTTTGGTTCAGTGGAGGATCTGTCACACTTTGTGGTTGTGTCTGGAAAGGTTTAAGACTATTTAAATGCTGTTTTCCTTTTTATCTCCTGTGGCAGGTAAAGTTTGTCGACATGTGAACGAGTGTTGTCTGGAGACCCTCGTCTGTGTTGGGGAACGATGATACTGCAAACTATTTATTGGTGTGTAAAGCTCTGAACATTGTGAGATTAAATACCAGCAGAATGTGTCGAAGAGGGACAAGTCTAGAATAGTGACAGGTGAGACGGATACTAATACTGAATTTTCACCTCGTTAATCCACTTAGTGTCCTTCTTTGCACGATGTGAGCAGAGGAGAACAACAGAAATGTATTTCATTAATGTTTAAAATGAATCAGCTGCTGTTTTTAGGGGTCTTTTCTCCCCGAGGAGACGCTGTCTGAGCTGTAGTCGACTTCATATAGCCATCATGTTGTGTGTTTGAGTGTGTGTGTGTTGCTCTCTTCTCCCTCAAAGATCCAACAGACAACAGAAATGTCACCATGTCACACTTCTCAATCAGAGCAGTCGATCAAAAGACCATTAATGACCAAATATTTTGATAATCAATTAATCGTTTTTAGTAGTTTTCAAGCAAAAATGTCAAACATTTGCTGGTTCCAGCTTCATGAATTTGAGGGTTTTCCGTTTGTCCTTGTCATTAATGACAATAAATAAAAAGTCTTTGGGGTTTTTGGGTTGAAAAAACAAATTACCGATAACCGTTAGTTGCAGCCCGTAGACACTAAAAATATTTAAGTTTTTAAATATTAATTCCTACAGCAGCTCTCCCACATGTTGAGCGCTGACAGTGGAAACGATCTGCTGCAGAAACATTTCTGTAATGAACTAGAGTCAAAACAATATCAGACCAGATACGTCCATTTAAAATCATTGATTTGTTTTGTTGTGATGAGTTTCCTGTTGAGCAGTGAGGAAGAGGAGAGACGACAGCGAATGTGTGATTGATTTTTTTTTTTGTATTTATTCTGTATTTATAACGAATGTTACTTTTTGTCAGTTGAAATGTTTTTGTTTCGTTTTTGGAGAGATTGTTTTTCTTTAGTGTTCATTCATCGAGCTGACACAGTATTTATTTACCGCAACTAAGTTTCGACTTTACTTTGAAGAAAAAAGACATTTTTAGTTTTAATTAAATTAATTTTCCACTTCTAATGATTTGAGTCATACCTGCAGAAATAGATTTTCTTCCTCTGTGACTGCAGAGATGTTGGTGATAATCAGATTTACATTTTACACACTTCTGTTTTTTTTCTTTAAATATCTGCCTTGTTGTACCCGAGATGAAACAATCACGTTATGCAGTTTTATCTCTATGCACAGACCTGGATCAGTCGCTATTTGGAGATAAGTTGCTGTTTTTCAACTTTTAAACGTCCTTGAGTACATGAAGTGAAATGAGTCCCAGTAAATCAGGACTTTTTGAATGTCAGTACTTCGTGTTTTTTCTCTGTGATGAACAGCTTTAACACAGTGAGCTCCTCCTCACTTGATTTTCCCCAACAAATACTCAAAATACTTTGCGTTTGAACTATCCTATCCTCGTGTCTTTGTTGAGACAGTGAAGTGAAAAATCCACCACGAAGCAGTGACTGAATGTTCTGCCTGCTTTGTTGTTTGGTGTATTGTTGAGATTAGTCAGCTGGCCGGTTTTATATTCCCTTACATCAAAATGATTGAAAGCAGCAGAATTAAAGTGCAAGGCATTCTGGGAAATGTAGGTTTTGACCAACATAGGACGGCATAGGTTGAGGTAAACTAGGAACCAGAAAAATTAAATATTTTGAGGTGGCTTTTTCCCTCAGAGGCTCATGTGTCAGTCAGAACACCTGGGACAGATGTTTCCAGATGTTTCGAGGTTTATTATTAATTTGATACGAGATGGGTTCAGCACTTTGTGGAGCTCTGGCAATCACAGAAATGTAGTAAGTGAGGTGAAAAATCTCTGCATGATAACTTTAAGTCTGTAAATCAATTTTTTTTTTAGTCGATTTTGGAAAAGAAACATCTGAAAAAAGTTATGTAAAGTTCGAGGCTACACAAAGAAGTCTGAAGACAGATTCAAAGTAGAAAACTCAAATTAGTATAGTAATAAGTCTATAAATTCAGACTTTCAATGACCAATGTTTAAACAGACTAAATTTAAATTAGCTCACTGAGCTGTTAGCACGGCTGTAGACGTGTTTCCTAAACTTGAATTTCTCTTGCAGACGTTTTTCACAGCTTCACACTGAGTCATCAGCACCTGAAAGTATTTCTGACTGTCAGCTCACAAGCTCTGAATCTTGTTTAAACTTTCTTGAGGCGATAATTGTCGAGCTTCCTGAGCTAATTTTTGTAAATCATGGACTTCAAAATGTATTTTACCCCCTGAGCACCTTTAACTTGTGCATGTGCACCTCTACAGTCTGATGTCGTCCGATACAACAGCCCCCGCCAGTCTATATTCACATAACAAACAACAAAAAACTGAGAACAGCTGACCTTAAAGGCATCATAAAAGCAGACTTTGTGGTACAACAGTTGATTTGGATTGCATTAGATTATACAAGTCTACCTAATTAAGTAGACGGAGTACCATGTGTCCAAGTAATGGGTTCATTCTTTTCAGATATTGACTAATTTAACATGTCGCTATTTTTTATTAATAGTTTGGTGATCATAATATTCAAGTCGAACACTCTGAGTCTGAGCCGACTGCAGAGCTTTAACAACCTGAACAGAAAATATATTTGACATTTTTCAACGTGCAGAGGTGTCATTTCCCTCCATGATAACTTGTGTTGAAGTACCGGCACTGTTCTCATTTTACTGCCCTTTTTATGAGACATATTTTAAATCACGACAAACAGAACACGATGTTATATTCTGTCCAATCACTAATCAGGTGAGCTGGTGAGATTTTCTCAGTCGTGTAATCCTGGTCAGACGTCTGGTTTAACCTCAGAGGCGCTCAAAGTGTTGCGGACAGTGTTTGTCGTGGTTTTATCATTTTGAACCTGCCCATCAGCCCGGCCTGCACAGGTGGGCACATTTACCTGTAGCCTTCTACAACGACAAACTTGAACTAACCACAATCAGTCACAGCCTAAACCAGCTGAATGTTTGCCACTGCATCGAGTTTTAAAGACATTAAACTTTGTGTTGCTGGAGTGGGAGGAGAGTGAGTCGACTACTTTCATGTGCTGCGTTGTTTCGCTTGTTTCAGATATTTTTTAAAGTTGAATAATTTATTTCCTGGCAAAATAAAGACAATTGTAAAGACAGAGATTTTTGTTTTCTCTTTTCTTCACTTCCTGACCTACTGAAAGCAGATAAAAACTCAGTAGCGGTTGGATTTTGTTTTTGACACGTCATGCTACAAGGCAAGGCAACTTTATTTGTAAAGGCACCTTTAAACAAGGCAATACAAAGTGCTTTACAGAAGACATGACAGACACTGAGACAACATACAGAGGAAGGCGATATAAAAAGATACATAAATAGGATTTTAAAAGTGAATTTAAAAAAAGTGAAAAATAAGCTACACTAGAATACCGTATTTCCTCAAATAGTGGCTGGGGCCTTTATTTATCTTGACTGCAGAAGGTAAAAATGATCAGTATATTTGGTGATATTTAAATATGAAGCCTTGGTTTGATTCACTCCAGTTTGCTCTGTTAAAGTTTCTACAATCTCAACACTTCCTGTATATATTTCAAATTAAAAGCCTTCTTGTATTTCACTGGACTGAAAACTCTTAACTCCTCATTGACTTGCACATTTCCCATTTGGCACTTGAAATGTAGCTACTGCCATCTTGTGGCGTTTGTACTTGTTACTACAAAACGCCTACAATTTGGCTGAGACATCAACATACACACACTTACATTGAATAAAACAGGACAATAATACTGTTGATGAGTAATCCAGAACAACAAAGTGCTGAAAATAACATGTTGATCAAATTAAGGAGATGAAAATAGTTGGCACTCACATGACGGTCACCCACCAGGAGTTTACCCAGTCTTTTCCCTGGCCTGTATTTGTGGACGGCCTTTGTTTATTCCTGTCGACAACGTCCCCCGGTCATTATTCGAGACCTGGCTTTATTTGACTTTTTTTTTTTTTTTTGAGGAAATACGGTAAAACAGATTAAACAGTAGAATAACAATTATACAAAGTAGTGGTTGATAGACATAACATTAGCTCGATCAGAGGGAAAAGGTTACCTAAAGAACTGTAAACAATATTTATAAGCTAGCTTAAAATCATTTGAAATTTCTCTCTCAGACACGTTTTCAGGATATTCAGATAATCAGATACAGGCACTGTAAATCATTATGTAAACAGACATTTATGGGCATCAAACTAAAACACAACCAGAGAATCAGGTTTCTTGTGTTCTTCTTACTTCTATGAAGTAAACTTTCAAAAGTAAACCCTCTTTTCCTGACAAATATTTGCACTTACAGCCAAAATTAGCGGTAAACTGGTAATTTGGTAAACTTTAAAAGGCATATTTCGTAACATTTATGCATTAAAATGTCAAAAAACGACTAGACCTTTGTTATATATTGTTGAGCTGTGTACTGGCATTATCCTAAACATTCCCAGCAATGTTCAAACCAAAGAATTTTGTAATTTTATGCAAGATAACGGTAATTTGGTTGCTCCTCCTGTAGCTGCTATAAGTCCTGTGTAAACATCAGACGATACATCACAGAGTGAGGAAGTTGAAGTCAACAGTGAAGACAACAAATCCAACGATCCCACACGACTTTACGACGCCATCAAACGCCGTCTTTTTACACTGTTTCGATTGAGAGACCCCGAGTGGCAGAAATTACATACTGTGTGTTTAATGAAAGCGCGACAGATCTGACAGCTGATTGGACGGGTTTCCAGGTTCGTCTCAGATGTTGGTGAGCACCGTGCTAGTGACTATGGCGACGGTGATGGTTCCGGGGAGGTCGTTGTCACGGCGATCGCCCTTGTCCCTCAGGTGAAGCGTCTGCTGGAATTCACCTTGTTCCCCCGGCAACGTCACCTGACCCATGAAGGAATCCTTCAGCACGTTGTGGTTGTAGATCTGAGAGACGCAGCGAGAAAGACGAATTCACTGTAAACAAAATTCACACATGTACACGATTTGATGTCCAAAGAACGCACACAAACCTCGATGCTGATTGGCTGGTTGGCTTTCTTCCTGTAGAAGAGCCCCTTGGTGTCGAAGGCGGGGCTGCGAGTGTTTTCGTAGACCGGAGAGCGAACCTTCTGTCCTTCACATCGGATTATCACGTAGGGGTCCGACACTGGACACGCACACACACACACAAACAAACCTGATTAATGTATGTACTACCTAAGTTCAGGAGATGATGTTTAATTAGGTCTTTGTTTAATTATTATCAGTCCTCTCCATAATGACTTTGCTGTAGCACAGACACGTCTTGTTTTGAATTCTAAAACAAAAATGTATCAAAATAAGCTTTCAATTTCTATCGTGCATCAGCAGTTCTCCTAGTATTTTCTTCGCTAGCCTCGCCTACTTGCACACGTCCAAAGATAAAAACAAAACTTCACAGACGACACAGTTAGCTTAGCCACCAGGATAAAGTCACTTTGTTGTTATAAAATACCCCCATCTTCTTAAAGTGTTTATGACATTTGTCAGGACGTAAAACCAACGATCTGTTGATCCTTACGAATACAACAGTGGCAGAACCGTCAGTGCAGCAACACACTTTAAATTGAATTGAATTGAATTGTGGATTTGGAGAATGATGACCTCATACTATAACATTCCTCTAGCTAACATACTGCATATAACAGCAGCTGCATGTTAACATGATTGTAAAATTAAAATTTGAAACAATTCAAACATCCACTAAATACTTAAAAAAGACGATACAGCAGAAATACTTTGACTCAACAAGACGTTTTATCTTGAAATCACTAAATATGAAAACAAACCAACTCAGACTACGGACTTAATATAACTAAACTCTACCTCCATCAGAGTCTTGTCCTGCGAGTCCGGTAGCCTGCAGAACGTGGACCTGAGTGACCAGAGAGGGATAACCACACAACCCAGACCAGCAGGTCTGTGGAGGCTCATCAAGAGTCAACTCCCTACAGAGACAAACAGAGAGAGAGACAGACAGAGAGAGACAGACACAGACAGACAGAGACAGACAGAGAGAGACAGACAGAGAGAGACAGAGAGAGACAGACAGACAGACAGACAGAGACAGAGACAGACAGACAGAGGGAGAGGGAAACTTGTATTTTATTAAAGAGCAACTTCAAGTTGGCAACGTCAGTGAATCGATGTGTTGGAAATGTTCCTTTTCAGACTAAAACACGCTCAGTGTGTTCCTACTTGCAGTCGGCGGGCACGTCTGTGAAGATGCGGAGCAGGAATTCTCCCTCCAGGCCGGGGTCGAAGGTCGTGGGGATGATGACGTAGCGGCCCTGTGGCAGGTCGGTGCGTAGGAACACAGACCTCGAGTTGATGTAGGTGCTCCCACCAACCTTCTGCTGCCTGACATGCATACGGTAGATCCTGTTGAACTCCACCTGAACACACAGAGACAGCAGCAGTTTTTTACTCCCTCTATTAATTACAGGTGTACAGCATATGGATTAAAGTGAAATGATAAATGTCTGTCATATCTGCCTGTTTATGTTTAAAAACATGAATTGCAAGCAAGCTCCTCAAGATACTTTTATCCACTCATATTCAACATGGCGTCTAACTAAGCTGAAATAAACTATTTGGCCGAACAGTTGCATTGAAACAGGCACTTTGTAAACAGCTGACCCTGTGTATGTCGAAGCCGATTGCCAAGTTTTCTCCTTGTCCTCCTCTCAGCGTGGCTCTGCGGTCTTTCTGCTGCAGACAGATCAGCACCTCGTCCTCCGGCTTCTTCACGTCAAACACGTACTACAACAGAGAGAAGAAACACAGTCAGTACTGGTAGAGTTCATTCTTTAACTTGTTGCTTTTGCACAGGAGATCATCTTGACAAACATTTAAGAGAATATAAGACCTGTGGGTTCTGGAGGAAGGAGTGCTTGTTGTTGATGCAGCCCCCGGCTCGGTTGAGAAGCGGGTCGTCGTTGCGGCGCCAGGAGCCCTGCATCACGGCCTCCTCCCAGGTCTTATGGAAACTCAGGTAGGACGTGTTGATGAGACGACACAGGATGAGGTCTGTGAAGTTAGCGATGAAGTCGTCAAACGTCATCCTGCACGAAGAGAGAGACAGAGGGGAGGATCAGTGGAGCTTCTAGTTTACTTACAGTAACAGTCGTGTACAGAGTGATTAGGTATTCTTATAATGTAGGAAATATTTAAACAATATGATATGCTTGGAAATTACTTTTTTTTAATTTAAATTATCGATTAAATCAACAAAGACAGATGAGATTAAACAAACGTCACAATATCTGTGAGAATTACTGTAGGTTTCTGGCTGCTACATGCAGACACCTCATGTTTCCAACAGGAGGCAGCGCTGCACTAAAACTCACCAGAACTCTCCGTCGTCCTGCACAGTGACGCCGATCCTCTCCCTCTCACTCTTACTGACCTTCTGCCACTCTTCAGAGCTGCAGACAGGCAGAAAAACGTCAGTAATCTTCTCCTGATAATTAAACACTGACATGAATGTGATAAAAAGTAAACATGACAACGCCACAGAAAAAACAAGACCAAACCGACACGTTAACTTCAGTGTGTTTCCGCACTGAGCAGAATTAGAGGGTCAGACACAGTTTGTAGTCTCCTCACTGGTCACCGTTTATATTATTCATTTTGCATTTATAAGATTTTAATCCATTAGCTTGTATAACTAGAACAATGCCTTATTCAGGTTGAATGGTTGCATAATCTAACAATAAATGTTTATTATTAAAACTTAGAAGTCTTCATCTTATATTTACTACCAATTAATGCTTATAATAAGGACATTAATATAAAGGGTTACCAGATTACCTAACTGGGACTACAAGTGCTCAGTTCATAGGTTTTCTTCACAGATGTACTTAAAAACTATTGTATTCTTCACTCAATTTCTTTTATTTAATTACTAGCTCCTTTACAGATTAAGATTTTTAAATGAAATTATGTGATAATATTATAATCTTGTTATTGTTAAAGGTTAAACTAGTGGTTCAAACCTTTTCTGCTTGTGACGCCCTACAAACTAAAGCAGCGTCTAGTTGGTACCTTGTTACATTTCAGAAACTTTTTAGAGGGTTAAAAAATGTTCAAGACCCAAAGCGCTATAATTATCCATGTATAACCTGTTGTTATAGTGCTGACTTATCATTTTCAGGGTTTTTTTATTCTTGGTTTTCTGTGTCAGTTTGGTTAGGTTTAGGATAACAGCATGGTTTGGAGTTAAAGCAGACCACTTCACAACGTTAACCACGTGTGAGAAAGGAAAACTTCTCCAATGTGATTTAATTTCTGGTCTCTTTCCTCAATCGCAAAGCTGCAACATCAAAAAAACGTGAATGGTCAGCTGCAATTCTCACTGTCTTCCCTGTTAAACCTCCTCTTCCTCACCTGTCGCTCCAGGGTCCGTTCCACTCTTTCTGTCCCCAGGGGTTTCTCATGCGGATCATGGTCAGTTTGTCTGACTTGAAGTAAGCCAGCAGGCCGTGGCCCAGCCTCACCCTGCGGACGTCTGTCACCGCGTAGGCGTGGCCCTTCACCAGGCCGCAGTCCAGCCTGGCCTCCATGTCGGCCGCACTGGTCGCCTGGAACGACACGGCGAGCGTTCAGTCAGTCTGTATATTATTCACTCATTACTAAATTAATTCATTCAATCACTCAGCTGCAGTGAGCGTTCATGTTTGTCCTCTCCTCACCCGGATCGAGCAGCTGATGAGGCCTCCTCTGTTGTGGACTTTCAGGACTCTCTCAAACAGCTCGTTGCGTTTCTCTTCATCGTCTTTGAACCCGTTCTCCGTCAGGTCCATTGGCTCCGACACGCCGCCGGTGAAATCTACGAGAGCGTCGGCCGTGTTGCCCCCGTCCAGCGCCTCATAGCATCCGCTCATCCTAGAAACACAAGCAAGCATGCATTAGCGCTCAAAAATAAAATTTTAATTAATTCTTTCCTGGATTTCTACTCTCAAATGTAGGAAAATCTGTGACAGAAAATAACCCCTGTGACAATCAAACAAACATTATAAATCTGAGAAATACTCTCTCGTTTCTACACTTCAAATCTTAATCCATGTAACATAGACTCAGGATCTTCACAGTTAATAGTTCTCCCCATGGTGATGAAACTGAACTGAGAGTCCACACACACACACACACACACACACACACACACACACACACACACACACACACACTAAGTGCTCACTTGGCGTAGGCCTTCTCCACCAGCGCGCTCCAGAACTCGTTGCTGTCGTTGGAGTGGCAGTAAATCAGCTCTCCGTTCGCCGTCGGCAGTCGGTCATCGATCACCACGTCCACCCACTCACCGAACCGCCAGAACCGGAAGTGGAAGATCCCAGCGTAGGACTCGGGCTTTTCTTTATCCCACTCCTGGTCCTTCCAGTCTGGAATCACCTTGAAAAACAACAGAAAGAAACCAGGGTACAAAGTTAGATTTGTGTTTGGATTTCTGTGCCGTCTTGTGGGATCAGACAGACACGGACTCTGACTCCAGAGTCAAAACGATGTTTAGAGCTGGAAAATTTTCACATTTTACTGAATGAAGTGTGTTTTACGATGAGTTAACGAGGCAATTAAGCTCATCTTAGTTCAGTAACAGAGTAGAAACTTGAATTCAGACAGTGTATAGTTGTATTTTTCTGTTCTCCATTTTGTGAGTTTATTTGTTGACTTATTAGACTAAGTAGCGAACTCGCCGGTCTAACATCTCCCAGCTGAGACCAGGGGGCCTGTCAGACTGTCACCTCTTGAGGAACAAAGTGGTATTAGGAGACAGAACGGGCTGGTTAGCTCACTGACATCAGTACACTGCAACACAGTACGGAGATGTGACGTCAACACTTGTTTTTTCTGTTCATAATGTTAGTTCAGTTTGTGGCGGTTAAAAACTGCAGTAAATTCAACTAAAAATAAGCTCCTCCATACGGTGACAACTAATAAATCATGTTAAAATGGATTTTTCTTTCTTTCTGCTTAATAACAACATATTTTCATTGGTGCATTACATCATTAAATAGGCACAACAAACAGGCACATATCTAGTATATCCAATAAAACAACATCTAGTTAAGATATACTCAAGTACAAACCACCATGACTAAAACTCACCAGACAATAAAGCCCATCTGTTAATATTTTACACAATAAACTCAGAAATATACAGCTGTCCACTTGTTAGCTCCTTGAAAGTTGAAAAACATCATCGGGTCATCCACTCGTTTCCCCTTAATTAACCTTCAGCATCTATAATTAACACGAGCAACTGAGGATTTAAAAAGTTTTTAACAAGGGAACGCCATCCACCCATATCCTGTGCTGAGATCCCTGATGACGACACACACACACACACACACACACACACACACACACATCGTAATGATCCTCAGTGATGTGAGTGAAGTAAATAAATAACTGATCCATTCAGCCAAGACCAGTCGAGCTCCCTGAAGCCCTCGGGAAACTCCCAGAGTTCTCTCTCGTACGTCATCACCGCCTCCTGTTGCCTAGCACTCTCACACATCACCCACCTCCTTATTGCCTTAAAAAAAAAAAAAAAGGCTTAGAGAGTATTTTCATTTGATATTCAGACATTTCAAATCAGGTGTGAAATGTCTGGGGAGAAATGATTCTGAGGAGATGTGGCAGGTTTTTGTTTTGTTTTTTAATTTCAACCTGATTTCAAAACTCTGGAAAATATAAAATAATGAAAACAATGACTGCTCCTGGTTTCAGTAATGCTCCACGATGGTGCAAATGCTTCACATTACAAAAACATGAAAGGTTTGCTGCAGAAATGTCACATATCCGGCTTTAAAGGACAGAAATAAGGATAGCACGGTTAGAAAACTAATTATTCTGACTGTTGCTGTTTTCACATTGATCTCATCCACCCTCTCTCATTTTATGTGGCATGCCGATCAATGAGTCCTAACGAAACTACCCTGTGGGCAGGAGGGGGGGAGGGGAGGTCGGGGACGAAAGTGAGAAACTGCTGCTACACTGTGATGGAAAGAGTTGGAAAGGGGAGGGGAGAGAGAGACAGAGAGAGAGAGAGAGAGAGACAGAGAGAGAGAGAGAGAGAGAGAGAGAGAGAGGTGATATCAGAAATTCTTCCCGAGCTCTTCCTATCACTGCATCCATCCACACAGGCTGCCCTCTCCTGCTCCTTTACCCAGGATTACAACCTCAAAGTCAGACATGGACGCTACCAAGGCTCCCTCCAACGCTCTGGTGCTGGAATTTAAAGAAGACCCTGCACTGACAGAGGTGAGCGTCTCACTTTTAAATGACAATTTCTCACCTCCAGTGGCTACAAATCCTTTAATCACAAGATGTGTGATTGTGTTTTAATTACATCAACAACAATGTGAAATGGAGCATTTCCCTTCAGTCAGTGTTGCAGTTTTGACTGTTGGTGAAATGTTAAACACAGATTTCGTGCATGCTTTTAAACAACATCAGCTATTCACAGGACTCGACTAGGTACAAAAGTTCAAACTTTTCTCCCGAGTCTTTAAAACATCTGTCCTTAAAGGAACAATTAACCCAAAAATTCAATTGCATTATCTTCTCTCCTCCATGCTGATGGAAAGTCAGGTGGAGTTTCATAGTCCACAAAACATTTCTGGAGCTTCACAGCAAAACAGCGCTGCAGCATCGTCCAAAACAACTGACGTAGCTGAAGACTCGTTTTAAAATGTAAACAAAAAACACTAAATGTCTCCATACAGCTCGTCCAGCATGATCCAAGTCTCCAGAAGCCCTGAGATCCCAAAATGATTCACGAAGATGTTATTTACACTCTTTTTAAAGCAGAAAACTTCACTGTAGCTGCTAAGCTAAAAGCTTCTTGCGTGCACATATCTGAAGTGGGTGCACGAGCTCGACTGGATGTCGCAGGTTTAAAAAAAAACAACTACATTTTTCAATCAATTTAGGATTTCTGAGCTTCCAAAGACGTCGATAAAGCCGGACAAGCTTAACGGAGCCTTTTTATGTTTGGGGTTTTTTTCCGCTGTTTTCTTGCTGTTTTGCTCCAGAAATGTTTTGAGGACTACGAACCTTCATCTGACTTTCCATCAACATGGAGCTGAGGAGATAACAACTGACTTTGGATTTTTTGGGGAACTTTTCCTTTAAAGTTGTGTTGCTGCCTGGTCCTGTGAATGTTCTGGCTGTAGTGATCAATAGTCCGACCCATCAGAAGAGCTCAAACTTGGCTCTGTGCCTCGAAAACACTTTTCTTTCTGTCTGCGTGATGCAACCGAGGTGAGCAGCTCCTGAGCTTCTGTGACTGTGATCAAATGTAAACGTGCACCTGAGCTGTGCTGAGAGACGTCTGGCTTAGAGCTACAACAGTTAGTGAATCAAAAGAAAATGAATCAGTAATTATTTTGATTATCAATTCATCGTTTAAGTCACTTTTCAAGCAAAAATGCCAGATACTTTCTTGTAGCAGCTTCTTGAATCCATCAATATTCTGCTTTTCCTCAGTGGTAAATTACATATTGTTTGAACTGTTGACAGATACACATTTGAGTGATCAATTTAAAAAAAAGCTTTCCTGTTTCACATCACAACAAAATTAATATCTTCAGGTTTTGGCCTGTTGGTTGGACATAACAAGACATGTGAAAAGGTCATCCTGGGCTCTGGGTACTGATATCTGTCCTGACATTTAATATCATTTCCTACTTCAGTACTTTGGTTTCGCGCAAAGCCGCCTGCTCAACTACATTACATGACAAGAATACACAGATCAGCCACATCTTTAAAACGTGAAAAAATACTGATGAAAACCCCGAGAGGAACATGACACAGAATTCAAGGCGCCGACTTGGTCTCCAAACAGAGAGGCGTGGGGATGACGTGTTTTTGTAGGCTAACCCTGAAGTTAGCATCGCCCTGGTTCCTTCGACAAAAAGACTTTGGGATTTTTGAATTGTTAAAATTATCTGTGACAAACACAAGTTAATGACTCTGACAGGTTTTGTTCATTCACCACTTTTGTGATTTTTGAAGCGTAAATTAAACCACACACCTTATTTCAGACATTTAACTGAAAACCCACAGACTTTGAGACGAGGGAACCAGATGTGCAAAAATGTGAACTGATTTCCAGCTTTTAGGACTCATTATTACACCACTCTGTACGCCAGATCCCAAATCAATTAAACATCCACGGGAGGTTCTGGGACAAGTCCAATCCGGGGAGGCCTCACCTCACAACCTACAGGAGGGTTTGCTGCCAACGCCCTGGTGTCCAACACAACAGGACCCCCCAGAGGTCCTGTGTCCAGGCCTCAACGGGTCAAGTCTGAACCACAGTGAGGCCTCCATGGACTAAACTTGTTCTGGCACGTCCCACAGATCCTCCGACATACATCAGAGGACGTTGTCATCAGTTTTTACCTCATGTAGTGTTTGTGTTGTGCAACGTACTGTAACAACTCTGTAGTTCTGCATGTTTGCAGGTATGACAGGCCGATAAGATGCTTTAATCATGCTCACACGTCAAACCTTTGACCAAGTAGTTTTTCATTTTGTTTTATGAAAGTGCAAAAATAAACTGGAAAATATTGACAAAATCCAATATTGTGCATCCCTAGAAAATATATTTCCAGAGTAAATCTCTTCACAGCTCATCAGTACCCAGTTCAAAGCCTCCTGTGGTTGCTTCACAATTACAGGATAAAAAGGTTTTGGGTGGATCATCACATTCTCTCTTCTTAACTTTCTTCCTGTGTTTCTCTTTTATCTCCTCTGCAGATGATGCGTCTTCGTGTGTCATCTTTGCAGAAGTCAGGACAGAAGCGTCAGGAAGGCGAGCGTCTGCTTCTTCCCCACGAGGCCGTCTATCGGCTGGACTTCCCCAATCAGGAGCTGAACTTCTCCCGCTGGTACTTCTCCCTCAGCGGCTACGGTCGCGTCACCATCACCGGCATCTGCCAGCTCTGGACCCCCGACCTCACCCACCTGATGACGCGTCAGCTGCTGGAGCCCATCGGAACATTCTGGCGAAACGCCGGCGACCCGGAGGATTCGCCGCTCAAATGGCTGGAGGCGGACATGCAGGAGTTCGGCGAAAGGATTGCTGAGCTGGCCAAGGTCAGGAAGGTCATGTACTTCCTGTTTGCCTTCAAGGAAGGAGCAGAGGCGGGAAATCTGAGCTGCTCGGTGGAGTTCACAGTCGACAAATAACTCCTCACTTTTTACCAGTAGAGTCGTGTTAGAGTTCTGGAAAAGCATCACACTATTTTGTTCATGTTTGACCTTCACACAGTAGAGCTGAATGAAAACTTTGCAACCTTTTTCATGCACCCGAAGAAATCCATCAGCTTATATTCTCCCTCAAACACTCATTATTTCTCCTCACTCATTAACCTCAACACGATTGTAGATGTCAGCAGGTCATTCAGATCAAGCTTTGACAAAAGTATTTTTCACAAAACAAAGTTCAAAAATATAAATCCAGGGCCGAAAAATAAGAGAAGTATAAATGCACTTTATTTAAACTTAATATGGAACTAAACTTGTAAGTTTCCTGGTGCTATTTAAAAGATCAATGTATCATCAATATAAATCAATTAATTTGTAATTCATAAAAACTACAACACAATATTATTTGTTGCCGATGTTGAATTGTCATAATCAATAACCGAAATTTGTATAACTCCTGATGAAATCATCGACTTTTGAATATAATACTGTAAATAAAACACGCCTTTTCTGATCAGCTGAATATTAATATGTGACTAATTAATGATTGATGAGTGACTTGTTCTTTGTTACTGTCTTTGCTGTTGTTGTTTTGTTTCTGAAAAACAGTTAGACGCAGAACGAGTAGCAGTGAGTGGAATATCTAATATTCACATTGCATGACCGTCGGCCTGACACAAAACAGAGATCAATGGAGTGACATCTATTAAACATCGACTGAAAGCTGTCTGTGTGGTCTCATTGGTCTGATTGTTATTGGTGTTACTGGACAGAGAGAGGAGGGAGGGAGGAGGGAGGAGGGAGGGAGGAGAGAGGAGGGAGGGACAAGAGGACAGGAGTCAAGTCAGGTTTATAAATAGTTGGGATGGATCGCTTATGGACCTAGCAGATTATATTCAGCATTTTCCAAATATCGGTATAAGCGTTTTTTGTGCCCAATTGCAGATAAAATGTATTAATCCAAAAAATGCAAAACTTCGGCTTTGATGCAGCGTCTGCAAAGTAGCTAGTAACTGAAGGGGATAGTTCACTTATCCCTCGTCAGTGTGCTACCTGCAGCAGATGAAACAGCACTGACAGCAAGATGTATTTTATCCACCTTCAAAAACATATATCTTTTTAAGCGTACACTGTATTTTGAAACTTTTTGCTGCTTTACGTTCCCGTTAGACAGCCCTTTCCTTTGGGACTATATTCCCTCAACTTCACAACGTCCGTATTCCTACACACAAGCACATCTGTGCCTGCCGCGCACTGTATTACTCCGCAGATCAGCTGTTTGGGTCGGACTTTTAGCTGCTGTCTGACTCGCTCTGTGATTTACATAAAATTTTGCATTTCTCTGTGTGTTTCTCTGTCTTCTTGTGTTTCAGTTGGACGAACTGAAGGGAAACATTCCTCCATGTCGTGTTTACAGTATCTGGTCATGAGTTACAATAGTTCCCGATCCCATTTAGTTTCCAGTCAAATCTTCCATCAGACTGGAGCCAAATCCTGGCAGTAACACGGTGTTGTCATGTTTCTCTACTGCAAGTTGTTTTACGCTGAAACTGAACTTTTACTGTGGTCAGTTAGAGAGCCAGACGTGCTCTGAGGACAGAAACAGGTACAACATCATTGCAGGTTTTTTGTTTACAGTCAAAAAATATATTTGGGATTTGCAGTTGAAAGCCTTGGATGTAAATGGACCTCGAGTTAAGTTGGCAAATAAAACAAACTGTGGATGAATTTTAACTCAAAATTACAGACTTTATATTGAAATCTGTTTTATAAAACAGAGCAGGTTGGAACACTTCTTACTTTCAGCACATCAAAGAAAATGATGCATGATTTACTACATCAGGAATTCATTTCATCAACATTACTAAATAAGTCACACATGATCTATAAGTAGTTAAGAGATGAGGGATGACTGGGTCACTTTGGAAAAACAAAATGTTGTGATAATCGTCATCACACTGCTCGTGTAGTTTGCCTTCACACACCAGAGGCTTAATAAGTGTTTTAGGACCAGTGTTTGTTCTTGGACCACTGACGGGTGTCAAGACAACTGGCTGCTCCACTGAGGCAACAACACCTCAAACAGGCTTCAGTTTCCCTTCAGCTGATGGAAAACTGAGAGCTGCAGCGGACCTCCGAGACCAGACAGGAGGAACGAGGTAACCAACAGTGGAAAAAACACAAGTACACACACAGACACACACACACAACTATGACTCCACGAATTCTTATCATGTGTGGCTGAAAGACCTTCAGGTCAGAGATCCTGTTTAATCACTGTAAACCTTCCTATACCAGCCGGCCATTATAGACTACACAAAAATACACTCAGTACGTTTTTATGCTGTTTTAGCTCCTGAGGATTAAATACTGCAGTGTTTGTGTAAAACCCTTTCCAATAAAAAAACTACAATTTCACATCATTTTGGGCGGCTATTATATCTTTGTACAAAAAAATCAGAAAGCAATACATTCATTTGACTTGTTGAGTAAAACAGCTTAGGTAATGTGACTGAGCCTTATAATGATCAGGGAAACCCTGGACTGTAACACAAGTGTTTAAGTATTCATTCTAGATTAAACTGTCAAATCGAACCAAAATCGTCTTTAAACTTCATAATATGATTGGAGACCAATTTATAAAGTTGTATATATTAACACATGATTTAAAATTCAGTTCCAGCTGACAGAAGATCCATTCATACATGTGTCACTTCTGATTAACAGGGTTGTTAATGAAGGTAACTGGTGCCACCTTATGGATGAAAGATGTTATTTCCTGGATGCTGCAGCATCCAGCTCAAGTCCTTTAACAGATGGATTCCTTTAGTTTGTCATAAAATAATTTAAAGGATGTTTAATGTCTCTCTGTGTTGTCACTTGTCAACCTGTCAGGGCTCAGTTTGTGATTAACGAATACACTGATTGTGAAATTCTGGGCAGATTCTGATCCTGATGTTTAAATAACCGACAGCTGATGCAGATTTATATGTTTTTGTTGTCGTTAGTTTTGTTTGTTGTTATTTATTCCCCATTATTCATTATTAAAAAAATAACTGAAGGGTTTTAAAGTCATTCAGTCGTTAATAACACACATTTCATCATACAAATTTATGAAAACAACCTTTAAGATAACTCTTCACATGCTGAAGAACCCTTTAAGAAATGTGTGTGTGTGTGTGTGTGTGTGTGTGTGTGTGTGTGTGGGGTGATGGTTATCTTCACTTCACTTGGATTACATCAAGTGCCACAGTACACATAACTCTAAAGTAAACACACACCCAGTTGCACAAATCTAACAGCCATATACTTGATTGCACACATGACTACACCCATAAATACACACACAGTGTGTGCATACATCCCACTCTATCAGCTGTGACTAAGCCAGAAGTCTTTCGCTGACGTGTGGTGCTTAGCAGAGTCATGAAATATTACTTGATTGAGCTAATTTCGTGCAACATTGTGTGATTTTGTGTTCTGGTGTTGTGATGGATTTTTATGTAAATATCAAGTATTGTGTGTTACGCAGTCAACAGGAAGAAAAGCATTTTCTTTGATAAAAACTGGATTACAAAACCAACTGTACAGTAAAAACAGATAATGAAATATGAAAACTGTGCCTGTGTCGTTGTCTCACCTTCTGCCATAGCGCCTCTCTGGAGGCCAGACTGGAGCAGGCGGCTACGAACCAGCAGTTTCCCAGCTGGCCTTGGTGCAGGTCGTGGGCACTGATGCCGTCCACAAACAGATGAGGGTCGCCGCATAACTCCTAGAAGGACAAAGACGATTTCAATCAGTGTTTGTCTTTTTTTAAACGGATTTATCAATTGTTATTATTTATCATATGAATTTCATTCACGATGGGATGATGCAATTTCAAATCGTTTCAATACAGAGCATGAAACTGATGCACTGCTCAGAGAGTTTATAGCTACAGAGTGGTGTAGGAATGAGTCCTAAAACCCAGAAATCAGCTCGCATTTTTGCACATCCGGTTCCTTCATCTCAAAGTCAATGAGGTGTTTGATTTGGTTTTCAGTTAGTCTGTCTGAAATAAGGTGTGTGGTTACCACAGGCTGAAGATATTTGCACGATTTGTTCTACAACATAAAATACATCATCCAATGTGCCACAATTTAATTATAAAGCTCTTACGTGTGTTAACAACGGCGGTTGCTAACAAGTGTCTGAATGAGACTACAGAGGTTGTCGGGGACATTAAACGTCATCACAGCGAGACTCATCTACTCACTAGTCCGTCTTTACAGGCCCACTTTAGCTACAAACTATTCTAACTCTGATTGTGCAACTTGTACATTGATCAGTTTATAGAAAACATGATATCAAGGATGATACGGTAGATTTCGGTAATAAAATTACAGCTGCTAATATGAAGCCAAATTTTCTTTAATTGACTTTACAAGTGCAGCATCTAGACACTCTGCTACAGAAAAACACAGAGAAGAAGGAGAAGGAGAACAACCCTTGACAGGACCATAATAGATTAAAGCTGAGCAGGTCTCTAATTATATCATGGCCCAGTTCACTTTTTCAGTCCTTTTCTACTGAATACTGTATTTCTGCTGTGGCGTCTCTACTGCTGCTGCACTGGAGCTGTTCACTGACCAACAGGAGAAGGAGGTGGTCATACTACATGCATGTGAAGCAGGGCGTGAGCCAGAGCACTCAGTCAACCATCCTAAAGGTAAATACAGGGTAAAAAGTAGAAATCGCTTCTGAACGATCAAAGCAAAACAAACCACAGAGTGTGTGAGAGGGAGAAAATCGGGACGGGAGCCAAATGAGAGAGCTGGGATAAACCAGTGGTACGCACACCCAGTAAGATCACCAACCCTATAGAGACCGTACATGTGGATTACATAAAGCTCACATATTAACAGAGTCTATCTTAAAAAATGACACATAACATGATAATAACGAGCTTTAGAGTTAGCTGTATCCCCTTATTTCCAGTGTTTGTGCTACGCTAAGCTAGTATAGCTTCATATCATTCGTCTCATTGAACTCTACACCAGAAAATTAATAGATGTATTTTATCAGAATAGAATTAATTTAAGTAGATGTTACATCGCTGTTTTTTAAAAACTGCATTTTGAAAAACAGTTTCAGTTTCATCTTGAGCGTGTTTTTTTTCTCATTGTGAAGTCACATGACAAACTGAGCGAGGTACGTACGTATATGAAGAAACCAGAAAGAATCTCAAATGCCCCTCGCTGTGAGCGCACTCTTTAAATTAGAAGCTGCTATTTTTAAGTAGACATACTGTATGTGACCACACATACAGTACCATAAGTGTAGTCATCTGTTCAACCAAAAACACACACACACACACACACACACACACACACACACACACACACACACACACACACACACACACACACACACACCAGGGTTTCTGAGTGTCCTGGAAGATTTCCCAGAAAAATGGGAGAAATTCTGGTCAAATGTTATCTGTGTTTATCAGCTTAAAAAATATTTACAGAGACTGCTAATGCCGAATACAACCAACCCAAAGTGCTGGTATCTGACAACCTGGGAATTAGACTCAACAATCATTTATCTTCCTCCAGATGAGCTGATACTCCATCTTTTTAAAACATTTCAAATCCTGCTTAGAGGGATTTCTTTCACCGGACATTAAGGCCGAAGACATTTAAGTGTGTCGGACTTCTACAGAAAACACAGCAATTACTGGATAATGGAAACCCTGACACACACACACACACACACACACACACACACACAATGGTCAACAACAGTCTAAATAGCCATTACCCCACAACTCTGTAGAGATCCTGTCTCATGACTCAGTGTTGTGAAACATCAAAACACTCAGATTTCAATAGTCAGGCTCATCTTTGAGGGCTTTCCCAAAATGAACATGGATTTATAAACCCACAGGAATTTTGTTTTCACATTTCACAGTGAACACAGTATGTGTAATTGTTTTTGTAAAACACAACTACCAGTACTGTTACATACTCACAGGGGGTCGTGGAGGCATTAAAGGAGCAGGCTTGTCCAATCCCTCTACAGGACGGATCAAGCTTGGTGGGCAAAGTGGAAACAGCAGCTCTTAAAGCAATCTGCCGTACAGTTAGGGCTCCATGGTGGGACTGATCCATCCAACAACTGTCAAGTGTGACTAAACATTTTCCTTGTTATTATGTTATTATCCTTACTAATTATGTGCTAGTGCACCTAAATGATAATGATGATGATAATGTCATTCAAAACACAACATTAACCACTTTATGCATCTCAAGCAGATAATATAGCTACCTGATAACAAAAAGTCAATGTGTGAATGCAACAAAGCGGCATTAAAGTTTGAATCAGATGAACGGCTTCCTAGCAAGATATTAAAAAACTGTAAATCCATCCAACCCCCCACAAATGTAGCTACATTAAATAACTGCATTTCTCATTTTAACTGGTGAATGCGACGGTCAACTAATCCTAACCCAGCTAAAACAAGAGGCTGCTAGTTGAATGTGTTGTATGCTGTTCTTTGCTTATGCATTTTGTCAACATCACTGTCAAAACTCATCAAATTTGAACTTGAATATGCAGCAAAATGCTCCCACTTCAGAAGGAAAACAGTCCTGCAACCCCAGCAGGCTGAGGTGGACAAACACAGTAGCGTTCAGGAAAAAAAGCATCTAATTTTGATTTGCTTTATCCATTCAAATATGTCCTAATACCAACATTTAGTTCTGGACATCTCTAACTACTACCATTTTCAGACCATGTCCTGAGCTTGGACTCATCAGGATGAACAATCAGTCATTGACACTGATCCAAAGATGTATTGAAAGATGTTAATTACAGTTTTAAGTTCTTGTAAAACATGTCTTCACCCTGCGGTCTCATTAGGAACCTCAAAGTTTAGAGAGAAACAATATGAATGTTTCCTCTCCCTCCACTCCCTGCACAAATCAATAATATCGATCCACTGGAGTGCTTTAAAATTCCTGTTTAATTATTTAACAGCTCAGATCGTCAATGATTGACAGTAAAAGCATTTATACACTTCAGGCCCGAGCTGGGCGTGTTTTTATCGTGGCTATACTGGAGGAAGACTGGAAAAATGTTCTCATCGTCATCAGTCATGTTTGAAATCAAATTACTTTCAATTCACTCAAGAAATAAACTGAAATTCACACAATACAAAACTCCAGTCTTCATTTCAAACTTTATCCGAGTCTGCTTCGATCTCACTGCAGTTTTTGTTCTGAAAAACAGTTAATTTGATGTCATCTGTCTAAATTAACTGGACTAAACTGGGAAGCCTTCAAAAGTTCAATTTAAAGTGAATTAACAGGATTTGAGGCCGGGTAACTGCTACAGACAGACATTTTTTACACACAACAAATTCATGCTCCTGCTCTCAGGTATGAAACTGAATGACGCAAAGAAGAAGAATCTTCTGTGAATCAGTTATAGGCCTATTTTTGTGCTTTTAATCTCCGTGTGTGTCTGTGTGTGTATTTCAAAGACGTCAGTGTACAGTGTAAAAAGCCGCAGATAGAAGCTGTAAAGTTATTAAGCAATAATTTCATTATGAGCATCATATTTCCCGCTCGTCTAAACTCAACAAATAAATCAGCTGCAGTGGTAACTGCATAGAAACATTCCTACAAACAAATATGCTTCAGTGAAATGCAGATGGTGACTCAAAGTCTCTGGAGGAAAGTAAAGTTGAATTAAACAAGTTCAGTGTTTAATCTAGACGGAGTTCATCTGTTGGGATGTTTGTGTTAAATCACATTTACCTACTCGCTCAAAATCATTCATAACATTAAGATAAAAACAGAAAGAGGGAAATATTAATATTAGTTTTGTCAGTATGACACAGACATTTTCCTCGGTACCTCAAGAAAGAGTCATGATAGCTGCTCAAGTTCAATGGAAGACTAGAAACAGTTATATAATGGTTTGTGATTAATGCGTCAGTTCCAGACACAACCTGACTGTTTACAGTTCCAGACAAAGTTTTGGCCCGAGCCACAAAGCTCAGCTTCAGAGGTCCAAACTGAACCACTGCTGGTTTACAAGAATTACAGGAAGGCTGGACGCCATGAAACAGACAAAACTGAAACAAAACAAACTGTTACTGAAAAGCCTCTGTTAAACTGAGCCGGGCTGCTCCGTACAAACTGGACTTGGATGGAAAGAAAAACATAAAATATATCAGTTAATGATAATCTTTATTGCTCAGGTGTGTTGGTCACCTTTGAGTTTTTGCAAGAGGGCTGATAACATTTAGTTGTTGCACAGAGTATTTCACAACACTGCATTAACTCTAAATAAATGAATCATAAATTATTAATTTATATCAGATATCTACGTGAATGATCCAGTTACTTCTGGTGCTGGTACAAAGTGTTAGGACAACAATATCATCACATCCATTATCTCATCCCTTAAAAACCTGTTGTTGTTTCCTACAACTAGGGTTTTTTCTTACATTTGAAGCTTTGAGGTTTTCAAATGAAGCTCTGAATGTCTGTCATCATATTTAATGGCTTCAAAATCCTTTACTAAATACATAAAAAATCGTCGATAAAGTGATTCATCAGACTAAATGACTTATGATACATTCACATGGATTCAGGCGGACAGTAAACCGGATAGCATTTTAGTGGAAGAGAGCAGGACGATAAAATTTGGTGAGGTTGGCCACGAATACCAGCAACAGTAATGGATTTTAAAGTTTTTGTCCTATGAGACAAATGTTACGTTGCTCCCTCACACAAGGAGAAAAAACATGGGCGTTTTGAACATTAACATAGCAACATGTCGTCATGCTTGTTTCGTTCCAGTTTACCTTCAGTCACTCACTACCAGAGAGACATCTTAACATGTTATCCTACCCTATATTTCCTCAAATATTTGTTCAAGGAGCAAACACTACATGCACACGTGCACACACACACACACCAGTATTTGGATGTTGGAGTGGGACTTCAGTGGGGTGAATTCCACACATTCCTCTTCCTATTCAGTCCACGCCACCTCTTCTCTCTTTATGTGCAAGCTCTCCTTTGTATTTGTCTCATGACCACCATCCCCCTTTCCCACCTTCTGTCCCCCGTCTGTTTCTTGTCTCTCTCCAGAAGAAGGATCAGCTGATCTGTTCAGTGTAGTGCCTTCATCTCTGATGCTGACATTAGTAACTTTTTTACGTCTATTCTCCACTTTGTCGGCTGGTAATTCTTCTTATTTTGAGTCTGTTTTTCTCACCTTCGGTCTTTTCCAGGTGACCCTGCCGATGCGGTTGCTCTGGTAGAACAGAGACTGGTCGGTTGTTGGGAACAGAGGGTCTTCAAACAGATGTCCATTCTGCTGACACTGTCTCCTCAGAGCTGAGAACGACTGACCCTCGTAGGGAACCGCCATCACCCTGCACACACAGACACACACAGGTGTGGATATTTAAGAAAATCACTGAATCACCCACGATACTTAACGTAGGAACCTTGAGCTACGTGATTCAAGGAGCCATAATGACCAAATGCTAATATATTTTTATATTTATAAAAACATCAAAAGGCTCCTTCTGTAAGTGTAGCTATACTTTAAACAATGTTATACAGCAGAACTGAAAATAAAGGCAGGGCTGAGATAAAAATGAGGATAAATCAAACTGTTCCAAGAGAACACAGTGGACGTCGCTCTCTTGATGTTGCTCACATCGTAGTGTGGATTAATAAGAAGGATATCCTCCTCTTTCAAAAACTTTAAACAGTTTTAACACACACACACACACACACACACACACACACACACAGACACACAGTTTAATATTCATTACTTAAACTATCTCACCAGTCATGTGACAGGATGACAAACAGAAACTGAACAAACAG
Source organism: Pagrus major (assembly GCF_040436345.1). Taxonomy (NCBI): domain Eukaryota; kingdom Metazoa; phylum Chordata; class Actinopteri; order Spariformes; family Sparidae; genus Pagrus; species Pagrus major. Next base: position 3,022,599 of record NC_133216.1, on the reverse strand, counting down.
AAACTGTCAGACAGTCATGTTTGACTACGGATCAGCAGCAAAGCAAACACATGATGGAAGTGTGTGTGTGTGTGTGTGTGTGTGTAGCAGTATTAGGTGCCTGATCTGGTGAGTAAAGTCCTAACAGCAGTTTCCTGTCTGCCAAATACTGTGAGACAGCAACAGAAAGAGGAAGAGTGCTGTTGAGTGTGTGTTTGGGAGGAAGGAACTTACGTATTTTAAATATGTGTAATCTGTTTATCTAGATTTATACCGACTCCCTGACGTCAGGTAATATTGCCTGCCTGTGATCTACACATCTCATCTGTCAGCTCCATTAAGGTTCATTTTTGTGGGCAGATATTTGACAGCTTTACTTGAGGAGAAATTACTCCTCATTGAACCTAATAGTATAACATTTATATATCTAAATGGCAGACATTATGGACTTCGTTTTAGAGCTGTAGATGCTGGCTGCATTATTGTTTATTAGTTTACTTCTTAGCGCAGCAATGTGCATTAAATATTCATTGTGTTTTAAAAGCTGCCTTTTCAGGCTGCAAGAATATTGTAGATGTTGAACAGCAGATAAACACGACTGCTAAACAACAAAACGGAGCAGCAGAAGTAGTTTTATTAGAGCATCAACGTATTGTATTAAATTAAAGTTCACTCACTTCAGTCAAAATGTGTTTGTTTTCTTGTTCCTACAGTTTAATAGTTGAGTTTCAGATACTTGCATATTCGTAGCTCAAGGATTTTAATGAAGAAGAAGAAGTGCATGTAATTTTAAGGATTTTAAAAAAAAAATCAGAAAGAGATTTATTTAATTTGCTCACAACCTGTCTGGCGTGGATCTTCTGTTATGCATGTGTACTTTTGTTTTAAAAATTTGACTTCAACTAAAGGCAATGGCAGGAAACTCTTGTTTTAGTCATACTATATCTATATTTAACTAACACACAACATATTATCTTAAAAATGATTTTACTCTGCGTGCTGCAGGGCAAAAATGGTTTGAAAAACCCTCGTTCAACCACAATAATAATCACAATCATAACGTCTCTTTTATTTTTCACATAAACAATTTATGATCCTGAAATAATAATAACAATCTGCACAATGCTTTCGATACAGTATCTGAGGAAAGAGGAATTAAACGAGCGCCATCACACATAATCATGAAACAGACAGGGAAGTAGGGAGTATTTTTACTTTTCATACTTTGAGTACATTTAGCTGATAATGTATGATACTTTCATACATTTACTTAAATAAGATTTTGAATACAGAACTTTTACTTGTACTTCAGTATTTTCACAGTATGATTTGAGTACTTTTACTTCATTAAGGATCTGAACACTTCTTCCACTACTGACTGCCTGGATGCAGGTTACCATGGAGACCGTTCATGGGGCACATCAGGCCAGTCAGTAATCATATCAGTGTCAATTAAAGGCTCTTAACACAGAGAGGATACTGAACAGAGCAGATTAAAGAGTGTGTGTGTGTTTCTGACAGGGAAGACCTCGTAGAAAACTAATAAGTAGTTCACATTAAACTTGTTCACACGGAGCTCTGTGAATAATCCACCTCCATCGTAGTGGGGACAAGTATCTCAAAACCTGAACAAATAAAACAAACTATCTGCTCGGGATGAAAATGAAAAAAGTGTCAACACTCTACGGGAAATGAAGAAAAACTGAATTGTTTATGAGGCGTGTGACGTCAACACATGAGGTAAGAAACTGTAGTTGTAAAAGGAGCGGTTTGCCCAAAAGTGAAAATTTGGTCATGCACTTTGATGGAAGTTGCAGGTTTGTATCCCTATTTGTTACCCCGCAGTGGCTGCAGAAAGACTGGATTTTTATTAGGATCTGCGTCAGTCTCTCAGTCAAAGACACCAGCCACCCAAATATGGATTTTTTTCCATCAAGATGCATGCATTACTCCCTGAGAAATTAACAAAAATGTGGAAAAACGCCCTATCTTGCGATGATAAAGAAAGTGAGAAAAAAAATCAAGGACCCATCCCTTTATCCAGATTCACACCAAAACTTGATGAGGTCTGTTCTGGGCCGAGACCCATCCTCCATCCAAGTTTGGTGGAGATCCGTTCAGTAGTATTTGAGTAAACCTGCTGACAAACCAAACAAACAAACAGACAGGGGTGAAAACATTGATGACTGAGGTTTCATTTTTGGATGAACTGTTCCTTTAAGGAAGGCAGGCGGCTGTTGAAGTCACCTGTTCACATCAGTCTGCTGTCAACAACTGAGTTTCTTTCTCACTGATTCACTTCTCTTATTTCTTTCCCAAAGTCTTTAAATGTGCAGCTCACTTCAGAATATCTTCATGTGACTCCACTGTTTCTTAATGTGAAAACAACTGACACCTGAGTTACAGACTTTAAGACCACCAGTGTTATCTGCAGGCACACAGAGGGTTCGATTATGGCGCAGGAACTAGAGGAAAACCAGCCAAACATGGGTGGGGCTCCATGTGGGCACCAATAGACATGCCACCGCAGATAACTGAACAATAGCTCAATGCAGATGTTAATAAAACATGTGGACATTTCAGAAGACGCGTGACATGAACAGCATGAACATTTCCATGTATCCGAATGCAGCTTTGCCAAACAGTCTCTTATCTCAGGATCCTTAAATGAACCTAAAGACACACTCTGTAAAAGAGCTTCAAGCCTTTTCTGCTGTGAAGAAACCCAGAGTAAAGTCACAAACACCACAGGAAGTTGGAAAAATTGGCCTTCAAAGTAAAAGCGCAGTGTCTGTCACAGAAAACAGTACTGCGAAATTCACAGTTGGCGCCTCATCAGTTATTCTTTGCATTTACAACTGCCTCTTATTTTCATTTTGCAGCATCTGCACCAAACTCCTTTAAAGGACCATTCAAGTTCAATTTTGTGTAATTAAAGGTGCAACAAGTAATACTTTTCGCTAAAAACACACACAAAAACATGTTAAAATTATCACCAGAATATGAAGATATAATAGTTCATCATTATGACTTCTATGCATTGTGTTGTAGCAGTGTCTTTCTTTACAGCTTTATTTGATAGGACAGCTTGAGAGATGACAGGAAGTGGGATGAGCCTAATGGGGAAGATGTGCAGCAAAGGTCCACGGGTTGGACTCGAACCTGGGCCGCTGCAGCGAGGACACAGCCTCTGTGAGTGGGACACTCTCCCGGTGCTCTGAGCTCCCAACCTGAACTGCTAGCTGCAAGGCTAATTGAGCTAATTAGGTAACAGTAGATACAGTCTGCAGCAGTCAGCTGTTATTATGGTGATATGCTGCCCCCATTTTTTTGCTTCAGTATGAATTTGATAGGATGCCATTTCTTATAAATTGCACTTTTAAATTCAGATGCAATATTAAAGTTTGTCCAGTGGCCACAGACACATTTCAAACAAGTCCTATTTATTGACAGACAGATAAAATATTGCAGTGTACACAAGCATGTGTGTGTGTGACTTGGAGTAAATATCAAGATTTTAAATGTTTCCAGAGAAACAAAATCCCCAAAACCTGGACTTATTTAACCCCAGGATTCACCAACACTCAAGTCTCAGACGTGTTAACAAAACTGCGTGTTTTATTTTGAAGGCAGGCGCCGGAAGTGTGTTTGTTAACGCATTCCCATTTTTTTGTTTTATTTATTTATTTATTTATTTTGGTGGAAGATTTGTCATCCTGCATGAAGCCGAGAGAAACGAAACTGTGAACTATCTAATAATGTCCTGAATTACTTTAATACTTCTCCTGTATCCTGCGCTGTTAGCTACATGCTAACGCTGTTAGCAAGAAAAGTTCTTTAAATGTGTTTACGTGCACTTTTTGTCAAAGTTTTAAGATTCCCATTCAACTTTTCTGATGTAAGGTTGGTTAAGCAGACGCTTTAATAGCGTTCAACACTTCAGTTTCCAGTCAAACCTCAGGTAAGTCGAGATTTAAAGCCTCTTTAACGCTCAGTTAGCTTCAACTAATTAGACTGTACCTGGTTGAACGTCCGCTCCCTCACAGCCTCTCTCTCTCGTCTCCGGGGTGTTTTCGGTGTTTTTGTTTTATTCCCTCTCTCTGTTGTCAGGTCGGTGGTGTGCGGATGTTTCCAGCTGGAGTTCAGACAGCTAACAACACTCAAAGAAACCCACAGTGAGTCAGGAGGAGCCTCCTGCCCGGGGCTCAAACCGACAACCCGCCTACACTCATCTGAAGGCTGCAGCGAGGAGCTCTGCTGCGTTCAGGCGCGGCACGGACAAATTGGAACCATCGACTTGAAGCGCACTTGAACCCTGAACGAAGCCATAGTTTTATCGTCATTATTATATTATATTATATATATTTTAACGGTATTACAACTACATTAATCCACAATAAACAATTTACACGTAAACAACATTTTATCGTAACAAATCCAGAGTGAGAACATGACGCTGGAAATTCCTACAGCTAGGAATGCATCTTGTTGTGTTATCATGTTTACATGTGTTTATCATGAAAAAACAGAAATACATTACTGGTCAGTAATTTTATCATTTTAACGAAATACTACAGCTTATACATAAATGTCGCTTTGTCAAATTCTTCCTTAATTTGGAAAAAAAAAAACATATCATATCACTTCATATTATCACTTCCAAATGCCCAACAAAAAGAGGTTGTATATCTGGTTCTGCTGTGTTGATTCTGATCATTTGTTTTGATTAGCACTACTTTTCAAAACCTGGTGCCTTCATTACCCACAATGCAACTTACCCACTTAGTGACATCACTGGAGGTGATTTAACAGATTACATGCAGCTTCCTCTGGAGCCACAAAACACTTCTTACTACTTTTTTTTAATCATATTCAGAAGTATTCCTCGAGACCTGTAAACACACTTTGATGTGTACAATTATTGGAGTTAGCTTTTAAATACTAGCCCAAGTGGTATGTTTAAATGTCTGCCTTTCTACTTGACAGTGGACAGAATTATACCTGAAGGATTTTTTTTCTTGGTTTATGTATTTACGTATATTTTTTAATTGTGTCTGTGTCTTATAATAAACTGAGCGTAACTGAGAACTCACAAAGTCGTTGTGTGTCAACAGTTGATTCGGACTCTTTGGGCGTTCACACAACCACTGAAATTTTTCCAAATGATGTGCTGTTCAATATACTGTGACCTGCTTTAATTTAACTATGGATACCACAGACATATCATATTAATGTGTAATTAAAAGTAGGTTTCCCTCGAGAAATCTGCAAATACAGGAAATACAGCACATAAGGATTTCACTGTAATCCTGTAAATAAAGGAACACCCTTAACATTTTATAACATGGAAGGAATTTACTGTAACAGGTTGTAAAGTTCCCCTCAAAGTGTTTGTCATACACCACTGACCTCTGGTGGGCGCTGTAGTAAATACAGGGTTAACTGAGCTAGGCTGCAAAATGTGGAAACCAGAACCAGTGAAACAAATTTCTAAACCAGTGTTTTTCACTCAGTGACGTAGGGACCCCCTGTCAGGCATGTTTTAGATGTTTCCCTGCTCCAACACACCAGATTCAAATGAATGGATTGTTATCAGGCTTTAGCAGAGCTTGATGAAGTGAAGAAGTGTGAGACGAGGGGGGCTTAGTGGTTTGCAATCTGCACCCTCACGACAAGATGGCACTAAATCCCACACACTGAGGAAAGAGGACTTGAGACGTGTGATTGAGACCATAAACTCCTTAGAAAACTGTTTACTGACGTGATAAGTCAAGTAAGGAGTAGGGTCATGTTCTCATAGGAATCTATAAAATCTGACATAGACCCGTCATGGTGGCTATGTCCACTTCTTTCATCCAGTCTATGGGATGTATGAGACTGATAGTTTTAGCCAGCAGGGCTCAAGGACACATAGATTACTTACTGGAGCTTTAACAGATGAGGAAAGCAGCATATTTATGATGTGATCAAGCTGTCTGCCCTCCTCAGGCTTTACTGATCACAGCGTTTAACTTTACTCTTAAGTTTTCAAGCTGTTGTACAAAGAGCAGGTGGCTTAATAAAACAATGCCACTGTCACTGTGATGCTATTAATCTTTAACATCATTAGAGGAGAAGACATCCTCAGTGTCATGTGAGAAACTGCACTTTACACTTTACCAGAGGAGACTGTCACACAACATCAGACGATGTGTTCACACTAAAAGGAGAACACGGCTGCATTCAGAAGGATTTATACAAGCTGTCACAGGTAAATATCATCGACTCAGACTATCCAAGGATTATTATTATGACTGTTGGTTCACATGTAAAAGATGAAGCTGAGGATCTCTCATATTTTCTGTTACTTTACTACAGATTATGCATTAAACAGCAAAGCTTTGCTGTTAGGTTTGACTGCGAACTGATTCACAACTAACTTCAAAAATGTTTTATGCCATGATTGACAATGATACTGAGATATTTACAGACAGACAAACATTGCTCAATATTTTCAAACAATGGAAATTTAAGTTAATTTGACATTTTTATATAAACTGACAGATTCCCACCCTTCTAACAGTGGACAGACTTTTTTGGCCACTTGAGGGCGGCTGAACAAGCAGAAGCTGGAACATATCAGGTGAAGTCTAGTAGTTGTGGGTTGTGTTTTACATTTTAAAAAAGTCTCCAGCTACTTCAGTTGTTGAGGAGAATACTGTAACAGCGTTTTGTTGATTGTCTGCTGGAATATATATGCTTATTTATTTATTTTAATGTGTTAACTGTTCATGTCAGAGTATAGATCACAGCAGGTTTAAACACAAGTTTCTTTTTTCTGTTGTCACCTGCAGCCCTGCTGAGAGACACAGACTTTTGTCATTTACTGCCCTTGAACCATAAAAACACATCTGACTTTTATTTCCTGTGCAGGTTTAAAATGCTAACCAGGTGGTTAACTCTCACAGCTCTTCTTGCCGCCTCAGCGACTCCAGAAAGAGCAGCTTTTACCGTCGCACCAACCTGCAGGGTCAAAGGTCATCCAGAGTTAGAGCTGACTTTAAACTGTGGAGACGAAGAGAACGCAGGTCAGTAAAGAAGATCATCACACCTCCACACCTGAGCTATTCAATCTACTGTATTTCACCTGAATAATCCACTGATTACTGCTTCAGGAGGAGTCCTGGGAAAGCTCTCATCAGTCAGCTTTATTTTGTCTTTTTATGAGATTTATTACAGCAAGATAAACATAGATTACCACCAGACTTATCCTTTATTTCAGTTTCTCTATGGCTGTCACACAACATCACACCATCACATCAGACTCTGACTCCTCACCTGTAGCTGCTCCTCCTTTCATGTGCAGGTGTGGTCCAGTACTGGCACACCCCCTTTGGAGACCTCCAGAGTCCTGGTTCCCACAGTAAACTGGACCCCGTCTTTATGCACCATGACGGGAGCCTGGTTCTCCACAACACCAGCGCTCTCCACAGCGGCCTGTACTACTGCCTCCTGCAGCACACAGAGGGAACGACGCTGTGGCCCTACCAGCTCCACGTTAGTCATGACAACCAGGAATACAGCGAGTATGAGCAGCACAGCAGCTGTGGTGCGTTCAGGTTCAGGAGGGATGTTGGGTCTGATGCAGAGAGGCAGGAAGGCGTCTCAGACGGGCAGTTTGCAGGAGCTGTGGCGGCTTCAGTGCTGCTGACGTTTGTGTTTGGCTTCAGCGCTGGAGCTCTGAGCAGGACTCATGTTCTCAGGTGCGTTCAGGGACCTCACATCCAAATATTTATTCATACTGGCATCAGATTCCCAAAACATTTCTGCTAAATCATACTGCAAAAGTTTTGTCAGTAAATGCTCAAAACAAGATGTTATTAGTTTAAGTCAGTTTTTTTTTTGTGTCTGCTGCTGGAGACACTCACCCTAACCCTTTCTGTGTCAACTGTCAACTATTAAAGTAAGCTTTGATAAACGATTCGTCGGTTAAAGTCAAAATTCTCTGATTTCAGCTTCTTAAATGTAAATATTTTCAGTTTTCGGAAATATCTTTGGGTTGTGGACAAAAACAATACATTTGAGGACGTCATCTTGCCTTTTTTTTCACTATTTTCTGACAATTTATAGACCAAAAACTCCTTACAGTGCACATAAAACAGAGCAGACAGAGAAGTCGTGAAACTGATTTAAATCTAAAGTATCTCAGTAAGAAACATGCTCTCTCTTAACTTACTCTCGGTTTTTCCTCTCAGGTGTTTAGGGGCAGTCACCACAAAGTTGCCTTCACCATGGAAACAACGATGCCGAGCTGACACGCCAGACCATGCCTCCAGGGTCACCATGACAACCCCGCCGGCCATGTACGACAACCAGACCTTTGAGATGGAACAGGTGGAGATTTCATCGACAAACTCACCTCCACCTGCAAAACCTCAGAGAAGCTTCAGGGACAAACGACAGAATGAGCAGGAAACCACCGCTTATCTGGAGGGATGTGACTACAAACAGGAGGCGGAGAGAGAAGAGGAGGAGAGAGGAAAGGAGGAGGTGGCAGGAGGAAGTCTGGAGGAGGGGAAAAAAGGAAGTGATGGAGAGGAGGAGGAGGAGGAAAGAGGAGTCTATCTATTAGGAGAAGATGGAGGGAGTCAAACTGAAACAGATGATGAGGAGAGCGGTGAGGAAGGAGAGAAGGAAAATGTAGAGAGCAGGGAGGAAATGACAGAAGAGAAAGAGGAGAAAAAGGTGGAGGAGGCAGGAGAGCAGGAGAATAAAAACAAGGAGGGAGAGGGGAGCAGAGGAAGTGAGGAGGAGGTGGAGAAAGGGAGAGATGAGGAGAGGGAAGAGGAGGGATGGAGAGGGGAGAAAGAGGAAGATGGGGAGACAGAAAGTAAACAGGAAGACCCAGAACCAGCGTCCTCCCCTCCCCGGCCGCGTCGTCGCAGCCGCGTCATCCGCCTGTACCAGTATGACGACGACGGGCAGCGATACGGCCACCTTCCAGACCCCGCCCCTGACGAGCCAAGCCCCGCCCCCCGGCTCAAACAGCGCTCCCTCTCTCTGACACGCCTCAGCGCCATCATGACTGCCGCCTCAGCGGGGCCGCTGGACACAGAAGAGACAGGAGGGGAGGAGCGGCCACACTTCCACATGGAGATATGACACATTGTAGAGGGTGGACAAAATAATAATAATCATGTCAGGAGTTTAAAGGGACGTTCCACCTGACAAAACACTCGGAACAAGTTCCTGTGATACAATGTGAACTTCAGTGTTTGCTGAATGAAACAGAGGCTGTACGAATCAGTTAGAAGCAGCCTGTCATACTTTTATTTCCTTTTTATTACTGTGAAAACATCTACAAACAAGACACAAAATGGGAAAAAATAATTATCAAGAAAACATAAATTCCACAGCTCTTCTCTCAGTTCATTTTTTTTTGTTTTGTTTTCTTATTTTAAGAACTCTTCCTCCACATTATTCTTTTCTCCAAATTAACACTATAAAAACTCGACTCGGTGAGAGAAAGGCCTCCTGACCACAGGAGGCTGACGATGCACAGAGACGACCTCTGAAGGGATGTGGGTGTACAAAGAGTCCACAGGGACGATCTGTAGTCCATTTGTGTCGGTTGGATGTGAAACTGCAGTTTTTCCTTTGTATGAAACGATAAAGAGATTCCTCCTGTGTTTGTGGCTTCAGTTTTCTCTCCCTCCTTCTCCTTTTTGGTGTTGTCGTCTGCTACGATGCTGACCAAGTTTTCTGCCATTCCACGAACTCGTCTAGCAGCACTGGCCCTGCAAACAAAACCACAGGGACGGAAATGATATTAATACACTTAACTACAGTAACTCAATCGGTGCTGTGTTAGAAAATTGGATCCAGATTGGATTAGGGATGCTAGACATTGGATTTGGCCAGTATTTTCCAGGTCATTGCTGATGCCAATACTGATACATGCACATGTTTTTTCCACCTAATTGCAAAGATCATCAAGTCTCTCCTGAGGTGGAATTAACATATTATGCCTAATCTTACTGTGATGGCATTAACAACAATAACAATGCCCTTCAAAATGTTCAAAACGATCAATATCCTGCAGCCCTGATCCTAATAACGGTTACTCCAAAAGTGAAACATCAAAATAATAGTTGTCACATCCGTCTCTATAATGCTTTTTTCCCTTTGAAAGTAAAAGTTTGTCAATTATTCACAATAAATACATTTATTTATTCTCACAGCACTTGAACACAATGAACATGTCTCTAAATATGAGAGTGTTTCCACATCTGCAGATTTATTTGGGAAAAGTATACAAGCAACTGCTTTATAATTTATAGACTTGGACAATCAATTTTGGTAACTTATTCTTATTTCAGCACTTACGTCTGTTTTATTTATTCGTTCAAAGGTAAGTGGCAGTGATGACCCTCAGAGGGAACATAGAGATTAGAGTCTAAATGGAGGAAGCTATCATATTAGCTGTGTTGCCTCATCCAGTGTCATATAACCGTTGCTCTGCTCGATGAGAAGCAACATCCTGAGATTTTCTCTCTGTAGTGGAAGGAGCCACAACAAACTAGTGCCAGATTTCTCCAGCTAGACAGACGCATCCTACCTGGTTAGAACCCAACAGCGGTGTGTATACAATATGTATGATTATTTTATCCCCTTTGAGAGACAGAGCGATGGTGGGAACGTCTGTCTCGTTTCATCACTGAATATTGAACGACTTTGTGCGGTCGCTGCATTAATGATGTTTAATTTAGTAACAGAGAGGTGATTGTGGTGAGCAGTTAGTCGTCAACTTCTAAATTTATATTTAGATCATCGATTAATCAGTTTGAGTCGTTGAAGAAAGTTCATCTGATTCCAGCTTTTTAAATGTGAATATTTTCTAGTTTCCTTCATCTGGAAACTGAATATCTCGACATTTGAGGACGTCATCTTGGGCATTGGGAAATACTGATCTAAATTTTTTACCATTTTATAGACCAAATTATTAAAATCGATTAATCGAGAAAATATGTAATGAATCAACAATGAAAATAATAGTTTGTTTCAGTTAGCAGTGGAGATTTGCTGGATGTGGGTTATTGAAAAGGAGACTGAGCCTTTTCTCAACCTGCTTCATGTCGTCTTCACCATCTATAATCATCGCAGCATTGGACACGTGAAGATGAAAACACAAGGAGCCCATGTTGACTAAACACAGTTCCTGTGACAGCGACGCATGTAGCCGCCAGGTACAATGTAAGAATAAATCCAGCTAAAGTCACCGGGTCACGCCCTTAGTTTCTACTGAAGGCTCAGAGTGTGAATGTAGGTGACAGTGAGCTGCTGGTTTACTCACAAGCTCCGTCTTCATCGTAGTTACTGAGGTCTGTGTTGATGGTCCTGCTGAACTCCAGAACGTTATACCACTGGTCCTTATTCATCCCCTTGTACTTCGACTGCTGTGAGAGAGACAAACAGGAGAAGAGTGAGGGGTGAGGAGAAAAAGATGGAAATGCATCTGTACACTTGTTTTGCTTTTAGAGAAAAATGTGTTAGTGATCTATAAGATCAACTTAAGTGCTTGTACAACATTAATTACTGCAAAGCACTTTTCACTGGCCTGCCCATACAACCACATGAGACCAACGGATTTACCTCCAAGAACTGTTGGAAGACGGGGAAAAGAGGCCAAGTTCTCCCGAGCAGCAGGGCCAGCATGGATTTAGCCGTGTCCATGTCCAAACTCCTCTGGTCCTTATCCTGATCACACAACAGAAGCACAAAGACAACAACAGTGAGCGGGAGGCAACAGAACTGTTGAGACCATTTCAGTCTGTTTTGATCCAGTTACTCCTGCTGATGGTGACTTTTCCACAGAGCTCTGTGGTAATATTTAATCTGACTGTTAAACAAGGCTGCACATTCCTTCCATTAAAATCTCAACTCATCTCTGCTGCAAAGTTAAACCACAGTGGGTGTACTCTACACAACACAAAAAAAAAAAAAATACACAAACAAAACACATCAGACTCACTCTGGAGAAGTCAAAGGCATATCTGTAGATGTTTTTGAAGACCACAGAGTCATTGAGCTGATTGCGCAGGTAATCCAGTTTGCTCTGTAACCTCTCTGTGCAGTCACACCTGCAAGTAGTTGAAAGACAACATGCCAAACAGTTTTTCTTACAGGTCTAGTGAGAATAAAAGATGCCCGAGTGTCAAAGTACAAGAGAGCTTAAAGCTTTTGTCTGTACACAGAGTCTATGGTATATTCATGTGTTCATAAACTAATCAAGATGATGAGAACAAGACGAAGTCTGATTAGTAAATTCTGTTTTAAGCACCACAAAACTGAAAAATTTTAGTTTTCTTACTGTAATAACGTCATTCCCCTGAGCCACTCGTCTTTTGTGAAGAATCCCATATTTGCTGCTTCTAGATGCCAGGCTATAACTAACATGATAATCTGCAAGAAAGAGAGGAAATACATTTTTTTAAAAACAACATTGTTGGATGTGAACAGAAAACTGTGTACTCTCTCTCCAGAAAGTTTTCTTGAATTATAAAAAAGGCCACAGTCTGTCTGTGGCAGTGGAAATGAAGGAAAGAAGGAAAACTAGTTGTTTGATAAATCCACGCCCAGGTCATGAATAGGCTGAGGGAAAGTGACAGACTCACATTCTCTGGTTCCACACCGATGTCTTCACAGAACTTCTCCATGGCCTCCGGACCGACCACTTTGTCGGGGCCGGCATACTCGTGGAACCAGGCCAGGCACTTCTTATTGGAGAACAGCTTCTCAGAGATCGGCCTGGCCCCACGGATCTGAGGTCGGGTGAAACTACAACGCAGACCACAGGTTTAGGGATTAAATAAACTTATAATATAATGGTAAGAAAAAATTATTAATTTAAGTGATGCAGGTTTAATGTAAATATATCAAAAACAACTGAAGTAGCTGGGGACTTTAAAATGTATGTGGACTACGAAACTTCACCTGACTCGCCATCAGCATGAGGGTGGTGAGATAATGACTGAATTTTCATTTTAAGGGTCAACTTTTCCTTTAACTTTTTAATATGTCTCACATGGTCAGGACACACTTCTGAACATGAAACACATGCGCATGTAATCACATAAAACCCAAACAGCATTAAAGCTCTGCTCCTCCTCCTGAAGCAGCGCTGATTAAGAGGACAAGTATGTGCTGAGTGCTGTGTTTCCCCAAGTGCGTAGAAAGAACATAACTCTGAAGACACACACACACACACACACACACACACACACACACACACACACACACACACACACACACACACACACACACACACACACACACGGGGGTTCAGTCTGCCTCCTGCCAGGTGAAAGACAACCCTGCCAGTCCTTTTTCTGGCTGCTGCAGGGTTCAGCCAGTGGTCCTCTTCCCCAACAGAGAGCCTCTAACTCACCAGCTACGCACCAGAGGTTTCACAAACATGCTACAAAACACACCCAACTCAGTAATACACTGAAAAAATGCCTGGGGACATGTCATGCACTACTGGTAGATGACCAGAGAGGACAGACATACAAAGTTATGGTGTGAGTGAACGTGTGTTTACCTTGTGATTTTACACTTGTGCTCATTATCATCTGCATTAGGGAGCTTCCTCTTCTTCTTCACCACAGGCATCACTGAACCTTTAGTGGGCTTCACTAGCTGGGCTACAGAAGAAGAGATTCTTTTAAAATCACATGTTGGCAGGGTGTATTCAGATAACAAATCCACCTACAGATGACAATACAAGCCAACAATCAATAATCCATTTCAGGATAACGTGTGCAGGATGGAGGTCATACCTGTGTACTTCTGGCTGCCCTGTCCATTCAAATCTAAGAGATTCTGGAATAAAGGAAATCACAACGTCATAAAAACATCCATGCACACTTTTATAAAACTTTAATCAAGTCAAAGGCGAGATATTAAGACCGAGATAACATTGTGCTGCAAAGTGTAGAAGTATTATCGCTGTGTAAATGTTGGACTGCATTAGCTACATTTAAAAATTAACATGACTACTCACAAGCTTGTCCAGTGTTTCTGATACAGTGCAGATGTCTGCCGAATGACCTGGATTGGATTGAAGTAAACACATCATAATTAACACGAGAAAGATATCATTAGTACTCAGAGAATGTCAAACATGCATGATAGACATTACTTACTTCATTATTTATTTTTTTTATTAACCCTAACAGCATCTAGTTGAAACTCAAATTATTATCAACTGCATTACAACAATTATTTTATCCTCCATCATTTACTTCACGATTGTGATGTGATGTGCAGTAAAAACACACAGTTCACTTCACAAAGTCATTTGCCAGGAATAAATGCTTTCACTGACGTGGTTAGCAGATGCAGCTTATTACCGGATGAAGCTGCACTGCGTTGCGTTGCGTTGTGTTGTGAACCCGGCCTTATTTTGCCCTTATGGAGTCTTGTATTATGAAAACCCCACTGTGCCAAAACAGTGGCCTCTTTTAAATGAAGAAGGGGGCTGAGTTTGTTCATGGAGCACTGAAGTGTGTCTGAACACCACATTTGTGAGGTCGGCTGCTAATGTTGACTCATAAAGTCTTAGTCGGCTTTCCAGATCATCACAAAAGGTGATTCCATTTCTTTGTGGACCTGGTTATAAACAGGAAATGGTCTTCCCCAACGTGTCGGCAAGTGTGAGCACACGGTTACCTGAACCACTTGAAACATTAAAATTTCCCTTCAGTGGAACTATGGTACATGAGCCAAAACCATGAAGATGAGACTCAGTATATGTGGACAGGTGTCCTAAAAAAAACATGTGTCACAAACTTCTAAGAGTAGAGTTAAAATTCAACTACAATATCACCTGTAGAGATTAAAAGTGAATATCGGAAATTGGTATTTAGAGTATCACTGTATGAAGGAGGCTTAACAGACTTAGAGACTTTGAGCACGACTCATAATTTACCAAATGTCAGTGTTTTTTCCCATCATCTGAGTTATGTTGACAAAAAATGTAAGAATACCACGTTAATAGTATGGTTTAAAACTAACTAAGAAGATACCAATAATAAAGCATTAGTGCAATTAATTTGTATGTAATAATATAATAATAATATTGCGTCATCAATGTATTTTTCTCCTGTGCTCACACTTAATAGCAGTGATTAATATAAAGGCTAACATTACCTGAGTAACTCAGTATTACTCAGAGAAAACATAGTTTAAAACACTTTTTATTTACAAACATTTCTGATCAAATTAAATAATAATGAAATATGGAAATAAACCCACTACCGTAGGACGTATTTTCAACAAAAATCAGTAGAGATGGACAGGCTGAGCCAACAAATCATCACATTTGAGAAACAAATATGAAACTGTGTTCTGGCTCCTGTTGTAACCTGCTGTCTTTAAATAAAAACAGCTTCAGGACTCGTCCGTGGACGCTAGCTGAAGGCTAACGAGCTTAGGATGACTAATATTTAAAATCGCGACCAGACCTCGCGCCTCGTGTCGATTAAACGTCACAGACACTTTAATTACAACATAAAAACAAACATTATTAGTTTAAAAATCTTCTGCTATTCAGTCTTTGCTGCCGGGAGACTTCTTTTGTTTGCTAGCTAACATTAGCGCAGCACCGCGGGTGTCACAGCTACACTTGCTAACGTTAGCTATTTTGTCAACACACATGTCAAAGACCTGTCAAATCCACCTGAACCCAGTTCCAACAACGTATAAACGAGTTGCTTGTTTACATAATCAACACCACGGAAAGTCCTTCAAAATACTACAAACACTTACTTTTTACAGTTAGCGGCTGGCTGACAAATCAGTCCGACTTCTGCTTCACCGGGGTTTTAGGCTGTCGCCGGCGTTTCCGGGGAGCGGACGATACCACCGCTTTATGGGGGGTGTAATGCGAATTAAACGTTCCCGCGTCAAGGAAAATGTTTTCATAAAAGCGTTTTTACAACGGCATATTTGAAGACAGACTATATGGTCGTATATAAATAGCACATATTTTATTTTAGTCAACAATGAAAAAAGCAAGGAAAACAGCTGACTATAAGGTCTACCCTACTGGACCGCAAAGGGAGAAACGTCCGTATTTTTAAAGGAACAATCCTTTATTTTTGGCACTCACATGTAGCTAATCCAGAGGCAGTCACACTCACTGACCCAGGAGACCCATGGTGACTTGACTTTTCACTCCAGGATGTAAGCTCTCATCAGTGTCACGTCACTGTATCCATTAAGTCTCTTTTATTTTTCGGATGACATGGTTGTTTTTTTTGCGGTTGTATTATTTTCACAGGAAACATCTGCAATTGCATCCTCTGAAACAACCTCAGAGGCACAGCTGTGTGTCTTTCCTCTATTCAAGTGAGCCCTACAACAAACCCCAGCGTGTCATCCTTTGCTGGGAAGGTGTCTGAAATAGCAGTCTCAGAAAATGTGTCCAGATATTCCTTCTCAATCAGTTGATGTGAGATTTAGGACACTGCAAGTGAGGGACAGGAGCCACCCTGAGAGCAGCAGGTGCTGTATTCTGGCTGTGGCTGGCTCCATCCCAGTTACATTCCTCCTGTATCTCCCCCTCCTGTTCATCTCCATCTGGGGACTGGTGTGTGTCAGCTTGGGCTAAAAGCTGCAGAGGCAGGAGAGCTTACAGATGTGATACCTCCTCGTCTTTCCCTTGTTTTTCTTTTTCATTCCTACACTTGATTGTGACCATTTACTCGACATCAAACCTGCAGCGCACACAGGACTGTGAGGAACAGGTTAAATCAAACTGTAGTTAATTAGGTTTCATACATGAACTATATTCAATTTTAACTTGGTAAGTATCTGGTATCAAATACCATCAGCATAAGCATAAGACAAAACAAATAATTTCTAGATAACTGACTTTATTTCTTAATCTAGCGATGGCAATGAAATCACCTTCATCTATGTATTTATTGTGTTTAGTGTTTTTTTATAACCTTGAACTCCTCCTTTGATTTGATTTGATTTATTTATTTTTGTTATTATTAAAAAAGAACAGCAGATGTTTTAAACATAAATGGACTTGCTGTCTGCTGAAGCAGCTGTAGTGCAGTGTCGATGTTTCGCCAGTAGATGGCAGTAACAGTTTTGTGGTGGCGCTGCAGCAACACACAGCAGTCTGAAGTATCGTGTGATATTTCCTAAGCCTGTCACTCCTTAAATATTTTTAAAGTTATTATTAAAAAAGGAAACATTGTAAATAATTTGACATTTTTTCCTCTGGTTGATATTTAGCTAACCTACTGCTGAAATCTAAAAAGTACGTTTTTGCGGCTCTAAATAAAAAAAAACTACAAATCCCAACGACAGCCTGGACTCGGCGTCACCGGAAGTGATGCTTTTTGGTATAAATGCATTTCCGCCTCCGTTGAGGGTCCTTTCCTGTCTACGGCCTGTCTGAAGATGGCGGTGCAAATCTCCAAGAAGAGGAAGGTTAGCGCTGTTTTATCACCGTTTTACTCGCACAGACAGCAAGATGATGTACAAATGAGGTCGTGTCGGTTGGGATACAACTGTTTCGTGTTCCCTCCGGTGTTAGTCGAGCTTATTCACCTCTGATCGGGAGAGGATTGATCCAGATGCTGCCGGCGCCGCGTCCTCCTCATTTGGCTAGCTAACATGGCTCTGCCCGCAGCCGCCGGGCATGGACCCACCGGCATGAGCCCAGCACTCGTATTAAACCCGGTCCGGTTGAGAGTGCGGCTGTAGTGGACCTCAATTATCGTGAAATATATTTGCTATTGAACTTTAAGGTCTCATATTCTGGTTTAGCTGGTGCGTTAGCTTCATGACTGGGGCCAGTGGAGAGCTAGCTAACAGATGAACCGTCAGAAATAAAGTGTGTAGTGTGAAATGTAGAGTGAAATCAGTAAATTTGGATCAGAACATAATGGCTGAACAGTGCAGTTATTTTAAATTGCTGTTAATGACTGACAGTAGCATCTAATTTAGATTATAGAGTCAGATTCAGGAGATAAATCCAGTTTAAAACGGATGTGACAAGAAGTGTCTCTCAAACAGTGACCCCTAAACTGACACAAATAAAACCATTAACTCTCATTTAATAAGATTTTGACCCAAAGTCCTGCAGCTTAAAGTTTTGCTGTTATTTGTTTTATTGCAGAAAGTTTGAAACTGAAAAAAAAAAAATCAGTCTGTCAGTGGTATGGATGGAGCTAGTGAAATTTAACTTTTTATATCTAGACCTGACAGATATTGCAGATATTTTGGGTATAGGGATTGTTCAAGTGTGCATCTATGAAAACTGTAGAAAAGCTGTTCGGGCAAAATTAGAATTACTAAATTGGCAATAAAGTTGTCCTTGATTGATTAAAAAAATCCTACTATTGGTACCTTTTTTTTAGTTTTTGTCCCTTCAGTGATGAGACGATGACGAGTCGGAACAGGACTCAGTCTGGTTCTGGTGGTTTCTGGTTCAGGTTCACGTTCTGTGGTTCTGCTCCAGTTCCTCAGAGCAGCGAGTCTTTCGGTTGAAGACATCGAGGCATTTGTCTGAGAAGGGTTGAAGTAGCATCTGCTGAAAGTACCGTTGTAGGAGAGTTTATGGTCTCTGCTTTCATGGGACTTGCTGAACTTTGTTTTTAATCACAGAAATATACAGTCTGTATCAAATGATTCCCTACATATTCTAATAAATATTGACTCCAGTGTTTTTCTTTTTTGATGGTTTAGTGATTAACGTTTCTCTCTACTTTCTTAGTTCGTCTCAGACGGTATCTTCAAGGCCGAGCTGAACGAGTTCCTGACTCGCGAGCTTGCTGAGGATGGCTACTCTGGTGTGGAGGTGCGTGTGACTCCAACCAGGACAGAGATCATCATCCTGGCCACAAGGTGAGTGTCCAGACGCTACTATGACAAATGTGCATGGGTTTGTTTTTGTTTAGCATTTATAGTGAGCTGTTACAATGTTAAGTTACAGAACAAGACCTGTCCACAACATTCAACACTGTCATACGAAAAAACTGAACTGAAAGTGACTGAACTTTTCTTATGCTGCTGAACTACTTTTGTGCCCGTGGTCACAGTGTAACCCTAACTCTCAACTGTCTCTAGGACCCAGAATGTTCTGGGAGAGAAAGGTCGTCGCATCAGAGAGCTGACCGCTGTGGTCCAGAAGAGGTTCGGCTTCCCTGAGGGCAGCGTCGAGGTAAGAAAAAACAGGGTTATTACAAGAGGAAAAGTGCTTACTACAACAAATGCATCATATTGCTGTGAAAACAGAATTTAAACAGTTTGTTGAGGGAAATAAGTTCTTACTCAACTTTTTCCTTCAAAATTGGAAAAAGGGTACCAACAGTAAACACAACAAGCTTGTGCACAGGAGCCACAGTATTTAACTGATGTTAAAACATCCTGTTTGTGTTTTAATATTAAATAATTCAGGCGCACAGGCTTCAGTCTTGTCCTCCCTTCGGTGATGATACGATGACGAGACAGAACAGGACTCAGTCTGGTTCTGTGGGTTACTGGTTCGGGTCCACGTTCTGTGGTCCTGCTCCAGTTCCCCAGATCAGGGAGTCCTTTTCACATGAAGACACAGAGGCATTTGTCTGAGAAGGGTTGAAGCATCAGGAGTGTTTCGCATTTCCAAAAAAAAAAGGATCTAGACCAGATTAATGACGTAGACAGGAGTGAGATTTTCTGTCCACTGCTGCTGTTTTATGAAAACATGATGTATGTAGAGCCAATTTATTTATCTGCATATAACGTAATAAAATGTCTTTGCAATAGTTGTTACTTTCCGTTGGCAGCATGCAGTTGTTGACTGAACGTTCTCCTCTCTTTTAGCTGTATGCTGAGAAAGTTGCCACTCGTGGTCTGTGCGCCATCGCTCAGGCTGAGTCTCTGCGCTACAAGCTGCTGGGAGGTCTGGCTGTGCGTAGGTAAGCACTGCTGTTCAAGAACTGGGAGGATTTACTGTCGGTTCATTCAAAGCTTCAGTTGAGGTTTTTGAAAGAAACTTCAGATAAATCCTCAATGTCTATAGTACTAGAGCCAAAGTAGATTTTTCTTGTCTTTGTATAAATGTAGTTCAGCCTTTGAATGGTGATTGAGTATTAAAATGTTCTGTACAGCCCCATGATTTTCTCTTCTGTTGGCTGAGCTGATCATACCTTTTTGTTTTTTTTGAATTAATCTTTGCTCAAATGTAGCTTTAATGTTTTAAGGAGTTGCGTCATATTTAGAGCGAGTGCACGGTAACTCTGATATGAAGCAGCTTGTAGTTCGGTTTCCCATGCTGGTAGTGAATTGGATGATTGATATTAATGTAAACCAAATTTTGGTTCATGGATTATAATGTGATGTAACAAAGTAGGTTTGTGTGTCCTCAAATTCAGCACATCGTTTTACGTTTTGTTTTCATAGCTGTATGAAGAGGAAATACAATTGAATCCTAATAATTTTTGAGTTGTAATGAGCCTCGTGTTCGTTCAATTTTTGTCCCTTCAGTGATGAGACGATGACGAGTCGGAACAGGACTCAGTCTGGTTCTGGTGGTTTCTGGTTCAGGTTCACGTTCTGTGGTTCTGCTCCAGTTCCTCAGAGCAG
The DNA here is from genome assembly GCF_040436345.1 of Pagrus major. Lineage (NCBI taxonomy): Eukaryota > Metazoa > Chordata > Actinopteri > Spariformes > Sparidae > Pagrus > Pagrus major. The sequence goes on along the minus strand of NC_133216.1, from coordinate 3,001,995 downwards.
CGAGTCTTTCGGTTGAAGACATCGAGGCATTTGTCTGAGAAGGGTTGAAGTAGCATCTGCTGAAAGTACTGTTGTAGATGTTATGGTCTCTGCTTTCATGAGATTAGCTGCCTATTTTTTTTTTTTTTTAATCACAGAAATATACGGTCTATCAACCACAATATAGCTCAGTATTCCTTGTGCCTAAACCCAGCAGAAACTGCCATCTTTGCAGTAAATTTTAAAACTTTGAGATTTTTGAGACACTTGTTCATTCTTACCAAAAGAACAGGAAAGTTTCTGTCTATTCACACTGTTCTTACCCTCTTTTCTCTCAGGGCCTGCTACGGTGTTCTGAGGTTCATCATGGAGAGCGGTGCCAAGGGTTGTGAGGTCGTGGTGTCCGGCAAGCTGAGGGGTCAGAGGGCCAAGTCCATGAAGTTTGTGGACGGTCTGATGATCCACAGCGGAGACCCCGTCAACTACTACGTCGACACAGCTGTCCGCCACGTCCTGCTGAGGCAGGGTGAGTACAGCTCGACCAGGGACACAGCAGCAACATTAAAGAAACAGTTAGATTCCAGCTGTACTTCATTTGTTTTTGCTGGTACTAGTAATGCATGTTTTATTCATGTCATTGTCGGTCATCATCAGGTGTGCTGGGCATCAAGGTGAAGATCATGCTGCCCTGGGACCCCACCGGTAAGATCGGCCCCAAGAAGCCCCTGCCCGACCACGTCAGCATCGTGGAGCCCAAGGAGGAGGCCGCGCCCACCACACCCATTTCTGAGCAGAAGGGGGCCAAGCCAGACGTGCCCGTCATGCCCCAGGGAACACCTGTACCCACCGCATAAGAAGGTCAGAGACGGCAGGGTCCCATCAGCCGGTTTACTCTTTACTGTTTGTTACCTTTGAGTAGTGACTGGTTTCAAGTGTTCTGTTGGGATAATGGACACCACAGAATCAGCATCTTTAACACAATTAGGGACCCGCGGTTTGTTTTCTTTTAAAGAAAAAATTGCAATTGCAAAAATGTGTTACTGTTAATTTCTTAGGATGGACACAACCAGTGCCCCAAAATGACTCAGGATACACGATGCAGCAATCATGAGTACACTTTGAATGTAAACACAATGGCTCAATATCAGAGGACAGGTATAATCTTGAAGTATTTTAATCTATATATTACAAACTGAGCGATCCAGCTGTCTTCAGTACAGTTAACGTTTTTGTCATGATTGTAGTGAACCTGATTTTTATAATGTGGAAACATCTGATTCAGTGATAACACACTGTAGGCCTTGATTGTGACGTAGGCGTTGGCTTTTTAGGTGAACGAAATATGCTTAAAACGTCACTTTAATTTGACCATATCCAGGCAGTACACAAAAAAATTCTGTTTTAGTCCCTTCGGTGATGATACGATGACGAGTCGGAACAGGTCTCATTCTGGTTCTGGTGGTTTCTGGTTCAGATTCACGTTCTGTGGTTCTGTCCCAGTTCCTCAGAGCAGCGAGCCCTTTTTGGTTGAAGACATTGAGGCATTTGTCTGAGAAGGATTGAAGCTGTTTTTAAGAATAACTGAGGAGGAGTGAGTGTAGGTTAATAACGCCAACAAACCGAGCAAACCAAAATAAACCGGAAAGTATTTGCTTTCACAGGATTTACTTGCCAACAAAGACACTGTTGGACACAGGATTCCTTTAGATCTAGAATAAATTGATTGATAAAAAAATCTAAGGATTAAAAGAATAAATTTATACTATATATTAATCAGTTTAAGCCTGAAATGAACGAGAATTGGTACAAACCTGTAAAGTGTCAAGATCAATTATAACTGATGGCCCGTTAACATAAGTTTGAATGTTATAAAAATCATCAGTCATGAGACAACTAATATTTGAAGCATTGATGGTTTTGACTAAAACCATTCATTGTTTTTAACATGAAGTCATACGTGTTTGATGCTGGTTTTAATTGATTGAATTTGTCTTTTTTCAGGTTTTCCAGTTCGATCAGATGGAAGCAAGACCTTCGGTTTTTTGTGTACAAAAACAATAAAATCTGGAAAATACACTTCACATGTTGTGGTCACTTTGTTGCACTGTTCAGTCTTGATAAGTTTGGGGAATTACAGTTCACTGGTCACGCAAATGTTTGAATGTGAAGCTCCTCAAGTATTTAATTCTTTTAACGGGTCAGAAATGTTTTTATCAACAAGGTATCGTTTGCTATCCACATCTAGAGGTAACCGAAGAGCTGTAGAACATAATATACAGAACACAAGATCATAATCTGACACGCTCCTTAAATTTCTAAGTCTTTTAAACACCGGTTTGGTCAAAAAAGATTGCATAAGAGTTTTATTTCCTTGTGTTTGCTCTGGGAAGATTGAGTCAGACCAGAACTATCTGACAGGAGGAAACAAGATGTCTCACTCTGTTCTGATCCCTGGCACCAGAAACAGACTGCTGAAGTGAAGTTTATAAAAAAAATCCCATTTTTAATTTGAGTGTTGGGTAAATCGTGTTGGACCTATGACCTCTTGGTTAATTTATAAGTTTCTGATTGAAATATAAGAACACCATTTGTTCCATCTTTCAAAATCAATGTAAACTACCTCCACAGCGTTCATATTTGAATGCATCATAAAATACAACATAATCACACGGAGCAGTCAAAACAAAAGTTTGAAACCACGTGTTTTACATCAAACCATGGAAGTTAAGTAGATAATTATCAGTCTGCACAGGTGTATTTTAGTTTGTGAAGCAGTTGGGGCAGGCACAGTTTTGATGGTATTTGAACTTCACTTGAGTATTTCCATTTTCTGCTACTTTATACTTCTACTCCATTACAGTTTGGAGGTAAATATTGTACTTTTTCACTCCCCTACATTTATTTGATTACTTGAATACTTTGCAGATAACATGCAGCATCAGAGCAGAAGTAGAACATTTATTTTTAAATACATTTTTTACTGTTGATACTCGAGTACGTTTAAAATCAGATACTTTAGGATGTTTATTCAAGTACTACTCATGGGTGACTTTTACTCTTACCACAGTAGTATGTTAAAAAGATATCTTTACTTTTACTTAAGTATGACTTTTGGGTACTGCCCACAGTATGCATTTTATACATACATGTGGGTATGAATTATATACTTCTACTTTTAATACTTAAGTACTCACTAATAAAAATGTGTATATTAATATATATATTTGTAACTATAGTTACATTTGTGTGTAAATGTATACAAAGACAAAAATGTAACTATATGTTTAGTTTTACTTGCACCTTCGGTACTTTAGTGCCAGAATTACTTTTAAGACTTGAGTACATATAAAATCAGATACTTTAAGACTTTTACTCGAGTACTGTTCCTCTGGGTGACTTTTACTTCAGCCGAAGTAATATTTTAATACATTATCTTTATTTTACTCGATTTGGTAATGAGAGCAGAGTTTCCCAAATGTTGACAGACCAAAGTCATAGATTTTACTCCAGAGTGACTCATCTTCTCAGCACTACAGCACCTGCAGGTCCGGGTTAGGCCACGCCCCCTGGCTCCTACCTGTTGAGCGGTGTAAGAAGAAGAAGAAATCTCCCACCTGAACAGACCCTGAAGTCAAGATGAGTCTGCCGGACTACAAATCACCTGAAAAACAGTCTTCAGGTGCAGCTCCAGTAAGAAACACTGACTTTTAACATCACAGGTTAAGATTTAGTGAAGCAGCGAGCGTCAAACTCACCTGTTACCTGCCTGAACAGGTGATGGAGGCGCAGAGAGGCTACACACCACTGAGGATAACACACCTTTGTTCTTGTTTCCATACTGAGCTCATTTCTTCCTGCAGGTTTTCTTTTCTTTCAGTCATTTTAAGGTCTGAACGAGTTGAAACAGCCGCCATGTTCTGCAGGAACGTAAACGATGAGGAAACTCGAGAAGTAACGAACCGAGACAGAAGTAAAAGTTTATTAACCCTTAAATGTGTCTCACAGGGAAATACACGATTTACTCAACTAAATTAAATGTAGTGGAGTAAAAAGTACAATAATCACTGAGTGGTAGTGGAGAAGAAGTACTCAAATATAAACTCAAATATGTACTTAAGTGCCATATTGAGTAAATTAACGTTACTTTGAGCGTTACAAAAAGTTCCTAAAAGATAGATTTTGTTAAATTTAATTTGATAAAGTATCTGGTATTAAATGTACTCAAGTATCAACAGTTATTTTCTGGCAATAAATGTACTTAAGTATTATAATTACAAATAAAAGTAACGTATACATATATTTAAATGTATGTACATAATCTGTACTCTGTGTAGTAAAAGTACCTCAAAGTCATACTTGAGTAAAAGTAAAGATACCGTGTTTAAAATATTACTTTGGTTAAGGTGAAAGTCAGCCATTCAAATATTACTTACTTACTCAAAGTATCTGGTATTAAATGTACTCAAGTATTCAAAGTTTACAAGCATACAAAAATGTACTTAGTTACTTTCCAGTATGGTAAAAAGTAATTAAAAGTCATACTTTAATAAGTATGCAGATATTGTATTACATTGGGAAAGTATCTGATAATAAATGTACTCAAGTATCAAAAGTACAAGTAACTTATACATATAAAGTATTTACATGTATGGAAACATTGTACACTACAGGTCGACCGATTATTGGATCCGATATTCAGATTTTTTAAAATCCGACTGTCGATAAAGACAGTTTATTAAAAATGTTCTACTTTGGCTCTGATGCAGCATGTAATCCTCAAAGTAACTAGTAACTAAAGTTATGATATGAATGTAGTGGAGTAAAAAGTATAATATTGCCTTTAAAATGTAGTGGAGTGAGCAATCCAAAATGGAAATACTCAAGTACAAGTACCTCAAAATTGTACTTTAGTACAGCACTTGAGTAAATGTACTTAGTTACTTTCCACCACTACAGTTATTGATCATAGATCTGCTGTAACTGGACTGGTTTTCTGAGAGACAGTGGAGGCACGAGGTCTTATCAACCTGAGCAAATCAATATGGAGGTGACTCACGCTGACGCCCTTTACTGAACACACAGTGTGTGTGTGTGTGTGTGTGTGTGTGTGTGTGTGTGTGTGTGTTAAAGTAATTAAGGAGCTGTAAGTGAGGACAAGAACAGCTGTTTTCACTGTCATTTAATCTACAGTATCATGTTCACTGTGGTTTATTCTAGAGCTGCAGCGATCAGTCGACTCATTGATGAGTTGATTTTGTTTCATTCCAGTAATTTTTCAGGCATCAGTGTCAAACATGTTCTGGTTCCAGCATTTATGACGGTAAATGAAGAAACCTGTAGAAACTATTTGAAGACGTCTCTTTGAGCTCTGGGAGGTAAACGTATTTTTTTCATAATGATCCGTCAGATGTGGTTATTAAACACATATTTTACACATATATATTAAATTATTATGATTTATGCATCATTTTTCACATTATAAACTCTTAAAAAATGTTTCATATCGGCCCGTTTCAGACAACATATGTGCCAGTACTGATTAATCTGTGATAGGCCAGTATCGGCCGATAATATTGGCCTACTGATATGTCTGTGGTGCCCTGCATAAGTTTTATAGACCAAACAATGAATAAAAAAACGATCATTATAGTTTATACGATGACAAAAGTTATAGTAAATGCAAATCACATGTTCCCAAACCACAAAGTCACTTCTCACTTATTCAGCATCCACTGTAAATTAAACCCGGACTACACTGGGTTTTCAATGTTAGCTGTTGTTTTAGTCTTCTATAACGTTAAACTAAATATCTTTTGAGTTTTGGACTGTTTTGGACTCAGTTTGTCATTTCGGAAGTGGTGAGAGGGCGTTTTTTTCTATTTTTTGACAAAGAATAAACAGCTAATCAAGAAAAATAATGGATAATGAACTTGCCATCAATCTGCAGTAAGCTAGTCTGGAAAATGTCACCTGTAAAGTGGATGCTGTGCACTCATCTTTACCAATATCTTTAAAATGACAGAATCTGTCAGAAACAAGAATTAAACTCAACCCGAGTCTCACTGTTAAAAGTACAGTGTTTGGGTAGTGTAGCTGATTCCTGCTTGAGAGGCTGCTCAAACATTACTTTTCTTTTCAATGCAGTTATTTTGATTTACTTATGAATGAGATATATGTTCTCAGGACACAAAACAAAAAGGGAGAAATAAACCTGAAGTAAATGAGTAATCTTTGTCCCCTCAGCCCTCTCCGGTCGTGCAGTTAAACGTCGGGGGTCACCCGTTCAGCACCTTTCTGAGCACGCTCAGGAAACACCCCGACTCCAAGCTGGCCGAGCTGTTCAGCGGTCAGCCCAAACTACGCACCGACACGCAGGGACGATACTTCATCGACCGCGATGGTTCGCACTTCGGAGCCGTCCTGGAGTTCCTGAGATCCGACTGTGTGCCCACAGAGAACATCCAGGAGGTTTGAGACCTGCTGTTTCATCAGTCGACTGCTTTAAAGACATCATGAAGGATGTGAACGGCTCCTGTCACCTCAGAAACAGACGCGATCAGTCCGCCTGTTGAAGTGTGTGTGTGTGTTTCTGCAGGTCCACAGGGAGGCGGTGTACTACAACATCAAACAGCTGATCAAACGTCTGGAGGAAACTCCTCGGCTGTTTGGAGAGCTGGTGGGAAGGCAGCAGTTCCTCTCCAGAGTCCCTCACTACAAAGAAAACATCGAGGTCAGAAACACTCACTGACGGAGGGACAACACAACATGAATTGTTCCTTTACGTGTTGAGAAAATCCTCCTTCTTCTTCTTCTTCAGCTAGATAAACTCGTTAAACTCCCCTTTGATTAGCTGGAAAATGCTTCGTCACAAAGCTGAGAACAGGCTGTTTCATTACTGTAGATTAAACTGCCAACAGTATATTAAGGAGTTAAAATGAGCTCCAGCTGAATCATCTACAGCAGTGAAGTCACACATTCACATTAATGACAGGAAACATTTTTTCTGCAACTTGAGTCCTTTAACTTTTCATACGTGAAGCACATTTTGCTGATAAATGCAGGTAAATATTTCTTCCAGGTGCTGATTCGTATCGCCAGAGCCGAGGCCATCGCCGCCCGCCACTCCACCATCATGATCTGCGTGCTGCGGACGGAGGAGGATTTGGGTTTCTATGACAACGCCATCAACAGCCTGGAGGCGGACAAGGAGTCGGTGGTGACGTTCGGACCCTGGAAGGCCTTCCCGTCCGTTAAAGACCTGCTGGACTGCGTGAAGACGGACATCGAGAGTCAGGGCTACAGGGTGAGCATCGAGCCGCACGTCATGGAGAAGAGCTTCCTGTCCAGGAGCTACGACTACTTCTACAAACTCATGTTCACCTGGTGGTGACGAGAAGACGGCAACCAAACTGTACATACAAACAACAGACAGTATTTGTTCAAAGTTGCTGCAGTTTCTCCTAAATGTGTGTAAGTCATGCTGCATGTTTATTCACCCATTTAAAGAAAACGGGGTCTTGATTTTGAACATTTTAGACACAAGGGGTCAGTAAAGTATCTGTAAATAATTAATTTCAAACGTACGGTGGTGTAAGATCAAGTGTTTATGTATCCTTACTCTCTAACAACAAAGACCTTTTATCTAATGATTAATTTAGGTGCTCGTGTATATGAGTATTGTTTCATATCCAGTGTAATGTCAGTGAAATCATGTACTGCTGCTCAGTTTTAATAAACAACAACATCTGAACAATCTGACTGTCTATTTAGGTATTTTGTCTTCCTGGTGTGGCTGCTCGCCTGGTGATGCCTGACCAGCTACAGATCGACCACCTTTCTTATAAGCTTTAAATCATTAACAGTCCAACAAGAGACTTATAGGAACGACCCCATAAAACAAAACTCCTTAAAAGTTTGCTCTCAGGTGTTTTCTATATTAAAAGGCACTAAAAACTACCTGGACACCCTGATATGCTCTAGAGTATAGTCTCTCTAGGATATTTCTATATTAATCATCACCTCGCGTCTTTTCAACACCTGCTGCAGACATCTCGGCTCCAAGCTTCACACCTTTTCTGCTTCCTACAGTTGCAACACTTCTTAAGAGCTCGTGTTTGAGCAGAAACCCAGTCATGCTGCGTTTGACAGTCTGATTATTAAACCATATGCTAAAGGCACTGTGTCTAATTTCAGGCTTATCTTTCAAAGATACTTCACCCCAAAAAACTTCATCACACCAATTCTTACAATGTCAGAGGTCGTAAACTCAACACCTGCTGCCTTAACCACACTTCTAGGGGTCATGGAGCAGCCAAGTCTCCAGGATGTGATGTTTGCAGTCAACGTTTCGGCAAACCACAGGTACGTCCAAGGTCGAGATGTGTCCCAAACGTGGAATATCACGTTCAAAGTAAATGCTTACTAGCTGACTTTCACATATTGCAGCCAACAAGGCAACGAGTCGCACCTGAGGACGTTTCCATTTGTTCTTGTGGCGACCAGAACAGGTAATTTAATCCAAACCAGGATGTTTTCCAAACACTAACCAAGTTTTTTTTCGTTGTGAGAAAACAAATAGAAAATTCATCCTAAACAAACGTGAAGTTGAAACATAAAGAAAGTCAGGTAGAGTCTCTCTCATCTCTCCACCACCCAGAAAACTGCTGCAATTCTGCAAACCTGAGAAGCCCCAACGTTTGACATGTGAGGGATGTTAGGGAATGTGTTTCATCTAGAAAATATAAGATTTACTAGTAATCTAGTACTTTGTGGGGGTCTAAGATTACTAGGTTTGAGGGGCAGAGATAAATAAATAAATAATGAGAGAGAAAGAGGGAGACGGACTTTTGGAGGCTCGTTTCCACCAGTTGAAGAGAAAAAAAAGATGAAAACTAAACTTGATGAAAAAATATTTCCATTGTCAGTCAAAATTATGATAATAAAAGTCAAAATTATAAGAAAAAGGGCAAAATTATTAGGTAAAAAGTTTAAATTATAGGATAAATTGTCAAATTATGATGTACAAAGTCAAAATTATGGTAATAAGGGGCAAAATTATGAGAATAAAAGTTAAAATGATGAGGTAAAAAGTTTAAATTATTGGATAAAATGTCATAGTTCTGTGGGAATATACATATATATATTTTTAATAAAGGCTACATTTTCATCAACTTCTTGTCTTTCACTGGCAGAAAATGTCTTCCATCACATCCTCGTCCTCTGAACTGCCCAGGTGTGGTGTTCAGGTTTGATTCTGTAGGAAAACATGTTTCATTCAGCTAATTTGTGTCATTAACATCAAGAAAACTCATTACATTGAAAAATGCATTATTTGTGATTACAGTGATGCTTGTTGGTAATGTTTTAATGATGTTACTGATGTATATTATTCAGCTGAGCTCCCTCATAACTCGAACCAGGCTTGTAACTAACTCAGATTTAAGTGTCACCGTCAATATGTTGCATGATTTTTTCTTTTTCTTCTGTGTATTTGTTCTGTTGGACAACTTTTGATTAATTATTATATATATAATAAGAAGCAGTTTGTTTTGTGTGTGCTTAACGAGCTACAGGGGAATGGACACATTAACATGAACACGTGTAATACATAATGTAATACAAATAAACAGCTTCAACTCTGTAAGTCCAGAGTTTGTAGAGTTAAATCTGCTGATGTTATTCAGGCGGTTGCATATCGAGTTTGCACCTCGTAAGAGTAGTTAGGTGTGAAATCCTTCACAGTGCTGTGTTGTGTTTTAGCACCAGTGATGTTCAGTTGTCGAGGATAACACTGCGTCACAAACACAACACTGGGAAATCCATGACCCAGATGAAAAGAAAGAAAAAGGTCATCGAACACAAAAGCTGAACCAGCATGTTGAGAGCGGAGCAGCGTTCACCACACAGCCGGGCAGGGTGTCAACCCTCCGCGTCACAGCGCTTCCTGTGTGCTCACACTGTGAACAACAACAAAACACAGTGGGCACGAATACAGCAGCACAAAAACACCACAAGCTGTGAGTGAATTTCAGGAATAGTTTATATATTATATTCTAATATTAGAGTTTAGGAATCACCGAGTAAAGCAGACTAAAACATTTAAGTTGTTAAAACGTTAACGTTCACACAACTTAAATTTAATAGTCTGCTTTACTCAATAATTCAGAGGTTATCGGTTTCCTGACTTTTTTTAGTGTCAGGTCAACTTTAAGATATACAGAGTCTGAGCAAACACCAGCGAGAAGACGCTCTTTCTATACAGTTTTTATTCTTACTGCTTTTAACTGGGTCGCATTCTGACGTATCGAGGTCAGATGAGTCATTCTGGAGCGCTCATGATTTGAGTTTAATAAACATATATACAAATAAAATAAATTAATATACATATTTTCAAACTTCAACAGAGCTGTTTGGTGAAATAAAGTTAAAAACAGCCCAAATCACCTGGACGGATTTGAAACATGACTTTGGTTCTCGAGTGCTTTTCCTTCCTCTGTACGGAGAAACGTGGACCTGCGACCTCTTCTACAGTATTTTCACCACAACGTGTCACAATCACATTTCCTCTTAAAACCCCCACAGGGACAAAAAAGTGCCCACCGCTGCGTTTCACACCTTCTGTCACATTATAAGAAAAGTGACTCTGATACGTGACAATAAGACATGAAGGTCAGAAGGTGGATGTGTCTTTCTTTAACTTGTATTTATTCTGACTGATGTTGTTTTATAGTTTTTTATTGCAATATATATAAACATGTATATGTACATCATGTGCACATATTTATCCAGTATTTATTCTTTTTCTTTGACTTTTAAGGTGCATTGTTGACGGTACAGAGATGATGAGAGAGACACGTATCAAACCGCCAGGGTCATTTATGAAACACCAAACTGAAGTGAAAACACCCAGTGATAAAGTCAAAAGCAACATTTGTCTTAAAAATGTAAATAGTAACAGTTCTTGCATGTCGTTGAGTCTCTTTCTCTATATTTTATATTTTATATTTGTCTGTTTTCAGTCCAATCATCTTGTAGAAATTAGCATCAGTATCTTTAAAAACAAGTTTGTGGACATTAATTCACATTCCTTTTAAATATAATGAAATATAACATTTGAATTACTTGAGTAAGCTTCTTTTAAAATGTAAATTTAAAGGACAAGTTCACCCAAAACCGAAAACATTATCAGTCATCATCTCCTCCCCCTCCACGCTGATGGAAAGTCAGTCATTTCTGGAGTTTCACAGCAAAACAGCGTCGCAGCGTTCTCCTGAACAACTGAAGCAGCTGGAGACTTGTTTTAAAACGTAAAAAACAACCAAAAAAACGTAAAATGGCTCCATACAGCTCGTCTGTCAAGTCTACAGGAGGCCCAGGATCACAAACTGATTTGATTTACGCCCTTTCTTTCGGCTGAAATCTTCACTGTACCGAAATACGCATATATTACTCTTATGTACCTATTTGTTTACAGTTATTATGTCAACTGTGAGTCGAGGGTGTAAATGACGTCTTGTCAAATCATTTTGGGATCTCAGGGCCTCGAGGTTTTAAAACAAGTCTCCAGCTACGTCAGTTCTTTAAGAGGATGCTGCAACTCTGTTTTGCCGTGAAGCTCCAGAAATGTCTTGTGGACTACGAAAGTTCACCTGACTTTCCATAAACATGGAGGTGAGGAGATAACTTTACTTTACTGCATTAAAACAATCACAGCGGTGTCGAGATGATGCTGTAATTTGCTGGATGTAACTTTTTTGCATTAATCGAACAGCAGATTAAATTGCAGGTCTCATCACTTCATCCTCTAATGAGCCATTAAATCTTTATATCAAAACAATGTTCAGTGTTTGTGTCTCTCAGTGGGGATGGAGGCTGATGTGTGTGTGTCCTGTTCAGTTCAGTTAACACAGGAAATGAAGACAGTCGCCTAAAGAGCGGCAGCAGCATCACAGAGACACACAGAGAGCTGCTGCAGAGGTGAAAACAGACATGACGACCCTGAAAGACCTGACGAGAGTTCTGCTGCTCACCTGTCTGCTTCCAACAGGTACGATTTATTTTGATCTGTTTATGGCTGGATCTGATTGGGTCAGAGGTGGAAGAAGTACTCTGGTTCTTTTCTTGAGCAAAAGTACTGAAACGATAATGTAAAATAGTAAATAATGTCACCAGATGATCAGATAAATAGATCAGCCTTCTTGAGTAAACTTATATACTTAAGTATCAATAGTAAAAGTGCTGGTTCTGCAGAAAAGAGGGACACAATGACAACATTAATGACAAAAATTCACTCTTACCATTCACTCTTACCTCTTACCTTGCGATGCCTACATGACACTACACTGTCCCAGTCGAATAAACCGATAAATAAATAAATAAATGATCTCTTTACTTCAGCTCAAGTATGACTTGAGCAATAAAACCTAGAGGGTTATAAAAACTCAAGCCGACCTTAAAGTGATCCACTTAATTCCTTTCTTATTCGTTGTTTGAGGTTTAGCTGCAGACTTCTTTGAAATGATTAAAATGAAACTGAGAGGGGAAAGTCCCTCTCTGATTCATCCTTGATCACAAAGGATTAAAAAGAGTATCAGTGCTTTTGCTCCCAACATCTAAAAGATGCAGATTTCCATGTAACATCAGTAAACTGTGGATTTATCTGAATTATAAAAAATGAAGATGAGTTTATAGATTAATCATCATTTGGATGTTTGAAATCTCTCTCCACGGGCTGCTGACAGAGACTTTTGTGTTTCCAGGTGTGATGTGTAAAAAAGACTCAGTGTTTGTGTACAGTAGACTTGGAGGTGACACCCTGCTGCCCTGCGCCGGCCTGGTCTCAAACCCAGACTGCTCCCTCGTCTCCTGGACCTTCTTCAAAGGCGGCCAGGTCCGGTTCACCGAGGAGGTGAGCAGGGGGAAGGTGAGGATGGACTCAGACAAATCCAGCCGCCTGTCCGTCACATCCAACTGCTCTCTCACACTCCGTGACCTCAGGGTCGACGACGCCGGCTCCTACGTCTGCCTGCAGGATGGAAAGTCTGTCACTGACGTTTACCTCTCCCTCCTCACCATCACCTCACAGTCCACCATCACCGACCTGCAGCCTGGAGGAAACCTCGCCCTCAACTGCGTCCTGTTCACCTACTACGACGCCGGCAGCTGCAGGTCGTACTCCAGTGTGTTCAACCTCAGCTGGGCGGCTGCAGACGGGACCACGCTGCAGCCCGAAGACAGCAGGTGCATTTATTTTGTTGTTTATTTTTTATTATTACAAATACCTGTTTTTATAATAAAAATAAACAACAACATCAATAATAATAATAATGTAATTGTGTCATTATGGTTCGATGTGTGGTACAGGTGACTATTTCTTCATTTCAGAGCAGTTATAATTCTGACAGAAAACACAAATGAACAATAACAAAGGAACCTAAATGTAACAGATATTTTGATTTTAAAATGTAATTAAAAAGCATGAAAATAAATTAATTCATTTGCTAGTTTTGGTAGATATCTGGCATAAATAGGCTTCCGTACATTATTATTAAGTACTAACTTGAGTTTTTGAAGCTGATATTATTCTTTCTTTCTCTTAGTGTCAACAAATTCGATAAAACCCCAAAACCATCAGTATTTCTGGTTGCACGGACAATATTTCTGATTAGAGATTCCAGTTGAACTGTTTTCCACTGACACCAAATGAAGTGATGTGATAAGATGTGTGTTTAAAAGCATTAAATCAGGATTGAACTTTCTTGTCATGTGCGAAGTGGTTCTGCCCGCTGCTAGGCAGCTAATCTGCCATAAATAACATATATAGATTTATTCATTCATTCATTCACTCCACCTGTTCCCACATTGTATCCTGGGAACAGTATTTGTGTTTCTGGTTCAGTGGAAAGCTGCTTCACTCCTCTCTGCAAACACAACTCTTTGTTTCGAGCCTTTCGACCATCGAGGCGTTCAACAATCCTTAAAACCTTTAAGATCTCCAACAAAAAAGTTTTATCGTCCACAGACCAGTTTTGTTTTGTGACCGCCGTGTTTCCGTCCCTCTCAAAAGCAAAGAGGAGATTTAATTTTCTAAAATAGCTGCTAAGTTAAGCTTTTATCAAACAAACAGGAGGAAAAAGTACATTTGTGTGGGACTATTTCTAGCAGCGGATTAATCCACATTTGGTGCTTTGTGAGTATTGGTGGCAGCAGGACGGTGTGTGTGGGAGTCAAAGTAAACTTCAGTGTGTGTTCATGGGAATGAAGGAACAACAGTGTGGCTCACTGATGTGTTTTTAAACAACCATGGATCGTTTGGGCGCAGATGAAGAAGACATGACGCTTTACTTGTTAGTCAGAATCATTCTACAGTTTGGGATTTGTTGATGTTACTGAGTATTACCCGACCTGTCCTTTTACTACTAAGTACTCGACGACAGCAATAAAGAAAATATATGAAACATTAATTGATGACTGTGTGATCTGGTGCAGGTACGAGCTGATTGGTCGCTCTCGCTGCAACATCACCCTGGTGACAAACCTCCAGAGGGAAGACAACAGCAGGAAGTGGAGGTGTCAGGTGACCACCGAGGGAAACATCAGGGCGGTGTTTCTGGACTTCACATCCAGCTTTTTGTTTCAAGATGCTCCCACTGCTCCCACTGCTCCGACCCCTTCGACTGACGTTACCTGTCCCGTCCACCTGCCCATCAGCCGCATCATGCTCTGCGTGGCTCTGCCCATCATGGTGATCATAGTGGGAGTCTTCACAAAGAGAGGAGACCGGAGGAGGGTCAAAACATCTGCAGCTGGCATCGAGCTCCAGGAAGTTAACTGTTGATCACCTGACTGTTGGTCACTGTGTCTGTTCATGTAATATATATCAGGGTTTGAAAAGACTTTCAGATTAAACAAGCTCTCCTCTGTGTGTAATTTACTGAAAATATCTTTCAGAAATATTTGACTCTATTTAACAGAATTGCCAGCAGTTGTGTTAGTAGCATGTAGCAGAAGTAGGAGTGGTGATGAGCTGGAGTACTTTTAATTCACCGGTTAAAACTAGAAACAACGCTCTCCTCCTTTATTGGTTTAAAAAAATATATGAAACTGTGACCTTTGTGAATCAATAGGATTAGACGTAAACACTTTGACACGTAGTCAGAATACAAGTTGTGTGGCAATATTTATAATCAGTTGAGTTTTTGAATTTTGTTTTGCATTGTTTGTACATTTGAATGATCTGTATTCTCATAAACAGCCTTTAAATTTTACCTGTAAAATCTACAGTGTTTTTTTAAACGTACTTGTGTTTTTTTAATCCACTGCTTTACGATACTGACAATAACTGAGCTAACACAAGTAGTTACTTTGGCCGATATTTTGATAACTGATTACTTGTTCATGTACTTTTTCTCTTGCTAAACCACCAACCAATCGCTGGTTGCAGCTTCTCAATGTGAAGATTTGCTGTTTTTCTCTTTCTTAACATCACAGTAACCTGAAGTATCTCGGGGTTTTGGACTGCTGGTTGAACAAAATAAACCTCTGAAAACATTACTTTGGTCTCTGGGAACCTGGAATGGACATTTTTCACTTTTTTATGACATTTTTTGACCAAACAACTAATCAATTAATAGGGGAAATAATTACAAATTATAAAAACAGTCCTTATATGCAGCTCTAATACAAAAAATAGCCTATTTTAACACTTAGATGCCCACATGTGCACGGATAGGGGTATAAATTGCTGTATTTGCCCCTCCTGTGCATACTGGCTCCCCCACTTAGGTGATTTCAGTGACAAAATCCACAGAATGAGGACAAAATGTGAACATATCCTTTAAATCCTGCTATAGCTAACGCATTTACAACCTATTAATTAAAATTATGCTGCTTATTTTTAATTACCTGTGTTCATAATGCTGATAAATGTAGTAAAAATGCCACCTGGATAAAAAGTAACGCTATTTACAAAACGCATTTCGCTTTTCTTTCCGTAGCTACGGGACGTCGGAGGGGACACACTGTGTTGCTGCTGAATGAGAAAGCTAAGCTAAGCTAAGCTCCTTTCTCTGAACATGGCAGCACATCTGAAAAAGCGAGTTTATGAGGAGTTTTCTAAAGTCGTGCAGGTGAGTTCATTAAACCTTTTTCATCGCCGTAAACTCCCAAAACGAGATGAGAGCCGATAATTGTGTCTGACAGCTAACTAGCATGTTAGCTAATGCTAAGTGGCTAACTAGCGTAAACCAACAACAAACAGCCGCTAACAGTCACAATCACAGTCTGTAAACACAATACAAGCTGCTGTTTGACAGTTATGATCTAAGTCAGACTTTAAGCTGTTGTTTGTGCGACTAAATTAACCTGAACAACCTTTTTAGCTAACGTTTATTAAATGTGAACTGACTATTAAGTGGAAGATAACATAGCTAACGTCACTTATGGAGTAAAAAGTTGCTTCTAACATTATTTTTCTTGCTAGTTATGTGTTTTTGTTACACAGTTTATATTGACAGCTGCTGCAGACTGCTGCTGTTTTCTCTCTTTTTCCAGGAATTAATGTCAATATCCAACTATAACAGATCTGCTTTACATAAATATCTTCAACAGCTGACTGCATCTAATAGCATCTGTTATACAGCAACACCTAACATAACGTTACTGTATTTATAAGAGTTATGTCAGCATATTACATGTCATTACTATTAAAGTGTGATACTATTATGTTTAGGTTTGTATTAATGTATCAATGCTATGTCATTATCTTGATATGAGACTATAAATCATCCTAGATTTTGGATATGTCATAAGTGTTTTCTTCTCCTGTTTAATATTCAATACCTGTGAAAACTTGATCAAGAAAGCGCAGATTCATGAGTTAAACAACAGAAAATAGTGACTGTTTTTTGGATAAACATCCCCTTCTTTGTAAAACCTTCACATGTGACAGAGAAATGCTGTATAAACAAGGAAAGTTGAAGGTTTTGTCTGACACAAACAGAGATTTCACACCATGAGCAGTGACGGCAGTGAATGTAGAAATTATTTTTTAAGTTCAAGCTATTTTATGCTGACAGATCCCTCAGGAAGAAGCTCCAGCCAAGAAGCTGCGTCTGTCGAAACCCAGTAAGTCTGCGGCTCTGCACATCGACCTTTGTAAGGCCACCAACTCTACTGATGCTCTGCAGTACCTGCTTCACTTTGCACGCAAGCCTGTGGAGACGGAGAGCGTGGAGGGAGTGGTCAGGATCCTGTTGGAGCACTACTACAAGGTAAAGAACTGTGGGTCACAACCAGGAACATGTGTGAATAATCTGTGACTATTAAGAACTTGTAATCCCTTCAAACTCACTAGAAATAGCTCTGCTGTGCTCCTGTGGTGCCTTTTATTGATGTTCAATTTTGCATTAAAGGGATAAAACCATGATCTGCAGCTGGAAACACAATGTAAAGTGTCTCAAGGTTGTGTTGTGTTAAAGAAATGAACACATGATGCCACTGCTGACTGTGTTTTACTCTCCCAGGAGACAGATAACTCTGTGAGACTGAAGATTGCCTCTCTGCTGGGTCTGCTGTCCAAAACGCAGGGCTTCAGCCCCGACTGCATCGTAGACGACGCCATCAACACACTCAACAATGAGAGTAAGACACATTCACACATCTTAAGCTTTGATATTCTACCTACTAAACTCCTACACATTATTGCAACTTTGTTATTTGATTTTCTTGACATAAACTGTGATATTCCTGTTCTTCACTGAGCCCTGCCTGCACAGTATTTGTTATTAATAATCCCTCACTTATTATCGTCCATATGCACTGAGCAGAGTTTCGTCTTTTAACGGGACAATTTAATGAGACATTTTAGCTTGTAATTAGGAAACTTTATGAGAGTTTTCGGGCTGAGGAGAGCTTAAATGACAAGCAGTCCCTTTTAGTTTTCTAATTGAAGATTATATGGAAATATATTTGACAATGTTTCTATTAAATGAATCACAAGTTTCTCAAAACACTTGAAATTGAATTGTATAAATGTAAAACAAAGTGTCTGTGTTTGCTCCGTTCTGTTTCTCTCTGTGTCTGCAGAGTCCCATCAGGTTCTCGCTCAGCTGCTGGACACTCTGCTGGTCATCGGTACACAACTACCTGAGAGTCCTGCAGTCAGACAGAGGCTCATCGAGGTGGCCTGCAAGGTGACAAGCACTTAATCTACACACAGTACATATCATCAAGTGTTCTGTGCAGATTCAACATTACTTTCTGCACAAAGCAACAAAACCATTCTATGTTATTTGTCTCTTTCTCCCTCTCAGCACTTGTCTGATATGTATTTCGGGGTGAGGAACAAGTGTCTGCAGCTTCTAGGATGTCTCGGCATGGTGGACTCTCCCCTGAGCAAAGACAATGAGGGTCTGGGCACATCGTTAGGTTTGTGCCTCAGTATATTTAGTTAACTGAACTAGTAGTTCAGTAGTAGTACTAGTAGTTTATTCATAAAAAACAGTCTTTAGGAAAACGTATTCTGTGATACCAGTTTATTTTTTGCAGAATTTAAAGTTTTCAGAAAATTGTACAAGCTTTAAAATGTCTGCTATTACACAAGTATTTGAAATTGGCTCTTGAAAATTCACATTTCAGGGTGATGATTGTGCTTTGAGTTGTTGTACTGTGTCTCTACAGGAGCAGTGAGGGAAGTCCAGAGTATAATCAGCGACTACTTTGGAGACCAGGACCCCAGAGTCCGCACTGCAGCCCTCAAAGCCATGGTAGGACACCGCTAACACCTGCACTCATCATTAATAAAAACTAACCGGCAACACACTGTATTTGAGAAAAGCAGTGATGATTCTTTTTATATATCTCAGCTCATTCTGTGTGTTCTGTTTGTTTTTCAGCTGCAGCTGCATGAGAGAGGAATGAAGATTCATGAGATCATTTATGAACAGGTAACAGAAACGTTTATCTTTACTGAAACCTGTCAAAACATTGAAAATCCTGGAGTTAACAGACCGTCCTCACAGTGGACATTTAGACTTATGTTGTGTTGAGTTTTACTGTGGTTGTTGTGAAGGTCAGAGCTAAAGCTATGTCAAGACAAATGTCTCTGTGGGAGGATAATAATAAAGTAAAGATAAAAGTGAAAAGTGTTTCAAGAACTGTTAATAATATTAATCATTCCCTGATCACAGCTACAGTGGCTGTAAATGTGTAAACATGTATATTTATGTGTCTTTAGGCCTGCAGGCTGCTGTCAGATGATTATGAGCAGGTCCGTTCTGCGGCGGTGCAGATGGTTTGGGTGCTCAGCCAGCTGTACCCAGAAAGGTGAGAAGATGCTTCAGAATGACTGTCTGTCAGTGTAGCCGTAGCATTAGCTCCACTGTCTGTGTCGACATTACAACCTTTACAGCCTTAAGGAGGGAAAAGTTCTCAGAGCTGGATTACGATAGCTGTCGTATCCTAATAAAGGCTAAAAATAAAATAAATAATCTTAAAACTGTAGTGAAACTGATGCTAATGCTCCAGTTTATTGTTTTGATAATATAGCTGATTTTTTTAATTTAGCTGGTTTGTTACTTGAAGGTTGAAGGCTGCAAAAAACAAGTGGTACTTCCCAGTTTACATTCCCATGAACTCTTTACTGACTGCACCAGTGGCCTTGCCTGACTTGTAGTTCACTGTTCTGTGTGTCTAATCAGCATTGTGCCGATCCCGTCCTCCAATGAGGAGATCCGGCTGGTTGATGATGTATTTGGGAAGATCAGTCACATGGTCAGCGATGGCTCCTGGATGGTCCGGGTGCAGGCCGCCAAAACACTGGTGAGGGAACAGGACAACACACGGTTATTTCCATCCCTATACACAGTTTATAAGTGTCGCAAATGTTCTGTAAATGTGAGAACATTCAAAAGTGAAACTTGTTGAATGTTTTCAGGGTTCGATGCTGCAGGTCAGTCCTCACTTTCTGGAACAAACTTTGGATAAGAAGCTGATGTCTGATCTCAGGGTGAGTGATTTAAGTTCTTTCACAAGATATCTGCTGTTTTTATTTTAAAAGAAATTTTGACTCACCGCCTTTTCCGCCTCCTCTTCTTCTCGGTGTCCAGAGGAAACGTACGGCTCACGAACGGGCCAAAGACCTCTTTGCTTCTGGAGAGTTCTCCTCTGGCAGGAAGTGGGCCGACGACGCCCCGAAGGAGAAACTTGACACAAACACCGTCAACCTGATTGCCTCAGGGGCCTGCGGTGCCTTCGTTCATGGCCTGGAGGACGAGATGTTTGGTACGTGAAACATGGTGCCCAAAAGATGTTTCTGATGTATTTTGATATAAACAATGATTTTGTTGATTTACAGAAAATCAGAGAGTAGAATTTTGTCACATGTCCCTTCTTCAGTAGTCCATTTTATTGATTTTACTTCATTGCTTTACATATTTCACGCTCTCTGATTTGAGTCTTTTTAATGTTATTTCAGAGGTCCGTATTGCGGCAGTGGAGGCGCTCTCCAAGCTCGCTCAGTCGTCTGCGAGCTTCGCCGAAAAGTGTTTGGACTTCCTGGTCGACATGTTCAACGACGAGATCGAGGAAGTGAGGCTGCAGTCCATCCACGTGCTGAGAGAAATCTCCACACATATAACACTCAGAGAGGACCAGCTGGACACGGTGCTGGCTGTGTTAGAGGTATGTACACACACACACACACACACACACACACACACACACACACACACACTGGTGAAACAGCCATTCTCTAAAGCCTTGAAAGTTTTTGTCTCGACAAGTATTTTCTTATTAGTTAGTCAATATTCGTTATTCAAGCTTGACATACGCACACATTGATCAATCAAACAATCAATCAACCACGCAGTATCGTCCTAAAATACTTGACAACAGGATAAAACATACAGCAGAAAGATTAAATAAAGAAAATTACAATAAAACATCCACATGTTTGAAAAGGTGATGGACCTGACTAAATTCTAAGTTCTCTTATGTGCTGTAATAAAGTGTATAAAAGTACGTTTTCATTCTTGATTTAAAGATTTCAACTGAATGTTTTTCTCAAACTTTTATTGATGAAGTCACTGTCGATCTCTAGGACTCGTCTCGTGACATCAGAGAAGCTCTCCATGAATTAATCTGTTACACCAACGTCTCCACTAAAGAGTGCGTCCAGCTCGCGCTGCTGGAGCTGCTGAAGAACCTCAACAAATATCCGACCGACCGCAACTCTGTCTGGAAGTAAGACTCATCATCCATCCAAGTTTCGTGGAAATCTGTTCTGTAGCTTTTGTGTAATCCTGAATGCAGACAAACTCTGTCCTTATTAAAGCATTAAACTCATTGACAGACAGTTAGAGTCCTGAATGAGTTGTCCTGTCCTGAGTTTTATTTTCTCTCTCAGGTGTCTGAAGTTCATGGGTTCCCGTCACCCGACGCTGGTGTTGCCACTGGTTCCTGAGTTGCTCAGCACACACCCGTACTTCGACACACCGGAGCCTGACATGGACGATCCGGCTTGTATCCTTCACACACCTGAAGACCTTAAAACACACCTGCGTTAATGCAGACGAGCCACATCGACCTCATTCTGCTCAGTTCAATTCTCAAATCAGACGTCATGATTTGACTGTTTTGCTATTTTTCTTTACCTAATTCAACAATTTTCAGCGGCTGGCGGCGTGTTAAAATGTTAAAATGACGGCAGCTTTACTTCACAGTGTGTTTACGGGCTGTTAGTTACAGTTAACATCAGACAGACACAGGTCTGTTTGTCGTCTGCTGCTCTGGACTTGTGAACTTTATGTTTTTATCTCTTGACTCCGGTTGTTGATCTCAGACATCGCCGTTCTGGTGTTGGTGTTTAACGCTGCCAAGTCGTGTCCGACCATGCCGGCGCTGTTCTCCGACCACACCTTCAGACACTACGCCTACCTGAGGGACAGTCTGTCACACCTCGTACCACCACTGAGAGTGAGACCTGAAACAGTCATATTACTGCAGTCGATGTCCAGCGCCATGAGCAAAACTAAACTTCACTATTTAAAGACAGTCAGTGGCTCACTCCAACGGTTCTCCTGTCTTTTAGTTGCCTGGCAGCGGTTTGGACGTGGTGGACTCGCGTTGCGGTTCTGGTTCTGTGGAATCAGCTCAGCTGTTCCTTCAGCAGAGTCTGATCAGGGTCAGCACCATCCAGAACCTGGAGGCGCCCGGAGCCCAGGACCTTCTGGACTTCACCATACGGTAATGAGACTGAGATGAGCACAGAAGCACACAGGACGCCCTCATAATGTTGTTTGTTTTCGACTGTGGCCGTCGTGTTGGTGTCCTGATGTCCTGACTGACTTCAGAGATGGAGGAAGAAATATATATATATATATATATATATATATATATATATATATATATATATATATATATATATATATATATATATATATATAGTGAATATTGGACTGTTAACATGTTTTTAATTGATGGATGATGAGGAGTGTGTTTATGTATTTTTCCTCCCGTCTGTCTGTCAGAGACCTGCGGCGGCTCGGCGAGCTGCAGACCGAACTTGCTGGAGCTGCTGATTTCTGTGCGACGTACCTGCGCTGCCAGCTGCTGCTCATGAAGGTACGAGTGTGTGTGTGATTTTGTTTATTATGCTTTGACTAATATTTCTGTGGGAAGCTTTTTGTTACTTCTTTTAGTATGTGTTTAAAGGGACAGTTCCCCCCAAAATCAAAATCACCTCTTACCTGTGGTGTTATTTATCCATCTGAGCAACTCAGCAACTCACACCAAAACAATCTAGATGGATAAACAGTTTTGATTTTGTGGTGAATTGTCCCTTTACAGAAATGGACTGGTGTTTTTAAGTAAGGACTTTGATGTTTTACCTTCACCATGTCTCTTCAGGCTCTGCAGGAGAAGCTGTGGAACATGGCCGTCCCTCTCTGCCTCAAACAAAACGTCACGGCCACAGCAGCAGCTCAGCAGGTCAGCACACACACACACACACACACACACACACACACGTTGGTATAACCACACCTGTGAGATCATTTCAGGTGATTTTTGTGTGTTTAGATGTGTGTGTTGTTGTTGTTGTTTGCAGATCTTAGAGGAAACCTACAAGCTGGAGTTTCTTTACAGCGGTCTGGACAGCAGACAGGTGGCCACCATACATCATGTTCGCCTCCAGGCCAAAGCTCTGCAGCTCATCCTGACTGCTCGCACCAGGCAAGGGTCAGTATACACAAACACATATCTTATATATTTAAGACTTCATGTGGACTTCATCTGTGAGCTGATGTTTGTCTTTTCTCTTCAGGTTGGATCCTCTCATCAGCAGCTGTGAGAAGTTTCTGCAGGACATTGAGTCTTTTCAGAGGTGAGATCTTTGTCTCTTGGTGTGCCACGCTTTATTTTATATAACCATAACACGACTCGTCTGGTTAATACTCATAAGGCAAGTTTATCTGTCAAGCACCTTTCAATTAGGATCCAACAATTATAGATGTTGGTGGTACTGAGGCAAAATCCCCTGAACACTCCAGGTGTATAAAATCAATCATGTTTATTTAGAGGTTTGATTGTATTTTGTCACAGCAAGATTTCTTTGTAGGCTTTTGTTTTCAGTTGCTGTCCACTCACTGTTCCTTCTTTCCATGTTTTCTGCCCCCTCAGGTTGTTCCTGACAGAGCTGCCCCACCTCCAGGACAGTTTTGTGGACAAGCTGTTGGAGCTGATGCCCCGTCTGTCGTCCTGTAAACCAGTAGAGCTGGTGAAGATCCTCCAGACGACGCTGAGACAGAGCGGCCTGCTGCAGCTCAGACTCCCTGAACAGGTAGTCGCTCAGATCATAAAGGAAATCTGCAGAAAAACTGAGAATGTTTGTTTCTACTCAGCAGCAGTGATGAGCCGGGTGGTAACCTGAGTACTTTTTGTTTCCCTGCCGGTTTACAGATCCATCGGGCGACAGCCACCATCATAGAGCCGACGGGGGAGTCTGACAACCCGCTGAGGTTCACGTCTGGCCTGGTGGTGGCGCTCGACATCGATGCAACACTGGAGCACGTCCAGGATCCTCAGAACACTGTGAAAGTTCAGGTCAGTTTGATGTAAAACTAAATGACGTCCTCAGATCCTCAGCTGACGAATGGCCTTTTGGTCAGCTGCAGAGTTCTAGTCGACAAACCTTTCATACAAAAAACCCTGTGGGGTTGATTTTGTTTTCATTCATCATTAAGAATTTATTTAAAAGTTTAGTGTCGAATGTTCAGTGTTCACACACATGAAATGAAACATACTAGTTTTAAAGACACACAAAAAACATTTTTATTATGTAATAATATACGACAAAGTAGAAAACAAAGTTTTAAAACTCCTTTGTTTACTAAAACTTTGGCCACAGTTTTGCTTTACTCGTACAGACACCTGAATGCTGAATTTAAGAACTTAACTCAAAATATTTTCGATAGTAAAAGATGAGTTTTGTTGAAGCCGTCTGCTCGAGTCCTCTGGAAAACCCAGAACTCAGTCTCACCACTAAACCTCACTAACCAGATTGATATTTTTGCAGCAGACTTGTTAACAGCTACATGTCTGTTCATTAAACCCTTCAACTACTTGTTAATTCACTGATTATGAACACCTGCTGCCTCCTGTTGTCTCTGCAGGTTTTGTATCCAGACGGCCAGAGTCACGTGATCCATCCTAAACCTGCAGACTTCAGGAAGCCTGGACCCGACAGACACAGACTCATCACACAGGTTTACCTCTCACACACCGCATGGACAGGTCAGTAAAACACACGCAGGGAGATACAGACCCCAAACTGTTAAACTTTGCCTTCATTGTATTCAGTGTAATTCTGTTTCTTTCACTGACTGTTTTCTCGTCTCTTCCTTCAGAGCCGTCTCAGATCGAGGTGCGCCTCCTGCTGGCCTACAGCTCCTCCTCCACCTCCCTCTCCTCCTCCTCCTCTGCCTCCAAGCTGGGATGGAGCGACAGCATCGACAGCCTCCCGCCACCAGAGGCGGCCGTAGAAGGAACCATCCCCTTCAGCAAGTCCGTCAAAGTCTTCATCATGCCTAAACCTGCCCGACGCTAACGAAAGGACAGACGGACTCTTTTCAGCTTCACATACAAAACTTTCTCAGCTTGTTTTTCTTTACTCGATCAGGACTGAAAGAGGTCGATAGCTCTCATCATCAGTGATAGATGTGTCAGTACATAAACTATTTGCTTTCTCTTTTAATCACAGTTGCATAAAAATAATTAAGTTAATTAAGTACCAAGAGTATTGTTCTTTCTCGTGGTGTTTCATCTGTACCAGAATATTTTTGTATCTACGGTTGTTTCTTATAAAGACGAACACACGTGATGAATGATTCATTTTCTGAGTTTAATTTCTAGAGCAAACAAGCAGAAAAACATTTTTACGTCATCAAAAATATACTGTACATTTATTAACTTATTATCAACAGCAGTCTTTTACCTACAAGTAAAAAAGCGGTGAGTTTGATTCCACAACGTTTCATCCTCAATTTAATTGTTTAATAACATAAAGTGCACAGATTTGATCTTCATCCTACCGAGGCCTTCTGAAGCGCTTTTCTCTTTGAGTTCACTGATTTATAGACTTAAAAACATTTCTATTGGCTCTTCTGAAGCCAAACCTGTGCTGGTATGAAGGCCTGTCCACTTCAAACTGATTTCAAACTGCTCTGTAGTCATGCTGAGAAAAGCTGAGAGCCAGAAGAGCAAAACAGAGACTGTGAGCGAAGGTGAACTACGGGCTGTTCTTTGTGTTGTGTAGCTCGTCTCTGTTGGTGCAGCAAGGCAGGAAGTGACCGTCATCCATCAGCAGGTGGAGTGGAAGACCCCGCCCACCTTGGCGCCCTGGCTGGCCAGTTTGTTGTACTCAGCCACGGCCCTCTCTGTCTGCAGGACTTTGACGTCGACGCCTCTCTGCTTCGCAAAGTCCACAGTGGTGGAGGGAACCTGAGAGAAGAGACGACGGTGGTGGAGGGAACGACAGCACAGACCAGAACACAGGGAAAAGATAAGCTCCTAAATCAATCAGGGCTACAACTAATGATTATTATTTTTTTTATTGATTAATCATGTCGGCTAAAAAAATTCCAAAAATGTGAAAAAATGCTCATCACAATTTCCCAGAGCTCAAAGTTGTAACAGTCACAGTTTAAGACTTGCTATCTTTCTTTGTTTTGGGCTGATTTTCAGAATCCCTCTGGACTGACTGCAGATGAGATTAGATTCAGATAGATTCAGATCACCTGTGTGCAGGTGGAGAGACTGACTCCTGATTGAGGAGTGGAAGCAGCTTGGGGCGT
This sequence comes from Pagrus major, assembly GCF_040436345.1. Lineage (NCBI taxonomy): Eukaryota > Metazoa > Chordata > Actinopteri > Spariformes > Sparidae > Pagrus > Pagrus major. Next base: position 2,975,668 of record NC_133216.1, on the reverse strand, counting down.
TCCCCTCCCAGCCAATCAGGGTGTGACGATGCCCTTTTTGCGAAGGCTTAAAGGAGGTGGGGATGACATCCAGGTGGCCCTCACCCTCATTCTGGATCTGTCCCTGACTCACTGAGAACCTCATCCCATTAGACTGCAGCCAGAAGCTCTGGTCTGTTCAGGCCCTGCTGTGTGTTCTTGGCTGCTCCACGTCCTTCTAGTGAGGAAACTGTGTTTATTCTTGAACCCCTTGAACCCCTAAAGCCCCCTATACACCTTCAGTTTGACATTTTATTTCACTGGGGCTTGTAGGAGCACATTTCAGTTTGATTGTCCCTGAAGAGGCATTTGTTTATTGGTTTACTGTCCAAGTAGCTGGTTGGGTTGGGCGGCCTGTAAGCATTATACTGCCAGTACCGCCACAAAGTGACGTCTTCACACTGCTTTTTTATTCCAAACAACAGTCAAAAACCCAAAGACTCTTGGGGGGTCCGGAGACTGACAATTTGACAGACCAACAGAGCATCACCTACTGTGGTCGTGGGGGGGCAGTGCAGCAGTGTAGCTGACAGTTCAAGTGAGACACAACCTAAGGGTTATGCAAGTTGGTGAGACGTTTTAAACATCTGTATGATGTGACTGTGCACAGAGACAGTTATTACAGAACAGGTCGGAGGAGACTGGACGTTGGCGCCCTCCAATGGTTGTATTGCTAAACACACATGCTGACCTGAAGAAGTAAATGGGCTTAATTTTATTCAGCTGAGTGAGCTGGACTCGTTGTAGGTGTGTTTACCTGCAGAGCCTCGCTCATGCCTCTGCCGATCACCAGCAGGTCGATCCCCTTCTTCAGAACCTCCTCCAGATCAGCAGGCTGGACTCCAGGATGATGCTGAGGAGGGGAAGGGACAAATAACATGAGGACTGTCATCACTGTTATAAGTCCTGTTGTTTCTGTTCGTATTGTGTTTCCAGTTCTGGTTCCACTCACGTCGGTCCCGGTCTCTCTCCAGTCCCAGGCCCGGCTGCCTCCAGGCCAGACTTTACAGTCCTTGTAGCTGGAGGAGCAGCCCTTCACCTTCATGTGGCCCCAGGAGAGGGAGGCGATCTCTGGAGAGGACATGTTCTCTGATGATGATGATGATGATGATGATGATCTTTAAAGGAACAGTTCACCCAAAAATGAAAATTCAGTCATCATCTCCTCACCTCCATGTTGATGGAAGGTCAGGTGAAGTTTGTAGACAACAAAACATTTCTGGAGCTTCACAGCAAAAACAACCGAAAAAAGAAAACACAAAATGGCTCCATACAGCTCGTCCAGCGTCATCGAAGTCTCTTGATTTGAATAAAACTTTATTTACACCCTCGACATGCAGTCGAGCTCGTGCACCCACTTCGGACAGGGTGCACACCAACCCCCCAGGAGGAGCTCCAGGCTTTGAAGCCAAACCGTTTATCACATCATCACATGATGCACTGCGGCCCAAAAAGGTTTTTTCCCGTAAGCTTAGATTCACGCTGCAACACAGTTTTGCTGTGAAGCTCCAGAAATGTTTTGTGCCTACGAAACCTTTAACATGCTGCTCATTATACCTTAGAAGTAAAACAAAAAACAGCAGCTGAACATTGGTGTCCGTCAGCTGCAGAAACTTTCCTCTGCCAGTTCTGCTGTTATTCATATGATCTGCCTGAGAGCTATTTTTGTACCGCTCACAGACCAACTCACCAAACCAATAAAACACTCTGTGTCAGAATCTACCGTTACGTTTATGATCTTTACAGGTTTGAAAACAATTAGAAAAGGAGCTGCAGTGTCGCTGTCAGCAGTTTAATAAGCTTTTAGATTAAATCCTGAAGCAGAGGCCTGTACTGCTGCTTACCTTAACACGGTGTCAGCCGACTGAACACACCCCCCGATATGAGTCTTCCTCCTGTCGTTAAAGAGAAACACAACATCATGAACTTTCAGCAGTGATCCAGATTACACTTCTATGTCGATATGATTCAAAACCAAAGCACCGAAAACACACAACCCAAACCCTTTCTTTAATTTGTGTCACATCTAAAGCTCCAAATCCACAATATCAAACATGAAGTAGTTAAAACGAGGTTCAGTTTGTCCATCAACAGTATCAAAAGCACAATTTTTAATGCAAAACTTAACGTTGGTGACATAGTACGTCTTTCAATTGATCTGATTTTTGATTGAAATGTTTTATGGGATACGTAAAGAACAAGAAACGACAGACGAGAATAAAAGTTTAAAAACAAATAAAAAGCTAAAATTATATTTACAGACAGAAAAGCATAAAGCAAAATATATATATTTTTTTACATAATAGGAAGGAGTGAGAAGACGTATAAATGTACTTAATCCCACCTCTTCTCCATAAAGTCTGATAATAAACCAGCTTCCTGAAGAGTCTAAACCTTATTCTGATTAATTTTCCAAAACTTGTCTAAATAATAATAATCTTTAATCAGTACAGTACACACATACATATATACATATACAATATCTGATTATTCCTCACTTTTATTCTGAGTACTGTATCGTAGACAACTGGACGTGTTTCAGTTTCTTTAAGATGTTTCAGAACATCAAACATTTTACCGACAGCTGGTTAAATTAAGGTCATTTCTTGGTTTATCTTTCAACATTGAGAGGGGGGTGCACCGGTCCTGGAGGTTCTGCAATACCAGGTCGATGCGTGGAGTGGACGGAGCAAGCCCCTATTCCATCTCCCTGCTCCAAAAATCAATTTAATATATGGTCCCCGGGTAGGGGACGTATCAGATATTAAACTGATAAGAACAGATACTACACTTGATCTTAGCCAAAAGGCCGAGAAGCGATGGCGTCATGACGTCAGAGGGAAAGACGCCACTCTCCGAACCCTCCTCCTCACTGACGGGTCCAAACATTAAGTAATAATCTGAACACAGTCCGGGAAATTAAAGGTAAAGTCCGACAAACAGACGTATAAGAAATGTAACAAAAACGCTACAAATAAAGTTATTTTGAAGACATAATTAGACGAGATCAACCCATCCGGGTACTTTGCCCTTACGTCACGTCCCCGCCCCCTTTTGGGTGAAAACAATCCTGATTTAAATGGCGGCTCTGCTAAATTAACAGCATTAAATAAGAAAACCGTACGTTTGTTTTAGGTATTATGATCCGAAATGCGATGGTCTGTCAGGCAAGTAATCATATTATGATTGTTTAATAGAAAAAATAAAAGAAACAGTCTCCATCAAAGTGGACACACCTGACACACACAACTACCTTATCAAATGTCCAGGTCATTTTTCTGTCATTAAGACTTTTTATGTTGCTGTTTTAGAATCTGCCCAATGTGACTTTATTGATATCGGGATGTTTTAGTGTTTCATTTGATTGCTTGTGACAAATCTGAATTTTTATTTTGTGTTTCTGGTCCTGAAGAATAACACAAATCATGCACATGCATATATGCCTATGGGTGCCCATATATCCCTAACTAATTCAGAGTATTTATAATATAATAAGAGTAACAAAGAAGGGGGACAATCCATATCAATTTATAACATTATTCCGATTGAATATTGGGTTATTGTGAGCAATGCAGTCGGGTAACATCCAAACCTCACTCTGACCTGAATCTGGCGTATATTCCTCTATTTCATTTAATTTTTTAAGGGTCATATATGAAACTGAAAAGCAATCGTCTTTACTGCCTCCAAATTCATCCTGCATCTCAAACAGAACTATTGAGATGTAACGTCATTAGTTGTCAATCAATTCGAGTAAACATGTTAACCTCACCTGTCTATCCACATTTTTGTATTTGGTGTTTTTAGAATATTTCTGGTCCCCCCCCAAAAATGTGACATGCATATATGCAGCCATGGTCCAGTGTCCCTAACTAGTTTTGAGTAGCATATGTGGCGGACCCTGCCACCTTTCTAGCTTCAAACAGAGTTCTGGGAGCTTATTTTTCCTCTGAGAACAGCTTTTTTATTCACTTATGGTTCTGAGTTTGTATTATTACCTCATTAATATTGTAAATATTAAAACTCTGAGTTTGAATTTCTTCTCCAAAACTACACAGTGCCCATTTAAGCACAATATAACAACAACAAAAAAAAGCTTTCTCATGAAACGTTTAAAGATTTTAAGAAATGTCTGGAAATCCTACTGGATTTTAATGGACCATATAGAGAAAAAAAAATGTTTTAACAGGACAGTCGGAATCCTGATGATTGTTACATTTAAGTAGTCATCGTACACAAACACCAAAGATGTGACATGCATATATGCAGCCATGTTCCAGTATCCCTAACCAATTTTGAGTTGCATATGTGGCGGACCCTGCCACCTTTCTAGCTTCAAACAGAGTTCTGGGAGCTTATTTTTCCTCTGAGAACAGCTTTTTTTATGAGTTAGTATTATTACCTCATTAATAGTGTAAATATTAAAACTCTGAGTTTGAATTTTTTTCTCCAAAACTACAAAGTGCCCATTTAAGCACAATATAACAACAACAAAAAGTTTTCTCATGACACGTTTAAAGACTGTAAGAAATATTTATAATTATTTTCTTTTACATCATGTCGGGGGAAAGCGCGAACGCAGCCCCCCACTACCACAAATTGTGCAGTCGAGAGTCCCACATGTGGGGACTTCGTAGGATATCAGCCCAGCCGGGGTGCAATGGCTGGGCCTCGTCCTAAGCGAACCACCTTTGTGATCATGGTGTCACTCCTGCCAGGTAAGTATGATCTTTGGCTGGCTGAGACAACGAGGTGGTTCTGGGAGCAAGAAACCTCCATGATGGTTGTAACACCATAAAACTACAAGACCGTCAGAAATGACTGTGATTAACCCCCAAAGAATCACAACAGTCACATCGTTTGGGTTTTTCTCCTCTTCAGGATGTGTTTGGTGTAAAAAGCGCTGAAAAAACGAAAACATTAAAGACGATTTCCCGTCATGCACTACAAGTTATGCCCGTCTAACGCATGACGTTTCCATTAAAAAACATATCAACAAGTCATAGTACGGTCGATATTGTTAAATAAACAAGACAAAATACAACTATCTGCATCTCTCTTACCTTTTGAACAACTGTCGATCATTAACAAACAGTTAAAAGCAGATAAATCTGTGGTTAAGGTTTCAAAAGTTTACCATTTCCGCATTGGAGGCTGAGTAATAAACTGCGCATGCGCCAAAACCCCAACGCTGCACACGAGAAAGAAGAAACAGTTTTTAACCAACTTTAACTCGTCTATTTGATTTATTTCATTTCTGGATGTCTAGAATTTGTCTAAAAAAACCAAAACTATTTTCTACATACTTTTATGTTCAATCGGTACAATAAAACCAAACAGAGAGCCGAAGTCATGTCGGAAAATCAGACTACACAGCCAACAGTCGCGTTAAAGTGACGTCATCTCGTTGAACGCTCACCAAAACCCCGTAACTTAAACATTGTAGAGTTGCTCTTGTGTATAAGTTAACTCACATCACAGATGAACTACCATTTTAAATAACCGCAGTTGTCAATATGAGCAGATTTATTGTGATTTTCCATCTTTTTTAGCATCTTTTCTGAGCCCAGGTGGCGGCCATGTTGTGTCGGTGACGTGTATCGAGGGAGACGATGTAGTTCGCGGAGCGGTTTAACACAAAACTAGATATTTTACTTAAATTACTACAAACTGAGACTTTATTGACTTTGGGGGAAAAAATCATCCGTGAAATTGAGAAACGTCATATGTTTGATTCATGACACAATTAAATCGGGATCACGTTTTGAATTTTCTTCACCTGTTCTCACTGAGCTGTGGCGCCCTCTGCTGGACCATCCACGTCACTGCAGCCATGTTAGGTCACTGCACATTTCACCCAGTGGTAATTAAAATGCAACTTTGCGTAAACACCTATGAACACTCGATAATAAATGTTATGCATACGTCGAAACAATCACTAAACTACATATTCTGAATTGCTAGTTGGATTTGCAGATGTTGTTCCTCTACCTGTGTGGTTAAAACCTTGCAAAAGTAACATTAACAGGACTGACATGAGATGAGGACTCTTATGGTCAACAATAAGAATCATTACAACAAAAGCAATAAGTTGAATTTCTCCACGATCTGCTGGTCAACCAGCTGGATGTTGTGGTGGCAGGAGGTTTGGTACAGCAGCCCTGACATCCATCTACCTGACACACTGTCCAGCTCCTCCTGCAGGATCCAAAGGTGTTCCCAGATTATAAGGGTTTTATAAAAACATCTAGTACGTTCTGGGTCTGCCTCATGTACTGCTGCAAGTTAAAAGAGCCCAGAAGTGCACAGACAGGACAAATTGACCTCATCTGTGAGCAGCTGGTGGTTTGATCAGTCGTCATAGGTCGTCTTTGCATTCAACAACGTGTGTATGTCCAAAGGATTTTTCAAAATTCTTGGGTAACCTTTCTAATCAAGCCACGTTTTACATAAGAAATGTGGTTACCGCAGCTTTAAAGCTCATGTCAGTGGCTGTTGCATCGTAGCAAAATTATCACAGCTTTATCAGTGTTTACTCCAAAATGTTGTGATCCAGAAAAATGCCTGCAAAGACAACACCTGGTGCCACATGTGAACAGAAATGATGTGGAATAAGATTCAGGTTCAAGCCGGGCTTTGAAGTGTGTAAAAGTCATAAAGTGTCTTTGTCTTGATCTGAGTTGTTTGTATTTTTTGCCTGTGCCTCATATTTGTCCCTTTACGAGTAAACACCCAACATGGACTCATTTTGTCTTGTATTGTTGAAGGGGGACAGAGGATCTTCAGTGGGAGATGGTTGGTCAGTAGTTCATGTTATATAAAAGTGGTGTACATCAGCTTAAATGCACATGCACATATCAAACATCATCCAACAACAGTAATGTTTACTGCATTTATTTTTCAGACCATCTTAAAAATGTACAAATTAACATGCAGCATCGTCGTATGCAAAATGTGACCAACAGCAGTTTGAAACATCAAAATGTCAGTTCAGAAACACCAGACAACAAACTTTCAGTTTCTTTCCCAGATTTGACAATAATAAAGTGTCCCATTGCACAGACATGGAACCCCAATAACTTTAAACCACATCATATGACAGAGAAGCAGAAAAGTTCATTAAACATACACTCATGTAGTAAAGAGATCTTAACACAGCTATTTCATGACATTATGTCAGTGTTCCACTTAGTGCAGTACATATATACAGGCAGTGGAAGGCGCTCAAAACACAAGAAGTCCTGCGTAAACATTGACAATCACCTGTGATGTTGTGAGATGTTTTTATCCCTGAGATTCCCAAACAAGCAAGTTTGACTCCAGATTGTAAAACTTTATAATAACTCTGACAAAATGATTAAACCTAAAGCTCCAAACTGGACTTGAGTTATCACCTGTGATTTGTCGTTCGGAGAAATGATGCATTTATTAAATAAGGCAGTGAACATGTCGTACCGTTTTAATTAAAGCCATAAACGAAGCTTCCTGCTGTAGTTTGACATGTAAAACCTGTAAATTAACAGATCTACACTCAAGAGAACTATCCAGTCTACATAAACGAGACACATCCAGTTCTTACGGGCGAACACCAAACTATCAAGGAATTCATGTTACTGTCGTCTACAGAAACTGAGACCACTTCTCTAGAACAGACCAGAAAACTGTGCTGTGACATCTTTGACCAACAGGTTCATGTTTAGCTGCCTTGTCGGATCATTTCTAAACCAAACAGAACAGAATAATGATGCATGAATTCCTCTTTGAGTGGCATTCACCTTTAAAACCTTGACACCGACTATGTTTACATGCACACAATGTTCAGTTTCTTGCTCTTATTCCAGAAAAAAGACAATATTCCTACTTAGCTGTTTACACAGCTGATGAAAATGTACGTAAAAACATGCAGAAAAACAGTCGAGATGAACGCAGAGTACGGACTTAACGTTGAGCATAAATGAGCCTCGACTCAGAATATCCAAACAGAAGACGCTGTGTGACCAGAATCAAATCCATAACATTGACGTACGCAAAATAATAATGGAATATTACAGAACATGTAAACGTAGTCAGTGTCTTGAAATGCGATTGACAATCTCATAAAAATTACATTCTCCCAAAACAACAGTGCAAATAAATACATCACCTCTCTTTTTGATGAAAACCACAACTGCAAGTTTGACAATTTCATACTCAAATACAACAAATACACCTTGAATTTAAAGTTGAAATTGGTATAAAAAGGTGTCAGTTTTTATGATGCTTCCTAAATGAGAGGTGGAACGTACCCTAAATATCCTGCTGGATCAGGCAGCAAGCAACCTCTTGTACTGCAACAACAACATGTACTGCATACTAACAGATAGCTTAACACATGGGTTGTGAGTCGCTACACTCACCCCTGATGACTGTACAAACATGTACATATGTACCACATCCTGACCCGCCGATTTGTTTTCAAGAATTTTCTTCTTTTCGTATTTAAAAAACAAAACGAAGCCAACCTGCAATAGTCAGCGTGATGACATCATTTCCAATATTCATAGGGCAGAACAGCTGCTTCTTCGTCTGCATTCATCAGGGTGAAACATCAGTGTTTCAACCATCAACTCAAAACATAAATTTGGATTAGTCCTTAATGGTTCAGCAGCTTCAGTGAGTCCTGAAATCTGTACCAACATGAGTTTTTTACTCTCTTTTATCACCCAACGCTCACTTCGTCCTCTTTTTTACTTTCCGCAGTCCTGAACAGTCCAACCGACGACCTCATCCAAAGGCAGCAGCTAAAAACATCTGATTTGTAAATCCCACATTGATGAGAAGAGAAAGGCCACAAGTTGTAGATGCACCGTGGAGGAGAGGTGAAGTATTTCTTCCAGGTCTCCCCTCTGTCCTGGTCAACATCGCCGTGCCAGAAGCCAATCACAACGCTCTCTGCCGGACAGTCCTGTCCTCACTGCTTTTGATGCTTGTTGTATCGCTGTTTCCTGGCAGCAAAGGCGTGAGCTCTGAAAAGAAATAATTTTACATGTTACCGAATTATTATCTAGGATGTTGTGTGCAGGCTTAAATTTAAGGTTTGAGTCTCTTTATGTGGCCCAAAATGTCAAGTTTGTGTCAGAGGGCTTCATGATCTGTACAGCATTAACCTCTATCCTTAGTGAAATATGCAGCTGGAGCAAACAGTTGTTAGTTTAGCTTAGATTAGCAAAAAGACTTGGAAACAGAGGGAAACTTCTAGTCTGGTACTGTCCAGTGGTCTAAAAATGACAATTTGCTTGCTCAACCTCCACATAACGTTGTTTTTACACAACATGAGAGTGACAACTGGATATTTTCTTCTAAATATGTAAGAAAGCGAAAACATTTATCGCCTAAAAAGTTGAATTATAATTGTAAGTACAGTCGATGAAAAATGACACGCTACTTCACACTTCAAAAACTTACAATCACAAGACAACAACTTTTTGGACATAAGAGAAGTCCTTTTTTAAATCCTTAAAGTGAAACACAAAGTAAAACATAAAGAGAAACATCCCTTGTGTTCTTGGAAATAGCATGCACGCTCAGAAAACAGGTTCAGTTGGGTCGAGGTAATTGTCACGTTGGACTACACGCCTTCACCTCTAACTCTCTGTTTCCTGTCACTGCTCATCCCCCCACATCGTCTTTAAACAATGAGGTAAAATTAGTCAGTCAGAAGCAGAAGTCAACAGCTGGCACTGTATAAAAAGGTAATAAACTAAAGATGGTTATAACCTCTTCGACAGAATTTATATCATCACTGTGCTCTGAGAAGAATGTGCATTATTGTGCACACATATATGAATATTTGTGTCCTTTTTCATTCTCAGAGAAACTTGAATTACTTTATAGATGTGTATAAGGATAATACAACATATTATCATCAACAACAACAATTGTCAATTTCTCAATTTCAAATGTGATTTGTAATGTGTCACACAATACTCCAACTAACCACTAATGCCTCCCCGAACTCACCTTTCATCTCTGTTTCCATCTTGCCCTCGATATCTATAGTCGAGTTCGGATGGTTGCAGCTGTTCGTAGCTGCTCCTGCTGGGCTGCTGGCAGAGTCGGCTGCATTCGTTTTTACTCGATCCTGTTTCCCTGCAGCACCGGTCTGTTTGTTCCCATCCACATTGTCCATCTTCACCAGGCAGAGAGTCTGCAGCAGACCCATGGCGTCGAAGTTTTCTTCAGAGCACTCACCTCGTCTCTTCAACAACTCCAACACCTAACACCAGAAAACACAAAACAAAATTGGACAAAGAAAAAACATATATTCCTGTTTCTGTGCTAAATAAGTATGTGCATACGACACTACTACTGTGCTTTCATCACTTTGAGCGATACAGTGTTTAGCTTAGCAGTAAACTAGAGCATAAATTTCTCTTCTCATCTTTAGATTCATGTTTTTGTTTATGGTCCCTGGTTTAATAAACACTCATTAATTAAAAAAAGTGTTGGACAGTAAATATAGTTGACTGTATATTAAACAAGGAGGGATTTCAGACACAGTCATGCACACTGGCACACAAACACACAATCCATGCTAACACACCTTGATGTATTTGTAGGACTTCAGTTCGCTGATGTTCTCCTCCAGGAAGAGCAGGTACAGAGAGAGATCGTCCCATTGGCCGGCGGGGGTGGGCAGGACGCCCACAGTGGGCAGTGATTGGTAGGCTTCCAGGAAGTGGGCATATCCATGGCAGAAGAGGGGACGGAGACTGGCGTAGATCACCACGGGAATCAGTGCAATGAACAGGATCAAGTTGACCATGCTGCAAACAGTAAAACAGACAGACTGCAGTTTGACATGTAAACCTATATCTGATAAATCACACATCTGATGCATCTCAGTCTTTTTCTATCATAAATAAATGTTGTACTGAACAGACAGACATATACCTCAGCAGAGAGAAGACTCCCACGGCGATGAGCTTACACTGCACCTTGTCGGGGACGTCCGGGTCAGAGGCAAGCAGGCCGACACGCAACGTACAGCCGAACTCGTCCGTGACGGAGGCCAGGCGGAGGTAGTAGCCCAGGTAGACGCAGGCACACAACAAGGTGATGAGAGTCAGGCCGCGACACAGCAGGTAGTAAAACAGCAGCACCCGCGAGAAACGCTTGGTCGTCAGAAACTTCTCCACCAGCGGGTAATTGAAACAACCCTCAGTCGGGTCACTGGAGGAGGAGTTCAGACAGAAAGAACAGTGAAGAATGATGAAGGGAAGTAAACATATTATCTACCTCCCAGTTGTCGCTGGGTATTTCACACACTGTTGTCACACAACCTGGACCAGACCCGAACCCTTTTTCTCCGAGTTAATTCTAAGTTGATGTCAGGTGTCCTGCTGTACCTGTCTGGGGTGAGCAGTCCTACAGTGGCCAAGCGTTTGGCCAGAGTGACAGCGCGGTTGTAACACCGGTCCAACTCTTCCATGATGAAGCCGAGGTCCGACTGCAGGAGCGGCGCCGCAGAAAATCTCCAGAACAACGCCGGGGCGTACATCAGAACCGCCACCAGCAGCAGAATGTAGGGAAAGAACTGGCAGGTAGAGACAGCACAGGATAGCTTCTTCAATAACATGTTGATGAAGGTTCTCAGTCATCCAGGTCATGGTAAATCTAGGTGCTGTATCGTAGGCAACTGGACTTGTTGGAAAAATCAAGAAACTGTAACCAGAAGTCCAGTTGCCTACGATACAGCACCTAGATCTTCAATAACACAATAAAAACACTCGGGGCCAATCATAAAGATATAATCTCACAAAACAATGTCAGATGTGGGTGTGTCCACTCTTATCAATGATCCAACTTCAACTTAGAGTATAAAGTGGTGCAACACACCATCATTACTTGTCTGATGTCAGAGATTAATAGTAGAATATCAAGTCGGCTGCTTTATTAAGGCTTCTTTAACTGCAGTGACCTTCATGTATCTCTCAAAAAACATAAAACTCCTAAAAGGAGATTCATGATTTGAAGGAAGCAGATTATTTCACAAGTATCATAAATTACAGAACAAAGTTTTTTCGACGTAGCTGGACATCAGACCAAGCTGTAAATTATCTTTTATTTACTGCCGCAATGTTGCAATTCTAGTGATTGTGCTGCCAGTGTCACTACGGTTAGATCACTTATAAAGTGCAAGAGACCCATTATTGCTCTCTACTCTTAGCCTGAGCCTACAACATCTTACCACAAATATTCTCACCCACACCCTGCACACCTGTGCACAACTGAAATTTGACCTACTACTTTCAATGAAATGCACCAGACTTAGAAATCACACATTTTACAACTCACAATTCAAGGATTTTAAAGTTACTACGAGGAACTTTCCAGGTTTTGTTGATTCTATTCTGGACCCTTTTGACAAAGTGACAGAGAGACCGCAGGATGGATCGCGATGAGATAATGTGATTTTATAAGTGATATATGTGATCGGACCCGAGCACAGGTGTTAATAATAACTATATAAAAACAGCAGTCTTTTCGCTGATGGTCTTGTTTGATGTTACAGGTCATTTATAATCATCAGAGGAGTCACAAGACTGTTTCATTAACACACTGATGATGTAACTCACTGCTGTGTAAAGAAACCTGTACAGTCCTCTTAACTTCTATTTTAACAAGTTAAACAAGTGGATCCTGTTAAATGTTTTGGAAATTAATTTTTTATTATTTCCATGACAAGATCCTGACTTTATTTATAATATATCATTACTACACGGCACGATGACTCATGAAAATACTGTCTGTTGTTCCAGCAGTAGAGCCGTCTAAACACGCCTTATCACTCCAGTAGAAGGTGTGTTACAAAGCGTTTCCCCATATGGTATGTGCATAAACAAGTTTTAATCACCAACTAATGTCTAACAATTGCACCTCTGAATCGCATAATCCTGTGTGTGTGTGTACCTTGTGCAGCCACAGAGGCAGAGTGTGTGTGTGGACAGCAGCCCAGCAGTACGAGTCCACGTAAGCCGCCTGCCTCCAGGAGAAGTTAGTGGGAGCAAAGCAGCTGATCTGAGTACCTGCGAAAAACAGAAACATGAGAGTGAAACGTCCAAACTGATCTTTATTATTTTAACATTTCAATCTGCACCCTTCTCCTGACTCCATCTCAACTCACCGACTGAAACTTCTTGAGCGAAGGCCAGAGAGATGAGGAGGAGCGGCAGGCCCACAGCCACACAGGTCACCATCTTGTCCACAGCGAGCTCGGTTCGGACGCTGCGGTATCGAGCCTGGTTCGGATCCTTCAGCAGGAAATCGCTGAACACGTACTCGGTAGCCACGTGGGCGATGGCCATCTCGCCGCTCTTCTGTTACCTGCAGCACATAAATAACTCCTGTGGACACAAAATAATGAAACATATCTGGCTTCAGATGCTTAAATTAGAGCTGCAACAATTGATCTATTACCAGTATCAGATATTAAGTTAATTGCCAACTATTTTGATAATAGATTAATTGGTTTGGGTTTAAGAAAAAAAAGCTATTGTCTGGTTTCTTTCCTCCTTAATGACAGTAAACTGAATATCTTTGTGGACAAAACAAGACATATGAAGACATCATCTTTGGCTTTGAGAAACCCTGATCGACATTTTATGGTATGGTGGTGATGTTGGTTGATTGTGATGTTGTCTAGTGGTTTTCTGGGCTACTCATGGTATCATCATGTGCCTATCATACGACAGAACATCTGAGGACGTCATCTCGGGCTTAAGAAACACTGACATTTTATAGACCAAACAACTCATCAGTTCACAAAACATGTCTGGAGCTTCGCAGCAAAACAGCGTTGAAGGATTCTCCTAAACAACTGAAGTAGGTGTGGACTATTAAAACAGAAAAAAACAAAACAAAGGAACTAAGCAAATAGCTCCATGCAGCCCGTCCGGTGTAAACCAAGTCTCCAGAAGCCCTGAGATCCCAGATTGATTTGAAAAAACATCATTTACACCCTTGTTGAGCTTGTGCACCCACCACAGACGGGGTGTGCGCTGATGCTTTTAGCTTAGCAGCAACAGTGAACATTTAGCTTAAAACAGGCTGTAAATAACGGCTTTTTGAAATCAATTTGGGATCTTGTGGCCTCTGGAGACTTTGATTAGAAGAGACGAGCTGTATGGAGCAAGAGTATTTCCCCCGTTTTTAAAACAAGTCCCCAGCTACTTAAGTTGTTTAGCAGAATGCTGCAACGAACGCTGTTTTGCTGTGAAGCTCCAGAAATGTTTCACACAACTTTCCAAAAATCCACAAATAACAACACGTTATAGCCGTCGTACCTTACAATATGGCTCGTTCTAGACAGAGGCACCTTTATCATCGAAACAGGATGTCCCTAAAACTATAAGGAATAGGAATCTACAATATGCTGCACAGGTATATTTCCATAGGAGGGGAACAGCTCATTTCAAGTTGGAAAAAAACCCACAAAACCAGTCACAGTGTATCGTCCAGACAAGCACAGGACATGAGATTCAACATTGTGTGGTGATGTTGGTTAATTGTAACGCTGTCCTGTGGTCGTCTGGCCTACTCACCGTGTCATCATGTGCCTTTCATACGACCAGAGCATGTGTTTTTAAAGATGGTGTCTCTGTGTGTTTTTTTTCCTTTCTTCATGTTTCCATTGTTGTCTTCTGTTGGTCCAGCACCGACCATAAACAATATTTGGACGTGCCTGACTCGATGCATTGTTTATAAATTCAATAACTGGCAATCTTTTCGTTATTGGTTCTGTTTTCTGTTTTTGTTCACAAAAACATTCCTGTATTTACCTTTTCCCTCATGTATTATCACTCTAGGGTCACACGTATATTGTCAAAACACGGTTGCTCTAAACATGATACTTGTGACCTTTGCCAATCATATTTTTAACTTGACTCACACCTTCCTTAAATTTTCTTGTTTAACCATTTATAGTCAGCTTGTTTTGAGTGTTATGAACGGCTAAAAACAGGCTGTTCAGAAACGTGATAGGTCATGTTACTTCTCACCAGGAATGTTTGCAGCGACAGAAATATTTATGATGCTTATTTCTTGAAAATCTGGTTGCGTCTGTTTATATAACCTTTTTTTAATTCTTCCTTACATATAATTGCTCTAAAACTTGAAGCTACAATGGACAATACTGCTTCAGCCTTGCATAATGTAACCTCAGCTCAAAACTTGATTTTGAACTGATTTAAATTATGATAAATATTTTTTTCTGGTAGACTGATGGTTATTTTCCTTATTTGATGGTCAACACAACTGTGAATCATCGTTTACACGCCATTTTAGTCACCCCCACTGAGAAGCAACTCTTCTTTCTCTGAAAAGCTTAAAACCGTGAAACATATTTATTAAACCAAGCTGAAAACAACTCGTGACTGTCTTCCCACAACATCAACAGGCCGCTTTGTTCGGCTGGAGCAGAACTTCTGCTGTCGATAATGGCTCTTTTAGTTAACGCTATACATTTGCTTTTTACAGAAAAAAATATGTATTATTTCATGTTTATTGTTTAGGGACAAGTATGCAGCATAAAACAATCCACGCACTGCAAGTTTTATTGTTTTTATCAATGCTGTACAAGGTACTTGAGTAAAAATAAAGATATCGTGTTAACACATTACTTTGGTGAAAGTAAAAGTCAGCCATATTTAAAGTACTTGAGTACAAGAGATAAATTATCTGATAGTAAATGTACTACATTACTAGAATCACTGTTTCTTGTTTTTTTAAATACATTTTAAATGTGCTACTCTGATGAAGCATGTAATCTGCAAACTAGTAACTAAAGTTATCAAATAAATGAAGTTAAGTAAAAAGCACAATATTTGTCTCCAAAAATGTAGGAGTGGAAGTATAAAGTAGCAGAAAATGGAAATACTCAAGTAATGTGTTTTAGAAGAAGAAGAAGAAGAAGGAGAAGAAGAAGAAGGAGAAGAAGAAGGAGCAGAAGAAGAAGAAGGAGAAGAAGGAGCAGAAGAAGAAGAAGGAGAAGAAGAAGAAGGAGAAGGAGGAGAAGAAGAAGAAGGAGCAGAAGAAGAAGAAGGAGCAGATGAATAAGGAGAAGAAGAAGAAGAAGAAAGAGCAGAAGAAGGAGCAGAAGAAGAAGAAGGAGCAGATGAATAAGGAGCAGAAGAAGAAGCAGAAGAAGAAGAAGAAGAAGAAAGAGCAGAAGAAGAAAGAGCAGAAGAAGAAGGAGCAGAAGAAGAAGAAGGAGCAGAAGAAGAAGGAGCAGAAGGAGAAGAAGAAGGAGCAGAAGAAGAAGCAGAAGAAGAAGAAGGAGCAGAAGGAGAAGAAGAAGGAGCAGAAGAAGAAGAAGCAGAAGAAGAAGAAGGAGCAGGAAAAGAAGAAGCAGAAGAAGAAGAAGGAGCAGAAGAAGAAGAAGGAGCAGGAGAAACAGCGTAACGTTACTAATAGTAACGTTGACTTCACTTTAAAGCTGTCAGTAACTTACAAACATCGCAGTTGTTTGCAGAAGTCAGAAGAAACCACTACTAACTAATCAATGACACGTTAGCTCGTTGTGATTTACTGTAAAACGGGAAGATGAACTTGAACTCACCCTCCGGCGTGTTCCCGCTAATTCTCCTATCAAAGTGTCATGGCTGCGATAACACAGCCTCGGCTGCAGAAGGGTCGTTTGGTCGGTGTGTTGCAGGACTGGAGCTGAACGATGTGGCTGTCTGAACACTCAACAGATGAGACGACGAACACAACTTTCCAGTCTTCTTCCTGTAAAACCGAAAACTCCTTCCGGCCCTCTTTAACAACAGATGCATTCACGTGCAACCCGACAGCTCTGATTTTCCATCTGCGACGCTGCCTTCAAGTGCAGCTCGTACATTTGTACATTTAATCTTAACTAGGGTTGTGTTTGTTATACATGGAGGATAACTCTTCCCCCGTGATCAAATGCGGAACATCGCAAAATCAGGAAATCAACAAAATAACATAAGTTTATTGTCAGCTGTAACAAATAAACAAAAAAACAAAACAATAACATGTTAAAGACAAGAACATTGTGTACTCAATTTCCATGATTTAAAATACAGCCTCACAAGATGTGTTTAAAGACAGCGAGCTGTTCAAAATGTCAAGGTTTTGTTTTAATTTATCATTATACAGTACAGGGTTGCACAATGAAATGTAGCTGTAGCTCCCTCCACATTACACACACAGAAAACATATAAAGACATATTCAAATACTTAAGTTGGAATAGAATATAAACAATAAATTAGACAATATAAAAGCAACACTAAAAGAAGAAATAAACACTGAAACTAAAATTAAGTTGGTATCCCCACATGATAAAACTAAATGAAATGTGGGATTGCAAAACATCCAACAATAGCTGCAACCCAAAACTATTTTTTTCACTGTTACAATAGTTGTTTATTATGTTTCAAAATGTGACAAAGGGGTAAAATTAAACACAAAGAAATGCGATTTGAAGTGCAGTTCATGTCATTTGTGTTTGTTTTGGTTTTTTTAAGCTATTTTGGTTTGAGTTTCTAAATAGCAGTTCTGGTTTCCTCCCAGTGAGCTAGAAAATGTTCCAGTAGCAATACAGTCATGCTAAAGCTTTCTTTGTATTTCACATTTTAACTCTTTATTTTGTTATGTTCTTTGTGTCTTTGTATTTGGAAACATTCACCCCACATGTGTTATCATCCCTCCAGATAGATAGAAATGGGAATCGGGACCCCTCCATGGGGACACAAGAAGTTGCAAGATTATTTTATAGGATTAGAGAGAAGACAAATGCAGTTCTGAAACCCCAAATCTACTACTTTCCGTGACTTCTCTCAAATCTTTGCTTTTTTCTTTTCCCTTTATAATTGTTTATATTAAAAATCTGAGACAGAAACATCTTTTAAATAAACATATTTTATTTGCTTTTTAGGAATCATCACAAAACAAGGCAGTACAGTCAGATGATGTTTCCCACACACTTTACTGCTCACGACGAGATGACATTGATTAATTCTCAGGGATCATTTGGATAAAAAGGTTGCAGACCAATGTTATTTGTTATAAATACAGTCCTACAAAGAGCTCCACATCTGTTGCTATAAATACCCCTGGTCCACTGCTTTTCACTGTGGTTACCATCTTTAGCACTGGTGAATAACCCCACATGTATTTCTGAAGAATACACCAGTGAAATAGTAGTTTAGAAATCTGTGTGCCTCTGCAGTGACTTTGAAAATCATTATTTAACAGAGTACATGTCAAGGCTGAAAGAAGGGTACAGTATGTATAGAGGAAAGATTGATTGACTGAGAGGTTTATCAACCTATCACATCCAGCTGTAGTGCTTACCACTTGTTCGTCCACTTAATCTCCAAAGGCTGTGCCATGTTTACCAAAATCTTCCCCAATTTGATGGTTTTACTCTTCTAACTGGTAAATATGGTGGTGAGCTCTAAACTCAAATAGCTTAAAAAGACCAAACTGGCATCAAAATGTCTGTTCTTCTACTCTCTATGGTTGAGACTTTGTCTCTCCGTGGCAAACACTGATAGTTAGTTACAGGCAGCAGCTCCATGAAGATGACCTACGGGCAAGTCAGCACAAGTGGCTAAGCCTTGAAACAGGCTTTTGTACAACAGTCTGTTTGAGTTTAGGGAAGAGTTTCAATTACAGAAGAACAATGTTTTGTGTAAATTGTCAGCTGATGACTTAAGTTTGTCTGGCAAGTCTGATTGGTCACTGTCTGCTCCTTGTAAAGCTCCAAGACATGAATTTACTATTCAAGTGTTAAATATCAGCAGAAATTCTCCCAAAGGAAACATCATGAAAAATAAAAAATAAACAACTTTGTGCAGTGTTTATGTAATTGTAATGTTAAGTGCCGAGTGATGAATACTACTCAAAATTAGTTGAGGATATTGGGATATTTTAGTGTTTCACTTGAGTGTTTATTCTGTGACATCTGAGTTTTTATTGTGTGTTGTGAATATTCTTGGTCCCAAAAAATAATGCAACACATTTCATTTGCTTTTATTGCAGATCCATGCACACACATATATGCACCCATATACCAATATCCATAACTAACTCTGAGTGGTGTATTTCTACTGAGAAGGGTTTTCATTAAGTTTTCTATGAAGTCAAAATCATGATGTAAAAGTGTTAAAGTTCACCCAATAATTCAAATTCAGTCTTTATCTTCTCACCCTGATGCTGATGGAGAGCAGGTGAAGTTATTAAGTCCACAAAATTTAATTTCTGGAGCTGGAGATTTAATTTCTAAAACAAGATGCTCCTAAACAACTGAAGAAGCTGGGGACTTGTTTTTAAAATGTAAAAAACATCCAAAAAACTAAAACAACGACATAAACTGGATCCATACAGCTCATCCAGTGTAATCCAAGTCTCCAGAAGATCCCAAATTGATTTGAAAAGATGTTATTTACACCCTTGATGCGCAGTCGAGCTCGTGCACCCACTTCAGACAGGGTGTGCACTAACACTCTAGCAGCTAAAGTGAAGATTTCAGCTTAAATAAGGGTGTAAATAACATATTTCAAATCAATTTAGGATCTCTGGGCTTCTTGTGTTGTGTAAGATGAGCTGTATGGAGCTATTTCATGTTGGTTTTCTTTCTTTATTAGGTTTTTTATAATAAGTCTCCAGCTCATCAGTTTTCAGGAGAATGCTGCAACACTGTTTTGCCGTGAAGCTCCAGAAATGTTTAGTGGACTACCAAACATCACCTGACTTTGCATCAACATGCGAGTGAGTAGATAATGACTTTTAAAGTAAAGAGTTGGGCTGGAACAGTGATATTTTCCAACAGTCCCTTAACGCAGCATCCTCCTGGGCAGCGTGCGTGACTATCTGCGCAGCATGCAGCGATACTGAGCTACAGAAAAGACTGCTTACATTTAAACCCGAGCTGAACACTGTGTACCGTATAAATACAAATCACGAGAAAAAAATAAAATGGCAGTTTGGATCCATCCTTCACGCCCACGTTTATGTTTACAATATTTACGGAGGGCTGATGCAGAGTGCTGATACGCTACTACGTTTTTTTCCTGGAGACATTTTAGGAATAAAAACCAAAACCATTTTGAAATGTTTCTGATGTTGTTCTATCGCGTTGAATTCTGGGCATTTCTCGCTCTGCCCTCCCTGGTCCTCCCAACTTCTCGCAGCTGCGTCAAGTTGTTGTAAATTATACACTACGATACCGGAAACGGAGGGATTGTACGTCTAAAATAAGAGCGTATTTTAAGGAAACAACGTAGAAAAACGGCAGTATCGCACAGTTTTAAGTGCTGGATATGACTTTGGTTTAGCTCACAGAGCTAAGACTGGTCACTACATCCTTTACATTTAGTTATTTGATTAAGAAACACAGAGTGCAAGTCCGCATCGGGTTTATTTTGAAAATCGGTGCCGGAAGCTTCACGTTCTCATGCCGTCCAGCTTGACACCGGTAGATGTTTCACTCCCTCCATTCATTTCATTCGCACACAGTCGCATCCTAGCAGCGAGCCCTCCCCTCCTGTTTCTCTCCGCCTGGAAAGATGGCTGCTCCGGTGGTGGTGAGAAGCTCCGGCCCGGCGCTCTGCCCGAGCTTCGCGGAGGTCTGTTCGTTCCTGGAGCGATACGGAGCGGCGCTGGATCTGCCCGAGATGACTTTCCCGCAGATGGAGAGGTATCTGCGGGACACCGCGACAGGTGAGAGATCGCTGGTGGTTTTCGTGGTGGTGAGGCGAAGAAGTGGTGGAAAGCTGCGACACTTGAAACCGAAGGAGAAGGGGTCCACCACTACCACCATCACCATCATCATCGTGATGATGATGATGAGGATGACGAAAAACGTTGAGTTGTGTGGCCCCGGCGGAGCAGCGGTAAATCGAGAGTTTAGTCAGCGGGCTTCCTCGCTCTCTCACCGGTTGTTGACTCCGACAGATCCCGTTTTCCCTCGAAAGGAGACCAGTTTTTTTGTTCAAGTTTCTGAGGAAACATTTGGACTGAAAGCTAACAGAAAGCTAGCCCCACTCCAAATCCAACACACTTTGGACTGTGTTGTGTGTTTGTGCTAAAGTTAAAGGAAACGGACTGATACGGGGGTGCAGAATTTGCCCAGCTACCCCCGTGGGGTTTTAGTAGGAGTCAAGTGACAGGTCGTCGATAATGTTGTCAAGGCTGATATTGATCTGTTAACGCTAAACTTGGTGTGGGAGCCATGATGCAGCACAGCATAGTGACCACACACAGCCAACCAGCTAGCTCCGGAGGGTTGTCAGGTGTAATTTTTCACCGGCCTTGCCTCACAGGCAGTCGGACTAGAATGACATCAATCTCCCTGGTGTTAACGTGTTGGCCAGAAGCTGACGGAGAGATAATATTTTCCCTTTAAATCTGTACTTTAGCTGGTTGTCAAAACTGAGCGACTGATGTTAGCTAAAAACAGTGGATGTTATTTTTTTTTGCCATTGGTAGAGTGGCTGTCAAATCTGCACAGGCGCAGTAGGGACCCTAGCTGCTGGCGGCTAACTAGCTAGCATCGATGATTCCATCAACTTTTAGTCAAAGTACAACGCGAAGCCCTCGAAGTTACCCTTCATTTAGCGCGATATCTTTCTTAAAATGAGTTGTGTTGACACGAAACTGTCGTGTTTGTATCTTTGCGGACCGTGTCAGCCAGTTTAGCTTGTTAGCTAAGCTAGTTTTCAATTACCGTTAGTTCGGTTGCTTAGCTTCTTCCACCGTAACGTTACATTGAACACAGTTTGGACACAACGACTGATAATCACTCAGCTGAGATATTTCTCTGACATTTCAGGCTCAGAAGTGTAAATGCGTTTTCACAGAAGGCTCCGAGGCTGTTTATAATGCGAAAAAAACATAGAAACTTTCGGTTTCAGCAGAGAAAGCTGGAATTTCCTGTGAATTCGTGGGTTCCGTGACCGTCTCACGGCAGACCACACATTGAGCTTGTTTTTGTTCCTCGGTTGTTTTTAGTCATTATCGCATTTACAGTGTTTTGGAGGCCGATCATAACAGTATCATGACAACAATAATGGGCCAGATGTAAAATAATGTCCTGACACAACAATTAATTCTTATATCCTGAGTTAAAATGAAAATATATAACAGTATAGGCCCAATAGAGACAATATAATAATGACAAATACAAAAGTAGGGGTCATGAAGGAAAATGGCCCCTTCAAGCCCACATTCAGATATACGTTTCATGAATTTTATAGCTTTTCTGCTTTTTGGAGTTTTTAACAGAAATTAGCTAAATGTCAGATTGTGTTAGAAACACCATCAAGGCATCTCATCATCTCTCCAAGATTTGTCATGTATGACTGTGTTTACGTTCACACATCCATCTATCCTGGCACCCAGTTTTGGAGCAACAGACATATAAACATCTATTTACTCAGCACTGAGTGAACAAAATAGACTATTCATAAGCTAGCACAGTACTAGTTATCTTGAAGTGCAGAAATATTTTTAAAAGCAATACTGTTAGTGCAGAAAACACATTTCATTTAATCTGAGCAGCGTATCAAAACAAGTGTCTACTTTTTATTGCTCATCTCAAGGCATTTAAGTTGCACTGATAAAGTGGCTCATAAGCTCCAAAAGATTGCAGTGCTGTATGAGTCTGTCTGAACACAATTTACATTCATGGCTGGAAACATAAATGTCATTTTCCTTTTTATTCATTCAGGAGTGTTGACTGTTTTCCAACAGCAGCTGGAAGAAATGTGAAATAAAAATACAAGCAGATACAGGACCAGCGTTTAAGGTTGAAAGGCATTGTCGTCAAGCTGTTTATCCGTTGTTACAGACTTTTTTTTTTACTGTTAAAAGGTTATTAATCAACCCAGTTGTTTTCATCCCTCTGCACCAGTGTCAGCTATCCATCGCTCTCATTCCCTTGAACATAATATCTCGGGAACGCCGCGTGGGTGTTTCTTCAAATTTCTTCAAAAGTCAAAGGTCAACTTCACTGTGACATCATAATGTTCTGCTAAAAAACGACACTAAAGCTGTGCAATCACTGTTACACACAGAATAATAAAAATGTTGTCCAAAAATGAATGTAAATCCTCTTCCCGTGTTTTGTGATTTGATTGATCTTCAAAAGGGAGATAATCTTCCCCCCTAAACATCAAGATCGTGTTCAGCTATTTTAAGTTGTGTTTAAGGGCACTTCAGCAGGAGGACTGTTTGTTGACACTGGACTTGTAGTGATTTACGAAAAGTTTAGATGAACACGGTTATATTTCTAATCATCCTGTGTGTTTTCCAGTTCCTAAACCCCTTGTGGAGCTCCACGTCAAGCTGCTCAGAAAACTGGGGAGGTCTGTGTCCACTGACCGCTGGGAAAAATACCTGGCTAAGGTGAGGCCTCAGTGTGTGTGTGTGTGTGTGTGTTTGTGATGTGTTTGGCTGCAGACTGACTGCACTTAACATGAGTAAACATGTCTCACTGAAGAGGTTCAGTAAGTTCAGTATTTTACATTTAACTATGTCAATTTATCTTTTAAATTATCTTCCATAGTTTGACAGTTTTTAATGGCTTTTAATTACTAGATAATAGTGAGCCAGCGTTCGGACAGAGACCATATGCAAGTATCCAGTGACTATATCTAATCCTTGTTTCCTGTAGGTTTGCCAGGAGTTGAACAGTACCTGGGCATGGGAGCTGGAACAGAAGGGCTACCAGGAAATGTCCATGGAGTGCAAGTCAAGCATCCTCAAAGTATGACAGTTTTTATTTCATGAAACATCTGCAGACAATGCAACAACCACATTAAAAAAAACTGTTCTCCCCAAAATCATAAATACATTTTTTCCCTCTTACCCGTAGAGTATGTTGTTGCGAGTTGCAGAGTTTTAGAGATATCGTCAGTAGAGATATAATGAAACCAGATGGCTCTCGGCTTGTGGTGCTCAAAGCACCAAAGGAAAAAAAATAAATTTGAACAGAAATATCTCTTTCCAGAAATCATGACCCGGTTACTCAAGATAGTCCACAGACTTTGTCATTTTTGATTTTGGGGTGAATTGTCTCTTTAACCTTCTCTTTTTTTATGTATATCGCCTTCAAGCCCCTCCTTACGTTTATTTTGTCCACCCTGCAGTATCTTTGCGAGTGTCAGTTCGACGACAACTTAAAGTTCAAGATGGCGATTAACGAGGAGGACCCGGAGAAGATGCGTCTGCAGCCTATAGGTCGGGACCGGCAGGGCCTGATGTACTGGCTTCAGCTGGACCAAGAGCAGAACATCCGGCTGTACACAGAGGAGCAAGACGATCTGGACGGATCCACCTGGAGGTGTATTGTCAGGTAGGACTGTTGTCTTAATGTGGTGGATATTAGTGTGTGGACAGGCGGTACCAGTGTCTCAGGCTGCAGTTTGTTCTTTCTTTTGTTATTCTTTCCTCTGCTTGTAAAAAAAAGTATTTTTTACAATCTGGAACTTTACAAAATTGTATTTATTAAATTTCCATTCTGGCCTTGACTTAACGTTAGCTGAAAGTAGTTGTGTCACCAATTTTTTTCTGAAAGTGAATTATTTGAGCATTGTTTTGCTCAATATGAGGCTGCAGTGCTGAATCCCTTAAACACTTTCTGCTATTCAAATCGTGCCCTCCTGCTCTCCTGTTGTTTGATATCCTGTTTGAGCCACTGATCCAGACTCTCTTCTCAGGACACGTAACGACCTGGCTGAGGCTCTGGAGCTGCTGAAGGCCCAGGTTGAGCCAAACCCGAATCAGGACCAGAACCAAGCTGGACCCACAGAGAAAAATGCAGGTGTGTTTGGCGAATGAGTACATATTACCTTTGATCGTAGGGTTTGTATTATGGATGGAACAATCATTAGTCAAAGAAGTGCTTACAAATGCATTTTAGCGTTAGAGCTGTAACTATTAAATAAATCAACAGCAACTATTTTGATAATCAGTTTAATTATTTTTTTAAGGAAAATAAAGTCTGATTCCAGCTTCTTATATGTGAATATTTATCCGGTTTCTTTCCTCCTTTATGACAGTAAACTGAATATCTTTGGGTTGTGGACAAAACAAGACGTTTGAGGATGTCACTGACAACATTTTCCACATTTCTTTTTAACAGCCAGTCAATTGATCGAGAAAATAATCAACAGATTAATCAAAAGATAAATTGACAATGAGAATAATCAATAGTCGCAGCCCTAGTTAGAGAAAATATTTAAATTGGCAGTTCACCCTTTAAACCAAATTCTTTTAAGCCCAAAGAGGAAAAAACTCCTAAACTTTTAGATTAAAGTCCAATATCACACATTATTTTCTTGCTTGTTCTACAGTATGCCAATAGTCACCCTACAGTAGTTATGATAATGATTAAAAAATCTTAAAATACCCATGAGGTCAAGATTGTTTGTGTGTCTGTGTGTGTGTGTGTTATGATGAATTAGTGGATGAGGCTGTTGGAAGCACAAACCCCGAACCCTCCAAGACCACGGAGGAACACACTGACAGTAAGACGGTTGATCCTGTGACCGAAGAGAAACCCCTAAAACAAGGTACCAATATTTTACACCTTTATGTTTTCCTTTATGAGAAAGGCACTGTTGAATCAAGATATCTTTTTAAAAATCTGAAAAAAATGGATGATCACATCATGTGATCCTGCAAATCCATCTTAGCAGACTTCAAAGTTTGCGCCTGTGGCCGAACACACAGTGGTTGAACCAGTCGGCGTCCTATGAGGAACTGGCAGCTGTGAGCATGGTTAAGATGTGACGACCAGCATGAGAAGAGTCTGTTCATTTGAAAACAACAATGACCGCTCCTCAAGGGAGCTTAGCGTAGCTGCTATAGGATCAGTTACATCGGACATGGAGTTTATTTAAATTAAAGAGGGACAAAGAATGACACTGAAGGATTTTCTTGATAGAAAACATGTTTTCACCCTTCTCTCGACTGACTTTGGTAAGATTTTGTTTCGACAACTGGCTCCGTTGTTGGTAGCTCTCTTACTGTTGATGTGATTGGTTGAAGTTAGCCTGTGATAGTAATGATCCAAACACCTGCCAAGTATTTGTTGTGCCTGCCTTTTCCAAACCGTTTCTAGCAGTACCTCTCCAGATGGTCTTGAGTATCAAACCATCTGACACATCATGTTAATCTGCTCCCTGCACTTTCCTCTTTTTAGCAGTGTCTCGATGTATAATTATTTTGCCTTTTTTTGTTTTGCAGTGGTAAAGCAGGAGCAGACGCAGCCGATCAAGCAGGAAAACACAGCGGCTGAGGTCCAAGAAGAGAAGACGGAACACAAACCGCCCGTCTTTGATAACCGCGTGAGCACGATCACCACTGTCATCAAATCAGAATCCAGGGATGCCGATGCCCCCAAAAATGCTGTGTCGGTCGTCATGGCACCAGGTGCGGCCGTGACAAAACCGGAAATGAATAAGGAAGAGGAAGCAGAGCGAGCAGTGGTCAGGAGCAGCCAGCAGGCTAAGATACCACTGAAGAAGAGGGAGCTAAAGCTCACAGAGAGCTACCACAGCAACCACCTGAACAACAGTAACAGCAGCAGTATTATTGTTTGTAACCCGTCAGTGATCCAGACCAAAGACAGTCATGGAAGAGAGGGGAGGGTATCTAACTCATTAGCCCCCCCTGGTGGTCAAGCTGCTTCACAACAGCAGCAGCAACTAGTGGTCACTGCATCAAGGCAAGAACTGACCAACGGGAGAGCGTCTCTCCTCCTGCCACACAAAGAGGGACAGAATGGAGTCATAGGGGTCATAGGTCAAGTCGGTGTTGTAGGTCATGTAGGGGTCATCCGCAGCCCATCTGAGCGTCACAGAGCCGCTGAGCAGCAGGAACAAAATGGTCCGAGTTTGGACCAGCAGGGCTCCAGAGCTGTAGAGGAGGAGAGGGAGGTGAGCCGGCAGTCAGTGCTGGTCAGGAAGGGACCTGCTGAGGGGGAGGCGAAGGCAGCTCCTCCTCCTAATGTAGCAATGGATTCTCCAACAGCCAGAAAAATACTGTCCTTAAAATCTGACAAACTCCCTGAAGTTGTAGTGAGAAAACTGGATTATGTTATGGTTTCCTCAGAGGAACCCAAAAGACAGACGGAAGAAGATCAGGGTAAAAACACAACAGAGGAGCAGTTAGACAAGGGAACGAAGACTGGTCATCAACAGAAATGTGACAACCTTGATGAAACGGAAGAGGAAAGAGAGGTGTGTGGACGCCCTGTGGCAACAGAAGGAGATAAAGATGAAAAGAATAAAAGCACTTTAGGAAAGGAGGAGGAGAGCACTGTTCCGCCTCTTAAAGTGGACCAGCAGGATCAAAAGGACCACCAGGGAGACGGGGTTAACGGTGGGTTGGCAGCTCCGTTGAGGGTGAAGGACACTGGGCTTGGATCAGAAGAGAAGCAGGGTCCCCTTGAGGAAGCCTCCTCTGAGCTCCAGAAAGAAGGAATCAGGCTGAAGATCAAGATCCCTCCCCACCGGAGAAACAAGTTAAGGGGGAAAGGGGGAAAGGAGGAGAAAGAAAAGGAGCAGGAGGTGCAAGAGGAAGGGAGGCCACTGAGGAGATCGGCAAGGATTTGCAGGTACGTGTGGTGGATTTGAGAATAAATGTGTTATTCAGTCCATTGTAATCTCAGGTACAGCTGGTTTGATTCTATACCTTTTTTCTTGAAGATCATCTGCTTTGCCAACCTGCAGGCCGAGCTCAAAGGTGGCTGAGAGCCAGAAAAAGAAACCTCAGAGAAAAAAGGCTCTGTCTACCAGAACGAGGGAAGAAGGGGAGGAGGAAGAGGAGGAGGAGGAGGAGGAGGAGGAAGAAGAAGAGGAGGAAGATGAAGAGGAGCAGGACTTGGCTGCAAAGAAAAACAGCAAAACACAACCTGTTGGTCAAATTAGGAAACAAAGGGTGAGAATGAATAAATGAACACATAAACTTCTTCTGCTTAATTTTCCATCGGTTTGACTGTTTCTCTCTTCCGGTTGTGTTTTAAGGGCAAAAGGAGGCATCGACGCCCGCGATGGTCCAACATTCGTACGAAGAGACGCAAACTCAATGAGGGAGGAGAGGTGGAGGACAGAGAGAGGAAAAGAGGAGAGGAGGAAAGTGAAGGAGGGAGCGACTCAGAAGAATCATCTAAATCAGAGGAGATTCCCAGTGAGGACGCCTGCAGTCAGTGTGGGCTGCCCAACCACCCCGAACTGGTGAGAGAGGAGCATGTGTGGTTGTGCCACAGACTATTTTATCATTTTATTGTACATATAAAAATTATTTGGACACCCCTGTCCTCATACATTTGGGTACTTTTGGTCTGGGGCTGTTTTTCTATAATTTGGGCGACCAGGGAAAACTACGCCTCTTCCTGTTTTGGTTGTGTAATGGAAGACACGCTTTCTTTGTGCTGTAATTTTTCTGGAAATATCCAGCCCGGTGGCAGACCGAATATAGCAAAGTGAACCAATATATAAATGGATGATGTAAATTTTCTACAGTCATTACGCTGTGCAAACAGTATTTACTTCAAAATGATTAGTTAAAGTAAAAAAGTCGTCCATTGCAAGTTGAAACAATAAATCTGTTATCAAAACTCTTCTCTTCATCTCTGTCTATTGATGAATAGATTAAACAGTAATACTCACACTGATGGTTCACATTTATACTGAGCAAACAAAAACAAAATATTGAAGCCATTAGGCTCAGTAGTCCACATGTGGTTTAATGTGGTGAGACTGTGGTTCAGTCACTGCTGGCTCTGAATGCAAAGAGTTACTCACTGTATTTGTGGTTGTGTGTCTTCAGATCCTGCTGTGTGACTCTTGTGACAGTGGATACCACACTGCCTGCCTGCGGCCGCCGCTCATGTTGATTCCAGACGGAGAGTGGTTCTGTCCGCCCTGCCAACATGTAAGCTGTACACATTTAACCTGTTGAAATTCACAATACAAAACATATTGATGAGCATACCCTCTAAAATCCTTTAAACACATTTCAGTGGTACTAATATAGCGTTGAGGTTCGACACAAGCACTAATAAACAAAACATTTTAAAGGAGGAGTTTTCAAATATTGACAGATTTGTGATCCGTTTGGTTTTCACACTTCAGAAGCTGCTGTGTGAGAAACTGGAGGAGCAGCTGCAGAACCTGGACAGTGCTCTGAAGAAAAAAGAGCGAGCAGAGAGGAGGTAAATGCACACACGTGCACATGCTTTGATCAACTCTCAAATTCAGAATAATGTGGATTTTGACCCTCGTCTCTCGCTGTCTCTCCAGGAGGGAGCGGCTAGTGTACGTTGGAATCAGTGTGGAGAACATCATTCCTGTGAGTAAAGAGTGTGACCACTTCACTGCATTAGTAAGTTTTTTCACTCAGAGGTGCTACATTTGGAACAAAGAAGCTTGCTCGCATTTCAGTTTTCACTCAGCAACACTTTACATTTTCAGTGAATCAAATCTCTCAGGTGTTCATGTGTCTTACCTTCGTTTTCTGAGTTGGAGCAAAGAAAAACAAGAACAAAGTTTTAGACAGCGTAAACTTGTGAAACAGACTTAAACCAAACTTGACATAGTGGCCATCTGTTTGATGTAAAATAAATATTAGTTTAAATTTTACTGTGCAACATTAAAAATTAAACACGTCATGATTGTCTTAGGAGGGAGATGAGGAGGAAGAGGAGAAGTCGCCGAAGAAGAAAGATTCCAAAAAGAGCAAAAATCTGGGAAGGAGATCAACCAGAACCAGGAAGCACATCAGCTACAGGTGGGTGTGGCCTGGTGGGCGTTATAAATACCAAAGTTACGTTACATTCAGGTGTAACAAAAGTATAACATGCATTTTATTCCGTATAAAACATTTGCATAACTATGTATGTAATCATCTTGAAACCTCAATTGTTTACATTCATGTAGCTCGCAGGCTTCGTCCGTTTTGTGTTTCCTGCTGAATTTCTTCTGCTGCAACAAACTGATGATCAGTTGAAAAGCACGCATAGACATACCGGTCCCATTATTGATTATCTGACCTCATGATGTAGCTCTTAAAATAGTTAGTTAGCATTGCAACTGCAAATATGTAGTGTCACCAGAAATGTTTTTGTTAATCATAAATATGAGGGGATATAGTTTTTAAAAAAAAAAAAGATGATGTGAAACATGAAATCCCAGACAGACGATCAACATCTGTTTTCTTTTTGTGTGTTGCAGGTTTGATGACTTTGATGATGCCATTGATGAGGCTATAGAGGAAGACATCGGAGACCTCGTTGGTGGTGGTGAGTGGATGATGTGATGGTTAAAAAAAGTGAACTGCAGCATTAGAAATTATATATAGAATATCTTTTTATTCATTACTTCCTTAAGACAGCTGATATTCAGAGCAGTTCTGCAGTTCAGTATCGGGGTTGGTGTGAATATCACATTATATAGTGAGCAAAAATAGGAAGAAACCCCAGAATAAGAAATTGAAGAAGACCTGGGGATCTGGCAGGAAAGACAACAGTAATGAAGGCTTAGTTTAAATTAGTTATTCCCAACTCATCATTCCTGTGACAACATATTACCGAAGTCGTGAAACTGACACACCACAATGTAATGCAGCTGTTATTTATGTTATTAGATTACACTTCCTGTTAGGATATATCAGAGGTAAAGAGCAGTTGAAAATGCTAAATACAAAAAATGGATCAATAATCTAACAATATCATTATAATAGATTAATTCCTGATGTATTAAACCTGATATAAAAGTCAGACAGCAATTCTTGTCGAGGTGTTCAGTACATGCATAAATTAATCTCTAACAACTAAACTGAAGATACTGAATCACCATCATCTCTGAATGAGTCAGTGGTTTTTAGAAGTGGAGGTCCACTGTCTGGTGACTGAGTGTGCTGTGGACAGCTCAGCAGTCATTGACAGTATGATACTTCCTTGTTAAAAGCATATTAAAAGACAGCAACAGCCATAGAAAAAATCTAAATCTGTTAACTCTGTTGTAAATAAGAGATTGCTGCAGTTAACCTTATCTGCAGTGCTTGTAAAGCATAATTAAATGATTTAAATCATTATTTC
Organism: Pagrus major; assembly: GCF_040436345.1. Taxonomy (NCBI): domain Eukaryota; kingdom Metazoa; phylum Chordata; class Actinopteri; order Spariformes; family Sparidae; genus Pagrus; species Pagrus major. The sequence continues at coordinate 2,944,538 of NC_133216.1, read as the reverse complement.
CACCTCTGAATTCAAGATATTTAGATTTGCAGGAAAATAAAATAGTCATATTTAGTCAGCAGTTTGTTATTAAATGTACCCGGAGCCTGCCGAAGCTCTGATGCAGCATTTTGATAAAATCCACCGCATGAAGTTGTCTGAGAACCCACACTTTAACTCAAACTAATCTTTAACTTGGACTGTTCTGATGTCGGCGCAGGACAAGAGAAAGAGATCACACCTATCCTGTCAGATGATGGCAAGGAGAGTCAGCGGCCAATCAGAAGCCAGGGTCGTCCTGCTAGGAACAGGAAGAAACGGAGACTGAACGACCTGGAGAGCGACAGCACGGCAGCAGAGAGTGAAGACGAATTCATGCTCAGCAACAGGTAACACACACATTCACGCACACATTCACACACAAAGTTATCTTTTCTCCTCATCTGGCTAATTTTTTTCATTGTCTTCCCCCTTAAAGCTCAGAGGATGAGGATTTTGGTGCGTCAGGTGCAGATGATGATGAGGAGGAAGATGAAGATGCGGGCAGCGACGTGGGCAGCTTAGAGAGCGGGACCCGCCCCAAACGGGCATTGAGACGTGTGCCTAAACGCCAACCCATCAAGACCCAACGCAGGGGCAGGAAACGGCTGAGACGGCGACGGAGACGCTCCTCTGAGGAAGAGGAGGAAGAAACTGAAGAAGACATGGGTGAGTTTCACTGCGAGACTGACTTTTTTTATATTACAGTTTATTGTCTGCTTAAACTAATTCTGTTCTTTGTCATATATTGTTGCAGACTTAATATCTTTGGTTTTTGACTTGCGCTTGAAAAAAACAGGACTTGACATTTTTTTGACATTTCATAGACTGAAACATTAGTTGATCAGTCAAAGAAAGATTAATCAATAATGAAAATAATCGTGAGGTGCAATTCAAACTTCTGCACATCTTTCAAGGTTTTGAAATTCTTGGACTACAAATAATGAATGAATGACTTAAAATGTGAGAAAATGTCTTTAAAAAGTTTAAAAGTTAAGGTGACGTCTTGTTTTCTCCTACCAGCCTTCCAAAACCCAAAGACCATCACTGATATCTGCTATAAAACAAAGAAAAAGAGCAACTCTTCACATTTGAGAACCTTGAACCAGAGAATATTCTGATTATTGTTATTAAAACTGTTATCTGTAAGTCTTCACCGTCTTTCTTCATGTCCTCTCCAGACTCGGATCAGTTCAGCGACATGACTGACAGCGACGCTGACAAAAAAAGGCGGGGTCTGAGGCGAGGCCAACGCCAGCAGGTCAACTACCGAGAGACGTCAGAGTCGTCAGACAACTCGCGGGCCTCCGCCAAAAGGGACAAAGTTAAACCACGCGGCCGACCACGAAAGGAGCATCTCTCGAGTGACTACAGCGATGGTCAGTCCCCGCTGGTGTCTGCAGCATCATTTCACTTTTAATTCCTGCAGGTCAATAAATACATCTCAGAGAAGAGCAAGTAGAAACTAGAAGCTGTTGTCTTATATGTTTTATTGATTTTACTGAGTTCCATTTAACATCATTTTTCAGTATGGAGTTTTAACTGCATCAGATATTTTTTATAGTGAAACATCACTCTAGTAAATGTGTAGCCCAGAATCATAAATCACAAATTTTTATTTTTTCTTTGGACACACACAAGAGGCACACGTCATTAACTGTACCAGCAGAGGTTTATTCCACCCAACAAATCCTTCCCCTTTCTTTTTCTTTTAGTGTCGCCTTCCTCCAGAGACTCTGATGAGGAAGAGGATTATGAAGACGAAGATGATGATCAGAGAAGGAGAGTCAACAGGCAGAGAAGAGAGGAGGAACACCTCCGGAGAAACAGGATGAGAGAAAAGCGGAGGAGATACGAAGACGACGAGGAGGACACTAGAGAGAGCGGCAGGCGGCTGAAGAGGAAACTGTTGGAGAAGGAGAAGGACAAAGACAAGCGGAGGAGATTAAAGAGGACAGACAGAGAAGAGGAGGAGGACGTGGAGAAGATGGGCAGGGGGAAGAGGAGAGAGATTCTGTTGCAGCAGCGGCGCAAACGACTCGCTCAGATGCTGAAGAAACGGCGGCCTTCGACTGACGAGGACGAGGAGGAGTCAGAGGAATCGGAGTCATCGTCGGAGGAGGATCGTCCAATCCGCAAAAGACTCAACCGCATTGACTCTGATGATGATGAAGAGGAAGACGAGGAGGAAGACGAGGTAAGGCAGAAGACAACCAAAAAGTCTTCAGTGGTGGAGCGGAGGGCCGACAACAAAAACGACAGCGACGCTCAGGAAAAGGAGAGGGGCCGTAGCCTGTCTCCATCAAACGGACATCGGACCTCCAGAGGCCCCGCCAAGCCTGGGGCTGGAAGTCCCACTGTGCCCAGGGACAGTGCAGGATCAGGCAGGCAGGGCAGGCACAATGGCCCCTTACATCCAGAGGAAGAGGCAGATGAGGAGGAGGAGGAAGAAGAGGAGGAGGAGGATGAGGAGGAGGAGGAGGAGGAGGGCCAGACAGACTCATTAAACTCTGTCCAGAACAGTCCGCAGTCATGATGGCTGTGTTTGTGTGAGTAACGCTCGCTTCTCTGTTTCAGTTTTTTTCTTTTAACTGTCAGGCCTTTTTACCCACAATCCACCTGTGAAACTGGATATCTCTCTCCCTCCACCTCTCTCTCTTCCCCTTCTTACTCTCCTGTCTTGCTCTTCCTCCTCGCTGTTGTATTGTGGTAGAGTGCTATCCACCATCACGTGCTGTACGTCACAACACAAACTCATGAGTACCCATTCACACTCGCCGTCGCCAGCCAGCCGGACCAAAAGCGACCTCGCAGCAGGACTGGCAGCACTTCCTGTTTCAGTGGATGCACTCACTAACACACAGCCAGAGGTTATCGTGACCATTTCTCTGAACTCTTTGAGTTACGGACGTCTGTCATGTGGGTCCACGTGGCAGGAGGACAGTAGATTCTGGACCTGATTGACTCGGACACAGGAGTCTGTTTGTAGTGTACCTCATCCTAAAGCACTTCGTCATTCTCATAGCACTTAATGACCCACCACCAAGGAGAGTGTCCGTGCCGAACCGAACACTTTGGACCACGTGATCTGATGGTTAGAGACCAGACTTGATCCCACGCTGGTGTCTACCCATGCAGATAGTTTTGGTTTGGGATATAAATAATTGAAGTGAATGGATGTTTGGTGTTTTCATTGTTGTGGTGCTGAACTGAAAAATGACCAAGTAGAATAAAGGTTAAGATGTATACCAGATAATCACATATTTCAAAGTCTGCCTCCCAGCAGGGGGACATTTGTTGCATGTTTTCATCCCTCTCTCTCTACGCTGACAGAAAAGGCCATAAAATAATCTAAAACTGTTAACAGTAAGTCTGTCGAGTCTTTAAATCCCCTTTTCTCAGTGCAGGGAGCACCACAACTCTCCACTGTGTCTCAGACTGATGCCTCAAAACCTGCAACAATAAAACCAAAACTATCTGCATGGTTGGATCATATTGGATGTAACAAAGAAAATGTTTGTTGTAATTAGAAATAACTCTGGGTAAGATTATGTCCCGAGTAATTGAATGATGTTACATGGTCATTGACAGCCTTATTTACATGCAAACTACTGTAAAAATTCAAACTTAAGTCAAATTAAGGCGACACACTGGCTGAAAAAAACGTAGTTAGACTGAACCTGCTCCAGTCTCACAGGTAGCGCAACACTAACGGTGCACTCAAGTGCTTCTTGTCAAAAATGTGGTTAATAGAGTGCAGCAGGGATGACGTATTTTTGTAGTTTTGAAGTTAGCAACCCCCTGATTCCCTTGACAAACATTCACTTCCTGGTTTTAGCCAAGGAACTTAAAAAAAGAAGGAAGGGTCATTACGTCACCGAATCTTGTTTTTGGGCCAGACTGCGGTGCTGCTTGTATTGAAGTCAAAGGGAGACGCATGGAGAAACGCACCACAACCCCACATTTCTGCATCGTTTGACTTTTGATGAAGGGAGTAGTCGTATCAGTGGAAATCAGTTGGACCGGCCCCGGTTTGGTCATCATATTATCAGCCCTGTCAATCACTTGGGAGGGAAAAATCGGTGGTAACCTACTCTCTGGCATTTCTTCATCAGAAGTCATAGGATGTAGATATGTTGTGTTTTAGTGTGATTCTCCGTGCATCTCCCACTGACTTCAATAAAACTGTCGCCACAGTCTGGCCCCAAAGCCAGATTCAGTGACGTAACGACCCTTACTTCTTTTTTTTTTTTTTTTAGCTTTCTTGGTTTTAGGACTCACTCCTGCAGAGTTTACACCACCAACTGTGATGTTTAACGTCTTGGCCAACAGTCGCATTTAGGTCATTTTTTACATAAAAATCTCTGGTTACTCATTCTCATTCATTCTTTGTTTAATGTGATCATAAAGTGAATATTTTAAAGCATTGAAGTGTTTCTTTGACAGAAAAAAGACATTTGATGACATCACCCTGCGTTTCAGGGAGAGGAGCAGCCTCGAAAATTCAATCATCATCTACTCACCTCCATGTTGATGGAAAGTCTCGTAGTCAAAACATTTCTGGAGCTTTAAAGCATAACTCAAAAAACATCTATGTCTCCATACAGCTTGTCTGGCATATTCCCAGTGTTCAGAAGCCCCGAGATGCCAAATTGTTGTGAAAAGACGTTATTTACGCCCTTTTTTAAGCTGAACTCTTCACTGTAGCTGCTAAGTTAAAAGCGTTAGCACGCATCCCATCTGAAGTGGGTACACAAGCTCAACCGCACGTCGAGGGTGTAAATAGCATCTTGTCAAATATATTTGGGATCGTGGAGCTTTTAGATAATGCTGGACAGGCTGTATGGAGCCATTTTATGTTTTTTTAGCCGGCTCAGTCTGCAGAAGTCTCTAGTGTGCACGCTCAATGGGCCCCACAACACGGAAGATCCGAGTACTTTCATACCTGGGAAGTCGAGCTTTTTGGCTTCAAAGCGCCACAGAGCAGCTTTCATAGTAATGAATGGGGCTACGCCTCCCACACTGTGTCCAGGTTTACAGAAATGTCCTTGGTGCATGCTAACGCTTTTAGCTTAGCAGCTACTTCTTAAATCAAGTTGGGATCTGCAAAGACTTGCATCATGCTGGACGAGCTGTCTGGAGCCATTTTATGTTTTTCAGGGTTCTTTTTTTGTTTTTTTATGTTTTAAAACAAAACCCCATCTCTTTCAGTTGTTTAGCAAGATGCTGCAATGCTGTGAAGCTCCAGAAATGTTTTGTGGACAACAAAACTTCACCTGTCTTTCCATCAGGATGGAGGGGGGAGGAGATGATGACTGAATTTTCAGTTTTGAACTAATTTTCCTTTAAAAATCTGACTCCAGTTGGGATACTGTTGGCTGCAAAGGATTCAGCGGTTCTCCTAGTTTAAGCAGTTAGCTGGTCAATTTTATAAATAATTAGTCTGTAAGTGCAGGCAGAGCATCCAGCCAGTCATTCAAACCAGTTTAAACTTCCTGAGCTGAACGAGGCTCACATTGGACCATTTTCCATTCCGATGGAAAACAATCGAGACGTTCTTTCCGACTACCAAAGTGTTCGGTTTCACTGCTCACTCATTTGTTCCATATGTTCACAAAGCCTTGGTTTGGTGGGACCACGTTTGCTGTACATACTTTGCCTATACGCTGTTCCTTGTAAGATAATAGATGTTCTGTTCTCTTAGTCCTCTTGTAAAATATAGTGTTATATTTTCTATATGAAGGAGAGGAGGAGAGATGCTGCTGTGAGTGATGTGTGTGGATCGATAAGGTTTCAACTGCGAGTTCATCAACGGTTCGCTCGTTTTGTTTGAGGTTCTGCAGCCGTTTGACTTGTGTGAAATAAGACCAGCGTGGAGCCCGTTCACCATTTAAATGTTACAGATTTGTTACAAAGAGCTGAACGCTGCTCACTCTCAGCCCCGTGTCGTACATCTTTAAAGGTTTTTAACATTCGGTATCCCTGAAGGGACCCCTGGAGTTTTTAAGAGGGAACAAAACTTTATTTTTTTGAGTAAAATTAACGCTGGTCACCAATCAAACAACTGTTTTCTCTACCGGCCATCTCTGCTTCTGAATAACCACCACTGTAGGGATTTACACTTATCTAAGACGGATTTATCTGGTTACGTAGTGAAAGTGGCGGGTGAACTCTGGGGTTGACTGTGGGGGACAAAAGATCTTTGAATGGAAGAAATCCTTTAACATGCAGTCAAGACACTGTCAAGGCTTGAAATGAGTTTTATCCTGCTGTTCACATAAACAGAGCTGTTACTGGAGGGTTGTTACTCCCCGTCTTTGAATTCATAATGGTTCCCCCCCTTCCAGTGCAGAAAGTTTGACTCAAAAGAGCTTCTTTTGTTTCTTTCAGTCGGTTAAAAGTCCCTTTTCAGAAGCTGGAGCTGAAATGATTTGAGCCTGTATTTGTCAAACTCGAGTGTGAGCAAACAAAACACACTAATTGTCGTACTTAGAGCAGAGTGAAAGAGCAGCTTGTAAATAATCACATCATTACTCACATGAATGCTCAGAACAGGAATAGAAGTGAGGATCGACCCAACATCTGCCATATCGTTCATTCTTTCCACACATTTTTACTCACTGATGTCTTGATCTGCAAAAATTAAAATAGTTTGAAATCCTTAACAACTTCACGAGCAATTAACATCAGTCTTACATAAAACAGCTGGTGTGCGGCCCACGGGCCAGAGTTGGCCCGCCAGATGTCTATAGTGAAAAAACAAAACATGAATCGCAGATCCTGCAGTTAAATTTTATCCCTAATTTTTCCCAATTGTTATTTTTTATAATCTGAGCGCGGCTGGCAGAGTGACAGTTGCAGGAAGTCAGTCAATGAAGGGAACTCTTAGGATCCTAGTGCCACTAAACATCTCAACAATACAACAGATGTTTTAAGTGTTTTCTCGGTGTGAACACATCGATATAAATATGAATATAGGGATAAAATAATGGAAACAAACTGAAGCAGGAGACATTCTGCTGCTGTCACTTCAGAGAAAATGTTCATTAAGCACCGTGTTGACGAGTTACGACGATAAAATTTCGCAGAAAGTGATTACAAATTAAATCAATATGAGATTTATTCTTCCCTCAAACAAATCATTTTCCAAAATCAGTATTTTAATTACGTGTAAATTTTATTTTATTGCACAAGTTCGATGTAAATTGTCACATTTAATGCAAAGTTTTTTTCTATCATGTCGATCAATGTGAATAAATGAACTTGATGTGTGATTGACTTTTATATATAATAGTTGAATAATAAACAGATTACGTTATACAAAAACGTAACTTTTGAATAATAACTGAATAAACATAATGTTTCTGTATACGTCTTCATTAACTTAATTTAATCAGACTAAGTTATTTAATGTATTCACTCAACGCGATAGAAAGACTTTGCATTAAACGTGACACTAATAAATAAGATGAAGTTGGACTGTTTTAGCTGCCAGTCCAGAAAACTAGCTGCACGGCTAACTGAGCTAACTGCAGCTACAGTTGGCAGCAGTGAGCGGTCACTCTAGTGACACGCTGCCCCCTATCTGTTCTAAATATGACCAATTCTTACACATTTTACCTTTAACCAACCTTAATTTCTGCCACTAGGGGTCACTCAATCAAAACAAAACAAAGGTGGAGTAGTGTGGGATCATGGGAGATGTTGTCTTTTCTGTTGAGCAACATTGCTGATGAAACTCTGAGGTGACTCAGGCAGAAATGTTCACAGACGAGGTCATGTGGTAAAGTTTTATTCACATCCACTGACGACCAAATGAAACGCACCGTCATCTTCAGTAAAACGACGTCTCCGGTTTGAACTCAACAAAATTCCATAACAAAGGTGTAGTTGTTTTTAGACATTCAGAAGCTGAAATCTCACATATTATATCTTTAAATTTAAGGCAAAAGAAATGTGATCAGTAGCTTTTAACTTCAGGGACGAGACTTTTTACTTTCACTTAAGACCAGAATGTCACTTTTAGCCGTTTGATAAATACGGGCTCGGATCGGTCTGCAGCTCAGGAGGTGATCTGACGAGACGGGAGATTCACATCCAGAATGTAGAGAGAGAGAAACTGTTTCGTCGAAGCTCTGTTTTTACTTCTGATGAGTTGTTTTCACGAGTCCTGGTTCCAAACACACAACTGAAAAATCCAGCCGAGGTCACCAGAAACATTTCAGCTACGATTATACTTTAAAGGGGCACCATGTAGCTCTGGAGGAGGAATTTTAATATTTACAATATGAATGAGGTAAAAATACAAACTCAGAAATATATATATTTTTTTCCATAAGTGAATAAACAAGCTGTTCTCAGAGGAAAAGGTGGCAGGGTCCGCCGCATATAAACAAAGTCAAACAGTACAAATTGTGTTGTCCTTTAAGCTCAGTTTATTCAGTTTATTCAGTCATGAAAACAAAGAGAGTTTATTTAATTTGTTTAGAGACAAAAAAAAAAAATCAGTCAATGAAGATCTTTCTCTTCTCTTAACATTTCCTCCTCAAAACTACAGAGTGCTCCTTTAATTGGTCTTCATCCGAGTTAAAAACAAAGAAAGAAAGAAAGAAATTTATTTCTTTATTCTTTTTTTATTCACACCATGAATAGCAATCAATTTGAAAAAACATCCTCTTTTATCCAGTAAAACGTCGGAAGATAATATTCATCCGATTCCCTTTTAGGTGTTCGAGTGTTTCTGGTCATTTAGGGACAAACTGATCGAGTAAAAGTGGATTGTTTTAAATTTTTTTTACATTTCACATGTTGGAAAAAAAACTTCTGTCACTTGTCAGAGAATAAAATGGAGGAATGATATTTAAAGGTCACGAAACAGCAAACGGCTCAGATGAGAAGAAAGTTTATTTTTTCTACTTTGATTCCGTTTTAAACTTGACGTGGACTTTTTAGTGAGTCAGGCTCTTCAGTACCGTTGCCTGTATGTACCGATCTTATCATAATGTGCAATCTGTAAAAGGTCAATAACTCCTAGAGACGTTTCTGTAGCCATGTGAGTTTTCCAGTAATCTTATTTAATAGATCATGTTCTTTGACAGAATCCTTTATGATCATTTTGAAGAACATACTGTAACGATTAAAACACTAAATCAAGTCTATACCAGTCACTTTTAGCTTTGGAGAAAAAAACTGAAAATCAAATCAAAACCAGCTGATTTTTTGCATAAAGCTTTAGAAACATCACAACTTTCTGTTTGGTTTGTTTGTGCAGAAATAAGATTTAACTGTTGAACTGATCGTTGGGATTACAGGTGCTGCTCTCTACAGTCTGATAAACGTTGGTTTGTGGCATCGACCGCCGGCTGAATTACTAAATGTTCTTTCAGGTACTTTCCTGCCATTGTTCAGGTGATAAGACGATGAAATGCTCTCTGGTCAGGGCCTCGTTAGCTGGAAAATCCCCTTAAAGGAACAGATCACCCAAAAATGTAAATCCACTCATTCTCTCCTCGTGTCCGCAGAAGTCCAGAGATCCCAAATTAATTTAAAAAACATTATTTACACTCATCCTGTTACAGATTATGTACACATGATTGAGGAGGCCTAAAGAATTCACAGTAACAACGTTATCTCAACATTATTCTGTGTTTTCTGTCTTTTCTTGCAAATGAATTTCACTCACAATATGAGAGTCTGTAACCATAGCTCTGCAAAATGAATAATTAATTATTAATTAATGAATTTTTCTGTTGTACAGTGAGTGGAAACCAGCGTTAAGATCATTACCACACCCACTTTAGGCGGGTCGTGCACTATCACCTGCAGCTACAGTGAAGATTTCTGCTTTAAAAAGGGTTTAAATAACATCTTTTCCAAAAAGTTTGGGATCTTGAGCTTCTGGAGACGGAAGCCCTGAACGGCCATGTGTCAGACATGATGTGATAACGAGTTAAATTAGATTTTTTTTTTTTTGAGATCACGTTATTTATGTCATAATCACGAGATAACAACTGTTGTTTTCTCGAGATCTTGAGAAAAGAAGCTTTGTTGAGATAACGAGATAAATGAATCTATTATCACAAGAAAACAAAATGAGAACCCTTTAAATTCATATAACTTAATGTTTATTAGATCAGCAGTGCCATGACAGCAAGCACACGACATGCATAGTGCAAAAATCCATAAAAAGTTCATGTGGTTTGCTTTGAAATGCCCAGAACACAGCCCACACAGACCACTGTGTACGTAGTCGTTTCCTCGTGATTAATTATCTCGTTATCTCAGGAAAACAAATAAAGCTTGTTATCACCAGAAAATGGTTTAAATGGGCGTCTTTGACCCATGACCATTCAAGGCTTCCGTAGATTACAGCAGACGAGCTGTATGGAGCCATTTTATGTTTTTTATGTTTAAAACAAGTCCACAGCTGCTTCAGTTGTTTAGGAGAATGCTGCAACGCCGAAGCTCCAGAAATGTTTTGTGGACTACAAAACTTCACCTGACTTTCCATCAACACGAGGGGGATTATGGCTGAATATTCATTTTTGGGTGAACTTTGCCTTTAATGATTACCACAGCTCCAATTTTATACCGTTTCTGAGCTCGACTGGACACTCAGATGATTTTCACTTGAGTCAAAACCAATAACTTTATTCAGTTTGTTACCCCGGATACATTTTCTCTCATCGTGGTGGAAAACCTTTTTAAAAAACTCTTGGTCTGTTTTAGCAGTGAGGGAGGATCGATGTGTGTTTCAGCCCAGAATCATTCCACTTGAACCTGATGTGCATCTGAATCTGTTGGTTTTAAAATGTTCAGTCCAACTAATCTGGATTCAAACAGGCACCACAGGACGTGAGTGCAGCTCCTTCCATTTCTCTGTTGTACCGTTACTGTAGTATCGCTGTAACATAAATGTTTTCTAAGTTATTAAAACAAACATCCCCGGCATCTCCTCAAAAACTCACACCGTGTCTGTGCCTTCTTATTTCTATTTTATTATTTTATTATTTATTTGTGTTATCAGTGAGAGGAGTGGATCATCCTGCAGGAGAGGTTTGAGACGTTTCTGTGGAGGTTTTCAGACTTCATCTGCTGTGAAAACATGATGATGGTAGTCAAAATAACCAGCTGACCATGTTCTCTGTGAAGGAGCAAACATGCAAGACAGATTTCTGTCAAGTTCTGACAATTATCCAGCCAAGCAGAGTAAAATATATCATCTTAAATCAACCAAAACACTGGAGACACGGTCCAGTTTATGTTATTTCTCTGCTGTTGTACAGCTGTGTTTTTAAACAGTGAATTTTAACATGGACTATATCGGGAAAAACAAACTATAAACTACAGTGATGATGCCACATTTGATTTAATTCTACATATAAATATAAATAAATTTCTCTTTCTTCAGTATTTCAAAACAAAACTGTCTGGAGGTGTTTTTTTCGACTGTGTTTTATTTTGAATGGTTTGACCGGAAATCACGGTAGGTGATTGTGTCTAACTTCACAGCGCTCACATGTGTGCGCCTGCGCTGCCCTCTGGTGGTTACAATATGTAACTGCACCCACAGTTTACTGTTGAATGGCACATTCAGAGACTTTATGATGTCCAAAAACAGGAGATGGTAGAATATTTATTTACATGATAGACTCATGCGCATGTTAATAAATGTGCATTGTCCTCCCTTTTAAAAATAAAAATAAAAAATAAGCAAACAAACAAATATTACAGGATCATCAATACAAAGCGGGATCCATGATCAGATCAGGCATTGATTTCCATGCATTTTAAAATTGAATATATGTAACTGATGATAAACTGTCTTATATTAAAAGTCAAATTGCATTTAATTCCCATGAAATGTTATTGTAATTAAACAGTGAATGTATTTAATTTTATCGCTATTTAATTTTTTTTATATATATATATATATACACCCACCCCTCATACTCACACATGTAGGCCTATCATCCTTAAATGTGCAGCTGCATTTCAACTACAAGAGAGAAAGTAATTCTGTCCAAATTATGGCTTGATATAGTTTTTTCTTTTCTTTTTCTTCTTTTCTTTTCATTATTATTATTTATTTTATTTATATTTCATTTTACTTTACTTTATTTTATTTCATCTATATTTATTTTATTTTATTTTATTATATTTTATACTATACTTTATACTTTATACTGGAGTTTTATAGTTACATTGCATTTGATTTCCATGAAATTGTATTTTAATTAAAAAGTGAATGTATTTAATTGATCGCTTTTATTTAATGTTATTCCATGTTTTTTATTTTATTTTATTTAATGTTATTCCATGTATTTTATTTTATTTAATGTTATTCCATGTTTTTTATTTTATTTAATGTTATTCCATGTTTTTTATTTTATTTTATTTTATTATATTTTATACTATACTTTATACTTTATACTGGAGTTTTATAGTTACATTGCATTTGATTTCCATGAAATTGTATTTTAATTAAACAGTGAATGTATTTAATTGATCGCTTTTATTTTATGTTATTCCATATATTTTATGTTATTTTATGTTATTTTATTTTATTTTCTACGTCCTGCGCTACATACTCCGGAACGGTAGGCGGCGGTATGCACCTAAAAGTCGGTATAGCTATCTACCAACCAGCGCACAGAAGAAAAACTGTCGCTACGCACTGTACGGGAATACGGAAGTTACGTTACAAAGCGGGCGTGAGAGCAACAACGCCCTGTTCGTAGCCGTCACGTATTTCTGTGTGTGGTTTGCGAAGCACCGACTTATCTTGCCGCGATATTTCAGCTTTGAGAGGTCGCTGCCGAGAAGAAGTCAGCGTGTAGCTTCAACAACAGTTCGCTAACTTCAGCCCGAGTTCAGGCTCCGAACCGTCGGCCCGGTTCTGTTCATGTCGGGGAAGAAGCGCGACAGTTTGTAGCCGTTTACCCGCCTCCAGCCGGCTGTCGAGCTGTTCCTCACCGAGAAGTTATCCCGGGTTAAATTAGCCAGCTTTGTGGCACGAAGTGGGTCACACACGGCTTCTTGTTGACACCGCTTTTCCCTTCTCCCTCCCTCCGCCTCTTCCAGCGGGTCCGCAAACATTCACGGCCACACGGACGATGGTTTTACTGAGAAACCTCCCGACTCCCACCGAGGGAGTGCGGCACGAGCAAGCCGAGACCACGGCGGTGCTGGACGGGCAGAAGCTGGGCTGCGGGACGCTCTACGTAGCCGAGACGTAAGTGATGCACATGGCGCCTGTTTCTGTCTCTCAGCCTCCAGGTGCAGCTGCAGGACGGTGTTTCATCAGGGTTTAATACAGATGTTATGTTACATGACGACAATATTCAGGACGGAAAGTATAAAAACAGCTACATGCGCCACTCCTCGTGCTAAGCACTTCCGGAGTAGGCGCTTTCAAAATAATAATTCGCAGTGTTGATTTTGGTTGAAAATCAAGTAATTTGCCTCAAATAAGAAGCCAATATTTTAAAACTGAGCAAAATATGATTTAAAAAAAAACACTATTGCTCTAAACCTGCACCATCGGTTATTAAAGGTGCAATATGTAAGAACTGGACACCTGTTAAATTCATACAATAGACAAATAGGGGGCAGCACATCACCAGAGTAGTCGCTAACTGCTGCTAACCGTAGCTGCGTTTAGCTGTGCAGCTACCAGCCGTATTAGCTGACTGACTGTGGTTGGGAGCACCGGGGGAGTGTTGGTGTTTACGAGCGGGTCGTCACCCTACAAAGCGGCCAGGGGCTAGCTGGTTAGCATGCTAGCTTCATTAGCTATCTCTGTGACATACTGGGACGTCTTTTATTTAATGTTTAAACTGTTATTTCTTCATATTCTGTTGATTACTTTAGTTAAATGTTTTATATAAGTATTCTTGCATGTTGCACCTCCTTTTAAAGTTAATGTTTCATTGGTGTGAAGAGTGTGGAAAGTGTCAATCAATCAATCAATCAATTAGTCATTCATCAGAAAATTCACCAACTATTCGGATAATCAAGAAATCTGTTTGAGTTTTTATTTTGAGTAAAAGAAAGTAAACTTTCTCTGATTCCAGCTTCTTAAATGTGAATTTTCTGGTTTCTTTGCTCCTCTATGACGGTAAACTGAATATCTTTGGGTTGTGGACAAAACATTTGACATCTGAGGACGTCATCTTGGGCTTTGGGAAACACTGATCGACATTTTTTCACCATTTTATGACATTTTTAGATCAAACAACTAATGTATTAGTCGAGAAAGTGATTAACGGGGCCTGTTGGCGCTTAATTATTTAGCACAGGACTGAAAGTACTTCCAAGTACGGGCTCTTACTTTACACTTTCTGTTCCAAAACAATCACTGAACCTGGAATAAATGTCCAAGATTTTCACAGTCATGGAAACTATACAAAAGTTGTTTTGCATCAGTGGAAAGTACAAAAAAATGTTTTAAGTTAAACTCTTGGTGGACGAGCAGCTTGTCTCCTGCCACTGTCAAACGGACCCTTTATGTCTTCGAAGCATAACCGAACGAACAGCTGTCAGCTTCGTGTGTTTTCTTCTTCTCAGACGCCTGTCGTGGTTCGATGGCTCGGGGATGGGTTTCTCTCTGGACTATCCCACCATCGGCCTGCACGCCATCTCCAGAGACGTCAGTGCTTACCCACAGGAGCACCTGTACGTCATGGTCAACGGAAAACTCGGAGGTGAGCTTGATGCAAAGTCTAAATCTTATATTAAGAATATAATGATATAATCATTCAAATAAGAAATGGGTATTATCTTTGTTGAACACACCTCATAGTAATTCCAAGCAGCAAAGACCGAATAACAATGTTTATTTACGATCACTTGAGGGTAGAAAACCGCCACATCACGCATTAGTTTACATACAATTTAATGATGCTGATTCAAAGCGTATACATCTGATTCATCTAAAAATGCAGGAATGCTGTTGTAGCTTGTTAATGACGTTATGCTGGAGACTTAATTTACCTGTTGGGCCACAGACTACAGAAAATGGCAGCTTATGTTTACCCGAACCAGCAGTTAGCATCAGATGCCTCTGTTGTGCAGATATCAAAGAGTTTGCAAAGCAACACAGAACATAAAATAAACACAGTTGAAAGGTCGGAGAGGTCGGACCACCGTGTTAAACTATATATCTTTTAAATGTTACAGTTCCGGCTGAAAATGACAACGAAATAAAAAAGTTTGCCGGTTTCACATATCTCCACAAAAATCAATGACAGCGTTTCTACCCAGTAACGTCACGCTGATTCAATCAATACTTAAACAACTAACAATAAACAAAAACAACAGGATTAAAAAAGAAAGAAGAATTAACCTATAATATATATTAATATTAACTTTTAAGGGCGTTTAATCAATATATAATGCGAGTAAATCAAAGTCTCAAGGCACTTCGTTTTCAGACTTCTTTTCTTTATTTTTTTTATTCTTTTATGCCGCAAAACTTGTAGCAACTTTAAAAAACCAAAGACATTACCTATTGTCAAAAGTACATGACAAATTATGATATTCAGAAACAGGTATTATATTCTTTCATGCATTCTGTCCCAAAAAAGCTGAACAGTATTACAGGAGTAGAAAAGCTTTTTCTTGAGATTGAATATTTATTTGACAAGGAAGTTGGAAAAGTCACTTTTGCTTTCTCTCTGATTATTATATTCTTTATTTTGTAACTCAAGTACGTACAGTAATTAAGTACAATACTTAAGTATTTCCTTTTTCTGCTACTTTATAATTCCTCTCAACTACTTTTATTGGATGCTTTTAGTTCCTAGTTAGTTTGCAGATTCATATTATGTTGTTGTTTATAGGCTATGAATTGTGATCTGATAGCAGCACATTTTTAAATTAGATTATTTTATCGATGATCTGATCACCGATCCTGATAATCTGAAATCATGACTGAGATGAATGTGTTCATATGAAGGTTCGCTGTGGAGTGTTTGACCTCATCAGTGCTATGAAGCTATGATTTTTTGAACTGGTCTCCATTGTGATTATGTGTCACGTACATGCTGAAGGAGGCTCGTGTGTACCTGCAGTTAGGGCTGCATGTAACGATTACACGCGTTTAGACAATATTAGACAATATAATGTCAAGAGAATTGTTTCCCAGAGCCCAAAGTGATGTTTTCAAATTGCTTCTTTCATCCAACCAGGAGTCCAAAACCAAAAGACTCTTCATTTACTGTACAAATCCTCACAATTAAGAAGCTGGAACCAGTAAATGTTTGAGATTTTTGACTTGAAAATGGACTTCAACCAACTGATTATCAAAAAAGTTGGCAGTTAATTTTCTCTCGATTGAGTAATCGTTGCAGCGGTCCTTCCTACGATATCTCTTTGGTGGCTCGCCCTCAAAAGTCTGTGTATGCATGAGGAGCACTGGACTACATGTATACCATATGACCCGCGTTGAGGTATAACGGTTCATGTGAATCCAGGAGAGAAGATGAAACTTGCTTCTGCCTGTATGTGTTATTAACTGTTATGTCTTTGATCCTCACAGACGAGAATGAAGCAGAAATGGCAGAGAAAGCTCCTGATGACGAAGAGGACGACAGCATCAGCAGCGGTGGAGATGACGACGATGAAGAAGGAACGATCACAGAGATTCGATTTGTGCCCAGCGACAAGGCAGCATGTGAGTGACCACACTGAGGATGAGGACTTCACAACATATCTGACTGATGACTTCATCACATATTTAAATTATTGAAGCTTTTTTTAATCCAGAATGAAAATATGTATCTGTGAGGTGTGTTTTTTTTTTTTAAGGAGTCCGCAGACACAGACAGGAAGTCAGACAGTATTAAGAGCCAAACTGACAGTGTTGGTTTTTATCTTTTCATGGGATTTGATGAAAATAAGAGTACAGGATGTTACTGGTCCTATTGTTTGAACTCATTTACTCATTCAGTCCACACACTAACCCGCTGTGCAGGAAATAAAATAAAGTTAGGAGGAAATTATTTAGAAGCAAATACATGTAACACAGTGACAGCACAGACTGTCGAAATGACCATGCGGGGCAGCGCTGCCTCTAGTGTAGCATCTAATGTGTGTGTGTGTGTGTGTGTGTGTGTGTGTGTGTGTGTGTGTGTGTGTGTGTGTGTGTGTGTGCGTGTGTCACATGCAGTGGACTCCATGTTCTCAGCGATGTGTGAGTGCCAGGCTCTACATCCCGACCCGGAGGACGACGACTCCGACAACGACTTTGAAGGAGAAGAGTATGACGTGGAGGAGGCCGGTGAGGAAGAACACACAAAGAATAAAGATGCACACACACACACACACACAGTACTCAACAGTGTCTTGAATCTTAATTTGTGCAATAAAATTTTGGCATCAAGACGCTCGCCAATTTGTTCAACGAATCATGGAGCAAGTAGCTCCAGCAACGGTGGCGCAACCTGGTGTGTAAAGATGGCGGAGAAGGTGAAGTAGCCGCACGCTCGCCGCCTCAGATGACCGGCTAGAAAAGCATCAGATCGTCGAGCTGCACCAGAGCTAGACGATTTATATATCGGCCATCAGATTTACTCTAATGTTTAGACATGCGGTGGCCATAATGCTGCTGTCATGTAAAACAAATGTAATCAGGTTTTGGTAGTTGAAAGACGTTTGTTTGGATTGAGAAACGTCCTTTCTCCGGATGAGACCCAGTTTTTATCTTACTGTTTAATGTTGGAGACCCGACAGTAAAATAAAACGCGCTGTGGTCTGAATTAACAGTTTCAGTAACTAAAAAACATTGACGTTCTTCTATTTTCTCCCTCTGTCTCTGTTTGTTCATCTCTCTCTGGTTGTCTGGACTCTTTGGTTGCAGAGGCAGGTAAGATCTACTGAGCCTTTCTACTTTAAAGTTAACTGGTGGTAACAGCCTATTAGAGGCTAGGCTAACCGGAAGTTAGCATTGCACTGGTTCCACAACTAGAAGCCTATGGGATTTTTCCATTAGATTTTGGATTATTGTGGAAAATATCTGGCAAACAAAAGGTTATGATGCTTCAGCAAGATAATCTTCACAGATGAACACCACTTTTGTGATTTTTGAAGAGTAAATTAAATCTCTAGCAGTAAAAAGCTAATGTTAGGCTACAGACAGACGACATCACGGTCACATGACTTAAACGTCACCACCACTCAGCGTCTTACTGCACAATTACTATGCAGGTTTTCTATAAACTGATCAATGCACAAGTTGTAAAGTCAGAGTTAGAATAGTGTGTAACTAAAGTGGGCCTGTAAAGACGGACTAGTGAGTAGACGAGTCTCGCTGTGATGACGTTTAATGTCCCCGACAACCTCTGTAGTCTCGTTCAGACACTTGTTAGTAACCGCCGTTGTCAACACACGTAAGAGCTTTATAATTAAATTGTGGCACATTCAATGATGTATTTTATGTCGTACAACAAAACGTGTAAATATCTTTAGAAGCTAGAAATGACATAATAATAGTTAATAATACAGAATGTCTTTAATTGTTGACAAATATTGTACATTAAATGCCCTTATATCTGTGACAACTGTGTTTTAAGTGTGTTTTAAACATTAATAAAATAGTGATTTATAAATGCTAAACATGGTTTACTGTGTGTCCTGTACCAAACACAATGTGGCTGTTTAAAATCCCGACCGCTCTCCTCCTCCGCTCAGAGCACGGCCACGCTGACATCCCCACCTTCTACACCTGTGACGAGGGCCTGTCGGCGCTCACGCAGGAGGGCCAGGCCACGCTGGAGAGGCTGGAGGGGATGTTGGCCCAGTCAGTCGCTCAGCAGTACCACATGGCCGGAGTCCGAACCGAAGAAGCCAACGCCGAATTTGAAGGTTTGAGTCACACACCCACACACAGACACAGACACACACAGCAGCAGCCTATTGATTATAGAGACGAGTCCTCTATTCCAATTAAATGATGCACATTTTTCATCTATACATAAATCTTGACTTGTTTTTCCAGGTAAAATATGCTTTTATCTGAATTATAGCTGCACAATTAATCTGTCTTCTTCTCCAGATGTAAAAAAACACTTGTCACATCAGGATTTTGAAAATGAAAATTGTGAAGCAGAAATGATTTTTCCCACTAATCATGAATCATGTTGCAGTTGGGAATGGGAAGGGAAATGAACGATTGGTAACCAGAGAGCTTTTCTAAGTAGGTCACTAACTATAGTTTGTCATTGTGTTGAAGAAAGCAATGCAGCCAGACGGATTCATACATATTTATTTCCACATTTAGTCACAAGGTGGCGTCATCTTTTCTCTTAACCCTGTCAGTACTGAGGGTCCTAACAGCTCAGATGACCTAAACAACCTTCTGTGAGTTTTTCTCCATATAAAGTTAATTTGATTAAGTTAATTTGCCCAATCAGAGAGCGAAACTCACAAATGTAGGATCTTTTTAAATTCTTTAGTCTTTTTTTGTTGAATTGGGATGTAGTAGGTCAAACCATCAGAGATCTGTATGAATGTACATCATCTGGCTCATATTTTATTCATGTTTCTATTCAGAAAATGATTAAAACAAAAATAAAACAGCTGATTTGACACGATTTTGTTTATGTGATGCTGTTGAAACGTGGTGTTGTTTGGTTAATTGGTGTTTGTTGTTGTTGTTGTTGTTGTTGACAGATGGCATGGAGGTGGATGCAGCGGCGCTGGAGGCCGGTCAGTTTGAGGATGCAGACGTCGACCACTGGTGACAACAACAAAGACACTTAACATGAAATAAAAGATCTGAATAAAAGGCAAAGTCAGTCTGTACGATCAGGACGGATTGTTGTCTGTTGTGTGCGGTCTGGTTTCATTCATGTGTTTTCTGACTCTTTCTGTAGATGGAGGACGCTCCAGCGGCTCCAGTGTTGCATCATGGGATCGGAGAAGAGGACGGCAGCACTTCTTTAAAGCTCTTACTCGTACTCTTCCTGTTTTCACTGTCAAACCTCTTCCTGTGTGCTTAAAGTCATCTCGGTAGACGTCACTCTGGAGCTCTTTGTAGGTTTTCTGCTCGTCCTCCTGTCGCCTCCATCTCTTCTAATTTGTCCAGTTTATTTGAACCAAGTGCGCTGCGTTCGGCCAAGTGAGCTACTGTAGACTATTGAGATGCAGCCCCAGGTCCTGTTGTTGACTGTAAAAACAAAACACTGAGTTCATGTTATTGTTTTGTACCTAACGACCAATTTAATATCTGATTTTCCCGCCGTGGAGAGTTCATGTCTTTGTATGAAATTGTCAATAAATGCATAGTTTTTGTATGAGTTTTTGATTTTTATTATCATGAACGTTGATTTAAAAGCTCCACTCACGGTAACAAAACCTACAGAGAATTTAACACAAAATGAGTGAGTACGTTGCTCTTTCTGACAGCTCAGACAAACAAACTTTATGGATAACCGTGTGATAATCTGCCTTATTGTCTGCCGTCTTTTAAACCCACACAGGCGCTACAGCTGCCAATAATTATACTTTTCATGGATTAATCTGTCAATTATTTTTGTAATGATTGATAAATAGTTTAGTCTATAGTTTTAATTTTCTATTAAAAAGTCGATCAATAGTTTATAGCTTTAACTTCTACAGAAAAAGATTCAAGGTTCATAGTTTAAAGTTTTCATTTCTATGAAAAATCAAGTTTAGTCTTTTTTTTTTAATAAAATAAAAAACTACTTCTCTATTTAAAAGATTAATTGTTTATAGTTTCATTTGTTTAAAATAGTTTTAAGTTTTAATTTCTGTAAAACAAAAACAAATTAAGTTTTTTTCTATAGTTTTATACGAAACTACAACTAAACTAAGTTATTACACAATAATTGATTTATAGTTTATAATTTTTATTTTCTATTAAAAATCAATTGTTTAGGCCAGTTATCATTTGTGTAATTAAATATTGATTAATAGTTTAGTCTATGGTTTTAATTCCTATCGAAAATTGATTCATAGTTTGTTTTCATTTGTATAAAAAGTCAATAGTTTTGTCCTTAGTTTTAACTTCTATCAAAGAATTGATTGATAGTTTAGTCTATAGTTTTAATTTCTGTTAAAAAAATCAATAATAGTTTAGTCTATGTTTCTAATTTCAATCAATATTTGACTTTTTTGTCGGACCAACAGTCCAAAACCCTGAAATGTTCAATTCAGAAAACAGAAAAAGCAGCAAATCAAATTAAAAAACATGAAACAGTAAAAAAAACAAAACATTTTCATTATTATTTTTCTGTTAATCAGCAAATCAAGTAATCGTTTCACCCCCACTGAGCGCCATTCATCCAGGAATAAACCAACCAATCAAACAATCTTATTTCAGAATCGGTGATTAATCACAGTTTAATCTGCCTCCAGTCGGTTTTGTTGTTGTTGTTGTTTTTTACAGAGAAAGTCACAGTTAAATCTGTGTAACAACAAACAGACCTGTGTACAGTACAAGTCTTACTCTGTGCTCGGCTCTGGGACGTTGTTAAAAGAAAAAATGCTTGTTGATTAATTAGTGAATTAGTTTTATTTTAGACAAAAACAAAACTGGGCTCAGTTGAAATTACTGCAGCTACAATAACTGTGCTTGAATTACCAGAAACAGGTAAATAAATGTTCGTGTGTTTGGACCAGCTGATCGGATCCAGTCTGATCTTAAAAATCGATTATGATTTCATGTCATGCTGTAATCTGAACATCATGCAAGTACGAAACAAGATATAATTGTTGATATTCCAGTGACAGATATTTAACATTTTCACAGTTATAAAGGTGATACTGGCTCAAATAAAAATGTTGAGGTGTCTAAAGGTTTTAAATCAGATGAGTGTAAACTGAAAGGGACTCAAGTACAGGAATGATTTTTAGTGTTCGACCAACAAATGCCTCGTTAATGACTTCTTAAACAAATCTACTAAATTCAAGTCTTTAGTTTTCTCTTCTCAGATGTGCTCTTGAGGTGAAATCACACAGTACATTTGTGTCAGGCTGAAGTCTTAAAAAAGTGTGTCAGTATCAGCGTTCTTCTTCTTGTGCCAACGTCTGATGACTGGACCCAGCAGCAGGTTAAAGGAACAGTTCACCACGAATCAAAACATATCTTCCTCTTGTAGTGCTGTTTATACATCTAGATTGTTTTGGTGTGAGTTGCAGAGTTTTGGAGATATCCTCTAGAGATGTCTGCCTTCTCTCCACTATAATGGAAAAAGATGACAAAAAATACATTTGAAACACTCGACAGTAAATAGTCTTTCCAGAAATCATGACTGGAGATAATCCGCAGACCTTGTTGGGAGCAGTTTCATGTAGGAACTATTTTCTGTCTGCTGAACTACACCCACCAACCGTATCACCACGCAGAAGGAAGCGTCCATCTTCTCATGAACGAGATGCTCGTGCTTGTGTAACATTAATGTCGTCCTCCTCGGCTGAGCAGTAACGTTAGCTCGCTTCCTCTTGCTCAGTGATACGGTTAAAATAGTTAACGTTATCAGATTTTTACTCCACGATTATTGTGTTAAGAATTCACGATAACGATATTATCGCGATATCTATAGAAAATTAGAAAAATAAAAGCTATCCGTCAAATTCATCCTGAACTTTATTTATTGTGTGTTCTGTCTGGTTTTTGGCAAATAAATCACACTCAAAATACAAGTGTATGGAGGAGGAGAGAGAATCAGGATGGTATTCAGTAGAGTGCATACCTCAGCCAAGTCCAAACAGTCCCATTTTGTGCTGACTCATAGATACCATACTATATCATGAATAATTTCCTGAGAAATAAACGAAAATGACGAACGTCACATCTCGCAGCGTTAAAGAAAGTGAGAAAAAAATCCTGGATCTGTCTCAGAAAAGTAAGTGAGGTCTATTCTTGGCTGAGACCCATCCTCCATCAAAGCTTTTTGGAAATCCGTTCAGTAGTTTTCAAGTGAATATGCTCACAAACCAACCAACAAACAAATGAACACAGGTGAAAACATGACATGAAGAGGTAATCAACCAGGGTTAAGGTGCGTTCCCGCCACCTTCTATGAGAAAGAGAGGTTATGTATCATTTACATGATATTATCATATGTGCATTATTAACACCGTATCAATATTTCATCTTTAAATACCACGGTTATCATCAGTACTGGTACACCTCAACACTCCTAGTTCCTACATGAAACTGCTCACAACACGGTCTGTGGGTTTATCTTGAGTAGCCGGTCGTGATTTCTGGAAAGAGACATTGCTGTTGACTTTTTCAAAAGTATTTTTGGCGCTTTGAACTCCACAAGCCGAGAGAAGGCTGACTGATATCACACCAAAACAATCCAGATGGATACTTAGCACCACAAGTAGGAGGAAAAATTAGCTTTTTTGATTTTTAAGGTGAACTGTCCCTTTAACAGTCCTTCACAATGTCCACACGTGTAGCCCGGCGATGCCTCTTCCTCATGTCCTCTTCTTGGTCTCCAGGGGGAGCTGGAGGGACGGGGACTTCCTCGACAGCAGAGGGACGAGTTTATCAAACAGCAGCACTGAGCTCATCGTACCTGCAACAGCAAGAATGCAGAAGAAGAAGAGGAACAATTCGCTTCACACGCACAATATGA
The DNA here is from genome assembly GCF_040436345.1 of Pagrus major. NCBI lineage: Eukaryota > Metazoa > Chordata > Actinopteri > Spariformes > Sparidae > Pagrus > Pagrus major. Next base: position 2,920,908 of record NC_133216.1, on the reverse strand, counting down.
CATTCTGGGTTTCTCCATCAAAACAAATCAGAGTCGGGTGCAGAGCCAGACTATATGAAGGAATAAACACCCAGAGTCACATCTTATTCTGCTCCGATCCGGAGGCGTTTACCGACGGGAGGAGAGCTCAGAGATTACTTTTTAAACACAAACCTGATAGTCCCCAATCTGTGTTCATATCTTCTACACAGGAATGCAGATAAATTAAGAAAAACAACTTTGAGATTATTGAGCTCTGTAGACGTGAACATTTCCAAGAAACTAGAATCAAGATAGAAACATTTTGCTTAACTGTCTCTAAACTGAAATAACTTACATAAAGTGGATCTACAGTGGTGTTTTATAAGGCCAGAAAAAAACCTTTAAGACCTTCATGAGTTAAACTTTTTAAGTTTTTTAATGAAACTTAACATCAGTGCTCTTTAAGACTTCTCAAGAGCTGCAGATACCCTGATACCAGTGTACATCAGGGGGTCTTACCCAGCAGAGGGCCCAGCCAGTAGACCAGGCAGTACTCCAGGAAGGAGTGTCCACTGCAGGGGAACTGTGTGGAGAAGGCCAGCGCCGGGTTGAACACCGCTCCTGTCACACTGCCACCTGGACACACACACACACACACACTTGTATTAATGAAGTGTACATGCTTAAAAACACATCATTCTTCTCAAACTGTCCATTACTGCAGCACCTCTATTCACCCTCCGTTTTAGCTCCTTTCTCTTTAAAGGTGTAGTCATCAATGCTAATCCAATACACTTTATGTCAAATTCAGTGTTTATCACCTTGTGGTCCGCTAGCTGTCTGTTCTGTGTGCGCTGAAAAAAAGGAGGACTGTGACAACTCAAGGGTGAAGACCCGTGTCAACATCGGCGAGGCTTTTCAAAGGTGGAGAGACCTCCGAGAGCTGAAAGGCTGAAGACGGATGCAGAGGTTGCTGTGTTTCTGCTTGACTGGTGGGTCATTTTAGTGTTGCCATGTTTCACACAACCCTCCATGAGTTCGGGGGTCGGAGTTTCTGAGTGAGCACTGATGGGATGGGTGTGTTTGTGTGGCCGGGAATTCAAATATCAACAGTCGTTCCCCAGAATCAATGACTATACCTTTAAGGCCCCCCTCCTGCAAAGTTCAGTCTGCTCTGATTGGTCAGCTCTCACAGGCCTGAGCAGGTACCACACACTGTGTTTCACATCAGCTCCGTCGGTGTTTTTACACCTGTGGCCTTGTGAGGAGCGCAGCTGAGGGCGGCGACTGTACAGTTGTGACATCACAACATATGGACGTACGCATCTCTCTGTGAACTGAGCAACTTGATACTTTGACAGTATTTATACAGCAGCTGTAGCAAAGGTACACACTACATACTCAAGTAGAGAAAGTAATAGAGTACTGGCTGTGGAATGTACTCAGAGTATCAGAGTAAAAGTCTCCCTCTGAAGGACATTTGTGGTCAAAGCTAACTGAAGCTCACGTCATATTAATATAATTCAAAGACTATTAAAGTTAAAGGTAGAATCAGTAGGATTTGTCCCAGCGGTTCCTGAACGCACCACAAACATAGTTGATTGTTGAGTCTCATTCCCAGGACGTCTCATGGCCATCAAGATAATGTTTATAACCTCACTGCACAGTGTTTAATAACATTTACAAAGTATTATGAACATCAGTTGCAACTTTACAATAAACAGTTGCTTATTAAATGTTTTATGAAGCATTCAATTGTTTGTTAAAGGAGCATTATGTAGTTTTAGGGAAGAAATGTTAATGAGAAGAGAAAGATCTTCATTGGCTGATTTTTTTTCTGCCTAAACAAACTAAATAATCAAACTCTCTTTGTTTTCATGACCGAACAAACTGACCTTAAAGGACAACACAATTTATACTGCTTTACCTTGTTTATCTGTGGCGGACCCTGCCACCTTTCTAGCTTCAGTGTTGTGGGGACCTTATTTTCCTGAGTTTGTATTATTACCTCATTAATATTGTAAATATTAAACTTCTGAGTTTTGACTTCTTCTCTAAAACTACATGGAGCTCCTCCTGACGTTTAATTAACTCTACAATAACATTTATTAATGAAGGTTATTGTTAATTATTCACGTGACGTCATCACAAACATCACAGAGCAGTCATACCTGCGTACACCACTGTTGCGATCGCTGCAGCCACCGCGTGCACGCGGTATTTCTCCTCCACCGATCGCGTGTGCGTGACAGCAGTCTGAACCGCAAAGGCGCACGCGAGCTCCACTGCGGCGGCCTTGGGCAGTGGCGCGTGAATGGGGCTGATGCACCGGTAACCGAGGAGCTTGTGGCGCGCGTGCAGCCCCGACAACCCCATACACCAGATCACAGGCACGGCGGCTCGCGCGGCAGCGGCCGCAGCGAACTGGCACGCGATCCGCCGCAGGGCGCACGAGCCCGAGAGCCTCGCGTGGTACGCGTGCTCGAGCGCACCGGTGGGGTTGCCGATGGCCCCGCTGAAGGTGAGCCCGTGGATCACGGCTGCCAGGTACGTCAAGGTGAGCGCGAGTCGAGGCTCGATCCCGCCCACCTCGGACAGCAGCCTGAGCTCGTGCGTGCAGCAGCACAGCTGGAAGGTGGACACGAGCTCCACCGCGTACACACAGAGCCCGGTGTCCGCGAGGGCCCTGGTCAGCAACCTGCGGGTCGCGTCGCTCAGTGCGACGATCCCCGCGAGCAGCACCAGAGACACCGCCACGTCTGCAGTCATGCTGGCGGCAGGTCCGCGCTCTCTGTCGGGGACTGTCTGCGCCTTCAGCCGCTGAGAGGCTCCGCTGTGCCCCGAGCAGCTGCTGCCTCCTCCAGGCCTCTGTCTCTCTCTGTACCGAGGAATCTCGCTTCCTCCGGTGGATGAGAGCCTCGGCTGTGCCGGGCTGCTGCTGCTGCTCTGTCCCGGAGGATGCGGGGTCCAATCGGGAGCAAGTGAGCTTCAGTCCCGGTAGCTCACATGGTGCGGAAGTGACCGAGCTCCCCACTTTTCCTCCTCCTCCTCCTCCTCCTCGACCTGATATCGGTGCTCCTCTTCCTCCCGTTTCTTGTCTTCTTTCTGCGATTCTTTAGTGAGGTTGGTGCGCTTCAGCACGTTGGAAAGTAATATAAGAATAGTTACGAGGCAAAACAGAATCTCTTTGAGCAGCAAACAAGTCTGTGCAACCAGTTCAAACTGGTCCGAGGTGAAACCAGTCTGGATCACTGACTGGTGTGTGGATGCTGCCATGGGCTCACATCCTTTAAGTGCACTGACTGTAGATATTCATATGTTTAGATGACTGATAACAGATGCAGCTCATCTGCTTGTGTTCTTATGTGTCCCCATCATATCCACAAACCTCATTAGAGAATAAACACAAGATGCACCCAGATTAATGAGGAGAAATAAACACACTCAGACAGACAGTTCCCTTAGAAAATAATCACTATAATATTCTGTTATATATTGGTTTTCAAAGTGTTTTACTCATCAGGACCTGTATGTTTATCACAGCAGATGTTAGTGATGGAGGGATTTAAGCCGTCCTGATGAGATGGATGTTAAAGCTGAAACGTTGACGCTTAAAATAAAAGTTTGGGAGCTATAATCCAGTTTACTGATATTTCCTGCTTTTCCCTCGACTGAAGCTGCTATCCGGCCTGTTCACACAACTTCTGTCACTTTTGTTTTGTGCAATTAGAAACAATATTTCTTGTGGACATTAAAAGGACGAATACTGAGTAATAAAATGCAGCAAGATACTTTTTTTGTCATTTCTAATCAGTTATTTCATATAAATGATTGTTTGATCAACAGGTAACACTTTATAATAACCATCATTAATGAATGGTAAATGTATAATTAATTAAAACTTAGTTAATAATTGTTTCCCTGCTGATAAACAATGAGATGCTTTATGCATCATTTATCAAACAACTGTAGAGGTTCATCAGGCAACTTTATAATATCATCTAAATAATGTTTACAGATGAACTACACAGTCTTTATTAATCATTTACAAACTATTATAAACATCAGTTGCAACAATTTGTCATTAAATTGTTTATGAAGCAGTTCATTATTTGTTCACAGTGAAATAATTATGAATGAAAGTTGATTTATTAATGATGGTTATTATAAAATATTACAGATGAATATTTCCATTCTGCTATTTCTGAACACTTTTAAAGAGTTTAAATACAAAAGACAAAGTTCAGAGCTACAGAAACGTGTTGCTGACACGCCACAAAAAGAAAAACAGTTCAGTATCTTGTTATAACGTGAAAAGTTTGATGCTATAACAAGATGTTTTTACATAATAACAAGACATTTTCATATTGTGAAATACAAACTGATCACATTATAACAGCAAACACTTTTTGTTATAATGTGACAACTTATTGTTGTAAAACATTTCATGTAGTAACAAGATATTTTCATATTATAAAAGATATTTTACATCATCGTGTTAAAACATGAACATTTTTATTATAACAATAAACTTTTCTCGTTATAACATGATACTGAACTGTTTGTGTTTTTGTGGCGTGGCGGCAACACGCTGCCGTACGAAACACTACAGGCACTGATAAAAACTATACTTGTGAACGTTGGAGTTAATCTGACTTTAAGATATATTTTGCACACTGAGAGATGGGTTACTTATAATAATTACAATCAGAAATAACAATCAACACAGTAAAAATTGGGTATCAACATGTATTGTTTATTTATACAGATGACTGATATAGACCAAGGTATCATAACAATTATATAGCACTAACAACACTACAAGATACAGTTATTATATATATATATGCATAAAAGCCAACTCAGATTCCTTCACATGTCATTGAAAACAAAAATCACACAATCATCAGAACAAGATTTTATTTTAAGCAAAAAGATAAAAAAATATACCTTCAGTGAAATGTTCATAGATTACTTGCATACATGTTAAAAATGACTTAAAAACATAATGTTATTATACATTATACATATTATTATTATTATACATCACTGTACACAAACTAATACAGAAACTGAGGGGACATCCTTAAAACTACCATCAGTATTTCTATTATTATCACTATTAATAATATAACTGTTAGCTATTTATTCCCATGCTATCAATATCAATAACATTATTACATTTAGTTTTCTTTATTGCGACGACCTCTTTTGGAAACACTTTGTAATGAACGTGATTAATAAATGGTAAATGTATAGTTAATTAAAGTTAAGTTAATAGTTATTCCACTGTTGACAAACAATCAGATGTTTTACAAACCCTTTATTAAGCTCTTGTTTATTGTTACGTGGCGACTGAGGTTGATAATACTTTGTAAATGTTAATAAATACTGTGTAGTTCATCTGTAAACATTATTTGGATGGACATTATAAAGTTGCAACTGATGTTTATCAACATTTACAGTTGTTAATAAAGCATGTTTTGTTAGCAGTGAAATAACTATTAACTAAAGTTTAATTAACTATAAATGTAATCATTTTTTAATGATGGTATTATGAAGTCTTACCCCTCTTTTTATTTATTTTCATATTTCATGTCACCTCTAAACAACAACAACAACAACAACAACAACAACAACAACAATACTTCTAATAATCAGATACTAATACTACTGGTACTACTATTAATAGTAATAATAATAACAATAATCTGTCTCCATCTTTCTCTCAAGTTCAAATATGTTCATTTTTGCATGAATTGGCCACCATCAACATAAATAATATAATATAATATAATATAATATAATACAATATAATATAATATAATATAATATAATATGATTTAATATAATATAATATGATATAATATAATATAATATAATATAATAAAATATGATTTAATATAATATAATATAATATGATACAATATCATATAATATAATATAATATAATATAGAACATCCTGTATTAAAGATGAAGAGAAATGAGTACTTACATCTACAATAGGTGATAAACCATGATGATGAGTAAGTATGAACACACAGTTTGGTTATTAACTGTCTGTCTGAGCTGAACGCTGCTCTCCTCTCCTGGTCCTCTGGTTCACAGCGACCACAACAACACAGAGGATCACCAGCAGACCAGGGAGCAGTGAGGACCTCACCGTGTAGAGGGTGAAGTCCATCCCAGAGGGCTCTCTGACCTTCAGAAGAGTTTTGGCTGATGACAAACACTGGTCATCTGGGTCAAGAACAGCACACCAGTACTCTCCTGTGTCTTCCAGTGAGACATTAGAGAGAATCAACAAGCCATCATCTTCAAATATGTTCAGTCTGCTCTTCAGATCAGAATCAGATGCTAAATCAAATTCACTCAAGCGTCTGCCTTCTGTTTGGTTTGACTTGATGAACCAGATGTGCCGCTCACCCTCTTCCCAACCTCTGCATCTGAAAGTGACATTGTCTCCTTCTGAGAAGAGCTCGACAGCAGGTGAGTCAGATTTGGGGCACACGAACAGGTAATACTGTTGAACATGGCTGTAGATTTCACACATGTATATACCTGAGTGATTTAACTGAAGCGATGAAAACACCAGTGAGTAGTTTCTGCCCACCTCTGAGTTGGAGTATATCTTATTATTCATTTTCCAAAGTGGGGGCTGGTCGTCAGTGAAATCAGTGGCAGGGCACTGTAACACAGCTGTCTCTCCCACTGTGTGGAGGATAATCTCCGCTCGTAGCTCTAATTCTACAATGTGGCTGCTGACACACTGCTGTTGGTTCATCACCAGACAGCTGTAAAATCTGAACTGTGTTAACGTGAAGTTGTAAATACGAAGTCCTGATGAGGTTTTCACCACTTGGGATCTTCCTTTAACATTGTCCATCACCGATGTTACACTGTCCCCAAAAACTCTTGTCCAAATGTCGTCCGAATATTCAGACTCACTCTTGAGCCACTGGATGTCCAGATTGTCAACCGCTCCCTCACATGGCAGGTCCACTGTTTCTCCAACTGTCACATCAACACCTTTGTATCTATTCATCGTACTACAAACAATGATAGTGATGTTTTTCTCATATGTCACGTTGCCCCAACACTCCTCTTGGTACTGGCCGGAGTCTGAGTGGGTCAGGTTCTGGATCCTGTAAGAAGAAGTATTGTCTCTGCTGACAACTGACAGTCGTTGTTTCAAGTCTTCAGGTACTGTGGAGTTCTGGGACCAGAGGGCAGAGGTATTCCACAGGACGAGCTTCTCCTCACCAACAAATCTGGAGATCAGGCAGGAGTTGGCCTCCTCAGGGAGGCTGAAGGTGTAAGAGCCCCGTTCCTGTTTGGTGACGATACGTTCTTCTGCATGAATGTTGTTGATGAGAGCAAACAGCAGGAAGGAGAGCTCTGTGACTGCAGCCATTCTGCTCTGAGGACGAGCAAACACTGACACCTCTCACCCTATAACCTCTATATCAACCCTCATCAGCAGCTTGTCGTTTGTGATTGGAGGAACGTGACTTCTTTATCTCATCATCATAGGAAACGTTGACGCATTAGGCTCTGTACCAAGAAATCCAACCTCAACAGATTAGACACATGTTGTGAAGTGACTTTTAGACACATTAAAGGTGTTAACTTGAGTTTACTGCAAGATTCATCTAAACAGAAGTCCCCAAACTAGTGACATGCTGTTACACCATGGCTCCTGAGAGGTTTCATTATTTGCATTATTTCTTGTAACATGTAATCAGACATGTGTGACACGTGTTAGAAGAAATATATCCGTGTTCTGTGTCCTGTGTAAATCTTTGCCTTCCGTGTTGTTAAATGTTACTCTGTCTCGGTCCGTCTTCCCCTGTGTTGCCTCCCAGCATTTCTTCCCAGTGTTGCCTCCCGTTTTGGTTTCTGAGTTTGGTTTCTTGTTTCTCGTTTGATTTGAACTTTGCTTTTCTGTTGCACTTTGTTTAAGCTTTTTAGTTGCTACTTTGTTTTTTGGTCCTAGTGACTCATCTTTGGTTTGTATAGATTTCTTGTGTTTTGTATTTTCAGCTTTATTTTATCAAAGCTCACTTTTGGTTCCCCTATTTCCTGCCTCCTGTGTGTTGTCTGCGTTTGGGTCCTCACCTCGTCTAACATAGTGTAACAAGTGCTCCGTTATGAGCTGAGACGGTTCTCGTATTTCTGAAGCCAAACAAACCTTTAACAAAGTCATTGAATCGCCTGAAAATGCATCGCCACAAAGCTGAAAACATGGCTGTGTTATATACGGAGGAGTATTAGGGCCAGGGGTGAGGAAAAACATGAGAGAAGGATGTTTTTTTATTTGTCACTGATGAACTTTTTTAGCTCATGAAACGTTCAGATTTTGGAGATAAGTACAGCCACGCTATGTTTTCAGGAAATCTTCTGTTATCAGGTACAAGTCTTCAGATAGTGAGTTCTGAGAAGGACGATGTTGCAACACTGACGCACATCACAAACACTGTTTCTACCCAGTTTGCATACTGAGTGTCAGATGGCTGTTGCAGAAAGTCAGATTTCTGTCATTCCTCAGGGCAGCAGTGTCACATTTCATTTCCATAAATGAGCTGCAGTTTTTTCACTTAGTCTGCATCACAAACAGAAAACATTTGTTCGTTTGTTTGTGTTTTGTTATGTAGGCTGTACGAACTGTTGTGGCAACTGAAAATCAGTCGCTTGTCTAGTGCAGATGAGAGTTGGTCAAACACTAAGTTTGACACAATATTTCTTTTCTAGAAGTTCTTTATTGCTTGCAAGCAAGAGTCACACATCAGTGGCACATACAGTCGAAACCAGAAGTTTACCAGAAGGATTAACAAAGTTATTTCTATTTGCTGAATGCCAGAATAATGAGAGAGATCATTTTTAAGACAATTTTTTATTACCTTCAAATCTTCAAAGTCAGAAGTTTACATAAATTTCATTAGTATGTCCCTCCTGCAGCAAAACGCCCCACAACATGATGCTGCCACCCCCGTACTCCACAGTTGGGATGGTGTTCTCAGGCCTTTTCCCTCCAAATGTAACAATGTTCATTATGGGTAAACAGTTCAATTTTAGTTTCATCAGACCACAGGACATGTCTCCAAAAATTTAGGTCTTTGTCCCTGTGTGCATTTGCAAACTGTAATCTGGCTTTTTAATGCTGCTTTTGGAGTAATGGCTTCTTCCTCGCTGAGTGGCCTTTCAGCCCATGTCGGTACAGGACTCGTTTCACTGTGGATAATGACACTCTCTTGACAGCTTCAGCCAGCATCTTCACAAGGTCTTTTGCTTTTGTTCTGGGGTTGATACGCACATTTCTGTGTTATGTTGGTTATGTGTCTTTTTATACAGTGTATGTAAACTTCTGGTTTCAACTGTAGATGATGACTGAAGAGAGGCAGTCTCTCCTCATCCTTTATAATAGTAGAACCCATACACACAATTGCAGCAGTCACAAGGTTACAAGTGAACTCACTTAAAATAACACTCCAACATCTCCACATCCAGATTAGGTTAAACATAATCTTAGCATACATGTACGTTCCATAGTTTATGTGTCATACATCAACCATTGTCAGAACAAAGATACACAAAAGAAGTGACACGAACACCTTCAGGATGAACTCCTTAACCGAGTTCCTACTTAGGTTAGTTTTCACAGCCTTATACCATATATGCTCTGCGACCATATAACTGTCACTAGACAGAAACCATGCAGGAGGCCCACAGGCACAAGTTTTCACCCTAGAACATCTGGAAGGGAGGAACACACGTGCGAATGTTGTTTCTGGACTTCAGCTCGGCATTCGATACCATCATCCCGCAGCATCTGTTGAGCAAACTGCCTCCCCCCCCTTGGCTTCAGCAGCCCCATGTGTAACTGGCTGCTTGACTTCCTCTCAAACAGACCCCAGTATGTGCGGGTGGGCAACAACGCCTCCAGTGTCATCTCCCTCAGCACCGGCTCCCCTCAGCCCGCACGACTGTAGTGCCAGGTCCACCACTAACCACATTGTGAAGTTTGATGAAGAGAGCACACCTCCCCCCTCCAATTCTGACCACCTTCTACAGAGGCACTATAGAGAGCATACTGACCAGCTGCATCCCTGTCTGGTCAGGAGCCTGCAGTGCCTCTGACTGGAAGTCCCTGCAGGGTGGTGAGGACAGTAGAGGAAATCATCGGGACTTCTCTTCCTCCCGTCCAAGTCACTGCAAAGAAACGCTGCCCGACCAGGGCTTCATAACATCAGCAGAGACACCTCCCACCCCCACCATGGACTGTTCTCGCTGCTGGACTCTGGAAAGAGGTTCTGCAGCCTTCGAAGCAGAACAGCCAGGTTCTACAACAGCTTCTTCCCACAAGCCATAAGACTGCTGAACACAAACTAAAATCCTCCCTCACACACCCACTCAGGACTGCTTCACTTGACTGCAATATAAAAATACACACTGTGCAATATATATTTTTATGTTTTATATTATAGTATTTATGACTACAGTTTTTATTTTATTTATTTATTGTAAATACTTGCTGCTGTCATTATCCTGCGCTATACTGAGCCAAATGCAACAAAATATCGTTCTGATCTGCACTGTGAGGGGTAATTTTGAATGACAATAAAGAAAAGTCTAAGTCTACACATATCTATATTTGTTAAGTTACATAAGCAACAATAACACATCAAAATAATAAAAGGGACTTTAGAGAATTTCCCTCAGAGTACCTAAAGAGACTCTATAGAGTGGTGTAGTCTGTAGTCCTAAAACCTGGAAACCAGTTTGCACTTTGGTTCCCTCGTCTAAAAGTCTATGTGCGGTTTTTTAATTGGTTGCCTGAAATAAGGTGTGTGGTTACTGGAGGCTGAAGATATTTACACTTTTTGTTGTACGACATAAAATACATCATTGAATGTGCCACAATTTAGTTATAAAGCTCTTACGTGTAACAACGGCAGTTACTAACAAGTGTCTGAACGAGACTACAGAGGTTGTCGGGGACATTAAACGTCATCACAGCGAGACTCGTCTACTCACTAGTCCGTCTTCACAGGCCCACTTTAGTTACACACTATTCTAACTCTGACTTTACAACTTGTACATTGATCAGTTTATAGAAAACCTGCATAGTAATTGTGCAGTAAGACGCTCAGTGGTGGTGACGTTTAAGTCATGTGACCGTGATGTCGTCTGTTTGTAGCCTAACATTAGCTTTTTACTGCTAGAGATTTAATTTGTGCTTCAAAAATCACAAAAGTGGTGTTAATCTGTGAAGATTATCTTGATGAACAAAACCTGTCAGAGTCGCAGAGATTATTTTCTGCAATAATCCAAAATCCAGTTGAAAGATCCAGTAGGCTTTTTGTGGAGGGAACCAGGGCGTTGCTAACTTCAGCATTAGCCTACAAACATACGTCATGGCTACACCACTCTATTCTGCTGCATTTGATCAGAGACCCACTGAAGTGCCAAACAGCAACACACTGAATCAGGCTGACCTCTGACCTCACATTGTGACTCAGACAATTCCTTTTTTCCAGCTTTTTCCTCAACTGAAGCTGCTATCCGGCCTGTTCACACAACTTCTGTCACTTTTATTTTGTGCATTTAGAAAACAATATTTATTGTGGACATTAAAAGGACGAATACTGAGTAATAAAATGCAGCAAATACGTTTTTTAATTTTTTTAAATTTAATTTATCAAATATAATAAAAACAATAAAAACAGTAAAATGTTCCAAGTATATTTAAAATGATAACAGCTGTTTTTAACCTGATTATATTTGTCATTTCTAATCAGTAATTTCATATAAATGATTGTTTGATCAACAGGTAACACTTTATAATAACCATCATTAATGAATGGTAAATGTATAGTTAATTAAAACTTAGTTAATAATTATTTCCCTGCTGATAAACAATGAGATGCTTTATGCATAATTTATCAAACAACTGTAGAGGTTCATCAGGCAACTTTATAATATCATTTAAATAATGTTTACAGATGAACTACACAGTCTTTATTAATCATTTACAAACTATTATAAACATCAGTTGCAACAATTTGTCATTAAATTGTTTATGAAGCAGTTCATTTTTTGTTCACAGTGAAATAATTATGAATGAAAGTTGATTTATTAATGATGGTTATTATAAAATAGTACAGATGGATATTTCCATTCTGCTATTTCTGAACACTTTTAAAGAGTTTAAATACAAAAGACAAAGTTCAGAGCTACAGAAACGTGTTGCTGACACGCCACAAAAAGAAAAACAGTTCAGTATCTTGTTATAACGTGAAAAGTTTGATGCTATAACAAGATGTTTTTACATAATAACAAGACATTTTCATATTGTGAAATACAAACTGATCACATTATAACAGCAAACACTTTTTGTTATAATGTGACAACTTATTGTTATAAAACATTTCATGTAGTAACAAGATATTTTCATATTATAAAAGATATTTTACATCATCGTGTTAAAACATGATCATTTTTATTGTAACAATAAACTTTTCACGTTATAACATGATACTGAACTGTTTGTGTTTTTGTGGCGTGGCGGCAACACGCTGCCGTACGAAACACTGCAGGCACTGATAAAAACTATACTTGTGAACGTTGGAGTTAATCTGACTTTAAGATATATTTTGCACACTGAGAGATGGGTTACTTATAATAATTACAATCAGAAATAACAACCAACACAGTAAAAACTGGGTATCAACATGTATTGTTTATTTATACAGATGACTGACATAGACCAAGGTATCATAACAATTATATAGCACTAACAACACTACAAGATACAGTTATTATATATATATATGCATAAAAGCCAAATCAGATTCCTTCACATGTGATTGAAAACAAAAATAACATAATCATCAGAACAAGATTTTATTTTAAGCAAAAAGATTAAAAATATACCTTCAGTGAAATGTTCAAAGATTACTTGCATACATGTTAAAAATGACTTAAAAACATAATGTTAATATACATTATACATATTATTATTATTATACATCACTGTACACAAACTAATACAGAAACTGAGGGGACATCCTTAAAACTACCATCAGTATTTCTATTATTATCATTATTAATATTATAACTGTTAGCTATTTATTCCCATGCTGTCAATATCAATAACATTATTACATTTAGTTTTCTTTATTGCGACGACCTCTTTTGGAAACACTTTCTAATGAACGTGATTAATAAATGGTAAATGTATAGTTAATTAAAGTTAAGTTAATAGTTATTCCACTGTTGACAAACAATCAAATGTTTTACAAACCCTTTATTAAGCACTTGTTTATTGTTATGTGGCAACTGAGGTTGATAATACTTTGTAAATGTTAATAAATACTGTGCAGTTCATCTGTAAACATTATTTGGATGGACATTATAAAGTTGCAACTGATGTTTATCAACATTTACAGTTGTTAATAAAGCATGTTTTGTTACCAGTGAAATAACTATTAACTAAAGTTTAATTAACTATAAATGTAATCAATTTTTAATGATGTTATTATGAAGTGTTACCCCTCTTTTTATTTATTTTCATATTTTATGTCACCTCTAAACAACAACAACAACAACAACAACACTTCTAATAATCAGATACTAATACTACTGGTACTACTATTAATAGTAATAATAATAACAATAATCTGTCTCCATCTTTCTCTCAAGTTCAAATATGTTAAATTTTGCATGAATTGGCCACCATCAACATAAATAATATAATATAATATAATGATATAATATAATATAATATAATATAATATAATATAATATAATATAATATAGAACATCCTGTATTAAAGATGAAGAGAAATGAGTACTTACATCTACAATAGGTGATAAACCATGATGATGAGTAAGTATGAATATAATATGATAATATAATATAATATAACATATATAATATAATATAATATAATATAATATAATATAATATAACATAATATAATATAATATAATATAATATAATATAATATAATATAATATAGAACATCCTGTATTAAAGATGAAGAGAAATGAGTACTTACATCTACAATAGGTGATAAACCATGATGATGAGTAAGTATGAACACACAGTTTGTTTATTAACTGTCTGTCTGAGCTGAACGCTGCTCTGCTCTCCTGGTCCTCTGGTTCACAGCGACCACAACAACACAGAGGATCACCAGCAGACCAGGGAGCAGTGAGGACCTCACCGTGTAGAGGGTGAAGTCCATCCCAGAGGGCTCTCTGAACTTCAGAAGAGTTTTGGCTGATGACACACACTGGTAATCTGAGTCAAGAACAACACACCAGTACTCTCCTGTGTCTTCCAGTGAGACATTAGAGAGAATCAACAAGCCATCATCTTCAAATATGTTCAGTCTGCTCTTCAGATCAGAATCAGATGCTAAATTAAATTCAATCAAGAGTCTGCCTTCTGTTTGGTTTGACTTGATGAACCAGTAGTGCCACTTACCCTCTTCCCAACCTCTGCATCTGAAAGTGACATTGTCTCCTTCTGAGAAGAGCTCGACAGCAGGTGGGCCAGATTTGGGGCACACCAACAGGTGATACCGTTGAACATGGTTGTAGATTCGACAATAGTATATACCTGAGTGATTTAACTGAAGCGATGAAAGCACCAGTGAGTAGTTTCTGCCCACCTCTGAGACAGAGCTGGAGATTATCCTATTACTCATTGTCCAAAGTGGGGGCTGGTCGTCAGTGAAATCAGCGGCAGGGCACTGTAACACAGTTGTCTCTCCCACTGTGTGGAGGATAATCTCCAATGGTAGGTCTAACACTACAGGGTGACTGCTGACACACTGCTGTTGGTTCATCACCAGACAGGTGTAAAATCTGAACCGTGTTAATGTGAGGTTGTAAATACGAAGTCCTGATGAGGTTTTCACCACTTGGGATCTTCCTTTAACATTGTCCATCACCGATGTTACACTGTCCCCAAAAACTCTTGTCCAAATGTTGTTCACATATTCAGACTCACTCTTGAGCCACTGGATGTCCAGATTGTCAGCCGCTCCCTCACATGGCAGGTCCACTGTTTCTCCAACTGTCACACGAATAGAGCTGGGATAATTTATCGTACTACAAACAATAATAGTGATGTTTTTCTCATATGTCACGTTGCCCCAACACTCCTCTTGGTACTGGCCGGAGTCTGAGTGGGTCAGGTTCTGGATCCTGTAAGAAGAAGTATTGTCTCTGCTGACAACTGACAGTCGATGTTTCAAGTCTTCAGGTACTGTGGAGTTCTGGGACCAGAGGGCAGAGGTATTCCACAGGACGAGCTTCTCCTCACCAACAAATCTGGAGATCAGGCAGGAGTTGGCCTCCTCGGGGAGGCTGAAGGTGTAAGAGTCCCGTTCCTGTTTGGTGACGATACGTTCTTCTGCATGAATGTTGTTGATGAGAGCAAACAGCAGGAAGGAGAGCTCTGTGACTGCAGCCATTCTGCTCTGAGGACGAGCAAACACTGACACCTCTCACCCTATAACCTCTACATCAACCCTCATCAGCAGCTTGTCGTTTGTGATTGGAGGAACGTGACTTCTTTATCTCATCATCATAGGAAATGTTGACGCATTAGGCTCTGTACCAAGAAATCCAACCTCAACAGATTAGACACATGTTGTGAAATGACTTTTAGACACATTAAAGGTGTTAACTTGAGTTTACTGCAAGATTCATCTAAACAGAAGTCCCCAAACTAGTGACATGCTGTTACACCATGGCTCCTGAGAGGTTTCATTATTTGCATTATTTCTTGTAACATGTGATCAGACATGTGTGACACGTGTTAGAAGAAATATATCTGTGTTCTGTGTCCTGTGTAAATCTTTGACTTCCGTGTTGTTAAAGGGACTTGGGGCAGGATCAAGAAATAAGACTCTATAGTGACTCGCCGGCCGTTGCGGCCGTTAGTGTAACTGCAGCCATCAGCCGAGCCGCGTGGGAGCGCGCATGAACTCTTCACAACAGTGTAGCTGATGCCGTCTCAGCCCTGTTCCTCAGACGCTTGACGCTTGGTCAAGTGCCTTAATGTGATGCCAGACTGTTTTGTATTTTCCAAGTCAATGTTATGACTGTAACTGAAAGTTGTTCAATAAAGTTTTTATAAAAAAAATTAAAAAAAAGCTTGGTCAAGTGCCACTCGCGTCGATACCTGACGCAGGAGGCTTCCCCCCTTTGCGTTGGTCTTATCTGCTACACATGAAGCAGCCGGGAAGCTGCTCGCTGTGTGTAGCGACACACAAGCGCAGTGATTTACCGTTACGGTTGATGCAGTCTGAAAGGCACGGGCGAAAGCAAAGACATATCGGGGGACAGAGAGATCGTCTCTGATAAGGGATCGCTGTGTGTTAGCGGCTAATGTTGCTACACAGACACAAACAAGCCGTTAGCCTGTGGCTACATCCAGCTGCTAACGTCACCTCCCGGATAACAGGTTGGGCTTTCGGTCCCGTATATAAAGGGACATATTTCTAAGTATTCGGTTTCAGACTAATGGACTGTGGAAAATGCGCAGTCTGTAACTATTCAGTGTTACACAGCGGTGGACTAAGTTACATGTTAGCAGCTAACGCTACTTTGCACGTTAGGGCACCTGAGTCCTCGGTGATCTCATATGATTTTCAAATCAAGCTCTAAACATGACCTGTGATGTTTTCTTACCTGGTTACTAGGAAATGAGCCATGTCAGCATCTGTTTTCAGACCCAATTCAAGTTGAAGCTGCCTCCATGAGTCCAACACGTATCCGATGTGTATTCAGGTGCCAGCCGGCTTTGCTCGTAATTTTGTTTCACTCACAACATGCGCTGATAAAACCTTTGTTTTCCTCTTAGTGTGACTTTTTAGTGGACTTTGTGTGATGGTGGGTCGTTTGCTGGCTGTAGCAGAATCCATTACTACCCAGACACTAGTTTGGGTCCGCTGCGTTTGTTTACTTCCTATATCCAAGTCGAAAGCGCATTCAGTGTCATCCGACGTCACGTCCGCAGGACTGCGCGGGAAATTCGGGCTCGAATTGCAGTACATTATGCAGCACACAGCCTGTTCAGGGCAATGGAGAGATGCGTGAGTGGGCTCATTCTTTTTGGTTTTGAACGCTTCATCACCCATTAGCATTAAAAATCTTAAAATGCATGTTTATAATTTCACAGATCCTGCCCCAAGTTCCTTTAAATGTTACTTTGTCTCGGTCCATCTTCCCCTGTGTTGCCTCCCAGCATTTCTTCCCAGTGTTGCCTCCCGTTTTGGTTTCTGAGTTTGGTTTCTTGTTTCTCGTTTGATTTGAACTTTGCTTTTCTGTTGCACTTTGTTTAAGCTTTTTAGTTGCTACTTTGTTTTTTGGTCCTAGTGACTCATCTTTGGTTTGTATAGATTTCTTGTGTTTTGTATTTTCAGCTTTATTTTATCAAAGCTCACTTTTGGTTCCCCTATTTCCTGCCTCCTGTGTGCTGTCTGCGTTTGGGTCCTCACCTCGTCTAACATAGTGTAACAAGTGCTCCGTTATGAGCTGAGACGGTTCTCGTATTTCTGAAGCCAAACAAACCTTTAACAAAGTCATTGAATCACCTGAAAAATGCATCGCCACAAAGCTGAAAACATGGCTGTTTTATACGGAGGAGTATTAGGGCCGGGGGTGAGGAAAAACATGAGAGAAGGATGTTTTTTTATTTGTCACTGATGAACTTTCTTAGCTCATGAAATGTTCAGATTTTGGAGATAAGTACAGCCACGCTATGTTTTCAGGAAATCTTCTGTCATCAGTTACAAGTCTTCAGATAGTGAGTTCTGAGAAGGACGATGTTGCAACACTGCCGCACATCACAAACACTGTTTCTACCCAGTTTGTATATTGAGTGTCAGATGGCTGTTGCAGAAAGTCAGCTTGCTGTCATTCCTCAGGGCAGCAGTGTCACATTTCATTTCCATAAATGAGCTGCAGTTATTTCACTGAGTCTGCGTCACAAACAGAAAACATTTGTTCCTTTGTTTTGTGTTTTGTTATGTAGGCTATACAAACCTAAAGAGACTCTATAGAGTGGTGTAGTCTGTAGTCCTAAAACATGGAAATCAGTTTGCATTTCTACACTTTGGTTCCCTCGTCTAAAAGTCTATGTGTTTTTTTTTTGAGTGGTCTCTTTTACAAAACGACCTCCTTGACCCCAATCAGTCAGGCTTCAGGACTGCTCACTCCACTGAGACGGCCCTCCTCACAGTGACTGAGTCCCTCCGTGCCACCAGAGCCTCGTCCCACTCGTCCGTCCTCATTCTCCTCGACCCATCTTCTGCGTTTGACACAGTCAGCCACCAAATCCTCCTTTCCACTCTGGCTGAACTTGGCATCGCTGACGCTGCTCTAACCTGGTTCACATCATATCTGACAAATCGCACCTTTCAGGTCATAAGGAATGGCTCCTTGTCCAAACCCTGCTTTCTGTAATCTGGTGTCCCTCACGGCTCAGTCCTAAGACCACTTCTGTTCTCACTCTGCACCAGATCACTAGGCTCTGCAATCACATCACATGGATTCTCTTACCACTGTTATGCAGATGACACCCAACTGTTCTTCTCTTTTTCCCCAACATACATCTTGGAATGCCTGGTAGACATCTCCACCTCAAGCTCAACCTTCATAAAACTGAACTCCTCTTCATCCCGGGGAAAGACTGCCCTTGCATGAACCTGTCAGTCACTGTCGAGGACGTCACAGTATCGCCTTCATCGACTGGGAGGAATGACGGACAGACTATCCCGCACTCCCAACATCACTGCTGTGGCCCAATCCTGAAGATATGCCCTCTACAACATCCGCAGCATCTGGTCTTTCCTTACAAAGGACACAATGCAACTCCTGGTCCAAGTGCTGGTCATCTCCCACCTGGACTACTACAACTAGCTCTTGGCTGGACTCCCAGCCTCTGCGACTTAACCGGTACAGCATATCCAGAACCCTGCAACGCACCTTGTTTTCAATGTACCCAAACACTCCCATGTGACCCCCCTCCGCTGTGACCTCTTCTGGCTTCCTGTTGCAGCCCGGATCCGATTCAAGACGATGGTACTGGCCCTCAAGTCCATCAACAGAACTGCACCCATCTACCTCCAAACACTGGTCAGACCACACGCCCCACTACATCAGCTGGCTGGTACCGCCATCGCTGAGAGCAAACAAAGATCGCTCAGGGAAGTCACGACTCTTCTCAGTTCTGGCGCCTCGGTGGTAGAACGAACTCCCGACCAATGTCAGGACTGTTCCCAGTTTATGTTCACTGGTTGCCTGTTTTATTTTGAAAATGTTGCCCTCATGTGTCGCGTCTAGCTTTACAGTTCCTCCTGTGTGTTTTTCCCTCCCAGTGTTTTTCTGTTTGTTCCCTCACCTGTCCTTTTCCCGCCTCACCCCACCTGTTCCTGATCCCCTTGTTAGTGTGTCCGTCTATATAGTCTTTGTTCTCCCTTGTGTCTTTGTCAGTTCGTTATGTGATGTCCCGTTCCGTTTCGGTGCCCTTCCATGTTGTTCCAACTTCGCCCGACTTCTCCCATGTCCGTCTTGGTCCGTCATCCTCTGTGTCTGTCTGTCCTCCCCCGTGTTGCCACCCTGCTCTCTTCTCCAGTGTCTCCTCATGTCTCCCGTTTGGTATGGTCCTGTTTTTGGTTTTTTGTTTCTCTTTTGATTTGTACTTTGCTCTTCTTTGCACTGTGTGTTAGCTTTTTGTTGCTACTTTGTTTTTGTACTTGTGACTGGTTTTGGTTTATCTGTATTCCTCATTTTTTTTATCTTCAGCTTTATTCAATTAAAACTCGCCTTTTGTTTCCCCCAATCCAGCCTCACCTGTGTGTCTGCATTTGGGTCCTCATCTCTTGTTAAACCTAACTCATAACAGAACGAACTGACCAAAAGTATGGACCCAGCAGACACGTACGCACAGTTTTTGGACTTGAATTGGCAGTTGTTTTCAATGGCAGGACGGGTGTGGTGGATATGCTAGAGGCTGTATTTGCTTTCAAGGGAAAGCTGTTCTTTAGGCCCTGGTTGCGGGAGGCTCCGAGCGCTGCGGAACTAATTTCAGAGGTGGAGGAGCTCGAAAGGGCTTTATTGGAGAACCTGGACACCAGCGACTCCCAGGTAGTTGCCAGCGCACCAACCCAAGCCCATGCCTCAGCCCCACCCCGGAGGCCAGCCCAAGCTCACGCCTCAGCCCCAGCCCAGCTCCCAGCCCAAGCTGAAGCCCATGCCTCAGCCTCAGCCTCAGCCCCAGACAAGTCCAAAGTGGACCCATTTTTGGGAACCCGCCTGGCCTACAAGGTGCTCCCGCCAAGAAAACGTCGTCCCCGTCCACGTCCTTGCCCCCTGATCTGCTGTTCAGGTCCAGCTGTTCTGCTGCCCAGGGCCCTGGAGCCAGGCCTGCCCAGCACCCCAGCTCCATTAACGGCGGCCCAGCCAACACCTGCCAGTGGTTCACTTTCGACTATCTGGCCGACAACTGGCAGTGGTCCGGCTGACCAGCCCCTGTGCTCCTCCGTCGGCAGCCTGGCCGACACCTGTTCCTGCTCCTCCGTCAGCGGTCCGGTCGAGTCCAAAGTGCTTCCACCATCACCGCCGGCCTCCAGAGGGTTCCAGCCATCGCCACCGTTGCCAACAGACTCCAGAGGGCTTCTGCAGTCCCAGAGGGTTTCCGCCTTCACCGCAGGCCTCCTGATAGGCCACTGCCCCTCAACCCCGACTTCCTGGTTTCCCCCCGATCTGACTTTGGTTATGTGACCATGATGTCGTCTGTTTGTAGCCTAACATTAGCTTTTTACTGCTAGAGATTTAATTTACGCTCTTTAAAAATCACAAAAGTGGTGTTCATCTGTGAAGATTATCTTGATGAACAAAACCTGTCAGAGTCACAGAGATTATTTTCTGCAATAATCCAAAATCCAGTTGAAAGATCCTGTAGGCTTTTTGTGGAGGGAACCAGAGCGATGCTAACTTCAGCGTTCAGCCTACAAACATACGTCATGGCTACACCACTCTATTCTGCTGCATTTGAATAGAGACCCACTGAAGTGCCAAACAGCAACACACTGAATCAGGCTGACCTCTGACCTCACATTGTGACTCAGACTGTGTCCGTATAAGAAGAGTATGAAAACAAGGTCCCACTTCATAAAAACCGTCATTAATGAATGGTGAATTTACAGTAAATTAAACTTTAGTTAATAGTTATTTATCTTTTCAAACATCAACTTTCTCATGGCCATCAAGATAATGTTTATAACCTCACTACACAGTGTTTAATAACATTTACAAAGTATTATGAACATCAGTTGCAACTTTACAATAAACAGTTGCTTATTAAATGTTTTATGAAGCATTCAATTGTTTGTTAAAGGAGCATTATGTAGTTTTACGTAAGAAATGTTAATGAGAAGAGAAAGATCTTTATTGGCTGATTTTTTTTCTGCCTTAACAAACTAAATAATCAAACTCTCTTTGTTTTCATGACCGAACAAACTGAATAAACAAACTGACCTTAAAGGACAACACAATTTATACTGCTTTACCTTGTTTATCTGTGGCGGACCCTGCCACCTTTCTAGCTTCAGTGTTGTGGGGACCTTATTTTCCTGAGTTTGTATTATTACCTCATTAATATTGTAAATATTAAACTTCTGAGTTTTAACTTCTTCTCTAAAACTACATGGAGCTCCTCCTGACGTTTAATTAACTCTACAATAACATTTATTAATGAAGGTTATTGTTAATTATTCACATGACGTCATCACAAACATCACAGAGCAGTCATACCTGCGTACACCACTGTTGCGATCGCTGCAGCCACCGCGTGCACGCGGTATTTCTCCTCCACCGATCGCGTGTGCGTGACAGCAGTCTGAACCGCAAAGGCGCACGCGAGCTCCACTGCGGCGGCCTTGGGCAGTGGCGCGTGAATGGGGCTGATGCACCGGTAACCGAGGAGCTTGTGACGCGCGTGCAGTCCCGACAACCCCATACCCCAGATCACAGGCACAGCGGCTCGCGCGGCAGCGGCAGCAGCGAACTGGCACGCGATCCGCCGCAGGGCGCACGAGCCCGAGAGCCTCGCGTGGTCCGCGTGCTCGAGCGCACCGGTGGGGTTGCCGATGGCCCCGCTGAAGGTGAGCCCGTGGATCACGGCTGCCAGGTACGTCAAGGTGAGCGCGAGTCGAGGCTCGATCCCGCCCACCTCGGACAGCAGCCTGAGCTCGTGCGTCCCCGCGAGCAGCACCAGAGACACCGCCACGTCTGCAGTCACGCTGGCGGCAGGTCCGCGCTCTCTGTCGGGGACTGTCTGCGCCTTCAGCCGCTGAGAGGCTCCGCTGTGCCCCGAGCAGCTGCTGCCTCCTCCAGGCCTCTGTCTCTCTCTGTACCGAGGAATCTCGCTTCCTCCGGTGGATGAGAGCCTCGGCTGTGCCGGGCTGCTGCTGCTGCTCTGTCCCGGAGGATGCGGGGTCCAAAAAACAGAATGGCTTTGAGCAGCAAACAAGTCTGTGCAACCAGTTCAAACTGGTCCGAGGTGAAACCAGTCTGTGGATCACTGACTGGTGTGTGGATGCTGCCATGGGCTCACATCCTTTAAGTGCACTGACTGTAGATATTCATATGTTTAGATGACTGATAACAGATGCAGCTCATCTGCTTGTGTTCTTATGTGTCCCCATCATATCCACAAACCTCATTAGAGAGTAAACACAAGATGCACCCAGATTAATGAGGAGAAATAAACACACTCAGACAGACAGTTCCCTTAGAAAATAATCACTATAATATTCTGTTATATATTGGTTTTCAAAGTGTTTTACTCATCAGGACCTGTATGTTTATCACAGCAGATGTTAGTGATGGAGGGATTTAAGCCGTCCTGATGAGATGGATGTTAAAGCTGAAACGTTGACGCTTAAAATAAAAGTTTGGGAGCTATAATCCAGTTTACTGATATTTTCTGCTTTTCCCTCGACTGAAGCTGCTATCCGGCCTGTTCACACAACTTCTGTCACTTTTGTTTTGTGCAATTAGAAACAATATTTCTTGTGGACATTAAAAGGACGAATACTGAGTAATAAAATGCAGCAAGATACTTTTTTTGTCATTTCTAATCAGTTATTTCATATAAATGATCGTTTGATCAACAGGTAACACTTTATAATAACCATCATTAATGAATGGTAAATGTATAATTAATTAAAACTTAGTTAATAATTATTTCCCTGCTGATAAACAATGAGATGCTTTATGCATCATTTATCAAACAACTGTAGAGGTTCATCAGGCAACTTTATAATATCATTTAAATAATGTTTACAGATGAACTACACAGTCTTTATTAATCATTTACAAACTATTATAAACATCAGTTGCAACAATTTGTCATTAAATTGTTTATGAAGCAGTTCATTATTTGTTCACAGTGAAATAATTATGAATGAAAGTTGATTTATTAATGATGGCTATTATAAAATATTACAGATGAATATTTCCATTCTGCTATTTCTGAACACTTTTAAAGTGTTTAAATACAAAAGACAAAGTTCAGAGCTACAGAAACGTGTTGCTGACACGCCACAAAAAGAAAAACAGTTCAGTATCTTGTTATGACCTGAAAAGTTTGATGCTATAACAAGATGTTTTTACATAATAACAAGACATTTTCATATTGTGAAATACAAACTGTTCACATTATAACAGCAAACACTTTTTGTTATAATGTGACAACTTATTGTTGTAAAACATTTCATGTAGTAACAAGATATTTTCACATTATAAAAGATATTTTACATTATTATGTTAAAACATGAACATTTTTATTATAACAATAAACTTTTCTCGTTATAACATGATACTGAACTGTTTGTGTTTTTGTGGCGTGGCGGCAACACGCTGCCGTACGAAACACTACAGGCACTGATAAAAACTATACTTGTGAACGTTGGAGTTAATCTGACTTTAAGATATATTTTGCACACTGAGAGATGGGTTACTTATAATAATTACAATCAGAAATAACAACCAACACAGTAAAAACTGGGTATCAACATGTATTGTTTATTTATACAGATGACTGATACAGACCAAGGTATCATAACAATTATATAGCACTAACACCACTACAAGATACAGTTATTATATATATATATATATATATATATATATATATATATATATATATATATATATATATATATATATATATATATATGCATAAAAGCCAACTCAGATTCCTTCACATGCGATTGAAACAAAAATCACATAATCATCAGAACAAGATTTTATTTTAAGCAAAAATATTAAAAATATACCTTCAGTGAAATGTTCAAAGATTACTTGCATACATGTTAAAAATGACTTAAAAACATAATGTTAACATACATTATACATATTATTATTATTATACATCACTGTACACAAACTAATACAGAAACTGAGGGGACATCCTTAAAACTATCATCAGTATTTCTATTATTATCATTATTAATAATATAACTGTTGGCTATTTATTCCAATGCTATCAATATCAATAACATTATTACATTTAGTTTTCTTTATTGCGACGACCTCTTTTGGAAACACTTTCTAATGAACGTGATTAATAAATGGTAAATGTATAGTTAATTAAAGTGAAGTTAATAGTTATTCCACTGTTGA
Organism: Pagrus major; assembly: GCF_040436345.1. Classification (NCBI taxonomy): domain Eukaryota; kingdom Metazoa; phylum Chordata; class Actinopteri; order Spariformes; family Sparidae; genus Pagrus; species Pagrus major. Next base: position 2,896,238 of record NC_133216.1, on the reverse strand, counting down.
CAAACAATCAGATGTTTTACAAACCCTTTATTAAGCACTTGTTTATTGTTACGGGGCAACTGATGTTGATAATACTTTGTAAATGTGAATAAATACTGTGTAGTTCATCTGTAAACATTATTTGGATGGACATTATAAAGTTATAACTGATGTTTATCAACATTTACAGTTGTTAATAAAGCATGTTTTGTTAGCAGTGAAATAACTATTAACTAAAGTTTAATTAACTATAAATGTAATCAATTTTTGATGATGTTATTATGAAGTGTTACCCCTCTTTTTATTTATTTTCATATTTTATGTCACCTCTGAACAACAACAACAACAACAACAACAACAATACTTCTAACAATCAGATACTAATACTACAACAACGACCACTACTACTACTGGTACTACTATTAATAGTAATAATAATAACAACAATAATCTGTCTCCATCTTTCTCTCAAGTTCAAATATGTTCATTTTTGCATGAATTGGCCACCATCAACATATATAATATAATATAATATAATATAATATAATATATTATAATATCATATAATATAATACAATATAATATAATATAATATGATTTAATATAATATATTATAATATCATATAATATAATACAATATAATATAATATAATATAATATAAGATAATACAATATAATACAATACAATATAATATAATACAATATAATATAATATAATATAATATAATATAATATAATATAACATAATATAATATAATATTGAACATCCTGTATTAAAGATGAAGAGAAATGAGTACTTACATCTACAATAGGTGATAAACCATGATGATGAGTAAGTATGAACACACAGTTTGTTTATTAACTGTCTGTCTGAGCTGAGCGCTGCTCTCCTCTCCTGGTCCTCTGGTTCACAGCGACCACAACAACACAGAGGATCACCAGCAGACCAGGGAGCAGTGAGGACCTCACCGTGTAGAGGGTGAAGTCCATCCCAGAGGGCTCTCTGACCTTCAGAAGAGTTTTGGCTGATGACAAACACTGGTCAAGTTCTGAGTCAAGAACAGCACACCAGTACTCTCCTGTGTCTTCCAGTGAGACATTAGAGAGAATCAACAAGCCATCATCTTCAAATCTGTTCAGTCTGCTCTTCAGATCAGAATCAGATGCTAAATTAAATCTACTCAAGCGTCTGCCTTCTGTTTGGTTTGACTTGATGAACCAGAAGTGCCGCTCACCCTCTTCCCAACCTCTGCATCTGAAAGTGACATTGTCTCCTTCTGAGAAGAGCTCGACAGCAGGTGGGCCAGATTTGGGGCACACGAACAGGTAATACTGTTGAACATGGTTGTAGATTTCACACATGTATATACCTGAGTGATTTAACTGAAGCGATGAAAGCACCAGTGAGTAGTTTCTGCCCACCTCTGAGTTGGAGGTTATCCTATTAGTCGTTTTCCAAAGTGGGGGCTGGTCGTCAGTGAAATCAGTGGCAGGGCACTGTAACACAGCTGTCTCTCCCACTGTGTGGAGGATAATCTCCGCTCGTAGGTCTAACTCTACAATGTGACTGCTGACACACTGCTGTTGGTTCATCACCAGACAGCTGTAAAATCTGAACTGTGTTAACGTGAAGTTGTAAATACGAAGTCCTGATGAGGTTTTCACCACTTGGGATCTTCCTTTAACATTGTCCATCACCGATGTTACACTGTCCCCAAAAACTCTTGTCCAAATGTCGTCCGAATATTCAGACTCACTCTTGAGCCACTGGATGTCCAGATTGTCAGCCGCTCCCTCACATGGCAGGTCCACTGTTTCTCCAACTCTCACATGAATACCTTTGTATCTATTCATCGTACTACAAACAATGATAGTGATGTTTTTCTCATATGTCACGTTGCCCCAACACTCCTCTTGGTGCTGGCCGGAGTCTGAGTGGGTCAGGTTCTGGATCCTGTAAGAAGAAGTATTGTCTCTGCTGACAACTGACAGTCGATGTTTCAAGTCTTCAGGTACTGTGGAGTTCTGGGACCAGAGGGCAGAGGTATTCCACAGGACGAGCTTCTCCTCACCAACAAATCTGGAGATCAGGCAGGAGTTGGCCTCCTTGGGGAGGCTGAAGGTGTAAGAGTCCCGTTCCTGTTTGGTGACGATACGTTCTTCTGCATGAATGTTGTTGATGAGAGCAAACAGCAGGAAGGAGAGCTCTGTGACTGCAGCCATTCTGCTCTGAGGACGAGCAAACACTGACACCTCTCACCCTATAACCTCTACATCAACCCTCATCCGCAGCTTGTCGTTTGTGATTGGAGGAACGTGACTTGTTTATCTCATCATCATAGGAAACGTTGACGCATTAGGCTCTGTACCAAGAAATCCAACCTCAACAGATTACACACATGTTGTGAAATGACTTTTAGACACATTTAAGGTGTTAACTTGAGTTTACTGCAAGATTCATCTAAACAGAAGTCCCCAAACTAGTGACATGCTGTTACACCATGGCTCCTGAGAGGTTTCATCATTTCATTATAGTGACACGTGTTAGAAGAAATATATCCGTGTTCTGTGTCCTGTGTAAATCTTTGCCTTCCGTGTTGTTAAATGTTACTCTGTCTCGGCCCGTCTTCCCCTGTGTTGCCTCCCAGCATTTCTTCCCAGTGTTGCCTCCCGTTTTGGTTTCTGAGTTTGGTTTCTTGTTTCTCGTTTGATTTGAACTTTGCTTTTCTGTTGCACTTTGTTTAAGCTTTTTAGTTGCTACTTTGTTTTTTGGTCCTAGTGACTCATCTTTGGTTTGTATAGATTTCTTGTGTTTTGTATTTTCAGCTTTATTTTATCAAAGCTCACTTTTGGTTCCCCTATTTCCTGCCTCCTGTGTGTTGTCTGCATTTGGGTCCTCACCTCGTCTAACATAGTGTAACAAGTGCTCCGTTATGAGCTGAGACGGTTCTCGTATTTCTGAAGCCAAACAAACCTTTAACAAAGTCATTGAATCACCTGAAAAATGCATCGCCACAAAGCTGAAAACATGGCTGTTTTATACGGAGGAGTATTAGGGCCAGGGGTGAGGAAAAACATGAGAGAAGGATGTTTTTTAATTTGTCACTGATGAACTTTTTTAGCTCATGAAACGTTCAGATTTTGGAGATAAGTACAGCCACGCTATGTTTTCAGGAAATCCTCTGTTATCAGGTACAAATCTTCAGATAGTGAGTTCTGAGAAGGACGATGTTGCAACACTGCCGCACATCACAAACACTGTTTCTACCCAGTTTGTATACTGAGTGTCAGATGGCTGCTGCAGAAAGTCAGCTTTCTGTCATTCCTCAGGGCAGCAGTGTCACATTTCATTTCCATAAATGAGCTGCAGTTATTTCACTTAGTCTGCGTCACAAACAGAAAACATTTGTCTGTTTGTTTGTTTTGTGTTTTGTTATGTAGGCTATACGAACTGTTGTGGCAACTGAAAATCAGTCGCTTGTCTAGTGCAGATGAGAGTTGGTCAAACACTAAGTTTGACACAACATTTCTTTTCTAGAAGTTCTTTATTGCTTGCAAGCAAGAGTCACACATCGGCGGCACATACAGTCGAAACCAGAAGTTTACCAGAAGGATTAACAAAGTTATTTCTGTTTGCTGAATGCCAGAATAATGAGAGAGATCATTTTTAAGACAATTTTTCATTACTTTCTTCAAAGTCAGAAGTTTACATAAATTTCATTAGTATTTGGTAGCATTCCCTTTGAACTGTATGCCTCGGGTCAAACGTTTTGGGTATCCTTCCACAAGCTTCTCACAATAGTTTGCTGGAATTTTGGCCCATTCCTCCTGACAGAACTGGTGTAACTGAGTCAGGTTTGTAGGCCGCTTTGCTCTGAAGCCTTTTCAGCTGTGCCCACACATTTTCTATAGGATTGAGATCAGAGCTTTGTGATGGCCCCTCCAAAACATTGACTTCGTTGTCCTTAAGCCACTTTGTAACTGATTTGGCGGTATGCTTAGGGTCATTGTCCGTTTGGAAGACCCATTTGCACGCAAGCGTTAACTTCCTGGCTAATGTCTTGAGATGTTGCTTCAATATTTCTACATAATGTTCTTTCCTCGTGATGCCATCTCTTTTGTGAAGTGCACCAGTCCCTCCAGCAGCAAAACACCCCCACACAAGGGCGTAGAATTGGGTAGGGACGCTAGGGACACGTCCCTACCAATATTCAGCCGCTACTGTGATTGGCATGTGATTGGCTGTCCCCACTGTCACTCCTTCTGCTTGTAATACTACCTGCAACCTGCTGCTTGGACCGGACCAGAGGCAGCGCATGTTATCTGCAGCTGCGAGTGTGAGCTGTCAACATGTCCGGCATTTGTTCTTCCTGGGTCACGTCAGCTGGATGGATTTTAATATCAGTGGCGTCATTTACATTTGTGTTTGTGTCTGTTTGCGTGCGTGCGTGTACGTGTGTGCGTGTGTGTGTGCTGTATATGATTTGAAGGATGTCAAAGAAAAGAAAACTGGATATAAGAGACTTCTTTAGGAGTCAAAGTGTAAGTTACTTCAAGGGTGTATAGGTAGAGGCTCAACAACACAGATATTGAATAAAAGAGAATATTTAATGCCAAAGAGATACACTTTTTTAAAGTTATTTTTTTATTTTCATGTATTTGTGTAGAAGAGAGCAACGGTTTAAAAACACAAATAAAGAAAATTTGTGGTGGAAATACAATAAAACCTCAGATTCTAGATGATCGTGTGATTTTATAATTATAAAATATAATTAATTAATATTAAGTAATCTTAATATTTAGTAAAAGCCTTTTTTGCTCAGGCAATAACTGAACCATCAAGCTCTATGATCATTGTATCCCTAATGTATCTGTTCATGTCATGCATCAACATATTTTTGTGAGGTGACAGACAGCAGAGAGGCAGGAGGAGATGGAGGAGGAGAGGCAGGAGGAGGTAGAGAAGGAGAGGCTGGAGGAGGTAGAGAAGGAGAGGCTGGAGGAGACATTTCTGTGTTATGTTGGTTATGTGTCTTTTTATACAGTGTATGTAAACTTCTGGTTTCAACTTTAGATGATGACTGAAGAGAGGCAGTCTCTCCTCATCCTTTATAATAGTAGAACCCATACACACAATTGCAGCAGTCACAAGGTTACAAGTGAACTCACTTAAAATAACACTCCAACATCTCCACATCCAGATTAGGTTAAACATAATCTTAGCATACATGTACGTTCCATAGTTTATGTGTCATACATCAACCATTGTCAGAACAAAGATGCACAGAAGAAGTGACATGCACACCTTCAGGATGAACTCCTTAACCGAGTTCCTACTTAGGTTAGTTTTCACAGCCTTATACCATATATGCTCTGCGACCATATAACTGTCACTAGACAGAAACCATGCAGGAGGCCCACAGGCACAAGTTTTCACCCTAGAACATCTGGAAGGGAGGAACACACGTGCGAATGTTGTTTCTGGACTTCAGCTCGACATTCAATACCTGGTGAGCAAACTGCTGCAAAACAGCTTCTTCCCACAAGCCATAAGACTGCTGAACACAAACTAAAATCCTCCCTCACACACCCACTCAGGACTGCTTCACTTGACTGCAATATAAAAATACACACTGTGCAATATATATTTTTATGTTTTATATTATAGTATTTATGACTACAGTTTTTATTTTATTTATTTATTGTAAATACTTGCTGCTGTCATTATCCTGCGCTATACTGAGCCAAATGCAACAAAATATCGTTCTGATCTGCACTGTGAGGGGTAATTTTGAATGACAATAAAGAAAAGTCTAAGTCTACACATATATATATTTGTTAAGTTACATAAGCAACAATAACACATCAAAATAATAAAAGGGACTTTAGAGAATTTCCCTCAGAGTACCTAAAGAGACTCTATAGAGTGGTGTAGTCTGTAGTCCTAAAACCTGGAAACCAGTTTGCACTTTGGTTCCCTCGTCTAAAAGTCTATGTGCGGTTTTTTAATTGGTTGCCTGAAATAAGGTGTGTGGTTACTGGAGGCTGAAGATATTTACACTTTTTGTTGTACAACATAAAATACATCATTGAATGTGCCACAATTTAGTTATAAAGCTCTTACGTGTAACAACGGCAGTTACTAACAAGTGTCTGAACGAGACTACAGAGGTTGTCGGGGACATTAAACGTCATCACAGCGAGACTCGTCTACTCACTAGTCCGTCTTCACAGGCCCACTTTAGTTACACACTATTCTAACTCTGACTTTACAACTTGTACATTGATCAGTTTATAGAAAACCTGCATAGTAATTGTGCAGTAAGACGCTCAGTGGTGGTGACGTTTAAGTCACGTGACCGTGATGTCGTCTGTTTGTGGCCTAACATTAGCTTTTTACTGCTAGAGATTTAATTTGTGCTTCAAAAATCACAAAAGTGGTGTTCATCTGTGAAGATTATCTTGATGAACAAAACCTGTCAGAGTTACAGAGATTATTTTCTGCAATAATCCAAAATCCATTTGAAAGATCCAGTAGGCTTTTTGTGGAGGGAACCAGAGCGATGCTAACTTCAGCATTAGCCTACAAACACACGTCATGGCTACACCACTCTATTCTGCTGCATTTGATCAGAGACCCACTGAAGTGCCAAACAGCAACACACTGAATCAGGCTGACCTCTGACCTCACATTGTGACTCAGACAATTCCTTTTTTTCAGCTTTTTCCTCGACTGAAGCTGCTATCCAGCCTGTTCACACAACTTCTGTCACTTTTATTTTGTGCATTTAGAAAACAATATTTATTGTGGACATTAAAAGGACGAATACTGAGTAATAAAATGCAGCAAATCCGTTTTTTAATTTTTTTTAATTTAATTTATCAAATATAATAAAAACAATAAAAACAGTAAAATGTTCCAAGTATATTTAAAATGATAACAGCTGTTTTTAACCTGATTATATTTGTCATTTCTAATCAGTAATTTCATATAAATGATTGTTTGATCAACAGGTAACACTTTATAATAACCATCATTAATGAATGGTAAATGTATAGTTAATTAAAACTTAGTTAATAATTATTTCCCTGCTGATAAACAATGAGATGCTTTATGCATCATTTATCAAACAACTGTAGAGGTTCATCAGGCAACTTTATAATATCATTTAAATAATGTTTACAGATGAACTACACAGTCTTTATTAATCATTTACAAACTATTATAAACATCAGTTGCAACAATTTGTCATTAAATTGTTTATGAAGCAGTTCATTATTGTTCACAGTGAAATAATTATGAATGAAAGTTGATTTATTAATGATGGTTATTATAAAATATTACAGATGAATATTTCCATTCTGCTATTTCTGAACACTTTTAAAGAGTTTAAATACAAAAGACAAAGTTCAGAGCTACAGAAACGTGTTGCTGACACGCCACAAAAAGAAAAACAGTTCAGTATCTTGTTATAACGTGAAAAGTTTGATGCTATAACAAGATGTTTTTACATAATAACAAGACATTTTCATATTGTGAAATACAAACTGATCACATTATAACAGCAAACACTTCTTGTTATAATGTGACAACTTATTGTTGTAAAACATTTCATGTAGTAACAAGATATTTTCATATTATAAAAGATATTTTACATCATCGTGTTAAAACATGAACATTTTTATTATAACAATGAACTTTTCTCGTTATAACATGATACTGAACTGTTTGTGTTTTTGTGGCGTGGCGGCAACACGCTGCCGTATGAAACACTACAGGCACTGATAAAAACTATACTTGTGAACGTTGGAGTTAATCTGACTTTAAGATATATTTTGCACACTGAGAGATGGGTTACTTATAATAATTACCATCAGAAATAACAATCAACACAGTAGAAACTGGGTATCAACATGTATTGTTTATTTATACAGATGACTGATATAGACCAAGGTATCATAACAATTATATAGCACTAACAACACTACAAGATACAGTTATTATATATATATATATGCATAAAAGCCAACTCAGATTCCTTCACATGCGATTGAAAACAAAAATCACATAATCATCAGAACAAGATTTTATTTTAAGCAAAAAGATTAAAAAATATACCTTCAGTGAAATGTTCAAACATTACTTGCATACATGTTAAAAATGACTTGAAAACATAATGTTAATATACATTATACATATTATTATTATTATACATCACTGTACACAAACTAATACAGAAACTGAGGGGACATCCTTAAAACTATCATCAGTATTTCTATTATTATCATTATTAATAATATAACTGTTAGCTATTTATTCCCATGCTATCAATATCAATAACATTATTACATTTAGTTTTCTTTATTGCGACGACCTCTTTTGGAAACACTTTGTAATGAACGTGATTAATAAATGGTAAATGTATAGTTAATTAAAGTGAAGTTAATAGTTATTCCACTGTTGACAAACAATCAGATGTTTTACAAACCCTTTATTAAGCTCTTGTTTATTGTTACATGGCAACTGATGTTGATAATACTTTGTAAATGTTAATAAATACTGTGCAGTTCATCTGTAAACATTATTTGGATGGACATTATAAAGTTATAACTGATGTTTATCAACATTTACAGTTGTTAATAAAGCATGTTTTGTTACCAGTGAAATAACTATTAACTAAAGTTTAATTAACTATAAATGTAATAATTTTTTAATGATGTTATTATGAAGTGTTCCCCCTCTTTTTATTTATTTTCATATTTTATGTCACCTCTAAACAACAACAACAACAACAACAACAACAACTTCAACAACAATACTTCTAATAATCAGATACTAATACTACTGGTACTACTATTAATAGTAATAATAATAACAATAATCTGTCTCCATCTTTCTCTCAAGTTCAAATATGTTAAATTTTGCATGAATTGGCCACCATCAACATAAATAATATAATATAATATAATGATATAATATAATATAATATAATATAATATAATATAATATAATATAATATAATATAATATAGAACATCCTGTATTAAAGATGAAGAGAAATGAGTACTTACATCTACAATAGGTCATAAACAATGATGATGAGTAAGTATGAATATAATATGATAATATAATCTAAGATAATATAATATAACATATATAATATAATATAATATAATATAATATAATATAATATAACATAATATAATATAATATAACATATATAACATAATATAATATAATATAATATAATATAATATAATATGATATAATATAATATAATATAGAACATCCTGTATTAAAGATAAAGAGAAATGAGTACTTACATCTACAATAGGTGATAAACCATGATGATGAGTAAGTATGAACACACAGTTTGTTTATTAACTGTCTGTCTGAGCTGAACGCTGCTCTCCTCTCCTGGTCCTCTGGTTCACAGCGACCACAACAACACAGAGGATCACCAGCAGACCAGGGAGCAGTGAGGACCTCACCGTGTAGAGGGTGAAGTCCATCCCAGAGGGCTCTCTGAACTTCAGAAGAGTTTTGGTTAATGACAAACACAGGTCATATGAGTAAAGAACAGCACACCAGTACTCTCCTGTGTCTTCCAGTGAGACATTAGAGAGAATCAACAAGCCATCATCTTTAAATCTGTTCAGTCTGCTCTTCAGATCAGAATCAGATGCTAAATCAAATTCACTCAAGCGTCTGCCTTCTGTTTGGTTTGACTTGATGAACCAGTAGTGCCGCCAACCCTCTTCCCAACCTCTGCATCTGAAAGTGACATTGTCTCCTTCTGAGAAGAGCTCGACAGCAGGTGGGCCAGGTTTGGGGCACACCACCAGGTCATACCGTTGAACATGGTTGTAGATTTCACAAAAGTATGAACCTGTGTGATTTAACTGAAGCGATGAAAGCACCAGTGAGTAGTTTCTGCGCCCCTCTGAGTTGGAGGTTATCCTATTACTTGTTTTCCAAAGTGGGGGCTGGTCGTCAGTGAAATCAGCGGCAGGGCACTGTAACACAGCTGTCTCTCCCACTGTGTGGAGGATCCTCTCCACTGGTAGGTCTAACACTACAATGTGACTGCTGACACACTGCTGTTGGTTCATCACCAGACAGCTGTATAATCTGATCTGTGTTAACATGAGGTTGTAAATACGAAGTCCTGATGAGGTTTTCACCACTTGGGATCTTCCTTTGACATTGTCCATCACCGATGTTACACTGTCCCCAAAAAGTCTTGTCCAAATGTCGTCCACATATCCAGACTCACTCTTGAGCCACTGGATGTCCAGATTGTCAGCCGCTCCCTCACATGGCAGGTCCACTGTTTCTCCAACTGTCACAGGAATATAATCGTCTTCATTTATTGTACTACAAACAATAATAGTGATGTTTTTCTCATATGTCACGTTGCCCCAACACTCCTCTTGGTACTGGCCGGAGTCTGAGTGGGTCAGGTTCTGGATCCTGTAAGAAGAAGTATTGTCTCTGCTGACAACTGACAGTCGATGTTTCAAGTCTTCAGGTACTGTGGAGTTCTGGGACCAGAGGGCAGAGGTATTCCACAGGACGAGCTTCTCCTCACCAACAAATCTGGAGATCAGGCAGGAGTTGGCCTCCTCGGGGAGGCTGAAGGTGTAAGAGTCCCATTCCTGTTTGGTGACGATACGTTCTTCTGCATGAATGTTGTTGATGAGAGCAAACAGCAGGAAGGAGAGCTCTGTGACTGCAGCCATTCTGCTCTGAGGACGAGCAAACACTGACACCTCTCACCCTATAACCTCTACATCAACCCTCATCCGCAGCTTGTCGTTTGTGATTGGAGGAACGTGACTTCTTTATCTCATCATCATAGGAAACGTTGACGCATTAGGCTCTGTACCAAGAAATCTAACCTCAACAGATTAGACACATGTTGTGAAATGACTTTTAGACACATTAAAGGTGTTAACTTGAGTTTACTGCAAGATTCATCTAAACAGAAGTCCCCAAACTAGTGACATGCTGTTACACCATGGCTCCTGAGAGGTTTCATTATTTGCATTATTTCTTGTAACATGTAATCAGACATGTGTGACACGTGTTAGAAGAAATATATCCGTGTTCTGTGTCCTGTGTAAATCTTTGCCTTCCGTGTTGTTAAATGTTACTCTGTCTCGGTCCGTCTTCCCCTGTGTTGCCTCCCAGCATTTCTTCCCAGTGTTGCCTCCCGTTTTGTTTTCTGAGTTTGGTTTCTTGTTTCTCGTTTGATTTGAACTTTGCTTTTCTGTTGCACTTTGTTTAAGCTTTTTAGTTGCTACTTTGTTTTTTGGTCCTAGTGACTCATCTTTGGTTTGTATAGATTTCTTGTGTTTTGTATTTTCAGCTTTATTTTATCAAAGCTCACTTTTGGTTCCCCTATTTCCTGCCTCCTGTGTGTTGTCTGCGTTTGGGTCCTCGCCTCGTCTAACATAGTGTAACAAGTGCTCCGTTATGAGCTGAGATGGTTCTCGTATTTCTGAAGCCAAACAAACCTTTAACAAAGTCATTGAATCACCTGAAAAATGCATCGCCACAAAGCTGAAAACATGGCTGTATACGGAGGATTATTAGGGCCAGGGGTGAGGAAAAACATGAGAGAAGGATGTTTTTTAATTTGTCACTGATGAACTTTTTTAGCTCATGAAACGTTCAGATTTTGGAGATAAGTACAGCCACGCTATGTTTTCAGGAAATTTTCTGTTATCAGGTACAAGTCTTCAGATAGTGAGTTCTGAGAAGGACGATGTTGCAACACTGCCGCACATCACAAACACTGTTTCTACCCAGTTTGTATACTGAGTGTCAGATGGCTGCTGCAGAAAGTCAGCTTTCTGTCATTCCTCAGGGCAGCAGTGTCACATTTCATTTCCATAAATGAGCTGCAGTTATTTCACTTAGTCTGCGTCACAAACAGAAAACATTTGTTTGTTTGTTTGTTTGTGTTTTGTTATGTAGGCTATACGAACTGTTGTGGCAACTGAAAATCAGTCACTTGTCTAGTGCAGATGAGAGTTGGTCAAACACTAAGTTTGACACAACATTTCTTTTCTAGAAGTTCTTTATTGCTTGCAAGCAAGAGTCACACATCAGCGGCACATACAGTCGAAACCAGAAGTTTACCAGAAGGATTAACAAAGTTATTTCTATTTGCTGAATGCCAGAATAATGAGAGAGATCATTTTTAAGACAATTTTTTATTACCTTCAAATCTTCAAAGTCAGAAATTTACATAAATTTCATTAGTATGTCCCTCCTGCAGCAAAACGCCCCACAACATGATGCTGCCACCCCCGTACTCCACAGTTGGGATGGTGTTCTCAGGCCTTTTCCCTCCAAATGTAACAATGTTCATTATGGGTAAACAGTTCAATTTTAGTTTCATCAGACCACAGGACATGTCTCCAAAAATTTAGGTCTTTGTCCCTGTGTGCATTTGCAAACTGTAATCTGGCTTTTTAATGCTGCTTTTGGAGTAATGGCTTCTTCCTCGCTGAGTGGCCTTTCAGCCCATGTCGGTACAGGACTCGTTTCACTGTGGATAATGACACTCTCTTGACAGCTTCAGCATCTTCACAAGGTCTTTTGCTTTTGTTCTGGGGTTGATACGCACATTTCTGTGTTATGTTGGTTATGTGTCTTTTTATACAGTGTATGTAAACTTCTGGTTTCAACTGTAGATAATGACTGAAGAGAGGCAGTCTCTCCTCATCCTTTATAATAGTAGAACCCATACACACAATTGCAGCAGTCACAAGGTTACAAGTGAACTCACTTAAAATAACACTCCAACATCTCCACATCCAGATTAGGTTAAACATAATCTTAGCATACATGTACGTTCCATAGTTTATGTGTTATACACAGAAGAAGTGACACGAACACCTTTGGGATGAACTCCTTAACCGAGTTCCTACTTAGGTTAGTTTTCACAGCCTTATACCATACATGCTCTGCGACCATATAACTGTCACTGGACAGAAACCTTGCAGGAGGCCCACAGGCACAAGTTTTCACCCTAGAACATCTGGAAGGGAGGAACACACGTGCGAATGTTGTTTCTGGACTTCAGCTCGGCATTCAATACCATCATCCTGCAGCATCTGGTGAGCAAACTGCCCCCCCTTGGCTTCAGCAGCCCCCTGTGTAACTGGCTGCTTGACTTCCTCTCAAACAGACCCCAGTATGTGCGGGTGGGCAACAACGCCTCCAGTGTCATCTCCCTCAGCACCGACTCCCCTGAAGACTGCCTCCTCAGCCCGCACGACTGTAGTGCCAGGTCCACCACTAACCACATTGTGAAGTTTGATGAAGAGAGCACACCTCCCCCCTCCAATTCTGACCACCTTCTACAGAGGCACTATAGAGAGCATACTGACCAGCTGCATCCCTGTTTGGTCAGGAGCCTGCAGTGCTCTGACTGGAAGTCCCTGCAGGGTGGTGAGGACAGCAGAGGAAAGAGGTTCTGCAGCCTTCGAAGCAGAACAGCCAGGTTCTACAACAGCTTCTTCCCACAAGCCATAAGACTGCTGAACACAAACTAAAATCCTCCCTCACACACCCACTCAGGACTGCTTCACTTGACTGCAATATAATAATACACATTGTGCAATATATATTTTAATATTTTATATTATAGTATTTATGACTACAGTTTTTATTTTATTTATTTATTGTAAATACTTGCTGCTATCATTATCCTGCGCTATACTGAGCCAAATGCAACAAAATATCGTTCTGATCTGCACTGTGAGGGGTAATTTTGAATGACAATAAAGAAAAGTCTAAGTCTACACATGGGTCAGTGACATATACACCAGAAAAAAGTGTTTTTTCAAAAACTTCAAATAACAGGCATAAAAATGATTGACTTTTGTTCCACTAACTCTCATCTGTATAGAAACATATGTTGTTTTTAGATTTTCAAGTGGAATCAGAAGTTATGTGACAATTTGTTGCATTAGTGCCCAAAATCGTCATATGGTGTGACATGAAAAGAATTGAATATAAAATGAAAATGGATCATACCTTTCTTAAGTTACTCACTTTATCAAAGTCCTTTATCATAACTAAACTGTGATCCATTATAGTTTTGTGAAAATTAATTAAATTTGTGTAATATTTTCTAAATCATTGCTCAATGTGAGACCCAGTCTTTCAACGTATTTTCTATTTATTGTGACAAACCCTGCTATAAAATTATAAAAATATTTGTGACTCTTGCTCATACTATTTTCTATGTATTCCATGAACATTTTCACATTTTATCATTAATAAAGGTATGTTATTTTCACAATTTGGAATGTCACACCACATGATATAGTGTCACACCATATGATCATATCGCCATGTGTCAATGCAAAACATGTATGAATCTACCTATTGGTGAGTACTGATCACTCATATGGCAGGAAATATTAATTAGGGTTGAGATGAGATGAGATTCTCTGCATTTCATAACTGCGTTCCTCTTAGTTGCACTGCCTACAGTGTTCTAGTCCAATGATATTTTAGATATCATGTATTGCCAGGCTTCAAGAAATCTGCCCCAAGGCCTTTTGAATCAACAATGAAGGCACCCTCTAAAACCCTCCCTCAGACCTTCCTATTGGTCAGCGAATGGAAACAGACTGTTGTCGTTTACTTTTCTTTTCTTTGCCTCAGCAACTCCTCTCTCCTCGCAGGGTGTCATTATTTGCCTCAAGCTGACAAAAGAAAAGGGAATGCATGGTTTAAGACGAAGACAAAACATTGTTTAGACTTAAACAGCATTCTAAGGTTTCTCTGAAGGGGTCTGCTGTGTCTGTCTGATAAACTAGAAATCTGTATCACCGAATAAAACTAAACTAAACTAAACACAATCTATTGTGGATAATTACAGCTTTTATGTGATGATGGATGCAAACAAATGTTTAAAAGGACAAAACATACATTAGACTTTGTTATTTATTGTTATATCTGTAGGAAATTACAATTCGTATCATATGGTGTGACAATCAAAATCATATGGCGTGACAGGCAGACAGGTCACACCATATGATAAAGTGTCACATCATATTATGTTTTCTGCACTTAGCACAACCTTGAGTCTTGTAGCTACACATTAACATGCTAACAAGATGCTAGCTATAACAAAGCAACATAGATTTACATGTAATTATGACAAAAACAATAACATTTCTTTTGCATTTCTATGAAAAATGTGTCACACCAAAAGACATCTGGAAGTGGGACTTTTGTCAGAGTGCCAACAAAATCTGATTTATTGAAAACATAAAAATGATAACTCACCTCAGAAACCTGTCATGGTCTGGTATTAATAGTACTGAACAACCTTGCTGAAGAAGGACCTCTCATTCCCAAGGATGTCAAAACAGTTGCCCGTTGAAATATCCCAAAATAGTGTCACACCATGTGATTTTGATTTGTGTGACAAAATCTTTTTGATCAGAACTGACTCAAAACATTATGCTTGGACTTTGAAAAGGGTAGGCTCACAAATAGACATCTGTATTATTTTTCTTTATTTTGAGAATTTTTGCATTTATTTTTCTTAGCTTTATTCAAGTTCTTACTTTGAGAAACGAGTGTCGGACAGTCACACCACATGAGTTTTGTTGTGTTTGGTTGAAAATTCTGAAAAAATGAGTGATGAACTGTTTTAATGTTGAGTATGTTCACATAAAGCATAATCTTCTGCACAATATTGAGAAGGTTTTTGACAAATATATTTTATATTTATACATGTTTGACACTGAAGACAGCAAAATTGCCATGTCACGTCACACACCCACATATCTATATTTGTTAAGTTACATAAGCAACAATAACACTTCAAAATAATAAAAGGGACTTTAGAGAATTTCCCTCAGAGTACCTAAAGAGACTCTATAGAGTGGTGTAGTCTGCAGTCCTAAAACCTGGAAACCAGTTTGCACTTTGGTTCCCTCGTCTAAAAGTCTATGTGGGGTTTTTTAATTGGATGCCTGAAATAAGGTGTGTGGTTACTGGAGGCTGAAGATATTTACACTTTTTGTTGTACGACATAAAATACATCATTGAATGTGCCACAATTTAGTTATAAAGCTCTTACGTGTAACAAAGGCGGTTACTAACAAGTGTCTGAACGAGACTACAGAGGTTGTTGGGGACATTAAACGTCATCACAGCGAGACTCGTCTACTCACTAGTCCGTCTTCACAGGCCCACTTTAGTTACACACTATTCTAACTCTGACTTTACAACTTGTACATTGATCAGTTTATAGAAAACCTGCATAGAAATTGTGCAGTAAGACGCTCAGTGGTGGTGACGTTTAAGTCATGTGACCGTGATGTCGTCTGTTTGTAGCCTAACATTAGCTTTTTACTGCTAGAGATTTAATTCGTGCTTCAAAAATCACAAAAGTGGTGTTCATCTGTGAAGATTATCTTGATGAACAAAACCTGTCAGAGTTACAGAGATTATTTTCTGCAATAATCCAAAATCCAGTTGAAAGATCCCGTAGGCTTTTTGTGGAGGGAACCAGAGCGATGCTAACTTCAGGGTTCAGCCTACAAACATACGTCATGGCTACACCACTCTATTCTGCTGCATTTGATCAGAGACCCACTGAAGTGCCAAACAGCAACACACTGAATCAGGCTGACCTCTGACCTCACATTGTGACAACTTATTGTTGTAAAACATTTCATGTAGTAACAAGATATTTTCATATTATAAAAGATATTTTACATCATCGTGTTAAAACATGAACATTTTTATTATAACAATAAACTTTTCACGTTATAACATGATACTGAACTGTTTGTGTTTTTGTGGCGTGGCGGCAACACGCTGCCGTACGAAACACTACAGGCACTGATAAAAACTATACTTGTGAACGTTAATCTGACTTTAAGATATATTTTGCACACTGAGAGATGGGTTACTTATAATAATTACAATAAGAAATAACAATCAACACAGTAAAAACTGGGTATCAACATGTATTGTTTATTTATACAGATGACTGATATAGACCAAGGTATCATAACAATTATATAGCACTAACAACACTACAAGATACAGTTATTATATATATATATATATGAATGCATAAAAGCCAACTCAGATTCCTTCACATGTAATTGAAAACAAAAATCACACAATCATCAGAACAAGATTTTATTTTAAGCAAAAAGATTAAAAAATATACCTTCAGTGAAATGTTCAAAGATTACTTGCATACATGTTAAAAATGACTTAAAAACATAATGTTATTATACATTATACATATTATTATTATTATACATCACTGTACACAAACTAATACAGAAACTGAGGGGACATCCTTAAAACTACCATCTGTATTTCTATTATTATCATTATTAACATTATAACTGTTAGCTATTTATTCCCATGTTATCAATATCAATAACATTATTACATTTAGTTTTCTTTATTGCGACGACCTCTTTTGGAAACACTTTCTAATGAATGTGATTAATAAATGGTAAATGTATAGTTAATTAAAGTTAAGTTAATAGTTATTCCACTGTTGACAAACAATCAAATGTTTTACAAACCCTTTATTAAGCACTTGTTTATTGTTACGTGGCAACTGAGGTTGATAATACTTTGTAAATGTTAATAAATACTGTGTAGTTCATCCGTAAACATTATTTGGATGGAAATTATAAAGTTATAACTGATGTTTATCAACATTTACAGTTGTTAATAAAGCATGTTTTGTTAGCAGTGCAATAACTATTAACTAAAGTTTAATTGACTATAAATGTAATCATTTTTTAATGATGTTATTATGAAGTGTTACCCCTCTTTTTTATTTATTTTCATATTTTATGTCACCTCTAAACAACAACAACAACAACAACAACAACAATACTTCTAATAATCAGATACTAATACTACTGGTACTACTATTAATAGTAATAATAATAACAATAATCTGTCTCCATCTTTCTCTCAAGTTCAAATATGTTAAATTTTGCATGAATTGGCCACCATCAACATAAATAATATAATATAATATAATATAATATAATATAATATAATATAATATAATATAGAACATCCTGTATTAAAGATGAAGAGAAATGAGTACTTACATCTACAATAGGTGATAAACAATGATGATGAGTAAGTATGAATATAATATGATAATATAATCTAAGATAATATAATATAACATATATAATATAATATAATATAATATAATATAACATAACATAATATAATATAACATATATAACATAATATAATATAATATAATATAATATGATATAATATTGAACATCCTGTATTAAAGATGAAGAGAAATGAGTACTTACATCTACAATAGGTGATAAACCATGATGATGAGTAAGTATGAACACACAGTTTGTTTATTAACTGTCTGTCTGAGCTGAACGCTGCTCTCCTCTCCTGGTCCTCTGGTTCACAGCGACCACAACAACACAGAGGATCACCAGCAGACCAGGGAGCAGTGAGGACCTCACCGTGTAGAGGGTGAAGTCCATCCCAGAGGGCTCTCTGACCTTCAGAAGAGTTTTGGTTGATGACACACACTGGTCATCTGGGTCACCAACAACACACCAGTACTCTCCTGTGTCTTCCAGTGAGACATTAGAGAGAATCAACAAGCCATCATCATCAAATATGTTCAGTCTGCTCTTCAGATCAGAATCAGATGCTAAATCAAATTCACTCAAGTGTCTGCCTTCTGTTTGGTTTGACTTGATGAACCAGATGTGCCGCTCACCCTCTTCCCAACCTCTGCATCTGAAAGTGACATTGTCTCCTTCTGAGAAGAGCTCGACAGCAGGTGGGCCATATTTGGGGCACACCAACAGGTAATACTGTTGAACATGGTTGTAGATTTCACACGTGTATATACCTGAGTGATTTAACTGAAGCGATGAAAGCACCAGTGAGTAGTTTCTGCCCACCTCTGAGTTGGAGGTTATCTTATTAAACATTGTCCAAAGTGGGGACTGGTCGTCAGTGAAATCAGCGGCAGGGCACTGTAACACAGCTGTCTCTCCCACTGTGTGGAGGATCCTCTCCACTGGTAGGTCTAACACTACAATGTGACTGCTGACACACTGCTGTTGGTTCATCACCAGACAGCTGTACAATCTGAACTGTGTTAACGTGAGGTTGTAAATACGAAGTCCTGATGAGGTTTTCACCACTTGGGATCTTCCTTTAACATTGTCCATCACCGATGTTACACTGTCCCCAAAAACTCTTGTCCAAATGTCGTCCACATATTCAGACTCACTCTTGAGCCACTGGATGTCCAGATTGTCAGCCGCTCCCTCACATGGCAGGTCCACTGTTTCTCCAACTGTCACACGAATACCTTTGTATCTATTTATCGTACTACAAACAATGATAGTGATGTTTTTCTCATATGTCACGTTGCCCCAACACTCCTCTTGGTACTGGCCGGAGTCTGAGTGGGTCAGGTTCTGGATCCTGTAAGAAGAAGTATTGTCTCTGCTGACAACTGACAGTCGATGTTTCAAGTCTTCAGGTACTGTGGAGTTCTGGGACCAGAGGGCAGAGGTATTCCACAGGACGAGCTTCTCCTCACCAACAAATCTGGAGATCAGGCAGGAGTTGGCCTCCTCGGGGAGGCTGAAGGTGTAAGAGCCCCATTCCTGTTTGATGACGATACGTTCTTCTGCATGAATGTTGTTGATGAGAGCAAACAGCAGGAAGGAGAGCTCTGTGACTGCAGCCATTCTGCTCTGAGGACGAGCAAACACTGACACCTCTCACCCTATAACCTCTACATCAACCCTCATCAGCAGCTTGTCGTTTGTGATTGGAGGAACTTGACTTCTTTATCTCATCATCATAGGAAATGTTGACGCATTAGGCTCTGTACCAAGAAATCCCACCTCAACAGATTAGACACATGTTGTGAAGTGACTTTTAGACACATTAAAGGTGTTGAGTTTACTGCAAGATTCATCTAAAGAGAAGTCCCCAAACTAATGACATGCTGTTTGTGACAGTGGGCTCTGTCACTGAACACGGCAGCCTCCCCCGTATAACACACATGTAATCTCCCCTCTGTTTGTTAGCTGCAGCAGTGAGTGCACACACCGTTTAGCAGCTAATTGCTAACCCTTTCAGAAAACACACACACATAACCCTCTGTGAAATAAAATGACGAGAGCCATAAGTCAATCATACGTTGGTTTATTAGTTGAAACTGAGTACAGCAATTATGCAGTTTGACGGGTACTTATCATGTTAGACCGGCAGACGCGGCTCTCTTCCTCTGTGTTTGGTCCCGTCTCCGTGGTTGCACTTCCGGGGTATGGGTGCTGCGTCGGGACAAACTGAACTAGCGCTCTAGTGAGGCTTTTTAAGGGAAATAGTCCCGGGAAAATGATAATTTAGGTGAGCTCACGGGGAGGGGGAAGTAACTGAGGTAATAAACTGGCCAGGGCATATGTGAAGAAGGAAGACATGACATTTAGGTGTTTTTCAGACATTTGCTAAAGAGACATGGTTTTCATGTTGTGTGATTGCTGTCTGTGTTATTTTTACCTGGTAACTCATTAATGTGTGCTGATATGACATCCCTGCATTTTTGGTTTGGGCCATGGGGGATGTGGTTACAGGGCATAAAACCGGCTGAGGAAACCTGGGAAGTTGAGTTGAGGCTGGGTCCTAGAGGGAGTAGGAACTCTGAGCCTGTGAGAGACGGTATCAATAATAGTGTTTTTTTGTTTTCTCATTATTTTGAATATACTTGTGGATCCATTGTGGCTTCTTTTGCTTTTTGTCACTGTTTTGCACGGACGAAATAAATACACCTTTGCACTGAAGTGCTATTGTGGTTGGACCATCATTTTGTTAAAAGGGACCTTAAAGCGGCCTTTTTCTGACACTGTTACACCATGTTACACCCAAACGCAGACAACACACAGGAGGTGTGTTGTCTTCGTTTGGGTCCTCACCTCGTCTAACATAGTGTAACAAGTGCTCCATTATGAGCTGAGATGGTTCTTGTATTTCTGAAGCCAAACAAACCTTTAACAAAGTCATTGAATCACCTGAAAAATGCATTGCCACAAAGCTGAAAACATGGCTGTTTTATACGGAGGAGTATTAGGGCCAGGGGTGAGGAAAAACATGAGAGAAGGATGTTTTTTTATTTGTCACTGATGAACTTTCTTAGCTCATGAAACTTTCAGATTTTGGAGATAAGTACAGCCACGCTATGTTTTCAGGAAATCTTCTGTCATCAGGTACAAGTCTTCAGATAGTGAGTTCTGAGAAGGAGGATGTTGCAACACTGACGCACATCACAAACACTGTTTCTACCCAGTTTGTATACTGAGTGTCAGATGGCTGTTGCAGAAAGTCAGCTTACTGTCATTCCTCAGGGCAGCAGTGTCACATTTCATTTCCATAAATGAGCTGCAGTTATTTCACTTAGTCTGCGTCACAAACAGAAAACATTTGTTCCTTTGTTTTGTGTTATGTAGGCTATACAAACCTAAAGAGACTCTATAGAGTGGTGTAGTCTGTAGTCCTAAAACCTGGAAATCAGTTTGCATTTCTGCACTTTGGTTCCCTCGTCTAAAAGTCTGTGTTTTTTTTTGAGTGGTCTCCTTTACAAAACGACCTCCTTGACCCCAATCAGTCAGGCTTCAGGACTGCTCACTCCACTGAGACGGCCCTCCTCACAGTGACTGAGTCCCTCTGTGCCACCAGAGCCTCATCCCACTCGTCCGTCCTCATTCTTCTTGACCCATCTTCTGCGTTTGACACAGTCAGCCACCAAATCCTCCTCTCCACTCTGGCTGAACTTGGCATCGCTGACGCTGCTCTAACCTGGTTCACATCATATCTGACAAATCGCACCTTTCAGGTCATAAGGAATGGCTCCTTGTCCAAACCCTGCTTTCTGTAATCTGGTGTCCCTCACGGCTCAGTCCTAAGACCACTTCTGTTCTCACTCTACACCAGATCACTCAGCTCTGCAAGCACATCACATGGATTCTTTTACCACTGTTATGCAGATGACACCCAACTGTTCTTCCCTTTTTCCCCAACATACATCTTGGAATGCCTGGTAGACATCTCCACCTCAAGCTCAACCTTCATAAAACTGAACTCCTCTTCATCCCGGGGAAAGACTGCCCTTGCATGAACCTGTCAGTCACTGTCGAGGACGTCACAGTATCGTCTTCATCGACTGGGAGGAATGACGGACAGACTATCCCGCACCCCCAACATCACTGCTGTGGCCCAATCCTGCAGATATGCTCTCTACAACATCCGCAGGATCTGGTCTTTCCTTACAAAGGTCACAATGCAACTCCTGGTCCAAGTGCTGGTCATCTCCCACCTGGACTACTACAACTAGCTCTTGGCTGGACTCCCAGCCTCTGCGACTTAACCGGTACAGCATATCCAGAACCCTGCAACGCACCTTGTTTTCAATCTACCCAAACACTCCCATGTGACCCCCCTCTGCTGTGACCTCTTCTGGCTTCCTGTTGCAGCCCGGATCCGATTCAAGACGATGGTACTGGCCTTCAAGACCATCAACAGAACTGCACCCATCTACCTCCAAACACTGGTCAGACCACATGCCCCACTACATCAGCTGGCTGGTACCGCCATCGCTGAGACCAAACAAAGATCGCTCAGGGAAGTCACGACTCTTCTCAGTTCTGGCGCCTCGGTGGTGGAACGAACTCCCGACCAATGTCAGGACTGTTATGATCCCAGTTTATGTTCACTGGTTGCCTGTTTTATTTTGAAAATGTTGCCCTCATGTGTCGCGTCTAGCTTTACAGTTTCTCCTGTGTGTTTTTCCCTCCCAGTGTTTTTCTGTTTGTTCCCTCACCTGTCCTTTTCCCGCCTCACCCCACCTGTTCCTGATCCCCTTGTTAGTGTGTCCGTCTATACAGTCTTTGTTCTCCCTCGTGTCTTTGTCAGATCGTTATGTGATGTCCCGTTCCCGTTTCGCTGCCCTTCCATGTTGTTCCGACTTCGCCCAACTTCTCCCATGTCCGTCTTGGTCCGTCATCCTCTGTGTCTGTCTGTCCTCCCCCGTGTTGCCACCCTGCTCTCTTCTCCAGTGTCTCCTCATGTCTCCCGTTTGGTATGGTCCTGGTTTTGGTTTCTTGTTTCTCTTTTGATTTGTACTTTGCTTTTCTTTGCACTGTGTGTTAGCTTTTTGTTGCTACTTTGTTTTTGTCCTCGTGACTGGTTTTGGTTTATCTGTATTCCTCATTTTATTTATCTTCAGCTTTATTCAATTAAAACTCACCTTTTGTTTCCCCCAATCCAGCCTCACCTGTGTGTCTGCATTTGGGTCCTGATCTCTTGTTAAACCTAACTCATAACAGAACGAACTGACCAAAAGTATGGACCCAGCAGACAAGTACGCACAGTTTTTGGACTTGAATTGGCAGTTGTTTTCAATGGCAGGACAGGTGTGGTGGATATGCTAGAGGCTGTATTTGCTTTCAAGGGAAAGCTGTTCTTTAGGCCCTGGTTGCGGGAGGCTCCGAGCGCTGCGGAACTAATTTCAGAGGTGGAGGAGCTCGAAAGGGCTTTATTGGAGAACCTGGACACCAGCGACTCCCAGGTAGTTGCCAGCGCACCAACCCAAGCCCATGCCTCAGCCCCACCCCGGAGACCAGCCCAAGCTCACGCCTCAGCCCAGCTACCAGCCCCAGCCTCAGCCCCAGACAAGTCCTAAGTGGACCCATTTTTGGGAACCCACCTGGCCTACAAGGTGCTCCCGCCAAGAAAACGTCGTCCCCGTCCATGTCCTTGCCCCCTGATCTGCTGTTCAGGTCCAGCTGTTCTGCTGCCCAGTGCCCTGGAGCCAGGCCTGCCCAGCACCCCAGCTCCATTAACGGCGGCCCGGCCAACACCTGCCAGTGGTTCACTTTCGACTATCTGGCCGACAACTGGCAGTGGTCCGGCTGACCAGCCCCTGTGCTCCTCCGTCGGCAGCCTGGCCGACACCTGTTCCTGCTCCTCCGTCAGCGGTCCGGTCGAGTCCAGAGGGTTCCAGCTTTCACCGCCGGCCTCCAGGGGGTTCCAGCCATCGCCACTGTTGCCAACAGACTCCAGAGGGCTTCTGCAGTCCCAGAGGGTTTCCGCCTTCACCGCAGGCCTCCTGATAGGCCACTGCCCCTCATCCCGACTTCCTGGTTTCCCCCCGATCTGACTTTGGTTATGTGACCATGATGTCGTCTGTTTGTAGCCTAACATTAGCTTTTTACTGCTAGAGATTTAATTTACGCTCTTTAAAAATCACAAAAGTGGTGTTCATCTGTGAAGATTATCTTGATGAACAAAACCTGTCAGAGTCACAGAGATTATTTTCTGCAATAATCCAAAATCCAGTTGAAAGATCCCGTAGGCTTTTTGTGGAGGGAACCAGAGCGATGCTAACTTCAGCGTTCAGCCTACAAACATACTACTGTGGCTACACCACTCTATTCTGCTGCATTTGATCAGAGACCCACTGAAGTGCCAAACAGCAACACACTGAATCAGGCTGACCTCTGACCTCACATTGTGACTCAGACTGTGTCCGTATAAGAAGAGTATGAAAACAAGGTCCCACTTTATAAAAACCATCATTAATGAATGGTGAATTTACAGTAAATCAAACTTTAGTTAATAGTTATTTATCTTTTTAAACATCAACTTTCTCATGGCCATCAAGATAATGTTTATAACCTCACTGCACAGTGTTTAATAACATTTACAAAGTATTATGAACATCAGTTGCAACTTTACAATAAACAGTTGCTCAGTAAATGTTTTATGAAGCATTCAATTGTATGTTAAAGGAGCATTATGTAGTTTTACGTAAGAAATGTTAATGAGAAGAGAAAGATCTTCATTGGCTGATTTTTTTTCTGCCTAAACAAACTAAATAATCAAACTCTCTTTGTTTTCATGACTGAACAAACTGAATAAACAAACTGACCTTAAAGGACAACACAATTTATACTGCTTTACCTTGTTTATCTGTGGCGGACCCTGCCACCTTTCTAGCTTCAGTGTTGTGGGGACCTTATTTTCCTGAGTTTGTATTATTACCTCATTAATATTGTAAATATTAAACTTCTGAGTTTTAACTTCTTCTCTAAAACTACATGGAGCTCCTCCTGACGTTTAATTAACTCTACAATAACATTTATTAATGAAGGTTATTGTAAATTATTCACGTGACGTCATCACAAACATCACAGAGCAGTCATACCTGCGTACACCACTGTTGCGATCGCTGCAGCCACCGCGTGCACGCGGTATTTCTCCTCCACCGATCGCGTGTGCGTGACAGCAGTCTGAACCGCAAAGGCGCCATCCCCATCATATCCACAAACCTCATTAGAGAGTAAACACAAGATGCACCCAGATTAATGAGGAGAAATAAACACACTCAGACAGACAGTTCCCTTAGAAAATAATCACTATAATATTCTGTTATATATTGGTTTTCAAAGTGTTTTACTCATCAGGACCTGTATGTTTATCACAGCAGATGTTAGTGATGGAGGGATTTAAGCCGTCCTGATGAGATGGATGTTAAAGTTGAAATGTTGACGCTTAAAATAAAAGTTTGGGAGCTATAATCCAGTTTACTGATATTTCCTGCTTTTCCCTCGACTGAAGCTGCTATCCGGCCTGTTCACACAACTTCTGTCACTTTTGTTTTGAGCAATTAGAAACAATATTTCTTGTGGACATTAAAAAGGACGAATACTGAGTAATAAAATGCAGCAAGATACTTTTTTTTGTCATTTCTAATCAGTAATTTCATATAAATGATTGTTTGATCAACAGGTAACACTTTATAATAACCATCATTAATGAATGGTAAATGCATAATTAATTAAAACTTAGTTAATAATTATTTCCCTGCTGATAAACAATGAGATGCTTTATGCATCATTTATCAAACAACTGTAGAGGTTCATCAGGCAACTTTATAATATCATCTAAATAATGTTTACAGATGAACTACACAGTCTTTATTAATCATTTACAAACTATTATAAACATCAGTTGCAACAATTTGTCATTAAATTGTTTATGAAGCAGTTCATTTTTTGTTCACAGTGAAATAATTATGAATGAAAGTTGATTTATTAATGATGGTTATTATAAAATATTACAGATGAATATTTCCATTCTGCTATTTCTGAACACTTTTAAAGAGTTTAAATACAAAAGACAAAGTTCAGAGCTACAGAAACATGTTGCTGACACGCCACAAAAAGAAAAACAGTTCAGTATCTTGTTATAACGTGAAAAGTTTGATGCTATAACAAGATGTTTTTACATAATAACAAGACATTTTCATATTGTGAAATACAAACTGATCACATTATAACAGCAAACACTTCTTGTTATAATGTGACAACTTATTGTTGTAAAACATTTCATGTAGTAACAAGATATTTTCATATTATAAAAGATATTTTACATCATCGTGTTAAAACATGAAAATTTTTATTATAACAATAAACTTTTGTCGTTATAACATGATACTGAACTGTTTGTGTTTTTGTGGCGTGGCGGCAACACGCTGCCGTACGAAACACTACAGGCACTGATAAAAACTATACTTGTGAATGTTGGCGTTAATCTGACTTTAAGATATATTTTGCACACTGAGAGATGGGTTACTCATAATAATTACAATCAGAAATAACAATCAACACAGTAGAAACTGGGTATCAACATGTATTGTTTATTTATACAGATGACTGATATAGACCAAGGTATCATAACAATTATATAGCACTAACAACACTACAAGATACAGTTATTATATATATATATATGCATAAAAGCCAACTCAGATTCCTTCACATGTCATTGAAACAAAAATAACATAATCATCAGAACAAGATTTTATTTTAAGCAAACATACATACATGTTAAAAATGACTTAAAAACATAATGTTATTATACATTATACATATTATTATTATTATACATCACTGTACACAAACTAATACAGAAACTGAGGGGACATCCTTAAAACTACCATCAGTATTTCTATTATTATCATTATTAATAATATAACTGTTAGCTATTTATTCCCATGTTATCAATATCAATAACATTATTACATTTAGTTTTCTTTATTGCGACGACCTCTTTTGGAAACACTTTCTAATGAACGTGATTAATAAATGGTAAATGTATAGTTAATTAAAGTTAAGTTAATAGTTATTCCACTGTTGACAAACAATCAGATGTTTTACAAACCCTTTATTAAGCACTTGTTTATTGTTATGTGGCAACTGAGGTTGATAATACTTTGTAAATGTTAATAAATACTGTGCAGTTCATCTGTAAACATTATTTGGATGGACATTATAAAGTTGCAACTGATGTTTATCAACATTTACAGTTGTTAATAAAGCATGTTTTGTTACCAGTGAAATAACTATTAACTAAAGTTTAATTGACTATAAATGTAATCATTTTTTAATGATGTTATTATGAAGTGTTACCCCTCTTTTTATTTATTTTCATATTTTATGTCACCTCTAAACAACAACAACAACAACAACAACACTTCTAATAATCAGATATTAATACTACTGGTACTACTATTAATAGTAATAATAATAACAATAATCTGTCTCCATCTTTCTCTCAAGTTCAAATATGTTAAATTTTGCATGAATTGGCCACCATCAACATAAATAATATAATATAATATAACATAATATAATATAATATAAGATAATATAATATAATATGATATAATGTAATATAATATAATATAACATGATATAATGTAATATAATATAATATAATATAATATAATACAATATAATATAATATAATATAATATAATATAATATAATATAATATAATATAGAACATCCTGTATTAAAGATGAAGAGAAATGAGTACTTACATCTACAATAGGTGATAAACCATGATGATGAGTAAGTATGAACACACAGTTTGTTTATTAACTGTCTGTCTGAGCTGAACGCTGCTCTCCTCTCCTGGTCCTCTGGTTCACAGCGACCACAACAACACAGAGGATCACCAGCAGACCAGGGAGCAGTGAGGACCTCAACGTGTAGAGGGTGAAGTCCATCCCAGAGGGCTCTCTGACCTTCAGAAGAGTTTTGTTTGATGACACACACTGGTCATCTGGGTCAAGAACAGCACACCAGTACTCTCCTGTGTCTTCCAGTGAGGCATTAGAGAGAATCAACAAGCCATCATCTTTAAATATGTTCAGTCTGCTCTTCAGATCAGAATCAGATGCTAAATTAAATCTACTCAAGAGTCTGCCTTCTTTTTGGTTTGACTTGATGAACCAGTAGTGCCACTCACCCTCTTCCCAACCTCTGCATCTGAAAGTGACATTGTCTCCTTCTGAGAAGAGCTCGACAGCAGGTGGGCCAGGTTTGGGGCACACCACCAGGTCATACCGTTGAACAGGGTTGTAGATTCGACACCAGTATATACCTGAGTGATTTAACTGAAGCGATGAAAGCACCAGTGAGTAGTTTCTGCCCACCTCTGAGACAGAGTTGGAGGTTATCCTATTATACTTTGCCCAAAGTGGGGGCTGGTCGTCAGTGAAATCAGTGGCAGGGCACTGTAACACAGCTGTCTCTCCCACTGTGTGGAGGATCCTCTCCAATGGTAGGTCTAACATTACAGGGTGACTGCTGACACACTGCTGTTGGTTCATCACCAGACAGGTGTAAAATCTGAACTGTGTTAACATGAGGTTGTAAATACGAAGTCCTGATGAGGTTTTCACCACTTGGGATCTTCCTTTAACATTGTCCATCACCGATGTTACACTGTCCCCAAAAACTCTTGTCCAAATGTCGTCCACATATTCAGACTCACTCTTGAGCCACTGGATGTCCAGATTGTCAGCCGCTCCCTCACATGGCAGGTCCACTGTTTCTCCAACTGTCACAGGAATATAATCGTCTTCATTTATTGTACTACAAACAATAATAGTGATGTTATTCTCATATGTCACGTTGCCCCAACACTCCTCTTGGTACTGGCCGGAGTCTGAGTGGGTCAGGTTCTGGATCCTGTAAGAAGAAGTATTGTCTCTGCTGACAACTGACAGTCGATGTTTCAAGTCTTCAGGTACTGTGGAGTTCTGGGACCAGAGGGCAGAGGTATTCCACAGGACGAGCTTCTCCTCACCAACAAATCTGGAGATCAGGCAGGAGTTGGCCTCCTCGGGGAGGCTGAAGGTGTAAGAGTCCCGTTCCTCTGCGATGACGATACGTTCTTCTGCATGAATGTTGTTGATGAGAGCAAACAGCAGGAAGGAGAGCTCTGTGACTGCAGCCATTCTGCTCTGAGGACGAGCAAACACTGACACCTCTCACTTGATTATCTCTACATTACATCAACCCTCATCGGCAGCTTGTTGTTTGTGATTGGAGGAACGTGACTTGTTTATCTCATCATCATAGGAAACTTTGACGCATTAGGCTCTGTACCAAGAAATCCAACCTCAACAGATTAGACACATGTTGTGAAATGACTTTTAGACACATTAAAGGTGTTAACTTGAGTTTACTGCAAGATTCATCTAAACAGAAGTCCCCAGACTAGTGACATGCTGTTACACCATGGCTCCTGAGAAGTTTCATTATTTGCATTATTTCTTGTAACATGTGATCAGACATGTGTGACACGTGTTAGTTTGCTTTGCTTAATTACTGCATCAATAAAACATCAGCAACACTGAGCTTCATCAGCTGTCAAAAGTACACATTTACAGTTTGACCTGATGATGTTACCGGGTGAAATGGTCAGGGATCAGTTAATTCTCAGAAAAACAAATCTGAACCAAATGTCAGTGGCAATCCATCCAACAGCTGTTGAGACATTTCACAAAGAAACACAAATGTTAACCACATGGTGGCGCTAGATGAAAAGTCAGGGGGGTTGTCATGTGGGATTCATACTCTGAATGCCTGGAGGTCATTCATATGTTCCTAGGGTCCTATTCTTCTCTTCAACAATGTAGTGTGACATATATCCACTTTACAGACTGTACGTCCCTTTGCTTCTGGTGCCAACTGTACAGTATACATCTGTGGTTATCTCAGTGCTTTTTCATTCCTAACCTAGTAAAATATATTATATTATATTATATTATATTATATTATATTATATTATATTATATTTTATTATATTATATTATATTATATTATATTATATTATATTATATTATATTATATTATGTTATATTATATTATATTATATTATATCTTATTATATGATACAGCAGCCGAAGCAAAAGAACGTCCAGTTTGTAAAGGCGACATACGTCACACTATATTGTACAAGTGGAGAATGTTACCCAATTTTACATGGTAATTAATGGGTACAATACAAAGGGGTCTATGTTCCCTAGTTCTATATATGTTCTCACACAGGGTCCCATTTTCCCAGGGTAGTATGTTATGTCCCTGGATCAGCGTCAGGGCTTTGACCCGAACCCAAAAGGAGAGTTAAGATGTTTTAACAGAATATTGAAGTTGGGAATATAGGACCCTGGAAACACTGAGGAATGGGAACATAAGACCATGAGAATGTGGGAACATAGCACCATTGGAACATTAGACCTTAAGAACATATTACTCTGGGAACATAGGGCCATGGGAACATAGGGCCATGGCAACATAAGACCATGAGGATGTGGGAACATAAGACCGTGGGAACGTAAGACCATGAGAATTTGGGAATATAGGACAACGGGGCCATAGATATGCCCCTAATGTCTTTACCAAACTTCATGGAACTCAGTAACTGTATGTATTGCGTTAATATGGACTTGCCAACGTAAGTTAGACCCCCTAAACATTCTTATCTTACTACAGGTAGTCACTTAGTGCACCTGTTGATGATAAGTGGTTGAACACGCATTGTTGGTGGACTTAAATGATGTCATCTCTGAAGCTGAACTGAGGAAGGCAGAGCTGAAATGTTATGTTCTATGTATTTTCTTAGGTTTGTTTTGCAGGGAGCAGCTCAGCCTACACTTAAGAGTTTGTGGAGTTCTTCACTCTTACCACAAGATGTCGCTGTCTTGTAATTCTTAACCTCATTTAATACAGTATGTTCAAAATAATGCTAAAATTAGGTGGGGTTTTTTTCATTTTTTTTTAAATAGTGTGCTTTGAGGAAACATTGCACTTTTTTTTTCAAGAATTTAATTGAGATGATCAAACTTAATTTGGTTTTCCACAACGGGGGAATTGTTTGTTTGTTTCCAGGTTTGATGTTTTGTTTCTGTTTTCACAATGGGCGATGCTGGAGAGGACCAAAAATGTTCAAAGTATACAAGTATATACAAATAATACAAGTAACAACATCTTCACAATGAGCTCGAAGTTTTCAACATTTGTTTAAACAATCAAATGTTTTGCTTTTTATGTTAGACTATGGAAGATGCTAAACAGAATAACAAACTGGTAATCTCCCAAAAATAAATAAATCCTATGTTGATGGTGCAATTATAAATGAAGATGACACTGACGATAGCACTGTTTGGATAGCCATATTATGGACATTTGTAGTTTTGACCTGGTCAGACATTGTGCTTTTAGTTTGCTTGAACACAGTGAGACAAAGCTGCAGGATGTTCCATTTTCTCACATTTGATTCTGATAAAAAAAAGCAAAAAAAAAGCATTTTTTCTGTAATGTCACATGAAAAACCAATATTGATTAATCTTGAATATAATCTTGTATAATCTTGTATATTGATTGTTTTTATTTTTGATATAGTAAAGTTAGTAAGTAAAATTTACTTACATAACGCTTTTCAAAGCCAAATGTTACTAAGTGCTTTACAGGGGCATACTATAATAATATATTATTATTATTATTATTGTTATTATTATTATTATTATTATTATTATTATTATTATTATTATTTAGTTAAATAGTTCGTAGTAGTAGTGGTAGTGGTGATAGTAATAAGATTAGTATTGCTAGTTTTCATTAGTTTTCAATCCTCAAAAGTTTGTTTTTGAGCATTTTTTCTTATATCATAAATGCATCACACGTTATGTGAGGTACTCTTGATGAATTATACTCTTTATAAATTCCTACTTATTTCTGGTTTGTGATCTCCTGGCAACCTCATACGTGAAAGCAACGCCCTTAGCCAGGGCTTGAAGGGACCTGGAATGTCGGACTTTTTCCCAGTGATCACTGAACGCACCAACGTTCGCCTTCTACTGACGGGCTGCGACCCGCCCCAGGATTTGAGCGGACGTCCGCACCAACCAATCGGCGGCGGGCGATGCTGAAATGAACCAATGAGACGTCCGGAGCGGCGCGTTAGGGGGCGGGTGTTTCTGTGCAGCAGGCTTCTCTGCGCCTGGCTAACAATAGCCTGGGTTCGGCAAGTTTACTGTTAAAAAACCGACCAGCAGGGCGACGGAGCGGAGCAGAGCCGAGCCGAGGGGAGAGCAGAGTTTGCCGAATACATGAGACGGTGTGTCCCGGTGTCGGAAATTATCACCCAACATTCTGGGATCTACATTTGCAACCAAGACAGGTGGTGAGTGAGCCTTTCGACTTTAGTCCCACACCTCACATTTAGCCCCACATCTTCCCTCCTCAGCCGGGCACGGTGCGTTGTGAATTAGGGGCTCGTTTGCTTGAGAATAGGAAAGGGTTAATGGTTACTGTAGTCTGGGATCACACTATTATTCTCTTTATCCTTTATCTTCATCCATGTATTCACACCCCGGACCACGCAGGCCCGGTTAGCCCTCACACAGTGGACCTGAAGTCAGCCACGACGAGGTTATAACAGCCGGAGGTGGATGGTGTGATTATTATTTTTTATTACACCGGTTTCCTCCCAGTTTACCAGCACCAGCAGGCTGTGATAACATGGGAGTTTTTGCTGGTGAACGTCAGGGGCGAGTATCACGAATGAATGAATGAATGAATGAATGAATGAATGAATGAATGAATGAATGAATGAATGGAAGAAAGAAATCCTGCCAGTTTTCCAGAAATCTGCCTCAAAGGATACCTCTGACATGATTCATCAGAAAGTCCATGCGGTGCCCAAGAACAGGCAGATCCCCTGCTCTCCTCTCACTCCTTCATATCCTGAAATTATTCAGATTTTAAGTTTTAATTTTAGCTCTAATCTGGTGTAATATATTTAAAGTGTACAAGTAATCAAGGGTGAGTCTTAAGGAAGCAGAAATCCACACATATTTTGTAAATTATTTGCACAATATCCCTTTAATGTCACTGTAAGCCGTCTGCAGTACTCAGTGGTGACTTTACAGGGACGTCATTGTGCTTCACTGTAGATTCACATCACCTGCCGTGTCATTAATTGCTATAAACTTCTAGTTTTCTGTGATACATGCACAGTAATCTGTCTGATCAGCAGAAAGCAGTGCACTCGTCTCCATCCTTCAGTCGTATTTATGTGCCAGTAGATTTCTGGAGGCATTTGAAAGTCTTAAGCGAGTCCGACAGTGTATATCTGCTGCTTGTTATTGATTACAGATGGACAGAAAAGGGCGCTCTATTTCTCATTTGGCATTTTTTTTATCAGTATTTAGAGTCAGTTCCCTTCTAAATAAACTTGTGTCTTTGTCTCTCTGTGCATAAAGTACAGCCTCTCTCCGGCCGAGTTGGGCTGACGCTGCCCTTTGCTCCCCGTTATAAAAAGTTTCCTCGTCATCTGAGCGAGCAGTTTCCTGGATTAAGTGTGCGAAGCTGATTAAAAGTGTCGGTGCTCCTGAATGAAACACACATGCAGTTATTGCTGGACTCCCTGTGTTATTCTTTTCCCATCATGTGCTCGATGTTGTTTTACTCCTGAGCTTCACACCTGCATGAGGGGAGCTGATAGTGGAGAGAGGGGATTATTTCCAGTTGGTTAAATGACAGTGATTTTTATTGGCCTGTCATGTTTTAGAGTTCCCACAGCTCAGGTTGAAAACCTCTGAATTTGAATGGAGAAGAAGGTTAAATGTGTGTGGAGTGTATTTATCAATTGTATCCAATCTTTGGTGGGTTAGTCTTGTAGGAAATGGAAAGTTAACTCATTGAATCCTCATTTTCACTTACATTAGACCTGAAACAATATGTCAGTGCATTTATCAGTCATAGGTCTGGGCAGTATATCAATATTATATCGTTATCGTGATATGAGACTACATCGTTTTACATTTTGGATATCGTTATATGGTGATATGTTGTAAGTGTTGTCTTGTCCTGGTTTAAAAGGCTGAGAAAGTGAGATACCCCCTCATTATATCCACATTACTGATGATTTTGCGCCAGTTTCTCAGGGAATAATGAATGGATCTTGATGAAAAATATCAGGCATATGTAGGTGGCTAGTATCTATGAGTGACTGTTAGGCATTGGTGGAGGTATGCACTCTACTGGGTGCCAGTTCTGGTTTCAAATTTTGTACACATAACATCATAATCAGATTAATCAGTAATGGAAATTATTATTATTACTTGCGCCCCTACTTTAAAGCAATATAATATAACTTTTTCACCTTAAATTAGCAGCTTCAGAATTATGTTGATAGCACAGTGTCTTGTAGTAAAGGCTGCACGATATGGTCAAAAAGTGATATTGCGATTATTTTTACAGATATTGCGATTGCGATATAATGCATGATTATCATGGATGATTAGATTTTACATCACAATTTTCATTGAAAAACTAGTAAAATCATGATGATGTGGCATTTCTCCTGGTCTCTGCCAAATAAACATGTTTTATTATATCTGGAGAACAAGCTTTGTAGACCAGAGCATCTCTGCAGCAAAACAAAATTTCATTAGAACAATGTTTTGTGACACATTTTACCTTTCATAAAATAATTGCAGTTCTTGCGATTTGGATATTGCACTTAGTATTATATTGCGATTTCGGTTATTTTGCGATTATTGTGCAGCCCTACATGTAATAGGGTGATTGGTGTCTCTGTCACTTGTTTCTGCACTTCGTAACTTCAGTGAGAGGGTAGGATCACAGCTCGTTCTCCAGATAAATAATTTTTTTATTCTGTATCCCGTTTTTAAAAGATAATATTGCAAGTCAAGAAAGTCTGAGTTGGCAGCCATGTTGGTGTTGGTGACGTGTTTAGTTCATGGAGTCGGTTTCACACAAAACTGGATGATATTTTACTTTATTTACGACAAAAACTGAGGCTTTCTTGTCTTGAAAAATGATCTTTTAAATTGACAAACATCGTATGTGGGATTAATGGCACATCTCAAACAGGGAAAAACATTTTTTTTTATCTCTCTCTCTTCACTATATGACATTTTTTCCAAAATAAGGTCCCATAGGGGTCCAGAAGGGGCGTGACTTCAGCTCTCGATTGGTTCCCATTAGTAATGTGGAGATAATGACTAAGTAGTTAAAGCCAAATATTGGAATAAGTAGAAGAGTCTGGTAAGATCAAATTACATCACTTTGCTGTAATGCAGCCTTTAAAACCAGGATGACATATCACCATACTGTATAACCGTATCCAAAGTCTAAGAAGATGTATAGTCTCATATCACAGTAACGATATAATATCAATATATTGCCCAGCCCTATTTTGTATACACAGAATGATGTATAGGTATATATTTTTATTTTCTTGCTTCCGTTCTACTTTAATTAGTTACATTTAGTGTAATTTTCAAACCCAGGACACAATTTTTCAGGACTACATAAAAAGTATGTGTTGGTTTGAAGAAAGCTTGTGCACTGGAGGGTCTGCGATGGGTGAAGAGCAGCGTCAGAACAAGTGCAGTAAATCAAACAGAATAAGATCTGAGTTTGATTGTGTCCAGAGCTGCTTCCAGTCCGTCCCACGATCCTGTAGCATGAGTCTGTGCAGCTTGAGTTGAGTTGAACCCGTGGACTGCGTTATGGTTTTAAGGGCAGTGGCGGCACAGCTGTTGCCATGGAGACCTGGGCGTGGCTAAAGGAGTGTTTTATGGCCCCATGTGGAGCATGAGGCCACCCAGTTGTCGCCTTGACACCTCGACAGCATGGTGAAGAGAGAGGAAGGCTGGGAGGAGTTAATGACCCATTTGGCTCCTGTGGCTTTGGGCTCGACTACTTCAGGAGAAAGAGGACAGTGTGTGTTGGTTGTGTGTGTGTGTGTGTGTGTGTGTGTTTTGGCCTGTCTTTGGGCTCTGTCTCACCTGTCGTTGAAGTTATTTTTAACCCTGAGACAGTTTGTTTGGGCTCTAAGTGAATTAGACCTGCTGACCTACAGTGTGAGCTACCTACTGCCAGGGACAACCACACACTCACAGAGAAATATACAATGCACTTCATTTCCACGTATTTTAGTTATTTGAGATTTATGAAATCAGTTATTTCCATTGCAGCATTTTGCTTATGTTTCAGTTATTTTGTGAAAACTTAAACATTTAGCGTTAAGAAAAGAAAAACAAAATGCAAAATCAGGTTGCCAATCAGTTGTTTATTTACACGTCCAGGCTAGAACCGTCATTCATTTCGAGTTATGTTCCCGCCACCTGGTGAATGTAAGTCCAATATTTGCTCTTCTTGTTTGTTGGTCTTTATGCGCTCTACCAACTCCTGAGGGAAGTACCTGGCTCCTTAGCTTCTGAATGCTCCTCTATGTTCACCAGCTGGTCTCCAACGGTGTCTGTTTAATGCCAGGCAGGTAGTTACAGTGAGTTTTTAGAGCACTTTCACTGAAAACAGCCTCTTGCTGTGGTAGAGGGAGATTAGGGAGGAGATGATTACATATGTGGGGTAGACGCTGTCATCAAACATCTCACAATGCATGCAGAACATGAATGGTGTGTCCAGTTTGGTGTCCACGGGATTCTTTACCTGGTTGATTAATCAGGCTTTTAGCGTGTTAAACTCTGAGGCCATGTTACCTCGTAGAAGATAAGGAACAAGCTCTCTTGGGATGTGAGTGAGTTGCTGCCCCAATCATAATCCTGCATATTACGCCTCCTTGCACAGTCAAGAAATCCAGGAATGTGAGGGCCGTCTAGGACCAGTCATGTTCTCTGTATTGTTCTCCATTGTGCTGCGACCGACATGATGACGTATGTACAAGAGGTAACTGTGCTCAGGCCTGGCTGTGGCCGGACCAATGTGAGTGCAGGCCAGCGGGGGACTGGGGAGGAGGGACAGTCGTGCCTTGGCACGGTACGGAGCAACTGGGCCAAGCGTGAGTGCGAACTAAAGGAACAGTTTGATAATTTGGGATAAAGGTTTGTTTGCTCTTTTGCAGAGAATTAAGAAGATATGCTGAGAAGATGAATAAAGGGGGAAGCCGCTAACCTGACTCTGTCTAACACCTTGACTCCACTGGCATTTTAATCTATTATCAAAATAATGGGCAATTAATTGTGACAGAGTGATATACATCTTTTACTCTAACTTTTGGCAAGAGATGAAATAAGTGTATTTCCCCAAAATGTCACACTTAAACCGGCAGATTATTGTGTGGTCAGCGATGTTGGTTGCATCCTCCTGGACTGTTGTGATGAAGAGCAGAGCTGGGAGCACCTCAGGAATCCCTCCGATGAGATGAAGGATCAGGCTTCACTGCCTTCTTAATTTCAATTTATTAAACTAAAACTAAATAACTCATGAAGATGGATATTTTTTCTTTGCAGTTTTGACACCGGCTCACACACGGTACCAACAGAAATAGTAATATTGGCTGTTGAGCAGGCAGAAGCCTGCCAGCAGCTGAATAATGGATAGTCTGTCTGCCTGAAGGCTCCTGGAGCTGCTGAGCATGGCGTCTAGACAGCACAAAACTACATGCACTCTCCTCGTCTCTCCATGAAACAGGCTGACTGGCTGAATCCACAGGAAAACTGTGATCCTGCATTGATTTTTTTCCTTCTTTAAGTATTTTATCCACCTCATTGATGTGAAGGCAAATGAAAGAATGGGAGATGAGGCATCTCTAAGCTGGTAATAGTATGGTTCAGGATAACACAGATAGTCCCAATATTGTTGGTGTAATTATGATCAAACCTGGAGAGGGGACTGAAATATTCCTCTTGCTTCAGCTCCGTTTCATTCAGGAGTCAGAGCTCTGTCTGTTTAGAGGACAGGGGAGGAAGAAGCTTTAACAGGTGGGGCTCCATTCAGGGATAACATCGGTGTAATTTAATCTGTTTTCTGTCAGCACTGATCTGTCTGAATGTACTCGCTGCAGTCAGAAGCACTGCAGATTCGCTTGACCTGCAGAAAGTCACCAGCTTGTGCTTTTGGGGCGGCTGTTGCTCAGCAGGTAGATCAGGTCGTCTACTAAACGGAGGGTCAAAGTGCCCTTGTGTAAGATGCTGAACCCTAAATCACTTGTGGTGGCTGTTCATCGGTGTGTGAGTGTGTTTGAAGGGCTGAGCGTAGAAGCGCTGTGTCAGTCCTGATGAGCAGGGCGCCACCTTGCATGGTAGTCTCTGCCATCAGTGTATGAATGTGCATATGAATAGGTGAATATGGCAAGTGTTGTGAAGAGCTTCAAGTGGTATTGAAGTAATAGCATGTGCCATCTTGGTCTCCATATGAACACAGAGGGCTGCTTTGTAACTTCGAGCGTTAACGTTCTGATATCGCTGTTCATGGACCATCATTCAAACAGACCAACACGTTTTTTTTTTTAAGTCATTGCTCTGTAAGTAGGGCTGGGTATTAAAATTTGATACTTTTATAACAACGAAGGAATTGCCTCGATACAAGCGAATATCGAAAAATGTCTTGTCACTCGATAACAAATTTCAATATCTAAGGATTTATCAGCACCAGTGAGCCAATAAGCAGCATGCTTATTATTATGCTAAGATCTAATAGTGCGAGACTCGAGGCAATGCAGGAAAAATACTAGGTTATGCCCAGCGACGGGGCTCAACACTTGTATGTAATGTAATCTTTTGGTAAAATGGATTTAATAAAATTGGTATCGACAAATGTATCGTTCAGTAGTTAGTTATCATGATCTTAACATTTTAGAGAAGTTGCATGTCTGAAAATCCTGACAACAGACGAACACACAGAGAACCTGAACAGGAAAGTATCAGTGAGGAGTGCTGATACTGAAGATACTCAAGGCCAAATCCCAGCTTCTTGAGAGCTGACATCATGTGTGTGTGTGTGTGTGATTGTGTGTGTGTGTGTGTGTGTGTGTGTGTGTGTGTGTGTGTGTGTGTGGAGCCCAGTGACCATATGGTGGAGGAACCACCCACTCATTGGGACCAGCCACACCTTTCAGTAACACCCACACACACTCACACATTTCTTTACTTTTAATCTGTCCCAGTGACACGTGCACACACCTTCAAACACACACAAGCAGCAAACACTCGCACAAGTGTGTGTGAGTGAGATAAATGAATTACAAATTACAGAGTGAAAGTAGGTCGAGTATATAGAAGACGTTTGTGTGTCACACCTCTGACCAACCAACTGTGTGTGTGTGTGAGAGTCTGAATGTTTCAGTGTTGAAGTATTGTATTCACACCCTACGGTGTGTGTGTGTCTGTGTGTGTGTGCATTACATCATGACATGATTAACATACTGTTTCTGTTGAGTGTGTCTGCTGGGAGATGAACACATGAGATGACCCTGTCTCCACCAGCACAACACACACAGACGAGGTGAATGGGTTCATACAGTATTTGATCTAATTCACGACATACACATGTTTCTGCTTTTCTGAGGTCATTTTATAACATTTTAAATCAGGTTAAAGACTCCCGCACACCGTCCACTACATCTGCAATTAAGTTTAATGACAACAACATTTCGGTACTTCGACCTTCATCAGGTTATCTAGGGTCAGGTCTCAGTACTGAATCGTTGTCATTAAACTTAATTGCAAGTGAAGTGGACAGTGTGAGTGTGTCTTTTTCCTGATTTTGTCGGCCTTCAGTCTTCTCCTACGCACCTGTTGATCTTAAGGTGTGCACAAGCACCATTTTAAATGAAATATGATGTTTTTTTGTCTGTTAACTGGACCGAGAGTACTTGAAGATGATGCACAGGCTCTGAGTAATGTTTTCCGACATTTTACGGACCGAACGATCAGCAGATTAATCACTAAAGAAAACAATAATGAATGATTGTAGATCAGGGTCTGCAGTGACATATTCAACATGAACATTTAATTTTTCTTCTCAGCTGGAGGGAGCGGCAGCTCCACAAGTGAAATGACCTATCATGAAATTTTCAAATGCCAACATCATGATATCATCTCCTCAGATATCAAACAGCCACTCAGGACTGCAAACTGAATTCTCTCTCCTTAGAGCAGTCTGTTTTTGTGTCTTTGTTTTCCGTGTCCTTCCCCTTCACCCCGCTCTCCTCAACCTCATCTCCTTTTCTCTTTCCTTTTGCCAACCTCCTCTTTCCTTCTTCCTCTCCTTACGAATCTTTCCTTACTTACCTCCTCCTCATGACCTTTCTCTCCTTTCCTCTCCTCCTCCTTA
The DNA here is from genome assembly GCF_040436345.1 of Pagrus major. Lineage (NCBI taxonomy): Eukaryota > Metazoa > Chordata > Actinopteri > Spariformes > Sparidae > Pagrus > Pagrus major. The sequence goes on along the minus strand of NC_133216.1, from coordinate 2,855,709 downwards.
ACCCTCTGTCCCTCCTCCTTTCATCTCCATCCCTCTTCAATCTTTCCTTCTTCTCTATCCCTCATGTCTTCATGGCTGATTTCCTCCTCCTCCTCGTCCTCTTCTTCACCTCCTCCTCTCATGTCCACTCCTCTCCTCCAGCCTATCTGTAACCAGTGAAGCAACTATAATACTGTTATCTATAAATATCCCTTCATTTCTCTCACTGTCAAACAGAGGAAGTCTCTCTTTAACTGTCCTCCACTTTCTTCCATTTACCGATTATGTTGTCTTCTCTCTGCTATTCCTGCCGAAGGATCCTCTCACTTTTAGTCTCTACCTCACAAATTTTGAACAGACGGAAACTTTTTCTATTCAGACTGGACGCAGTTTTATTTATAGTGCTCGACTTGATTTGTTATTAAAGGAGAAAAACATCATCAGTGTAGAGAAACATCAGCAGTGTGGAATAGAGGAGGCTGATCAAAATCCAACATTTGAGGATGACTTGACAATTTTTGTAATTTAATAAATGTCTAATATTGAAAAGGTTTAAGTAAATGTGACTGACGAGGCTGCTCAGTGAATTCAAATTTGATCTAATTCACAATATGGTCAGTTGCAATATTCAAATCACAGAAGGTTGACAAAGGTTAAAGAGGGAGCCAAGATGGCGTCCTTGTAACACGTCTGTTGTGATGTCCCCAAGATGTCCAGTCTCCAAACTATGAATTTAATGTTGCTACGATCATAAATGACAACCTGTGTATATACAGTGATGTAGCGATGACATATTTTTGTAGGCTAACCCCAAAGTTAGCATCGCCCTGGTTCCCTGGTCTGAAAGCCTATGGGATTTTGTTTTTGGATTTTTGCAGAAAATAATCACTCGGTCAAACACAAGTTTATGATACTTACACGTTTTGTTCATCCAGATAATCTTCACAGATAAACACCGCTTTTTTGATTTTCGAGGTGTAAGTTAAACCTCTAGCAGTAAAAAGCTAATGTTAGGCTATAAACAGACCACATCACGGTCACATGACTTAAACGTCACCACCACTAACCGTCTTACTTTTAGTTTAAGGAAACAAACTTCCCGCTCTATGATTACCAGACTGAGTACTCGCCTCGTTTGACTGGATGAATGCTGCATTCACGTGCTCTTCGGACAGTCCTGTTTCTGAAGTTGGGAAGTCGTTCTTCTGACTCTGTTGTGTTCATGTGCATCATGTCCGAATGTGGGGCAAACACGGACTACAAAAAGAAGTTATGCCTTTAATCGCTCAGAGTGTTAACATGATGGGCATGAACATGTGGTGTTGTGTTGCTTCTTGAAATGCCTTGTTGTGATGGCTGCCATCTCTTGACATCTCTTTTATATTGCTTTATATTTTTTCTTACTTTTTCTCCACTTGTCCTTCTCCCTCGTTGCCTCTTTCCTGATTTTCTTCTCAGCCTCATTGCTCTCAGGCCAAGATCTGTCTCTCATTTTCTCTGTCTCTCTCCCATCTTGTCTCTTCCCCAGGGGGATGTTTCATGCTGTGTTCTCACCTCCGTTTCAACAGAGACGAGAACAACACCCCCCTCGCTCGCCAACACACTCCAAATTTTAAATATGGCCAGTCGAGCGCGTCAGCTTGCCCTCTACATGCACTCTCTCTCTCTCTCTTTCAAAATGTCAAAAACCATCAAAATAAACCATATTGATACTAAAGAGCTCGGTTTTGGTGTATTTTCCAAAGACCTGGCAGTCAAACTACAGCTCAAAGGATTAATGGATCAGCAGAAAATTAATGTTTCATAATTCGATTAATATTGTAAGTCATTTTTTTAATAATGGAGGGCCAATAATTCCCTGGTCTGGCTTCTCAAATGTGAATATTTGCTGTCTTTTTTTTGGTCCTCTTTGAAAATTGAATATCATTTAGTTCAGGACTGTCGGACAAAAAACAAAAGCAATGTTAAGACATAACATGGGCTCCGGGGACCTATTATTTATTTATTTATTTATTTACAGACCAAACAATCATATTAATCCATAATGTAAATTATCATTAGTCGCAGCACTGATTCACACTGATATCCTTCCTCAACTTAAAGGATAAGTCCACCCAGAAATGTAAATCATCTCCTGTTGATGGAAAGTCATGGGAAGTTTTAAAGCAGGTCCCCAGCTACTGCAGTTGTTTTGGAGAATGCTGCTACGCTGTTTTAGTGTGAAGCTCCAGAAATGTTTTGTGGACTACGATACTTCCCCTTGACTTTCTGTCAGCATGGGGGGAGGAGAGAATGACTGAAGTTATTATTTTTAGGTTAAACTTATGCTCAATGCTTATTTCTCTAAAGTCTACTGATGCTTCATTCATGTTTAGTTTTAGATTTTGAGTAAGATTCCAACATATTTTCATGTGTGCGTCTCCGGCAGCTGCTTGTCAGCATTCATCAGATAATCGGCATGCTCGGCAGGAATAATTAGGCTTGCAGCCATGAAACACAATTACTTTCACATTTCTCTGCCAAGTACATTACACGCACAAGTAGTCTGACTTATTGTATGTGTGTGTTTCACCTCACAGATAAGACAGGCAGCCGGTAGGGGGGGGGAAACAAAGCTGGTTTAGAGAGCAACACGTTGGATTTTCAGGCTGCTGTGGTTGTTGATGCTTCAGCCTTGAACTGAACAGACAAAGCTAATTTGGAGCTAAACCTCCGCAGTCTGCTCTAATAATGACGTTACCACTGACAGCAATGAAGCTGCATGTATGGCAGCCAAACTGTTTCAAAGTGAACAATAAACCTGTTAATAATGACAGTAGATTAGTGCTGAGTAATGATCAAATACTATCCTTAATAACTTGTTAGCAGAGTCTAACGCTGTAATAAATGATATTATCATGGTATCGTTCTACAAGTCACTGTTGTCCAAATGAATTATTGTGTGCAATCTTTAATTACAAACTAACAGAAGAGCAGTGTTATAAGGATATACACATATCAAGGATATGTGTCAAAACTACAAGTAAAATGTAAAAAATAATGTATATCATGTATACTTTGGTTCAACCAATTATCTGCCTGGTCGGTCTGATCCAATATTCCACATTTTATTTATTTATTTTGTTTATTTATTTTATCCCATTGCCCATACAATGATATAAATACATATAAATAATTAAAAATGTTCTTCTACTACTTCTACTGCAAAGTAACTAGTTATTCAAGTCATCAGATAAATGTAGTTGAGTAAAATGTATACACAAATATTTACCCTCAAAATGTTGTGGAGTGGAAGTACCAAATCCTCACACTTGATAACTTGAAACCAGAGGATGTTGGACTTTTTTACTCAAAAATGCCTTAAAATTGAAGTAGGGCCAAACTACGCCCGTCCTGCCTGCAAGCGGGCTGCGGTGACGTCTCGTGACTGCAGCCAACCCAAAGCAAGCACCCACCCCCCCTCGATGAGTTCAGTGTGTTCAGCTCTCAGTACTTTTGTAGCTTCTAACTGAATCTCTGGAGTTTTTCTCGTCCGGTTTGTTCTTTCAAACATCTGCTGTGTTTTACTGTTTTATCGTGTTCACTTTCAGATGATGATGTTGATGTTGTTTGAAACATGTTTATAACTGAATTAGCAGAGCCACTTTGTTCGTGGTCATTCTTCGATAGTACTGTGCGGATCGAGACAAGCGCATCACTGGTTCAAGACTCACCTTCAGGGAGGTAGCCCAGTTGTCGTGGATATGCAAATCCCTGCCACACCGAGTCAAACCGAGTAGAGCCAGGCTGGCAGATGTAATAGAAAAACGGCACCCTGTCTTTACCTGGATACAGCAGCTCTGAATGTCTTGTGTTGCCTGAACTGAGTGCTGAAAGTGAACCTAAATCAGTCCATCAGATAATGAGTGATCTGTGTGAGCAACTTGCAGCTCACCTGAACTGGAAGCTTAGTGAGTGGATGTATGATTAGCAAAGGCTAACGCTGTGCCAAATGTCACTCTGAGTCTGTGTGTGTGTGTGTGTGTGTGTGTGTGTGTGTGTGTGTGTGTGTGTGTGTGTGTGTGTGTGTGTGTGTGTGTGTGTGTGTGTGTGTGTGTGTGTGTGTGTGTGTGTGTGTGAGAGAGAGTAGCACAGGTGAAAGAGCAACGAACACACAGCTGGCAACATGTCGCATTAGCCCATGGTAATGAGAGTTTACCAACACCTTAATAAGCCATAATCTACAGCTACGTGTGCATAACCTTCTGGCTGTTGGCATGTGCGTGTGTGTGTGTGTGTCCTCTCACAATCAGGTGTGAATGTGTGGACAGCTGCAGGGCTGGCTCTCACCTCCTGCCCTCCTTCTGTTTGACCTCCCTCTTCCTCTTTCAAACCATCATCTGTTCATCCTCGTCTGAGCCCCCGATGACACCAACACGCTGTGGACACACAAACGGCTTCATCCTCACTTATAACACGACAGACTGTTTGTTTGTGTGATGGCATGTGGACCCCATCTGCTAAGAAAGGCAGAAAGATGGGAAAAAAGCACAGAGAGAAGCCCCGTCCACACTCATGTGAATATATTTAAACATTTTTGTGAATGAGTTTCCTTCCACTCATAGAAATGTAAAACCCGACCTAAAAGTTTGCCATCCAAACCACCACAATAGGTTAGGAAGATATTTCCTTCTTCTCATTTTGGTCTCCGTTCCAGTTCATCCCAAAGATCACTGCATGCTGTCTGCGAGCCAGACTTTGGATTTCTGTTATCAGAAAGATTTTTAGCAGGCTGATTTTGAAGTATGTGCAGCACCAGACGCAACAAAACGCGGTAAATGATTAGTGAATTATTGCACCCTTCCACAAACATGGCCAACACAGTCGCTCCTGCTTATTCTTAATTGTGTGTCGATGAATTCTCACCATGTTCAGTTACGTGGAAAATCCAAATGTTGTTTACTCAGATTCTCTCTGTGATCGTCTCAGTCATGTTTCAAAGCGACATTTACATGCCGTCATGTCCTTCTCTTGTGATGCTGACGACTGCAGGACTGTAAAATGTGATTTTATGAAGAGGCATTAAAATCTAACAACCCAGGAGATACTGTCAGCCTTTCCAAGCCTTGATAAAAGTGACCAGGTGATCAGCAGTGTCTAATGACAGCTGTCTCTCTGTTTGTGTGCAGGCTGCAGGTTGAAGCTGCCTCTTTGCTTTTCTGTGAGAGGAGCGACCCGGATACGACATTAACAGGTAGGACTGTAATTCTGAGTCATTTCCATCTTTACACGTGGACTTTAGTTGTTATTCTAAACTATTCTAACTTTAACTTGTAGATTTGATTTTTAGTTCAAGGTCCTAAATGCCAAATTGAGCACAACTAGTGGTCGCAGTTCAGCACCAGCATGTTAAACCAAAACAAACCTTCCCATAAGTCAGAACACACATAACCCTTCTCTCTGTGTCCATAAATGGGGCAGTGCAACGTTTCCGAAGGGAGGGGCCTAACATGCACTAACATACATGCATTGCCAGATCAGCTCCAAAACAGAAAACATAGAAGCTCAATGATAATAATGATATAATTATAATAATTCACAGAGAGGGAGTGTGACGTCACTCTCTGCACAGGTCGCCTGTACTCCACTGAATCTTCACATAACAAATAGTTGTTTCTTGACATCTGGTGAGGCTGAATGTTGTATATTGGACCTTTTTAAGTGCATATAGTGTAGTGTAGTAAGACGATTGGTCATGCAAACTTTCTAAAAAAGATATTTCTTTATTTTTGAGACTCATTCCCAGGTTGTACATTGTTTCATGTCTGCAAACACTGGAAAAAATGTTTTTAAAAGGGTTATTTGTGTTTTTAGGGGGGCCCACTCACTATGTTTTAATGTGAAATTCTTGTCTTGATGAGATATCGAGAAAAAGACACAAAAGAGCAGCCGGTTAATTACTGATTGTTGAATGTGTTGTTTAATCCAACATGCTGAGAGTGTTCATTAAGCAGAGAAACGCTCCTCTAGCAGCAGGGACTTTTAGGACTCATGCTCTCAGTCTCTGTCTCTGGTTCAGGTCACCCTGCAGACATGCTGTTCATTAGATCATTCATACACTAAAGACGTTTCAGAGGAAGCATGCAGCAGCTCATCAGTGCTGTGGTTCACTGAGGGAAACCAGAGTGTTTCACATTATGTAAGTCAGCTGTAATGGGATTCTGCCTTTCTGGCCTGATGGCTCCCAGCATGCACTGCAGCCTCCATTATTTATGGGGTTTCCATAGTAATGGGGGTGCGGCAGGGCGGAGTCTGACAGCTGGTAGATCAGGGACGGAGAAAGAACCCCCTCCACCCACCGGCACACCTGAGTGAGTGTGAGTGTGTCTTTAAGGGTGGGGGAGTTTACGGTGCTCCTGAGAACTGGGCCTCTGCGGGCTCACCATGCATTTTTTATGTACTGCATCATTGTGTGTGCGTGTGTGTGAGCTCTGGACGCCTCTGTGAGTGTTTTGAATATTGCCACACAAAAGGAATGTGTGATACGGTATGATCCACTGTTTTTTTTTTTGTTTTTTTTAAACTAAAAAACTCAAGATACTTCTTCACATTGAGGCAGAAACGGCACATCCTCGTGATTCCCAATGACTCTGAAATGACATATTCCATATTCCAGCGTTTTCCAGCACACGGTCTTGGCGCTGGTCCACATGTCCTGGAAGACAGAAGTGAGAAGTTAGCTCATTTCCTCATAAGCTTACCTACTAGGGGTCGAGGAAAAATAAAAATCTTTGTCTCAAAGTCGAGAATAACCAGTGCTGGAATGTAACCAACTGCAATTTACCCAAGTACTGTACTTATTTACAATTTTGAGGTAATTTGCTTCAACAGTTTCATGTTCTGCTACTTTTTATTTGATAACTTTAGTTATTAGTTACTTTGCTAATTCAGATTATTCAGTGCTGATCTGCTATTACTTGTGACATCAGATGGTGTTGATACACTGAGACCACAGAGTGGTGACCAGGATGCTGCATCAGAGCCAAAGTACTGCATTTTTTCATTTATTCATTTTATTGGCAGTCACACAAAAAACACCAATGACAAAATTTGAAAAATGCTCAATACCGTCCCCGATAATCATGCAGACTAAGACTAGGTCTAACTCTATTACCTACAATCAGACTTCTTTCTGAAACCAGTAGATTCGACTCCTGCTGGTCATCAGAAAGGATGCAGATTTAAAGCATTTCCACTTGGGTTCACTTTTCACTTTTCAGACCAGAAGAGCTGCGTCTTTTATCCAGCCAGTGAGTGGAACACAGCTCATTGCTTTGAACAACAGCTGGATTTGTATATCTCTCCTTCCCCAGGTGGAAAAGCTGTTTCAGTTTGGTGTGTGTGTGTGTGTGCGTGTGTGTGTGTGAGAGAGAGATATCTTTGAGACAGGTGTATCACTGCTTTCAAGTTTGTGTGTAATATGAAGCTGATGGATTGTGTGTGTATGTGTTTGCCATCCCGTGTCTTCGTGGCGTGGCTGAGATAAACCCAGCACCACAACAAACACACACACACACACACACACACATACACAGAGAGAGAGAGAGTTGCTGATTTGACATCAAATGATGATTTTAGATTTTGTCTATTTTTAAAGTTGTCCGTAAGGAGGGACAAAATATCTGATACGTCAATCTATCCTGATAATTCCTCTTGAGATTCGATTATCGATATGCGGGCACCAAATATCGACATTTTTATACGTGAACATGGAACATGGACAAGCAGTCTGTGAGTGTGATAATGAGCCACTGAGCTGAGTTTGTTTCATCTCAGTTAGTGTCAAAATCTGTGAAACCGACACCACAATCCAGTGAATACATATATAATCCCTACATTTAGCCTTTTTAGGTGCATTTTGTTAGTTAAGTAATTAAGTTTAGACGTTACCTGACGCTATGAGCATAATATTGACGTTACAAAATCACAATATAAAGTCGGAGCTGTATTAAATGACTGTTTTCATTATAGATTAATCTGCTGATTATTGATGTACATTTAAGGCATTTAGCAGACGCTTTGGTCCGAAGCGACTTACAGTAATTCATACATGCACTGACGGCCATGCAAGGTGCCGACCAGCACATCAGGAGCAGTTTTGGGGTTCAGTATCTTGCCCAAGGACACTTTGACATGCAGACCAGGGGAGTCGAACCAGCGACCTTCCGATAACAAGACCCTGAGCCACAGCCGCCCCACAGCTGATTTGATTAGTCGTTTCCAAAAATGTTAGAAATGTCCAAAACAAACAATTAATTGATTTTAAAAAGAGGTTGCCGATTGCTTTTCTGTTGATTGATCTAGAGAATAAAGTGTGTGTGTGTGTGTGTGTGTGTGTGTTAGTGTGAACTCTCAGACAGATTTTCCAGTAAAAAATGGTTTTGTCTAAATTCCAGTGGTCTCATGTTGCTACTCAGCTTTCTTTCTATTCTTTGATCCCTCACTCTTTATTTTCCTCTGGCCCCCACTTGCCCCCTCTCTCTCTCTCTCTCTCTCTTTACTTTGTGTTCTTTCAGTATGTCTCTCGCTCCCGCTGGTCCACTTAGTCTCTGTGTTACTTTCCCTTTTTGTCCTCTTTTGTCTTGCTCTTCCCTTCGTGCTTGCTCATTGTTGGATCACTCAGACCAGAGAGATTCCTCTTTTCATTCATTCAGTCTTTTTAAAAACTTTTAAAAAAAAAAAATGTCCTCCTTCTTCCTCGCACACATTGAAATGATGAATAGCTGTAAGCAGAACACTTTCCAGACAGATTAAACGGAGTGGGGTGATGGAAAGACGAAGTAGAAAAGTGTGAAAAAGAGACAGAGGGTTCAGCTGCTGTCAGAGTTTAGAGAGTTTAAATTTATTTTTTCTCTTTGATCCTTTACATTTCCTTTGCTAAATGCATCATTAGCTGTCATGCCAATTATGTAGTTTTTAATTTAAACAGAGAGAGAGAGTGTGAAACAAATTTCTGCCATCAATCTGTAATCCGATTATCTGTAATTCTGATGAATTAGAAAACTACAACACCGCTGAAACATTGTTTACTTGAAATTAAATGTCATTGTAGGCTGAAGTCTCCTCAGTGTACTGATATTGATACTCATAATTATTAGTGGTGTCACGATTGCGATGACTCAAAATGAGCTTTCAGTTTCGATCATCGAAATCAAAAGCGGGATTGTTGATTTTCCCAGTATTTTTTCTCTCTCCAGCCGACTTGTTCAACTAAAAACAATAAACCCCACAAGTTCCAGTCACTTATCCTGTGTGCACAAAGACATTGTCAGGTTTATTATTTTATTATTTTTAATAGATCCTTTTATTTTTCTATATTTTTGGTGAATATTATTTGAACTTAAAAAAGTCTAACCTCCAAAGAGCCACCAGGATAAAGTCAAGCTGTTGCTGTAAAGTACCCCAATATTTTCAAAGAAGATGACTTTGAAAATGACAGTTGTCAGGGCATAAAGCCAACGATCTGTTGATATAGTCTAACGATGGTAGAGCCGCCAGTGCTAAAAAAAATGTTTAAATCGAAAGTGAAGTCTAATCTTGGAATCAGAGAATCATGACACCCCTACTAAATTTAATTCTGTACATAAATTTAATTAAAAGTCTCTGATTTGTTGACCTGCTGGAGGAGAGAAATGGGACCGGAGATGTACGGGAGCCTGTAAGGGACACAGCTGCCGGTGTGAAGGAGAAGAGAGAAGACATCCAGTTATACATACCTATACCTATATCCTCCACCCCGTATAAAATATATAGGACACGCACACACACACACACACACACACACACACACACACACACACACACCTGCAGCTTTGTATACGACAGACTGTAGGAATCTTCTTCTGCTGTGCGGCAATCTATTGGATGCCACGACTGATTTATCTCCACTGCAGTGTGTGTGTGTGTGTGTGTGTGTGTGTGTGTGTGTGTGTGTGTGTGTGTGTGTGAAAGATGCTTCCATCATGTTTATGGCTCACATTATGCGATCCTAACCGCGCTGTGTATGTGTGTGTGTGTGTGTGTGTGTGTGTGTGTGTGTGTGTGTGTGTGTTGATTTCAATCATGGTACAGTATAGGGTAAAGTGTGTATCCATGTTACTGACTGGATATCTGATGTGTGTGTGTGTGTGTGTGTGTAAGTTTACATTAAGCCTATTACCATCATTAGAGGACTTGCCACTTAAGGCTCTGCAGTGCATCCTGGGATTGAATCGAACGCTTCACTTCGGGCGTCTTCATCTCCTGCAGCTTCTCGTCCTCCATCTTCTTCTTCTTTCTCTTTTTTTAATGTCCTTTTCTCTCTTTTGTTCTTTCTGTTATCTTTCATGTCTTACTTAAATCTGTTTTTGGATGTTTCCTTTTCTTCTTTACCTCTTTTCACCCACATAGTATCTCAGTATTGTAGTGCTTCAATTAAAGTAAAGCCAAAACATTCAAAATTTCATTTCTTTATTTACTGAACTCTTCTGTGTTTTGTCCTCCTCAGCCTGCTGATGTTGCAAACCTCCTCTCCTAAATGACAGCCTACAGTGTAGACATTTAACTGTATAGCCTTCCTATATACCGACTCCAACCTCTAACTAACTTAACTTCCTCTAACTTAACTCTACCTCCCCTTTTTTTTACTCATTTGCTTTTATTGTTCCTATTTATAATCTATCCTTCCCTCCCTCCCTCTCTTCCTCTGTCCTGGTATTTTCCAGCTCTTCTGCTTCTCGTAAAACCAATCAGGTCGACTTCGGACGGCCAATCAATCAGAGGCAGTAAGTCAACTCTGACCAATAGCAGCTGCTGATTCAGACCTTTCCTATGACATCAGACACACACAGAGTCAGCGATGCTCAGCTGTTAAATCATTAAGGACTTCTTTAATGCTCTCCTCCTTTTGTTGTTCCTCTTCCTTCAATCTGCGTTATGTTCATGTGTGGAGGAAATCACTTTAAATAAAGTTTACATTCATTTTCTGCCCCAGAAGTAGATTTTTTTAAAGTATACCTTGCAGAACAATTCAGTATCAGTAGAAAAGGTGGTGATGATGCAGTCAAAGTCAATGCCTGTAAAAGGTGACATAACCAACGTCATTCACACATGTATGTTGGCTGGCTGTGTGTGTGTTATGTACGTGTGTATGTGTGCATCATGATTAACAGGACAAATGTTTGAATTAGTCTTTAATTTTTTACCTGAGACGTAATCGCTTGTTAATGTGGGTCCGACAATGACAGGTGGACGCCACACACACCTGTAATGCCCGCTCATTAAACAGATCATAGCATCACCAGTACAGTTTCTGCCAAGTAACTCGACACTTGCCTCCTCTTCTATGATGTTGTCGCTTAGCATACTTCATTTGATTCATTAAATTAATAATGGTGATTAAATAATAATCACTTTATCATCACCTCCTCTAGTCAGGATGAGATTATAATTTTTGAACGATATTTCATATGTGAAAAGTGGATTTATTCATTTTTATAACCGAAGGAAATCCTCACATTTTCCTCGTGATGATTTGATTTGGTTTTAAATTTCACTGACGCAATAAAAGGAGACACATGGGAGAAAAAGGTGTGTGTGTGTGTGTGTGTGTGTGTGTGTGTGTGTGTGTGTGTGTGTGTGTGTGTATAGTCTAAAGGGCACAACAGACCTGAAACATCAGGTCTCCCAGCTGGGGGTCTTAATGTGACCTTGTAGTCCATGTCAGTATTGATTATGTAAAGCTCTCTCTGTGTGTGTGTGTGTGCGTGTGCGTGTGCGTGTGTGTGTGTGTGTGTGTGTGTGTGTGTGTGTGTATGTGTACTGGTTCCTTATTGGATTTTGTTGTGTATGTGTTGACTTAAAGGAAGACTCTGGAGTCCGTGTTGTCGGTGATTACTTTGTAGTTCTATGTACTTGATCTTAGAAACGCACTCACACTCACTCACACACACACAAAGACACACACACACATGTACACGCACACACACAAAGACATCACACACATCACGATCTGGCCTTTGATGCTTTCACCCTAAATTTGCACACACTCACACAGCATCTTATCTTTGACACCTGACACAGGCTAATATTGACAAACAATTTGTCATTATTTATTAATCTGCTGATTATTTACTATATTAACTGATTAATCTGTTGGTCTACTTTACAAGGGAAAAGCCCATCACCTTATTATATTACATTTTTTTAATTGCTGACCAAAAGTCTAAAGCCCCAAAATACTCAATTTACTATCCTGTAGGATCAAGAGAAACAGCAAATTGTGCTTGAAAAAATGTTATATGTCTATAAAAAACATAGATAAGTTAAAGCTGAACATTTCTTATGTTGCAACTTTACACTTGTTTAGGTTGAATTTCTAATTTCTCTCTTGTCACAACTCTGTATTTATGCTCTGGTTAGGTCTAAGCACACAAAACACTCGGTTAGGTCGAGGAAACACTCATGGTTTGGCTTAAAATATGTGTTTTGAAAAATGGCCGGTTTTGCTTGCCAAAAAATCTGTTGTAAATGTCCGCAGGTCTCCTTGAAAAACACCAGTTTTTGACTAGACAAAAACATCCATACAAATATCCAGTGGTGTGACTTGACGTTCTTGCTAGCTGTAATAACGCCACCACCATCTCCTTCAGATGGGAACGTGTTATGGCACGTTTGGTACAGTTTTCAACTGTATCGTCGTATCTGTGGTTTGCAGAAACGTTAACTGCTAACATTATTTCCTGGAGACCGGGCTGAGTTGATTTTTATTTTTGATTATCAACTAATCAATGAATCAACTCATTGTTTCAGCTCTAGATCAAAGCTCTCAGTCTGCCTGTATGTACGTATGTATCACACAAACACCCATTTTAACACAAGTTCAATTTTCTCTGTAGTTTACTGTGGAGTAGATCGTTTGCTGTCCAACACTGAAGGTGTGAGGTTTAGTTTGTGACAAGATCGTTTCCCTTTCAAACGTTTAAACCATTATGCTTTGAGCTGTTAGCTTTTAATCAGACTTTGCTCAGTTGAACTTTATAATTAAATGTTTTCCCTTAAACAAGAGACATGTCATCAGATCCTTCGTCTCCGATGAACAGGGATGGTTTCATTTCACAGGACTGTCAGTTTCGATGCTTTCTGGTTCAGTAGATCGAGAGGAAACTAACACGACTTATGATGTATTGAATTAGACAAGCTGAAGAGAGAGGGCAATTTCCTCAATGCAACAGATTTTTTTTTACTTTCTTTAAGCACAAAATGTTTTTTCTCGATAATAAATAAAAATGATGCCAGCGTGACGGGGTTAGCCTGAAGAAGTGCCTCTGGGTATTTAAATGTCTGTAAAATGCCAGTTGACTGTCTGTCTTATCACTGTCAGGTGCATTTCTCTGTTTTCGTGCTCTCATGAATGTCTCGCTCAAAATGGACATAAACTGGGTTAAAATGATTTAAGCAGTGATGCTGGTTCAGTTTGACAGGAAGTACAGTTGGGATGATAATCAGGACCCAGTTTGTCCAGTAGACCAGTGAAGCCTGTACTCATCTTATCACACATCGCATCAAACAGCCTCCAAGGTTTTGAGGGACTAGTAGCTTCTCATTTAATCGCTTTTCTTTCACACTGAAGCCATCCTCTTTTGTTTCTTGGTTGTGGTACTGCTCAGTGTCTTTCCGACTACAATTCATTGATACCTGGACAGTTTTGCAGCACTGCTCTTACATGGTGTAAACCATTGAGTGTATAAGAAACTGGGCAGAGCTTCCTGTTCTGAACAGAGAGTGTTTTCTAATGGCCGAAAGGAGGCTGGAATTTGGTCAGATTGTTTGTAAGCGTATGAGTAAATTACTGTACTTCTCACTTGATTTATTATCTCAATAAACTGTTTCCTAATGAGTTTATGGCTAGTTTCAAGTCTTCTTCAATATAGCATGATGTTAAATTTGTAAAATATGGTCCTATTCAGAGTAAAATACACAAAAAAGCAGGGTAAGCTTGAGGGCGTGGCCACCTTCTGATTTTCAAGTCATTAGCAGAGTCTGTCCTCTGGGCTTCTCTTATTAAAGATTGTGTCTTGATAAAGAAAAGTCAATAAATGGAAATTTAAAACCTAACTCTCAACACTATTATTAACATTACCTGTAACAGTTTTGTAAGACTGGACTGTAAGTTCTTTACCGCTGAACAAATTGGATGATGAAGCGTTATGGATGTAAATTAGGCTGAGTGCGAGCAAAGATAATGGAAATAAATTCATTATTTTATTTTAATTATGGGTCATCAAGATGCCTTGATAACAGGTTTATAATCACATCTTTGCCATCTGAATCAGAATGAAATTGTGGCGTCTATTAGAAATCTTGTCACTTCACCAATGAGAGAAATTAACAATAATTCATTTCCAGCACTTTCAGATGTCTTCCACTGTTCAGACTTCTTTATCATAAGTGAGCATAAGTTAGTGTTTACAGGGCTGTTCAGAGCAGCTGCACTTTGAGTTTGAGATTGTTTTTCATGTCTTTATTCACACTGGACAGTAGAGAAAGCTGTACCAGCGTCTGGTTCAAAAGTAGTTAAGTCGACTGCACTGCGCTGACAAAATGAGATTTGACTCTTCTCGACTGATTATTCAAAACCGGCAACGATTAGCGGACAACCATGTAAATGTTCTCATGACTGAGCCGAGCAGCGAGAGATCGCCCAGATGATCTCAGTGGGTAGTGAACTAAATTTATTATGTATGTTTTTATAAGCACACGCACGCATGCACACACACACCGCACACTACACACACACACACACACACACACACAGTGGCCTCAGTTGGCCCCTGAAGGCAATATGCTGAGGCGGGGCTGGACAGATGGTTGTATGGTGTGTGGCAGCAGTTCTGGGATGGGATGCCTTGCTTATAATAACCTGCATAATCAATGTGCTGCACACACAGCCGGATGGACAGCTAGTTAATCATGTCCTGTGTGTGTGTGTGTGTGTGTGAGTACAATAGATATTTCTGTAATCTGTGTCTGTTCTGGTCTATTTATGGAACTCTAGTATTTCTGGGAAATTTCTTGAAACATCTGAAATAATGTTAAATTCAAGGCCTTAGATAAAGTGACTACAGTTAAAGTTGTCTTGGACTCATGCTGTGCACATTTAGCTGCGGAGTGGAGATGAAAGCAAAGAAAAACATACGAACAATTTACAAAATGTTGTTGTACGAAGTTAAACCATTCATGCCGTCAGCTTTTGTTGATGTGATGATCTTATTTTCTGTTTAAATTAATATAATCTTAAAGTCAATAGACTTTGGGTGCAACTAATGATTATTTATGTTATGATTGATTGATTTTCTTGATTAGTACATCTTAATACATCTTGATTAAATGTTTAGTCTGTTCTAACATCTCCTGAATTAACTGCAACAATCTCACAAAGCCCCAAGTGATGTCATTGTACAGTATGTCTTGTTATTTCTGACCAACACGCCAAAGAAATTCAATTTACAATCATATGAATCGGAGAAAGGAAGCAGTTCCTCACAAATGAGAAGCTTCTGAGTTTTTAGAATTTTTAGAGTTATTGCTTGAAAAATATTTATCAGTTATCTCACAAATCTCTTCAGCTCTGAAATGGACCCTACAGAGACTCTGAGGGCAGAAAATGAAAGCACTAAAAAACAATGCAGAGACGTCTAAAACCTGAAAAGTTGTCTAAATAGAGAGCTGCTCATTTGGAATGAGGATGTAATCCGAGCGGACTACAGGAGCCTGAAACACAAAGGATTATGGGTAAAATGAGAGGGATTTTGACACCTGAACCGATTATGTTGTTATGAGTTGAAGTTCCCCCGGGCAAGGCACCGAACACCTCCAACTGATCTACTGCAGTGTGTGTGTGTGTGTGTGTGTGTGTGTGTGTGTGTGTGTGTGTGTGTGTGTGTGTGTGTGTGTGTGTGTGTGTGTGTGTGTGTGTGTGTGTGTGTGTGTGTGTGTGTGTGTGTGTGTGTGTGCACGCCCCCTGCTAAGGGGACAGTCTGTTATTTGGTCACGCACGCTCTCTTTTCATCCACACCCTCTCCCTCTCTTACTCTTTGCTTTTATTCTCTTATTTTCTTAACTTCCTCTCTCTCTCTCTCTCTCTCTCTCTCTCCCTCTCTCTCTCTCCCTCTCTCTCTCTCTCTCTCTGTGTCTCTCGCCCCATCCCAATTGGCTTGTCATCTCCTTCATCCATGCAGAAGAAAACCACCATCCCCCTCTCCTCTCCTCTCCTCTCCTCTTTTCTCTTCTCTCGCTTTCTGCTCTCCTTCTTCTCATCTATCCATTATTTTATGTTTGGCCACATCCTGCTCTTCAAAAATTACCATCTGTCTCTCTAACACACACACACACACGCACACTGGCACAGCCTTTAAACACACACTCGCTGCTTCTCAGATGTGTTGATAATTAATGAAAGTGCGGAGTGTGTGTGTGTGTGTGTGTATCTGTAAAAGGTTTTAAATGATAAGGCTGATGTGATTCTTTTTATTTTCCCATAAACAAAAGACAAAAACTATCAATAACATCTGTAGCACTCAACCCAAGCCCACTGGTTTCTACTGAAATCTTTTTAAACTGGTCACAAAAGAAATGTTTCAATTTTTTAAGAAGTCTCAGTAAAACAAAGGGGAAATAATGCATTTGTTGGGGACTATTTCCTGCAGCGGATTAATCCACATTTGGTGAGTATTTGTGGCAGCAGGACTGTGTGTGTGTGTGGGATTCAAAGTGAACAACAGTGTGTGTGTTCATGGTGATGAATGCAAATGTAACAGTTAGTCAATTAATCGATCAGTAGATTGAAGTCATTTCAGTTATTTGCTGGTTCAAGTTTATTAAATGTGAGGATTTGCTTTCTTTAGCAGTCACGATAGTTAATGAAGAGTCTTTTGGTTTTGGACTGTTGGTTTGAAAATGAAACTTTAAAGCTTTTTGTTTTTATATTAATCGAGCTGATGAAAAATGAAAAAGAATGAAAACTGTACTGAACACAAAAGAAGAGTCGGGATGAAGAGTGTAACGCAGGACTCTCCCGAGGTTGGCACTTCAAAGACCCAAATTATAATGGGTGTGGTCGAGACGTCTGTGTGTGTGTGTGTGTGTGTGTGTGTGTGTGTGTGTGTGTGTGTGTGTGTGTGTGTGTGTGTGTGTGTGTGTGTGGAGACACTGTGCATTTGAACTTGAAAATAGATTCTGTGTGTGTGAGGTTGTGTGTGTGTGTGTGAGGTTGTGTGTGTGTGTGTGTGTGTGTCTGCGTGTGTGAGGTTGTGTGTGTGTGTGTGTGTGTGTGTATGTGTGCGTGTGTGTCTGTGTGTGTTGGGACTTGCACATGTATCCATATATATGTGTCTTTTCTGTAAAATATGTTAAAATATACATTTGAAGTCTGGGCCTTGGGGTTTGTCTCATTACCATGACGACCTGATGTCGGAGTTGACAGACGAGACAGAATTCGATCTCTCCTCTTCCTCTCCTCTTCCTCTCCTCTTCCTCTCCTCTTCCTCTGTGGTGTTTCCTCGTCTTGATCAGTCAGACCTGTTCGGTCTCTCTGCTGTTTGTCTCGGTTGGTGTTTTGGGGATTTCAGAGCTCAGAAGAAATTTACTCCTCGTCTTTCTTCTTCTTTTGTTCTTTTGTTGCTTCTTTGGCTGACAGCCCGCTCTAATGTCTCCATCTCTCCTTTCATCTGTCTCTGTCTCTTTGTCTCTTCCTGTTTATGTCTCTTATTTATCTCCTCCCTCACACTACACACACACACACACACACACACACACACACACACACACACACACACACACACACACACACAGAGGTTGTTATAGCTATGAGTGTCCGACAGTGTTGAGTGTGTGAGTGTAACAGTGGGAGATCCAGCAGCAGGCAGGGGCTCTGTGCCCTCACCATGCCCAGAGACACTGAACTCTCCTGGCTACGGCAGGGGCGGATCCCCCCTGCTGGGTCTGCTAGGTCAGCTAAATGTTTAACAAGGACGGAGGCAGAGAGGGAAGTAAGTGTGACTGTCTGTGTGTGTGTGTGTGTGTGTGTGTGTGTGTGTGTGGCAACAATAGCTGCTTTACAGTAGAATAAAATACATTTTATTTGCAGAATTGACCTGCTGTCAAATCAACCAGCATGCCAGGTGGCAACCAGCGTTAAGATGCATTGCTGCCACTTCAATGACAAAGTGAGAATGAAAGGAAGCAGAAATTACTTAAGGTATAAGATTATATACACAATATTATAATATGTGTATATTAATATTTCATTTTTGAATGTCATGGCTATGTCAGTATCAGTATATCGTAACACCCCCAGCTGCAGCTAATGATTATTTTGATTATTAATGAATCTATTGATAATTCTCTTGTGAAAAATGTCCATTACAGTTTCTCAGAACCCAAAGTGAGTGTCAAGGAAAACCAGCAATTAATTGATTACTTGTTGCAGCTATATTTGGCGAATAGACATGTTCCTGTTCATCTGGCGGTTTTTTATTTTTTTTATTATTTTACTAAAATATGTTTTTGTGTGATTTATTTTACAGTAATTCCAGCCTGATTCACATTATGGATCCGTTTATTTATCGTCTACCTGAACTCTCATATAAATCAGAAAAAAACAACTTTAGCAAAACTAGCTCCACATATTCATCTTGAAAGTGAGCAGTGGACAAATATCGTGTGAAGAAAAAAAAATAGGAAACTTGTGGCCTATAGGATGAATGTTTTACTTGATAGCGTGAGTAAAGAGATGCAGTGCAGGAGGAGACTGTGAAGACTGTGCTGAGTTTAAACAGCAATGACATGCACCAATGTGTGTGTGTGTGTGTGTGTCAGGGAGGGTAAATGTATGCACGGATGGTTCTCTGTGTGTGTGTGTGAACTCTTCCAGTAAACGTGGCTGCAGAGGCTGACATGGCGTTTCCAGGAAGTGCTGACATTTAATGGCAGCTATCTCGTGAGATGTGTGTGTGAGTGTGAGTCTCTTACATGGACATGGACATATACAGTATCTGCCTGTGGTTGCTGGATGTATATTTTGAAAATATTGTCTCTGTTTGATTCGGTTTCGTTGTCATTGATAAGTACATTATAGAGAGATGGACATAATGAGTCAGTGAGGTCGATGGACAACAGACAGAGTCATGAAGCTCTGCTACATCTCAGCAGCAGTAATGTGTTTTTCCAGAGACTTGATATCAGGGTTTGAAGGCTGCTGCAGAGCTGTTTGTGATGAGGGCACAAGAGAATAGAATATGAACTGATGAGTGATTCTCCATTTTAAAGCTGCGCTAATCAATATTTCTATAGTAAATATGGATCAGATGACTGTAATGTAGAAGGCGGGTGGTCAAAGTGAGAAACACAGAATAATTACACGATGCTGCAGATTCCCTCAGTTCTTCAGACTGTTTTTTTTATCATCTTTCACCTTTTTGTTGTGTTTTGGTTCTGACCTCCACCTTCATCAAGCCCGTGTCCAGCCTCAGCAGGCAGAGATGTCTCCTGAACAAAAATCAATCCTTCTTGTCTTCTTTTTCCTAACCTCAGCTTGCTGTTGGTGTAGCACTGCTCTCCTTTACACAACCTACAGTACAGCAACAACGTCTCAGGTTGCAGCTCATATCAGCTGTCATTAATTAACCTTAATTCTGTCAGTAACTTGATAAAGAGCCAAAACAAAACTTGCCCGTTTATTGGTTTCTGTGGTTATCCACGACCAAAGATCATTTGTAAAGGAAGAAGCTCTAACACTACAAACACAGTGGACTGAGTGCTTCTGTAGTTCAAGCAATTCCCAACACAGTGAGACCTCTTCACTCGTAGAACCATCAGCTGATCGTGTTGAGGCAATGTCAGGAGGAGAGAAGGATGAAGCAAAAAGTAAAGGTTTAATATGTGAGAAAAGAAGATTTGGATGTGGAAAAGAAAAGATAGAGACTCCTGCGAGGTGACAGGAGGACGCAGAGCGTGATGAGAAGAGGAGGAGAAGGGAGAAGAACATAAGCAAAGTGGACGAGGAGGTGAAAAGTGAGAAAGTTGTCAGCAGAGAAATAGATGGGTCGGCCATGACAGCTCCGAGACACACTGTAATCATCCTGTGTGTGAGTGTGTGTGTGTGTGTGTGTGTGTGCTGTAATTCCAGATATCATATAAGGTCTCTGACACTGTGATATTTTCTCATCAGTCAGACAGACACACTATACTGTGTGTGTTTGTGTGTGTGTGCAGTGAAGTGTGTCTCTGCACACCATAAACACAGACTGTTTGTGTTGTTTTTGTTGATCCACTGGTTGCTGTGCTGTGATTTTTTGTCAGGTTGTTTTGATGGTTTCATCCTCTCAGACGTAAAGTTTCACAGCCTTTTCTCTTGTCCACAGTTACTAACCTTGGTTACCATTCTTGTTTTGAAATTTTATGCTCTTGATGTTTGTGGGATTATGGTTGGATAAAATAAACGAGATTAACTGGTGATGCAAAGTATGAAGTGAATTGCTGTCTGACTCTGTTGCCTGATGTCGTTGCTGTGTGTCTGCTTGTGTTTTCTTACACTGTGTGTAGCTTTATGTTGTGTTGTGATGTTTCTTCTTGTTGTCATGTTGTAATGTGTGACATCATGTTGTGCTGTTTCCTTGTCATTGTTAGTACTTCTAGTCCAATGCGACGTCTGCAAATGTCAAAAATATCCGCTCGACGTTCACTCAATATTTATATTGTATACTGTATTTTATGATTTTAGCTCGAACGTTAGTTTACGATAGGGTTAGGGTTAGAGTTAGGTTTAGTGCCTTGCTCAATGACACATTGTCCAGGAGAGATGACTGTATTATGTTTAAAGATAAAGTCTTACGTGGTTGGGAAAACCCTCACTTTACTCATCTGGTGCTCACTTTAGAAGGTCAATTAGTGTGTGTGTGTGTGTGTGTGTGTGTGTGTGTGTGTGTGTGTGTGTGTGTGTGTGTGTGTGTGATGCAGCAGACAGTGTGTGGGTTTGTTTGATAACAGGGCTCTGCTGAAACTGACAGCAGTGTCTGAAATATGAGACCTCTGTTGTCACATCCCTTGTGTGTGTGTGTGTGTGTGTGTGTGTGTGTGTGTGTTAGTTAAAGATTGACAAAGATTTATAATGTCACTGTCAGGCTATTTTTAAAGAAGCTATTTCAGGGGGTTAAAGGTGGTTTTAGACTCAGTTTCAGTGTGTGTGCTTGTGTTTGGATGACGTGTGTGTGTGTGTGTGTGTGTGTGTGTGTGTGTGTGTGTGTGTGTGTGTGTGTGTGTGTGTGTGTGTGTGTGTGTGTTAGATCAACAGACAACAAAGGGGGCATCACTTCCCTGTAAACAATGATTGTTTGTATGTGTGACTGTAAACACACTCCACCTCTGTACTTGTGTGTGACTTGGTGTGTGTGTGTGTTTTGACCCAGCAGACACAATAAACACTTGTGTGTTTTAGTTTTTCATGGTGCCTCTATGTGTGTGTGTCTGAGTGTGTGTCTGAAGTGTATGCCATATTTCCCACTTCCTCATGTGACTCACCTTGTGACATCATTCTGTGACATCACCGTCTATGGGAGGCAGGGTTGGTCAAAAGGCAGACAGAGCCTCTCAATCTCAGGCAGTCACTCTCCTCTTTAGCTCTCAGTGGATCCAACAGTTTCTCTTCATACAGAGTGATTTGTTTTCTTTTTGTTTGTTTGTTTGTGGATTGAAGCTGTAGACATGTTTGTCCAGGCCTGCTAAGGTAAGATCTACCTGCTGCTTTGTGGAGTTTTTAAATCTGTGTTTTGTAAATGATCTTTGAGGCTGAATGTGTGAGCTGAATCTTCACCTTCTTGTTTCTGCTGAGTCTCCTTAAAACTTTCTGCTCACTTCTTCAAGTCCATTTATACCATTCTTATAGTTCTTTGTAAATAGGAAATCATTTTCTGTTGTTTTCCGTTCCCTGGTGGAGAAATTTAGTCTTTTTTTTTTTCTCTTCACTCTGAAAGCCACATGGAAACATTCACTTCTCTCATTGGTTGGATGCGTCTGAGCAGGAAGGTAAACAACGGGAGAAAGTTCTGACGAAGCTCCAACTGCCGAAATCTCGAGAAGACAACGTACTTAATTTGCTAGTCCAGGTCAGACCTCAGTTCACTCCCTGCTGAGCTACTAGAAACTGTTTGATTACACTCATCAGCATCCCAGCATGCAAAGCACACATGGCTATGGAAGCCCATTAGCTTCAACTTACATAGATCACCTTGTAGCAATACTTGCCAATTCTCCCGTTTTTCTCCCGATTTATGACACATTTTTAAACCCTTCTCCCCTTTTATTACAACCTGTTCTTGGCACTATACAGTGTGTAGTCTTCTGTACTGTTGAGTCTCATCCTTCTCAGTGAGTGAGAGACGGACAGATACATGGAGAAGAGAAAGAAATCAAATTTCAGACGTCCTGGAAAGATGAATTCCCGTTTCTCACAAAAAGTTTTAAAGGAAAGTGGCATGCATTTTGTAAAATCTGCCACATTGTTTTTCCTATCGATCATGGGGGTCAAAAGTCTGACAAATAAAAGGCAGTTGCATGCACAGACTCTATAAGGGACATGAATGAATGAATGAAAACTGGTGAATATTAGTTAATGCCAAGTTCACCCCAGGGGGCGAGTAATTCTGCAATCTTCCCTGAGATTTGAAAGTAAAATTAAAAGTATTTAACATAATAATGCTGCTGTGGTGCAATTTTTTACTTTGGGGTTTTCTTTTTTAATTCTTCAAAAGTCACCAGAATGAAGGAAACAACGTCTCTGTGTCGCCGACACCCCCACTTTGGTTTCAAAATCTTCCCTATTCTTGAGGTCTCAAGGTTGGCTTGTAGTTGGACCGGCTTGAGGTTAGATTACGTTCCCATCTTAGACCAACCACTCCAGAATTAGTTTGTGACTGGACTTCCTCTAAAGTCTCAGTGTGGTTGTTTTGGTCTGAGTACGATTGCTGTGTTCAGATCTGTTCAAACAAACCAGAGACTGGATGATGCAGGTTCGAAAACGCCTTCAGCTGTTTGCTTTTTAATATGTGGAGTTCCCCTTTATGAAAAGTTTTGTTCTGGTGTGGACAGCCTGGGGGATTTGATCCGGGACATTCAAGGAAAATCTGAATATTTTACATGTTTGATTTTACTGGAGCAGCAGACTGACTCAGTCATGAGGACACTCAGTAACTTATCCTGGATTTTGTACTACAAACACACTTTAGAAACTAAATTTAGTTTAGTCTTTCAGTGTTGACTTTATTGATGAATATTAGTGTTGCACAATTAATCAAAATATTATATTAAATAAAATTGCAATATGGCTAAGTGCAATATCCAAATCACACTATCACACTATTTTTGGATAAAAGTAAAATGTGTGACAAAAAGGTATTATAATGAAGTACTGTAGTGGTGTACAAATCTTGTTCACCAGATGTAAGAAAAACACGTTTGTTTGGTACAGACCCCAATAATCACAGTAATTTTAATATTTTTTGTCAGCCAAAATGAGAATTGTGATCCAAAAATATTCGTTTCCACTGATCGTGAATCATGTCGAATCTCAATATCTGCAAAACTAATCGCAATATGATTTTTTTACCCTAACATGCAGCCTGGATTGATATGATAAAATATCAACATCAACAAAGTTTGGACCAGTAGGAAGAAAAGTGCTGTTTCCTCTGCTCAGTATATTTCATACTGCAGCAGCTGAAAACACCTGCAGGGAACTGATACTGTCAGGACTGTAAAAATGTTCTGACAAATCAAATTCTTTATGAGGATTAATAGATCACTGATGAATCATCATTATCTCAGTGTGTGTGTGTGTGTGTGTGTGTGTGTGTGTGTGTGTGTGTGTGTGTGTGTGTGTGTGTGTGTGTGTGTGTGTGTTGACTTCTTCTGTGTAGCTCTGACCCACATAAGACTGTCCTCGTGGTACTCTGCGTCCACTGGAGCATTTAGCAGAGCAGGTTAGCTTGCGTGCATGATGGTGTAGGGTTTTTTTTTGCATGAGGGTGTGTGTGTGTGTGTGTGTGTGTGTGTGTGTGTGTTATTAAAATGCCCCTCTCTGCCTCTCAGCTGTGTGTACATACTCCAGGTTGTAATTACACAACAGTGTGTGTGCGTGCATGTGTGTTTGTGTGTGTGTGATCTTTTGAAGAGGCTGAAAGTTGCTCTTTTCCTTCTCCTCACAGCATTTAAGTCTGAGTCAGTAGACAAACACACACACACACACACACACACACACACACACACACACACACACACACACACACACACACACACACACACACACACACACACACCATGGTTTAGTCAGCACAGTGTTTGTAGATCAAATAGATTCAGTGAGCAAATGGAAACTCTTTGTTCGTTTCTTTTTCTAGCTTTGATTTCCGACTTGATGATAAAAAACCCAAACCAAAAATTGTGTTTCGTTTGGTTTTCTTCACATATCTACAGCAGAGTAAATTACCTTTTATTGTTAATAATTAAATTGTTTTTGTTCCTTTTTGGATTTACAGCCTACTAATTAACCAACAATATGTAATACATTTGTATTTGAGGTTGCCTTTCTTGTGTAGCGCATAAAAGGCATAAAACTAAGATCTAAAAGAAACAAGACACTATTAAAAAAAATAATAATAATGGGACATTAAAAGTCAAATGAAATAGAAAAAAAACCTTCAAGATATGAATAAATAATTACAAAAATGAATGAATTCTGAATGCTCAACTATGATTGGTTGATTCTGCTGCCGCTCACCTTGCGTCCTCTGTGATTGGTGTGTTTTTGTGCAGGAGCGGCCGGCTGCAGCCTAGCTGAAGATGTCTGATAATGGGGAGGTCGAGGACAAGCCCCCAGCTCCGCCCATGAGGAATACCAGCACCATGATTGGCTCCTGCAACAAGGACCCCGCCCCCCTCAACCACGGCTCCAAGCCCCTCCCACCGAACCCGGAGGACAAGAAGAAGAAAGACCGCTCGATCCGCTTCATCCTGACCGGTGGAGGCGATAAGAGTGAGTGCTGACATCACATTTCTGCCCACACACATGTTGCCTTTGAGCAAAGCACTTCAGCCCTGTTGGAGCCTGTTCAGACCTGACATGAATATGTGTCTTGAGTGACCGCTTGTGATTCTGAATCTCATCTCCCCGCTCCACATGCAAATAAACAAGCACATCTCTAGGACAAAACTGACATGATGTTTAGTACACGAAGAAGAGAAATATCTTGATGTAGGACATTTGCCGAATTAAGAATCAGGCCCAAATAATTAAGAATTTGTCAGAGAGCTTTTCACATAGTTTATAAAGTTTCTCCTAACTCAGCCACTCACAAAATTGAGCAATTCTTTAAAGGAATCTGGGGACTTTCTCCAGGGTGGCAAAGAAGTAGTCTATATTGGTTACTGTTTACTGCCCTGGATGAAATGTTGTCTCCCTTTATAATTTGACTGTAAATGGTGAAATCAGTTGAAACAGAAATTTAGAATGAAATTGAGAAAGAATAAGAAGCCGTTTTTTAAGTTTCTCCTCAACAACTCTCAAAATTGAGCATTTTTTAAAGGAGTCTGGGGATGTTGTGGTTACTAGTTTAATGGTTGGATCACTGAAACAGAGCTTGTGTTCACAAACATCTGCTGCTATCCGGAAGTAACAGGGGCCTTGATTACAGACAGAAGAAATGTGCATGATATAAAACCTGTTTTGCACATTTATCTTCACCTTTTAAATGTTTTGACAGTTGTCTGTGTTGTAATGCAGGAAAAAAAATATTGTACTTGGTGGGAACAAAAGCCACAACACATCTCGTCTAAAAGGTTAAAATATACTTAAATAGGATGTTTTTGGAGAAATATTATATCTCTTCTTTGAAAAGTATTTCTAGTATATCTGGCTTGGAGTGATATAAAGTCATTCAGCCACAAGATAAACTTGAAATTCAGAATGCTCGTATTTCTATCATTTGTGGCAGAAGAAAACGGCATGAAACCATAAAATCATGCAAGTATAGATTCAATTTTTACATATAGGAGAGGCCTCTGTCAGAATATAAAGTACCAGAACCTGAACTAGTGAACTCAGAAGAGGTGCGGGTTCAAAAAGAAGCAACAAGGTGTCACGGCAAAACATTTTTATCTTCACGTTAAAATCACACCAATTATAGCCAAATATAGTCATTTTTTAAACAGTGCCAGAGTTTCTCCACGTCATTTTCTGAGAAAATGTTCAAGATATCATGTTTTTATTACCAGATCAATCGCAGCTCGATCAATAGTCAGCAAACATATTTAAACCTCCTCAGAGTGTCTGCTTCCACTTCCACAGCCTCCCTCTGTGTATCAGAGCAGAGTTGTACAGTTTACATCAGCCTGGCCTTATTGTGTCAGACGCTGCTTTCAGATGCTCTGCAGCAGAATTCAACTCTCCTTTAGCTTCTCTGAGCTTCTTTGAAGTCTGTTGAGGAAACTACTGTTTATCTCAACCATTAAAAAGTGCAGAGAGGTGCAGAAATGTGCTGATAAGACATGAGGAGCACTGTTAATGTGGACATGTTAGCAGTCGATGTGTGTTGACCGACATGTCGTCGTCAAAGACTGAGCAATCTGTTCTTTTCTAGTTTGTTTGATGCTCCATTTTTGTCTTCAGTTTCATTTTAAAAAGTTGCATTTTTGCATTTCGGTCCAGTGTCCATACGATACAAACATGTATCACTGAATTCCAGTCGTTAATTGGGGAAACATAAAGAGTATTTCTGCCTCACAGACAGACTGCTACAGCTGCAGTCTTTACAACACAAACAAGGATTACATGATAGAATTCAGATTCAATTATGAGTGCAGTGAGGCCACTGATTTAGAAGGAAAGGCCAGAACATTCAGTAAAGCGTGCAGTGTTACCAGTGCTAGATTATATAAATAGACTCATGTTTACAGTGTTATTGTGCTCATGGAGACAGATGAGTTTGGCCTTGTTGTGTCAGTACAGAGAGCGGAGTCGCTCTCTCAGAATCTCATTAAACACAGCAAATTGTTTCTGTTTCATCATCCATACAGCGAGTCCATACAGCTGCAGACATACTGCACCTGTACTGAAACCGACAGTGATGCACCTGTTCTTCATTCTGAATCTGATACTGACTTTAGCAGTGACGTAGACTCGAGTCATTGTGACAGTTTTGAGGACTTGCAGCTAGATTTGACAGAAAATAAATGACTTGAGACTTGACTTGAACTTGATTTGAGACATGAAATCCGGAATGACTCGACAGTCGGTTGTTTTCAGTTTAGTTTTTCAGTTTTAATTAAGTCTGGCTGTCAGTATTTCACTGTTTAAAAGTGAGGTGGAGGGGATGGTTTTTTTGATTGAGAAGAAATTAAGAAATAGATCAGCTTTAATAAAGTTATTTGTTTGATTACATATATTTCACTGAATATCAACAACTAAAATACAAATTCAATACACTGTTATACCTTTTGAACAGGTTAGATAAATTGAATAATATTATTAGACATTTACAAATACCTTGTCTTTTGTCTTTATAAAGATACTGTACTGAAGGTTAGACTGCAGAAGCTTGAGGGAGAAATAAAGTGACCTGACTTGAAGACTTGCTTGAGACTTGGACCAAATGACTGGAGTTACATGTCTGGACTTTAGTGATTAGATTGATAATCTGAAAGACGTGATTAATCCACACGGTACACTGGTGTTGGAGGTCTAACAGCTCTCTATGGCTGCTCCTCACTCTACCATTCCTTCATGAAATATTTCAAAATGATGATGAAAATGTCTAGTTTTGTAAAACGATCTGTTAGTCCTACCTTACTGATAAATGCATTTTGTTTCCTTTGACTGATTTACAATAAAGCCACTTTGTGTTTCACTCGTTGAATACCTTTAATTTGAAGCAGCAGAAGTAGGAAACACTGTGTGTGCGTGTGCAGTAAGTTAACACAGCTCTGACAGTGACAGTAACAGTGAGATAACATGACTAACAGTAGTGCTGGATGACAGAAATTCAATTTAAATCCTGTACAGATCCTGACACAGATTCTCAATGAGAACTACTGTAGGGCTGCAAATGATTATTTTCACTGTTGATAAATGTGTTGATTATTTTTTTCTAAATTAATTGATCAGGTTTTTGGTTTGTAAAATGTTAGAAAACTGCGAAAAAGTGTCTCAAATCTCGTGTTTTGTCGTCAACCCAAAGATATTCAGTTCACTGTCATAGAGCGGGAAAGAAAACCAGAAAATATTCACATTTAAGAAGCTGCAATCAGAGAATTTGGTCTTTTTTCTTGAAAAAAATATTCAAAACAATCAATCAATTATCAAAATAGTTGGCGATTAATTTAATATTTGACAGCTAATCAATCAATTGTTGGGGCTCTACACTGCTGTATAAAGTTCACTCATGAAAATAAAAGTGTTTTAAGTGTTAATTCAACAACGTGTGACCTTCAAACTTCTGCACAGATAAAGGAAGCAGTGCTGTAACAGTTTCACATGGCTGGCCTACTTTAGACAATACACACATGCATGTACTCACA
This sequence comes from Pagrus major, assembly GCF_040436345.1. NCBI lineage: Eukaryota > Metazoa > Chordata > Actinopteri > Spariformes > Sparidae > Pagrus > Pagrus major. The sequence goes on along the minus strand of NC_133216.1, from coordinate 2,827,089 downwards.
CAGAGTTTGTGCTGCAACAGGCCAGTCTTTGTGCTAAGCTAAAAGCTAAACATTTGCTGGCAGGCAGACATGAGACCGGCATCGATCTTCTCATCGAACTATCAGCTAGAAGATGAATAAACACATCCTGAACTTTGGCTTTAAGTTTTTTTATTTTCTATAGTTTATACTATGGTATTTTACTTCAGTGGCGTATTACACACACACACACACACACACACACACACACACACACACACACACACACACACACACACACACACACACAGATTACCCATGATGCTTTGTGGGAGGCTGGTGGTCCTGCATCATTGTTAGTCGTCCCAGGGGGCTCTGCTGTCTGTGATTCTCAGTGGAGTTATGATTTCCCAGAGGATCATCTTGCATCGTTTTCAACATATGGCGTCTCCTTTGTCGTCTGTCTCTTTCTTTTTTCTCACTCTATCTGTATTTTTCTCTCCATCACCAGTTTCCTCTTCCTCCTCCTACTTCCTAATTTTCTGTGGTTGTTTTCCTCAAGCTTTCCCTCTCTATCTGCCTCTGCCTCTACCTCTTCCTCTATCCCTTCTTACAGTTTCTCTCTGGATTTAAGACCTTTCCAGGAATTTTAATGAACCTGGCTTTCTTTGTACCTCCTGTTCAAGGGCCCTTTTCCCCAAAATGTTGCATTTAGGATTTTCTGTCACAGTCAGTTTAATTATTGAAATGGTTCAACATCTCAACCACTCTTCTGCAGCCTTTCAGAGCCGAGTCAGGACTCTTAAACCTTTTGTTTTTAGGGAAAATGAATTATCAGATAATCCTGCATCCTTAAAGTTGAAACCTTGAATATCCTGAAATATATACAGTATATTTAACGAGTCTAATCTGTAACAGAAATTAAAATTGTTTTTCTTTCTTTCAGCCTATAAGAAGAAGGAGCGTCCAGAGATTTCTCTGCCATCTGATTTTGAACACACCATCCATGTCGGCTTTGATGCTGTCACTGGAGAGTTTACTGTAAGTGTGTGTGTGTGTGTGTGTTTGTTCCCATGTGTGTGGCAACACACTCCACAGTTGTGGTGTGTATTTGTGTGTCTGGTGTGTTTACATCACTTTTTAATTGCTTACCAAAGGACCCATGGTTACTGTTGCATGCAAGTGTGTGTGTGTGTGTGTGTGTGTTTGTGTGTGTGTGTGTGTGTGTGTGTGTGTCGTGTTCTCTACAAATGAACCTTTTTAAATAATCACATTAGACAAAGACGCCTTGTTTAGCTGACTCACTTGATCCGCCTGACCAAGCTCTTTTAGCTGGGAGTTAAATTGTGTGTGTGTGTGTGTACGTGTGTGTGCACACACACGTACACACTCCTTCCTTTTCTGTAATCTGGGACATAGTTCCTGCTGCTCACACACTTCTATATGCAAATAACCATTTGTCATTTTTACTCAAATCAACACAATCTAAATATAATCCAGTGAGTAAACAACAGCAGAGCGCTGAACATTCAACACGAGACACTGGAAGTATGGAGGAACTGATGGTTCAGGAAGGAAGATGAGACCTGAATAGAGTGAGGGATGGATGTGTGTGTGTGTGTGTGTGTGTGTGTGTGTGTGTGTGTGTGTGTGTGTGTGTGTGTGTGTGTGTGTGTGTGTGTGTGTGTGGGTGTGTGGGTGTGTGGGTGTGTGTGTGTAGGATAGACTGACCCAGACAGATGAGTAGAAAGAGAACCAGAAAACAAGGAGATGTGACCCAGTTTATGTGACTGAAGTACAAATATGACAAGACTGGCTTGTTAGGAGTCTGTAGGAACACTATGTGTGTGATGTATGTGTTGTTTTTGTCTGAAACTTATTGTTCATCATAAAGCGATGGAAATTTCTGTTTAACACGGCTCAAAATAACAAATACAAAAAAAATACACATGGACTATATGGCATCTGAAAAGAAGTAAAATTGTGTGTGTGTGTGTGTGTGTGTGTGTGTGCGCGTGTGTGCGTGTGCGTGTGTGTGTGCGTGTGTGTGTGCGTGTGTGTGTAGGGCATGCCCGAGCAGTGGGCTCGGCTCCTGCAGACGTCCAACATCACCAAACTGGAGCAGAAGAAGAATCCTCAGGCCGTCCTCGACGTTTTAAAGTTCTACGACTCGAAAGAAACAGCCAACAGCCAGAAATACATGAGCTTCACAGGTAGACACACACACACACTCACACACTCACACACACACATCATCCTCCTTCCTCTTGTTTTTATTTCTAATTGTGTTTTTTTCCCCTGCAGATAAAAACTCAGATGCCTACATCTCCTCCACCACAACGGTAAGAAAGCATTGTGTCAACACACAGACACGAACACAGAATGTGTCTTATGTCCCTCATACAAGGCAACCATCAGTGATCACACGTCAGTGGAACAAACTAACAGCGCCGTTAATTTACTGTTAGAGATGAGAAAAGTCAAGCTTTAACCAAGAGAATAAATAACACTGAACAAAAATACTTTCAGAAGCTTCTGTCGCAATATTTTTTAACAGAGTAACTACAGGAAATTCCCTGTGAGGTTCTGGATATCCATCTCAAAAATCCCACTGAATTTCTGTCGTGTCACTCCTCAGTCACTCAGCCTAACATTGTACGTTGACAGTGACGTCATATTCAGTGGACACAGAGGCTGTGGTGACTTTGAGGTTTTTACATTGATCAAGGAAATCAAACTATCACAGCAGCAGACATATTTTTATTACTTATGTGACTACCATGTGCACAGGTGAATTTTAAGAGCCAAGAGACTACAACTAAAACAATATGAAGCACAGGTGGTAAAATAACCGAGAATTGAACAGTAAATCATGTCTGCATTAACATGTTAATCAGGCTGGAGCTGCAACTAACGATTACTTTCATTGTGATAATCTGGCGATATTTTCTTGACCAATCGATTAGTTGTCTGTAAAATGTCAGAAAATTTTGAAAAACACAATTCAGACATTCCCGACCTAAAGATATTCAGTTTACTGTCATAGAGCACCCCCCCCCAAAAAAAACAGTACTCAAACTGATTATCAAAATAATTGCCGATTAACTTAATATTTGAAAACTATTCTAAAATTAAACTAACCGATTAATCGTTACAGCTCTAATCAAGACATTTCAGAAGACGCCCTAAAGACTAGTTTGAGGGTAAACAAGGTCGAGTAGAAATGTTAGAGGAGAGTATGTTGAAGGGAAATGGAGCCTGTCTGTAGTCTGTCAGGGTAACAAGGAATGAAAGGATTAATAAAGGAAGGAGGGAGAGCTGCAGGGTGAGACGATGAGGAGATTATAAAAAGGAGAGCTGGAGATGAAGTTTAATCTACCGTTTGACAAGACAGACCGAGAGCACGAGAGGAGATGAAGTGTCTGAGGAGAGAGGGTAACAGGGAGTAGGAAGAGAAGTGGAGGAGGTCGGAGACATTGTGTTTCCTACACACACTTATATATATATATATATATATAATACTACTATGTCATAGTTAAATCTTTACAAAGCCTTTTTTGTTGCTTTACTAATAATTTATAAATTAATACATACTTAATTATGTATTTATTAGCAGTTAACTATGCAGTAATTAACAGTTAACTTTATTTAATGCAGCTACTGGATTTAAAGCAAAGATAAGCTCTTGTTAAGGTTATTAGATCCTTTATTGTGCACTTATTAACAGTTTTTTTTAAAGATTACATTACATTAATGTTCTTAGGCAGTCTAGAAACTGTTTCTTATAAATACTTATGTCTTAAAATGTATTAATGACTATGCTATTATTAAGTTATATCATCTTAATAATGTTAATGTTTCTTAGGGGCCTTATTACCTATTAACTAACACTTTACCAGTTATTCTTACTTATATTCTGAAGGTTTTTACAGAGGGATTTGTTCATACATCATTCATGGACTGATTTACAGAACATTTTATACAACATGGATAAATCAGATTTGTTTGTGGCTGTTGAAAGTATTTTTTGATTGATGGAGAGATCAAAATAGATCAGATATCAGATATCCAGATTTCCCTCAGTACAAACCTTTGCCTGTTATAGCTCAACAAAATGAATGATTTTAATCCTGGCTCTAGCCAATATTCACATTTCTGTTCTGGACATTTATGCAAATGATGCATCTTTAACTAGATAATGCCTCATTTGCAAAATGTCTGTCTTAACGTCTCTATTCACCTGTGGTATCTCCCCTTAAAAGGACGCAGGTATTCTGAAACGTGTGAGTTCACGCAATTTGATTGGCCAACACATTTCCAATACAGCTCCAAACTCAGTTGTTCATCTTGAAATAAATGGGGAAGCTTTTTCACAGCAGTGCATCTGTTTTTTGAAAGGTGCCTTTAAACAAACCCACAAAGGTGAGAATAAAAAGAAGAAGGGGAGAGGAAGTGATGATGATGCCACTCCTAGAGATGCACTCCTCTTCCTCTCTCTCTCTGTCCCCCTCTCTCTCTCTCTCTGCATTGTGATTCAGCATCTTTTCCTCCTTTCACCGTCTCCGTGTCTCTGCAGCTTGGCCACCAGCCGAGCGTCAGACTATCAGAGAGAGATAGAGGAGAGAAAAAGAGAGGGATGGAGAGGAGGATGTGTGACTAGTGGCATCAGAAGCCAGACATGACCAGAGCTCTCAGACATCAACAGTGATGACGAGAGGAGGGCGAGAGAAGGGAAGGGAAACAGGGTGGAAAGACAGAGAAGAAGAAGGTTAAACTGAGTGAGAAACGAGCAGAGAAGAAGAGCTGGAGACGAGCTGGAGGACTTCTCTGCAGGATGAGATGACGAAGCAGTAGAGGAAGTGGCAGCAACAGTAGGAAGCAATGATGGGTCTGGTATCGCTGTTGGCTCACGTGACGATGATGTCTCTGAAGCCCCGCCCTCTCTTCCCTTGTGACATCACGCAGAGCTCCAAGGCCGTGTCGGAGACGCCCGCCATAACAACGGTATCTGAGGACGAGGATGAAGACGAGGCTGAGCCACCGCCGGTGATTGCCCCCCGACCAGAGCACACCAAATCAGTAAGGACACATTACTATATATACTTAGGACCCACATTGATATGATGCAACCTCAACCAAACACTCATGTAGTCCAACCCTCTCTTAACTCACCTAAACCTAATTTTAACGTCACCTTAACCTTCACTAATGTTGAAGTAGTGAGGATTGGCCCAAATGTCCTCAAAATGCTCAAAGGTCCTCATCAGGTAGGTTAATAACTGAAATTGTTCGTCACAAAGATGGCAATACAAGCTCAAACACACATACACATATACTGTGCGTACACACAAACACTACAACTAACACCTACTTAGTATGAATAGATCGATCATATCATCAGATATTCAGCATCTCTGATTATTGGTATGTTGGTGGGGTTTTTTTTTTGGCAGATTTCTGATAAAATATGTTAATTTAGAAATGTACTTCTGGGCTCTGATGCCCAATAACAGTAAAGTATACCTGAATCTGAAAAGAAACTTGTAGTGTTAATTACATAATAAATGTAGTCGAGTAAAAAGTTTAATATTTCCCTCCAAAATTTAGTGGAAGTTCACGGACTCACATTCAATCACTAGGTATTCTAGATTCTGTCACTAAGACTTTCATTTTTACTGCATATAGAGTAGTAATTGGTCTCCTTGTTTACTAATAATCAGTAAAAAACACGAGTTGATCCTTAGTTATTAATATGAGGCCGAGACATCGATACATCATCTACATCACAATCTCCTCTTTAAATGGAACAACTAAGAAGAACACATGAAAGTGTGCTGACTTCAACAACAACTCAAAAGTTGTCTCGAGTCTCACGGATGATTGGTTGACACTTTTAGTGATTTACTCCTAAAAGCTGAGACAAAGGTGCACAAAAGGGACAGGTAGGCAATAATAATGCTAATATTTATGGAAGAATGAAAGAAAACCTGAAACTAAATTTAGAGCCAGAAGCTCACTACAGAGTTTACTGTGAAAGCAGCCATATCACAATTAGTTTGCAACTGTCCATGTTAACGTTTATCTTAATAATTACTCATAATTAACGTGACTGTACTTGACAGCTGACAGTACAGAACAACAACAACGGCCTTAAACCCCGGATGTCTCCATTTTACTAGCTGTATAGTTCACACGTTAGACTTTTCTCCACAAACAAACAAATGTTTACTTAATCATGTACAGTCTGTACACACACACACACACACACACACACACACACACACACACACACACTCATTAGATTTCTCTCACTCATTAATCTTTAAATGGTCCTGTGTCCTGCCTCACCTCGGCTCTATTATAAGACCCCAGGGACGTGTGTGTGTGTGTGCGTGTGTGTGTGTGTGTGTGTTTGTGTGTGTGTATGCACATGTTTATATGTGTGTGTGACAGTCACAAGGGAAGCAGAGGATTTTTATTTAGACCGCTTACTAAGAAGCTTTCTGTTTTCTGTGAGGTTAAGTCAGCACCACAGACACACACACACACACACACACACACACACACACACACACACACACACACACACACACACACACACACATACACATATACACACACACACACACTTTTTTCCTCACAGACTGATTTATACTCAATTGCAAGTTTATTAGGTACACCGAGCTACAACGTTCCTGCAGTAAATCCTGCTTCATTAAAGGTCCATGTTGTAAGACTTGTCAAATACTGACACTTTGGGACGGAGGCCGACTCGACCTACAATCTCAAAGTGTCAGTATTTGACGAGTCGGGAATGAGTATTTTGTCTTTATAGCCTTCATCCCTTGCACACACACACACACACACACACACACACGCACACACACACACACACACACACACACACACACACACACACACACACACACACACACACACACTGTTTGTCACATTAACACTTCACAAATTCCTTTTTTATGTCCTTTGCTTTCACACGCTCACTGTCACACACACACACACACACACACACACACACAAACACACATTGTTCCTCCTCTGTCAGACAGGTCGGCGGTTGAGAGGCTGCTTCCATGGCGCCACCAACGTTTCCATGGTGACGAGTCTAGTGCACCTGACTGGAGCTCCCACGACCAGACACACACACACACACACACGATGGTCTCTCTCTGTTGTTATTCGTCTTTTCATGCCGACGTTCTGAAAGCGGAGCAGGCCTCAAACACCTCACAGCTCACTTGAAGCACTTGGTTTTGATTTATCTACACATAAACTTGATGGTTTAAGACTAATTGTTCTAACAGTTAGCACAAGATGCATATACGAATACTTTTAACATGTCATAGAATTGTCAATAAAAATAAACGAGTGAAGTAATATTTTCTTGATCGTTTTAAACTGTGTTGTCATTCTTTTAGATATACACTCGCTCAGTGATCGAGCCCCTCCCTCCTCCTCCCACCAAAGATGCTGCGACCTCCCCCATCTCCCCGCCGACAGCTGCTGCAGCTGCCGTCACCCCCGCCCCCCCCTGCAGAAGGAGCTCCCAGCAGCCCTCCAAGTGCGAGCCCCGCCCCCGGGCCTTCTGTGCCCCGCCCCCAAGACAAAACCAGGAAGAAGAAGATGTCGGATGAGGAGATCCTGGAGAAACTACGTAAGACTTGTTTATACATGCAAATATATTTTTTTAGTATACTTTTTACATTATTATACACATTTAAATCACATGAACTATTTCAGACACACACACTGGCTGAACAAAACTATATGGCTGACAGTATGTGGACACCCCAGTCCACAGTGTGATCTTTTGACCCGAGGCTGTTTTACATGGTTTGGGCATATCTTAATGCTGCTGTGACAGTGCCTCCATGCAAAAAGCAGCTCCATAAAGAAATGGTTTTCCCCGTTTGGTGTGGACGAAGGTGAATGGCCACATAGAGGACATATGCATGGTGCAAGGTTTAGGTGAGACTGACAGACAAGTGCACACACAAATACACCGACACTAGTCCACTAAATTGGTGTCACTCAAAGGATGCAGACAGTATATGATGATGATCGGCACCAGTTACATTATAGTTTCAGACAACAATTTAGTGAGCGGTTCGAAAACTCCTTTTCTGATAAAAAGAGAATCTGAAGCCCTGCCTGGATTTTGTTTGTATGAATAATTCGGGCTATCATGACTCTCAAAATTCCATTTGTTTGTTTTTACAGCGTTATGCTACTGTTACACAGTTCGGTTTCTCAAAGCTGTCCTGAGTAAACCCTCTTCCCAAACAAATCAATAAAGGATCGCTGAACAAGGAAAATAAACCCAACATCTGAGACGCTCAGACGCGCACACATGAAGTGTCTGAAAGTGCAGCTGCAGGCTAATGCTAAGCTAGCTGTGTTGTCTCTGATGTGGGTTTTGTATACTCTGGATGCACACAAGTAGGCGGGGTGGAGAGAGAAAAAAACTGGGAGAAAAAACTATCCTGCTTTTAAATTTGATAATCAAAACTGAAAGTGTATTTCAATTGATTTTTGGTATTGAATAGAAATGCTAACACCCCTAGAAATAATATTAGTATCAGCTGTAGAGAAGCAGTGACTTCACCTTGTTAAAGGTGAAGCTGGCGTCTGTTAGACTGAAGTCAAAGTCCAAGGTGCTCTGCTGATATATTAAAAGCCTTACGAGGACATGAGAAGATTAAAACCAATGAGCTGTGACCAGTTAGGAATCCACCAGGGTCATGATCAAAGTGCTTTTAATCATACAAAGTCAATTACATGCATTAACATTTTGTATTAACAAGACAGCGCCTGTACATACACGTCTTTCACAGGCTTTATTATATAATATGAGTGTTAATATGTCTGCAAAGTGAATACTGCTGCTGTGTGTACCTGCTGTAGTTCAGTGAGGACAGAGTCTCCGGGTGCTAATTTTAGCCTCGTTAGCACTTTGAGTTTTGACAGGCTGTTTCATCACATTGCATTCATGTGCAAACTCAGGGTTTGGATTTATTTTAAGCTCAAGTCAGGTCAGTGGTGATTTCAGCACAAACCAGATTTTTTACAGTGAACAGTATTTTATTATATTTTTAACAAATACAACTCAGAAAACATAGTTCACTACAGTAAGACAACACTTAATATAAAATGTGAACAGCCTCTTTGTGATACAGATATTCTTTCTTGTGAATTTGGTTTATAGTTTGTTGAGTATTTTACCAATTACATAAACCACGCACATAATACTGTGCCAGTTCTTACTTTAGGCCTCCACATCATGATGAAAACAATGATTTTACAGCGAGGAGTGTTTGCCAGAGTTCGTGAGGCTCTGTGAAAGATGTTACATAACGTTATCACTTCTAACAAAAGAAACCGCCTGCAGTGTCTCGCTGTGTTCAAACGATCCTGTTAAAAACTTTATTGAAGTGTTAATGTTCCGTCACGTTTCTCAACATGGCGGCCTGGCTGCTGTGTTGACTGATGCTGCCACAGCTAACAGATGCTCAGCGAAGATGATCTCAGAAATTAACCACAGATATAAAAGTAATTGCATTGTGGTTTGTTGAACAGAAACCCACAGGCTTTCCTCTTGAAGCTCTCCTCCACCAACTACAGCATTTAACATGGACAATTCAAACAAGCTTCCCACACAGAGGCTTTGTCTGTGAAAGTATTTCTTTTTACCTCAATTTAATGTTGTTAAATGATAATATTCCTTATTTTAAATTAGAATGAAGTATTAACATTAATCTGACATGAAAAACAAAGTCCAGAATACACAGCAGGCTAAAGAACACAATGTGTTTGGTATTCATCCAACATGTCTTACAAACTCTTTTACTTTCTGGTGATTTTATAGCAATATCTTGCTTATTTAAACAATCATTAAAAGGGTCCAAATTTTATTAGAACATCCATGATTTTTACATCATGTCCTAAAGTTGTTAAAGGAACAAATTCTCCCCAAAAATTTAATTGAGTCATTCTCTACTCACCCCCATGCTGATGGAGAGTCAGGTGAAGTTTCGTAGTCCACAAAACATTTCTGGAGCTTCACAGCAAAACAACGTTGCAGCATTCTCCTAAACAACTGAAGTAGCTGGCAACTCCAAATAAAATTGCTCAATACAGTTTATCTCACATAATCCAAGCCCAGAGATCCAAACATTTATTTGAAGAGGTGTTGTTTAAAGGTTTTTTTTAGCTGCAATCTTCACTGTAGCTGCTAAGCTGAAAGTGTTAGCGGGTACCCCGTCTGAAGTGTGTGCACAAGCTTGAAGAGTCGCACAGATGGTGTCAATATCATCTTTTCAAATCATTTTGGGATCTCAGGGCTTCTTGAGACTTGGATTATGCAAGGTGAGCTGTATGGAGCTGCAAGTCTCCAGCTACTTCAGTTGTTTAGCAGAATGCTGCAACGCTGTTTCACTGTGAAGATCCAGAAATGTTTTGTGGACTACGAAACTTCACCTGACTTTCCATCATCATGGAGGTGAGGAGATAATGACTGAATTTTCATTTTTGGGTAAACCTTTCCCTTAAAAGCATTTTACACCATGTACCACAGTATACTTGACCTCGATTTACAGTTTTGAAATAATGATGAATAAGATAACAGGTTAAATATGAGTTTAAGTAAAAACTATTAGTTTCTCAGTGGTAAAGAAATGAGTTATAATTAGAGAGAAGTGAGAAAATAATTAAAATAATTTTGTGTGGAAGAATATCTGCTGAAAAGTTGTCCCTCAGATCGATCAGTCTCAAAATATATTGCCAAATCCTTTTTACTCAAATCAAGTATAAATTCCCATAATTAAAGGGTGTTTATGTATTTTTTTTACAAGTGTCTATACTTAAAACTCCTCCCTTCATGAAATGTGTTGTTGTGTATTTGTAACCGGTGAATAAACGCCTGTATATTTTTTAAATCATGCCCCACGCCTGTCCAGATGTGCTCAGATCTCCCTCTGCTGGTAAGACCAGGATACTGCCTGTCCGTCTCTCTGACTGACAGACCCGATATCCTCTGTCCCCGCCCCCACTGTCCAATCCTCACGTCTGATTGGTCGTCCTCTCTCTTTCCATCATCCAGTCTCCTGCGGTTACAGAGTGACTCCAAGTTTTGTCCTCTAATCATTTTCCTCCTGTGGACTCTGATTACTGCAGACTGAGCTGCTGCAGCTCTTCTTTCCTTCTCGATTCTTTCTTTCCATCACGTCTTTGTTTCTTTCTGTTACTGATTCTTTCCTTTTTTCTGGTTTTATTTTAGCCCTTCTTTCCTTCTCGATTTTTTTCCTTCCTCATGTCATTATTTCCTCTCGATCCCTCCCTTTCTCACTTCATTCTTTGTTTCCTGTCTTTCTTTCTTTCTTCCTCTTTATCACCTTTTCCTTCCTGAACTGACTGTTATTATACATTTTTATGAATTTCTTTACATCTCCATTGGCGTTTTTTCTGACATGTTTAGTTTTAGTCATCCCTCGTTCCTTCTCTCCATCTTCTCTTCTCTCAGCTCTTTCTCCCAGTCAGCATGCTGCATTGACCTGAGTGTGATCCACATAAAGCAGAATTTGGATGGATAGAAAGACAGCTGACTCTTCTATCCATTCAGATTCAGTGGTACTGTAAAATCAGCTGTGGATTAAAGGGCAGGATTTTGTTCATCTTGCTCTCTAGCAGATCCATACACGTTACTGTTCCGTTTGATCAATCAATAAGTTCTTGCTTTGTTGTCTTTCTTTCTTTAACTCAGGGACGATTGTAAGTGTTGGAGACCCCAAGAAGAAATATACACGCTTTGAGAAGATCGGACAGGGGTAAGTCATTAATCCATCATGTACATCAAGTCTCCTGAGATTGATCCTGGTTCAGTTTCAGTTGTTCTTCATATTCACATTGTTATTCATATGGTGACTCTGTGTTAAAACCTGCAAATATTCGTGGTGTTTCCTCAAGTAAGAAACAAAAGAAGTTTCCATCTCAACGGAGAAATGATGACATACTTTATAAAGTTTAACTGGACCTCTCTGCTGTCTGTTTTCAGAGCGTCTGGGACTGTGTACACAGCTATAGACATCGCTACAGGACAGGAGGTAGGTTTCCTTTATCATCCTCCAGATTTCTGTTCTCCTTCATACATTTCTCTCTTCTTGATCCTCCTTCAGTTTACAGCTAGCCTCGCCAATTGGTTACAAAGGGAGTACTAATAGTGCTAAGAAGACATGCTGGTAAAACTGGAGAATAATAGTTACAACAAGAGTCTACATGCTAGCAGCTCTCTGAGGCTGTACACAAAATATGTATGTGCAGAGTCCGAGCAATGAATGCGAAACAGCCTTCTACTGTCAAAGTGTGGGCCTAACGAGCATGATTTGTGACATCACATGTAGTTTTGAAGCCAATCCTGGTCGAATATTCAGCAAACACAAGTGTGAAGTGAATACTTGAAGCCTCCAGCGCACACTGATCAATAAAGTCAGTAGGATTCATCGTCTGAGGACTGAGAATGTTTTAGCCGATCCACCCAACACATAATTCACAAAAAAAAACACATCCATCCATCCATTTATACATACATGAATATATAAAAAATCTGACAAATCAAATATTGTGCTTTCAACTCTTCTGAAGATCCATGATGAATTTACCAACACAGGAAAACATGAATTATTATTAATACCTTTTATTTAAACTTCGACATTCAGGACTTAATTTAACAGACACAGACAGACAAACAGAGACATCAATAAATATCTAGAATTTTCCCATCTAACAACACATCAGATAACATAATTGATGAGGCTACTGCAAACGCCTGTAGCGCCGCCATGTTGGACGTCTGTCCGACCAAAATCACCAGAAACACCAGATAGAGATCTGAAGATCATTGAAGGTTTCAGTTTAAAATGCCATAAAGTATACAAAATAGATTAAAAAACAATTCAGTTACAGATAGAAGCTGAATAGTTTATGATTATTGATTTTAAATTTACAAAGAAGTGGCATCAAATTGTTGATTTTAAGAGTGCTTTGTAAAGATAATACTTGTTTTTTATTTGTTTGTTTTTTTTACTCAAACTTAATTAACAAATAAACTTAATAAACTCTGAAAGGTTGAAAAGGAATCAAGTTAAACATCCTGAAGTCAAAGAGGAAGTAGAGGAGAAATAAAGTTCACTGGGACGATAAAGATGACTCCACACAAAGTGTTCAGCCTGTTTGATTGTGAGCTGAAAGGCCAGAATAGAATAGCAACTTTAAAGTAAAATGAAGTTAAATCATGATACAGAAGTGGATTTAAAATCAATTTCCAAAGCTAAGAAAGACGAAATGGTTTAAATTGCAAATCTCGGGGGAAATAAAGTTCAAACTGAAAGCATTTAATGAAGAGCGGTTAGGAAAGATGGTAGAGTGAGAGGAAGGTAGGTTCATCCAGGGCGTCAGTCGTTATTCAGGTAAAATGAAGTAAAGAAGAGAAGCACAGAGACTTGATGGAAGAGAACAGTGAGTTTCCACACTGAGAAAAGTAACTGGATTTACGTCTGTCTTCAATAGCTCAGGCTTCGAGGTTAATTTTAAAGGAGCTCAGTTCGTCTGACAGCTAATCCTCCTCAGTTTCACTCTCTGAGGATTAGTCTGTGGGCTCAGTTTTGAATGTCTGTCAGGCTGCGCTGCCTAACAACCTTTTACTGCCATTTGATTTAGATATTTCCCCCCACACCGCTTCTCCGTCTGCCTGTCTGTTGTCTGTCTTCAGTTTCTTACCATTTTCTTTTTCATCCTCTTGTCTTCGTTTATTCTGTCACATTATCTTTTCTTCTAATAAACCTCTGTCTTTCTTTTATTGTACTTTTCCCCATTTTCTCCAGCCTCTCTTTCTTTCAATTCAGTATGATTTATTTGCTTGAATCTGAGTCCGAGCTTCTGTGAAAAGTCAAAATTTTGTCTTTTGTCTCAGGTCGCCATTAAACAGATGAACCTGCAGCAGCAGCCGAAGAAGGAGCTGATCATCAACGAGATTCTGGTGATGAGGGAAAATAAGAACCCCAACATCGTCAACTACCTGGACAGGTTAGACACACACACACACACACACACACACACTCGGCCACCATAGCATAAATACGGCTTTCTTTGTGTGAGCTGGCTCGACAAAACCTCAAACCCCAGTCAGAGAAAACCGGTACCATGACGATGGTTATCAAGGCTGGAAGGAAATGACCAAGTGTGTAAATTAATGATATAATAATTTTACCACTCTAAATGCTTACAGTTTATTTCTAACGTGACAACTGCACATTATACACTAAAAACTGTGTTTAGGTCTGACACTATCCCATAAGTAACAGTACGTGGAAATCTCTTCAGTTTTAGGACAAATCAAAGTGAAATTCACATCACCAAAATTGTTTGGTTTTTCAGGAAATAAGTTGGAACGTCATGTTGTCACTTCTGTTCAGGAGGTGGGGTTGACCCTGTTGCTATGGATGACATCGTATTTCATGAGTGAACCTACTCACTGTGTCTATAGTGATTGGTTGACAGGTGACCGCTGTGTGTATTCATCAGTACTCAGGATACACAGGCAGGGGGGAAACATTTGAACAGCTCTGTCAGCAGAAAAAAACCTTCCTGTAGACTGCTGCTAAAAGTTTGAGGATTATATTTAGTTTTGGCAGGTTCCCACTCAGCTGAGATCCTTCTGTTAATGTTGCTGTTCTGACTAAAATGAATAATGACTGCAGCAAAAATGTGAAACAAAAACACAATCTGCTGTAAAACGAGCCAAAATGTGAAGTTCCCAAACTTTCCCTGGAAACACGTTACGACTCAACCGTGATGAGAGGCCATCCAGTTCAGTGTGGCTGTTGCCATGCCAACCCGGTGGACATGTAGGAGGGGGGCGGGTGTCTGGTTTCCGTAGTTACCTGTTTGTCGTCAGAGACATTGAGGAGCACATGCAAGACTGTAAAGTTGTCATCCCCATGGAAACAACATTTTCACCGTCTCTGATTTACTGTGTGTGTGTGTGTGTGTGTGTGTATTTTAGAGGATTAACAAAAGAATGCATTTTGTCTCTTTTTATTCTTTTAAATGTTGTTGTTGACTCTGTGTCCCAAAATCATCAAGTACTTTTTGTATTTATCTCCATTTATTTATTTCATATTTTGTTCATTATTCCGAAGTTAAATGGGGAATAAATGTGGTCCATGACGCACTAAACTGAATAATAAAAACAGCCAGCGTTGTGTTTCCCCCATTCCCAATTTTACTGTACATTAGCCATAAGCTAGTGAGCAAGGCACAAACTGAGGGTGTCTGTGTGTTTAAATTAAAGGTCATCTCTGAGTGAACTCAGCACTCAGCACAGACTCTGGTTCTCTCTCCTCTTCTTCCCCTCTCCTCTCTGTAATGTTACGTTCATGAAGTAAAGTCCATTTCCCCTCCAGCTCCAGTCAGCAGTCGACATTACAGAACAGAAACACCCGACAGTGGAGGTCACCTCCGGATCACTGCTGCAGTCAGGTTGATAAACAGGAGTGAAGATAAATCCTCTTTTTAATCCCAAAAGTTAAAAAGTAGTCTCTGAGCTTTGAGCAGAATCAGACTCCAGAGGTTCTGGCTCTGCACCAACTCTCTCCTCCAGAACTGGCTGGCTCTGAGCAGCTGTTCTGTTTCTGTCTCTGACCGGCCCTCCCCACACAACATTTGGCAAACGTCTTATATTTTGTTTTGATTGAGAGAGACCCCTAGTGGCAGAAATTACATATTGTTCTTTTAACAGAAAGGCCGACCAATAAAACTGACAAACTGTTGAAATGAATAATCGCATTTAAAAATTTGAGCAGTAACTCACAAAATACTCTTAAATTATATATATTTTATTTTAGTTAAATATAGTGAGTCCCCTCTGATTCTCAAACATTTTGTCTCTTCTAAGGTCTGACAAAAAGAGTTTCAAATACTAGTCGTGTCATTAACATAAATACCTGCATATGTTGATGTCTTGTTTCCATAGTTACCTGGTGGGTGATGAGCTGTGGGTGGTGATGGAGTACCTGGCTGGAGGTTCGTTAACTGATGTTGTAACAGAAACCTGCATGGATGAAGCTCAGATAGCTGCTGTCTGCAGAGAGGTAAGACATGAAACATTCACTCTGACAGCATCTCAGTCTCTCTCCCGCTCTCTCTGGACCTGGATCATCTCCTAAAATTCATGGATTATTCAGAGTTTGGGATGTCCCAGAAAAACAGACACTTACTTTGTTGGCTTTAAAGAAGCCGGTGGTGTTTTAAAGGAGCCGGTGGTGTTTTAAAGGAGCCGGTGGTGTTTTAAAGAAGCCGGTGGTGTTTTAAAGGAGCCGGTGGTGTTTTAAAGAAGCCGGTGGTGTTTTAAAGGAGCCGGTGGTGTTTTAAGGGAGCCGGTGGTGTTTTAAGGGAGCCGGTGGTGTTGAGGGCTACAGAGCCAAGTATAAAAAAATAATTAAGAGAGTATCCTGCTCCACATATATAGTCTCTCAAGCCTCATGTTCATTTAGATTGAGCCACAGTCTATTTCTTTTCATTGTCAAGGGATATCTATGAAACAAGAAACATAACGCAACCTTATACATCCAGAGAGGAAGAGGTAAAGGTAAAAACTAATGATAGTAAAATTTGGCTTTATTCATTTGCTTTCATCTTACACTGAGATATTTAGATACCCAGGAGGATACAATAAGGAGACAATAATCAAAATGTACATTATCGTGATAATATCAGGTCTCAGAGCTTTGTCACACTGCACCCATTTACCCAGCAGTCTCTCTCTCTCTCTCGCTCTCTCTCTCTGTCTTACTGTCTCTCTCTGTCTTACTGTCTCTCTGTCATAAATTTTTTTTCCCTTTGTCTCTATCTCTCTCCAGTGTCTCCAGGCGTTGGAGTTCCTCCACTCGAACCAGGTCATCCATCGAGACATCAAGAGCGACAACATCCTGCTGGGCATGGACGGCTCCGTCAAACTCAGTCAGTCCACATCAGCTGACATCGTGTCGTAGAGTGCTGCAGGGATGACGTATTTTTGTAGGCTAACCTAGAAGCTAGCAACACCCTGGTTCACTCAACAAAAAGCCTATGTGATTTTTTTATTGGAATTGAATTTGAATAAGCTCTGTGGCTAACAGGAGTTTGTGATACTTACACGTGTTGTTCAGCAAGATAATCCTCACAGATGAACACCACTTTTATGATTTTTGAAGCTTAATACAATCATCAGAAGTAAAAGGCTAATTTTAGGCTATAAACAAACAACATTGCGATCGCATGAATTCAACGTCACCACCACTAAGCTTCCTACTACACTATATTTAACACACTTATTGATAAATCTACAAGTATAAACACAACGAGGCTGTAAAGAGAGACTAGTGAGTAGATGAGTCTCTGTTCTTGGTGCGATGATGTTCAACCTCCCCAACAACCTCTGTAGCCTCATTTAGCCACTTCAACTCAACTCAACTTTATTTATATAGCACCTTTCAAAACTTTGTTACAGAGTGCTTTACAACAAAAAAAATTAAAAAATAATAAAAGAAGGCAGAGTAACACAGTACGTTTATATAAAAAAAATAGAAAGACCGAGTCAAAGGCTGACTAGAAATGATTATATGATTTTTTTTAGGTATTGACTGACATTATATCCTAGAACAAAACATGAAAATCTTTTAAGGTTGTGTTAATCACAGACTTTATTTCAGGCATTTATCGAAAAATACAAAAAATAAAGATTGACCTCCAGAAGAGGGAACCAGACATGCAGAAATGCTAACTCATTTCTGGGTTTTAACTCAGTCCTGCAGCACTCATTCTGTCAATTATTCATTCATTGTATTTAACACTACTTTAGTTACTGTAATGTTTTAGTATGGCGTCTTGCTTTGTGGCTGTTGGACCAGCAGAGGGAGCTCTGACACTGTTGGAGCCTGTATTGACGTTTAGTCTATTCAACCACTGTGATGTCAGAGGCCATAGAGGAAATGTTTCCATCAGGCATCAGCAATTATGTTCAACAAAGTGTTTTTTCAGCGATGTTCGATGGAGGACGAAGCAACATTTACAGATGCTGTGAAAATGTTTTGATGGATTCATTAAAGCGCAGATTTCATTTTTCCTGTTAGTATGTGAGAGATAATAGTCACATGACTCATATATTTGACTTTATACTGAGTTACACTCCAGGAAATTATATTTTATCCACACAATGACTTCCTTTACTTACTCCTGAATGAAAGTACAATGGTTGTTGTCCTCTTAAATGTAAATGATCATTTAGTTGTGCCACTTGCCTGTGTTTAAGATGTATCTTTGACTGTCAGTAGATGATAAAATGTTATAGTTAATGGCATTTACCTGAGTCTTTATATTGTTACAGTAGATTTGTGAAACATCATGTCGAGGCTTGATTCAAACAATATCGATGTGTTCATCTGAACATTGTGATCACATGGCTGACTCTGTCCTCTCTCCTCCTCCCAGCTGACTTTGGGTTCTGCGCTCAGATCACTCCAGAGCAGAGCAAACGCAGCACCATGGTCGGGACTCCGTACTGGATGGCTCCAGAGGTCGTGACCCGTAAAGCCTACGGCCCCAAAGTGGACATCTGGTCCCTGGGCATCATGGCCATCGAGATGGTGGAGGGGGAGCCGCCTTACCTGAATGAAAATCCTCTCAGGGTGAGGTTCTGCGAGTGCATTTACTGAAGGCTAAAGAGAACTGATGAGCACAGCATTTTTATTCCTCTGAATATGATCAAAAACAGTTTGACATTAAATACCACAAATGCATTTATTACATGAAGCATTAACCAGAATTCTGCCACCACAAAGTTACTACGGGAAACCTACACAAATCAAAATAACTCGAACACAACAAAAGGCTTCGTGTTGGTCGGGCTCTCCGTTCTGCTGTCTCTATCTTTATGGACATGAAGCCTCAAATCAGCTTGGGTGCTCTCTCCTTTCACCGATCAGGCTCTGAGGAGAGAAGGAGATATTTTAGAGCAGTGGACAACAAAAGAAAGGGCGAGGAAACATCTCACATAAAACTTGGACTTGGGTAAACTTTCCCAACAGGACTGAAAGTGTTTATCTTTAAAAAGTCTGTTTCCAGGAACAGAAGGAGAAATTGGGAATCTTTAGGACTGGTGCATCTTATAATAGCAGTGTTTCTCTGTAAATATCCACAGTACCTTAAGTCCTAAACACTGAATGGCTGCTTCAGTGTCATTCTTAAAACCACCACTGGATGGCACCAAAGTAACTCCGCTACACATAGTGCTTATGAGATGTGTTTGAGTACTTACTGTACACGGGCTCCACGGGATGTTGACGAACATGTTGCTCGTGTTTGTTGCTTAGGCGCTGTATCTCATAGCAACCAATGGGACGCCGGAGCTGCAGAACCCAGAGAAACTGACGACGACGTTCAGAGACTTCCTGAACAGATGTCTGGAGATGGACGTGGAGAAGAGAGGCTCGGCCAAAGAGCTGCTGCAGGTACAGTACACTGTGTGCATACAATACACTGAAATACTGAAGTCAAGTACAAGTACCTCAAATACGTACTTTAGTACTGTGCTGAGTTGCATTTCACCACAGGATAGTGAGACAGACCCATTTTTTAAATTCATAACATCTTGTGTCTCTTATCTTTATACTGTATCTGAGGTCTTCTTATTGTTTCGGGTTGGTGACGACACAAATGGTATGAAAATCCTTTCACACTCGACAAACAATAAATACTCAGTCTGTCTCGAGCGGCCTTCAGAGGTGGTCTGAGAAATAAAAGTTAGATCCCCGCTAGGTGTTTCTTTGAGGTTCAGCTGTCCTCTCACAGACAGGAAGACAGACAGGCAGTGGTGTGGGTGTCGAGATGTGGAGGTGGAGGTGTAACTGAGCAGCAACATGAGTTGTGTAACTGTACGATGACTCAGAGCTCCAAGGTGAAACTGAGACTTGTTTAAGACGTAATTCACTTTATTGGAGTGTGTCTACGTGGTGAGTCCTCTGCAGTGAGGCTTACACAAGTTCATTACACAACAGAATATAATAATGAATATATAAACTCAGATACTGTACAGGTCCATTAATGTGTACACAAACAGAGTGAATTGTGTTTATAGACTGAAGACAGTAAACATTATCACATGTGAAGTGTTGTAGGACACCATGATTGAACACTAACATTATGAATACAAGTGTATATTGAAGTGAGTGTATTGTTTGTTTTAGTGTCTATACTTTGTCTGTTTTTGCAAAGTAATCTAAAATATGTTTTTCTTTCTTTCCTCCACCTCAATCCTTCCTTCACTCCTTCCACCACACTGCCTTTGCTTTCCTTTCTCCTCCTCCCTGTTTCTCCTCTTCCTCCTTTTCCTTTCCCATCTTCTCTTCTCCTCCCTGGACCTCTCCCTCCCCTCCTCTTCTCTCCTCCTCTTCCTCTCTTCCTTTGTTACCCTCCTCTTCTCTCTATTCCTCTCTCCCCTCCTATCTTGTCTTCCTCTGCTCTCCCCTTTTCCTCCTTTCTTCCTCCCCTCCTCCCTCTTCCTCCCCTCTTCCTTCTCCTCTCTCAGCATCAGTTCCTGAAGATGGCGAAGCCTCTCTCCAGTCTGACTCCTCTCATTGTGGCTGCCAAGGAGGCTGCCAAGAACAACCGCTAGCTTTGCACTCATTATTTTATCTGTCAATCTCTCTCTCTCTATCTCTCTCTCTCCCCTTTCTCTCCCTCTCTCTCTCTCCCTCTCTCTCTCTCTTTTCTTTCTTCTCTTTTTTTATTTTATTTCCAGTAGATGGGAGGGAAGTGATGGCTGCTGGTCGGGTTACAAAACCCTTTGAAGGGCCTACAGTTTTTCTCTCCCTTCTTCGTTTTCGTTTCTTCTTTGTTTTTGTATCCTCCACTGCCTGCTCCTTCATCCTGTGACCTTTGACCCCACGCTTGACCTCCCTCCCACCCCCACCCCCAGCCTCACCCTCACAGGGAGAAAGAAAGGCAGTTTCTTCCTGTAACTTCTTTTTCAACACTCCACTGGACTCAGACAGGAAGATCGGGGGCTGACTGTATGACATCATCGGTCGATCTGTGATCAAGTGATGTCACCGCTAATATGAGATGAAGAGAGTGTTACAACAGAGCCCAAAGACTCATGGGAGTTTGTTTTTTTAAATCAATTTTTGATTGTTTTCTACGTTTTTCTGTTAAAGCTCCGGACCACCCTCTGCTGCAGACTGTGTGTGTGTGTGTGTGTGTGTGTGTGTGTGTGTGTGTGTGTGTGTGTGTGTGTGTGTGTGTGTGTGTGTGTGTGTGTGTGTTGCATTTGTGTGTGTGTGTGTGTGTGTGTGTGTGTGTGTGTGTGTGTGCATTTGTGTGTGTGTTTTAAGGTCCTAGCTTCCTATCTTGCATTTGTGGATTTCAGTCTGACTTATTTCATCGTCCTCTATCAAAAAGTGCATTTGTTGATTTTCAGTTTATCACTCTGTGTGTTTGAGTGTGTGTGTGTGTGTGTGTGTGTGTGTTTGAGTGTGTGTGTTTTGGTCACAGGGGGGTGTCGAGATATTGATTAAGTTGATTGTAGCGTTACCTTCTGTAGTTTTTGACACGGAGCAGGTGAGGTTTGGTACGTTGTCGTGTCTGCAGTGTGAGTTGTGAGTTAGAGATTATTAATATTAATTATGAAAAGAAAATCGAGCCCAGAGCCGTAGATGGACCGTGTTTGGGAGATTTTCAGCCACTTTGGCTCCATGATGTCTTTCCAGGACGACTTGTGAACCAGTTTTTGAAAGCTCCAACTCCAAACGACACTCATGTCCTCCTTTAAAGCTAGTATGGTTTCAAAAAGTTAGATTTAAGCAAAAGCAGATTTTCTGCGTGCACAAATCCAAAGTCAGGTCAGGAAATCTAAACGCAATGTACAAGTCTGTACGTGACGAGGAAAAAAATGCCTAATTGACAGAATAGATGCTGATAATGTACGTTTATGTTGAAACTTTACGTTTCTTTGTGTCTAATTTTCAGTGTTATGTTGTGACATAAACCAGTTGGTTTGGGTTCGGCTTAAAATACCTGGTTCTGTTGCCACAAACACGGATGAAAAAAAATACCTTGATGTTGAACTGTTATCTCTCACCTAGCAGCAAGTCGGCTCATGTTAATATGCAACTTGTAGAAATGTTGATAAGGTACGTACAAAGGTACAAACTTACTTATCCATGGTTTGCTAAGACATAAAAAAAAAACTGGGCTGGTTTACCCGAAATCCATCTGCGGCTCTGGGCCTTCACCGTCTGCGGGCTCGACGCTGAGACTGTGAGGGAGAGAATGTGCATGTCAACCTTTTTTATACGGTACGTTTAACGTGGAGAAAAAAATAATACGTGAGTTGTGATAATGCTGAAACATAGACGTGACGATACATGAAGGATGCTTGTGTACGATAGAACGGATCGTATCTTAGTCCTGTTTTCAGAAGAATGGGACAAATAAATGCTGCGATGGTACAATGTTGTTGTTTTTTTCTGCCTGGTGGACTGCTGGAGCCCCGGGAACCCTCTGAACATAAGGTGTATATTTTACGTGAAAAGAGAGAAAAAAAACACGACAACAATGTTTCAGCCTTTGTTAACGGACTCACTGTTTTTTATAATTGATCACCTGTTTTTGATTCGGATACCAAGACTTTGAGTATTTGTTTTGGATTGTTTTTCTGCTGGATATCTTTTTCTTGTTGATAACAAACATCCTGTAACCGAGCAAGAGCCAAAGTTTCCATCAACAGCCACGGTTGCTCGCTCTACATTTAATCTTAAAATGAAAAAACCTGCAATGTAAATATCAACCAAACATTTCCAAAACATCTATTCAGAACAGTCAACATGATTTCTGCTTTTAGTTGTTTTTATTGTTTTTTTTAATGTAGTGTTAATGTACCTCTGGCCTTAAACTGTTTCAAAGGTGCAAGACTCCTTTAGTACCAGTCTGATGGCAACAATACATGGCAACATTTTGTGGCAACAGTGAATATTTTGTGGCTGCAGCTAACAATTATTTTGATTATTGATTAAGCTGCTGTTTACTTTCTTTGTTAATTGATTCATCTTTGTTTGTGCAACCCAACGCTCCAAACCCAAAGATATTCAGTTTACAATGATATGAGGTAAAGCAGAATGATTGACACGTCTGCTTTAAAAAGTAAACTATTAATTGATTATTTTTTGTAAACAAGTAATCGTTGCAACACTGCAGAACACACTGAACATTGAAATTACAGATTTGAACCCTGCAACAACCAGTGTGAACGGTTGCAAGGCACTGAAGGTCACAGCTGTTCACGCTGGCTGCAGTACGGAGGATCAAAGCTGTAAAAACATTAAACGTGTTTAAACTGCCAGAAACTGTTGCCACTGTGTTCGTGTGTCCTCCTCTGAACCCCCCACACAGAGCTACTTTGGTAAAAAAAAAAAAAAAACGATAATCATGTTACTGTAAGTGACCATCAGCAGCCAGGACACAGTCCTCTGAGCAGCTTCAAGGGGGATTCAGACTTGGTACAGTCCGAGGTCTAAAAGGGGACTTCAGTCCAGAATGAGACGGTCGATGAAGTCTTCACTCCCCAGTGTATCAGAGCCATAATTTATCTGTTTATAAGTCATTCTGATTTTTTGAAACAACTCTGAAAAATGAAGAATAAAACTGTACAAAAACTGAAAATCTGGTCTGCTTTTTTTCTTAACTTTACCTGTTGAAACATGGGTAAGATATGGTTTAATCCTAAATATAAAATATAAAATGCAATGTTTCCCCTTAAAACAGTCCAAAACTGTGGGGTTTGTGCAAAATTAAAATGCCTTATGTTACATGGAAATATTTATTTGAAATGGACGTTTTATTTGCACAAATTCCTTATTTGATAATTAAACCATCCAGATGGATCCTCTACATTTTAAAGGGTACTGATTGTTACCACACCAAAGATTATATCTGTGTTTCTTGAAGCAGCTATAATCAGTACTCTGACATCGATAATGGCTCACATGACTACTTGTTCATGAAAGGGGTCACTTGATGTGATAATCCCACAGAGCTGTACGGCGTCCTGCAGCTTGTTTTGGTTTAATGTCTCGCAGCCTCACTGTTGTGGTTCGGCTGTCAGGACGTCTCTCCACAGACATGTAGGAAGACATTTGGTCTCTAAAGATACTGACTCTCCTGGACTTTGTCTAGATACAGGAGATATTACCCACTGCTCAGAACTGCATAGATAAGTTCATGAAGGACCAGTTTCAGCTTTGAATATTGAGATACGAGTGTGACCGTCTTATCAAAGTGGATCTTCATCATTTGAAGCAGGTGACACGTTCACTGTTTCCACGGTTATGAGCATTTAGGGCATTGTAAGCTGAATGGACCGAATGACCGCTGTTAAATAATAACAGGTTTTTAATTCTATAACATGATTTCCTAATACTCCTGGAAGCTTTCAAGCCTTTCTGTAAGTCACTTATGTAATTTACTGTTGTTTGCTTGAGTCTGGGGCAGAAATGAGCTTAAATCCGTCTGGCTGTGACGGCCGCCCGCAGCCTTCCTCCCGCCGTCCGTCTGGCTGTGAAATTAGATCCCACCTACTTTTTTTCTTTTCTCTAATTAAAGGTGGTAATTACTGATTGCCTGCCTCCGAAGCTCCTCTTTCATCTGCAGGCTAAGAGGGAATGAGTTTTGCGGTGGGAGCGAGGCAGCATGTGAATCAGTGCTTAGGCCCCAGCAGCCCTGCAGTGGATTCAGTGTTTGTGGACGGAGTTAGAAATCTTGAATTGGGGCAAACTGGGGCACAGTTTTAGAGACGTTGGGCACAAACACCTGTAACACATTTATAAAACGAGTACTTCACTTTTTATTACCCTCTTTTGTTGTGTCTGCATCTCTGTATCCTCTTTCATCTCTTCTCATCCTCCGCCTTCTTTCATCTTCAGATCCCTTTGTTTCGTCTCCATCTTTTTAGTTATAAGAGGTGAAATTTATCTGTAATAAATGTCTGTTTGGTGACTCAAATTCACAGTTTAGTTCGAACTTATATCCAGTGATCATCATTCACAACCTGACCTCACCCGTCCTCTCTCCCTCATCCCGGCCCTCCACCTCCTGATGTCTCTATCTGGACAGTGAAGTGGACAGTCTGTCAGTGGCAGTAATCCTCCTTAAATCCTTCAGAACACACACACACACACACACACACACACACACACACACACACACACACACACACACACACACACACACACACACACACACACACACTGCCCCCGCCCATTGTGTCAAACCAATATGATGAGATGATCTTATTGAGCTGTGAGACTTCACAATCCTCTCTCCTGCTCTTCTTTCGTCTCACTTGAACCCAGGGCTGGACGATATGGCCTTAAAATAATAACGCAATATTGTTATACTTTATCACAAGACTAAAAACCCCTCAATATAACTTCATAAAAGCTAGGACTTGGTGACAATGTCAAATATCACAATATTTTTGACCAAATACCTTGTTGTTGTTACCTCCACAAAACATTTTCACAAAAGATTTCTGATCAGTAATCATCAGTAATGTGGATATAATGACTGAGTGGATAAAGACAAGTATTAGAACAGGTAGAACAGTCAGTTAGTTCAGAAAATGACATCGCTTTACTTGAATGCAGCCTTTAAAACCAGGAGAAGACAACACTTATGACATATCATGATATAAGGATATCTAAGACGATGTATAGTCTAATATCAAGTTAACGATATAATATCAATATATCGCCCAGCCCTTGAACCGGATTTTCAAACAGTCATCTGCATTTTGGTTAATCCAGGTCCAGATTGCATTAATTTAATTACTTATTACTGTGTTCTTATACTCTACATAAATATAATCGATAATTTTTTCTTCATATTGGTTTAAATTGAGGATGGAGATTCTGTACTGTGGCTACCATCTTTGTTTACATGAGGAAACAGAAGGAGCTCTCATTAACCAGCTCTAACTGTCCTGCAGAAACTGTGACGCAGGATTTCTGCTGCTAGAATCTCTCTTTCTCTTCTTTCCGCTCCTCTAATTTATTCTGTCTTCAGTCTTTTC
Source organism: Pagrus major (assembly GCF_040436345.1). NCBI lineage: Eukaryota > Metazoa > Chordata > Actinopteri > Spariformes > Sparidae > Pagrus > Pagrus major. The sequence continues at coordinate 2,800,961 of NC_133216.1, read as the reverse complement.
CCCCTCGTACATTAAATATGTGGTCTTTCTCACACTCGCGTGTCTTCCCCTGCTGATACAGTGTGGAGAGTAATGAGGCTGGATTCTGCTGAGGAGGCAGAGAGGAGGAGGAGAGGCAGAGTGTGACGCATCAATGACAAGGACAAACAAGCACAGAGAGGGTGAAAGTGAAAGGAAAACAAGACAATGAAGAGAGAGGAGTGTGAAGTGACAACAAAAAGAGATGTGAAATCAGAGGGAGAGGACAGGTGGAGCAACACAGGGAGGGTTAGAAAGGAAAAGAGGTTTTTTAAAGTGAAGGACAGGGCTGTCTGCAGACCAGACCAGTTCATCAACAACGAAACTGGGAAAAACCTTTTTATTGATAAAATCATGGCACGGTGACAGATCTGTGTGACGAGGAGACATTAAAACATGAAACAAACAGAAATCTCACATCATGTTGATCGTGTTGTTTTTGTTCCAGTGAGGTGTGACTGTTTTTCTCATCGTGCCCTCTTCATCTGCTATAATTTAGTGGCACACGACTGAAAAATTAATGCCAAAGACTGTTTATCTGGTGGCGCCTAACTCTTAATTATAAGCAGTAGTGAATTGAAACCCACTGGACTGTAATTCATTTTTTTCTTTTTCTGGAAATTCTGTTTGCACTAAATTTGGATGTAAACTGGACTATTGTCACTTGACTCAAACACTGATCTGAAACTTTAGAATAGAGTTTATTCTGTTGTGTGTTTACACTAAAGTACATCCTGACTCCTCAGGGGAGGAAGAGGGAGAGACAGCAAAGGTTAGACTCAACAGCAGGTGGTGATTGATTACCATGTTATCCCGTGTGTGTGTGTGTGTGTGTGTGTGTGTGTGTGTGTGTGTGTGTGTGTGTGTGTGTGTGTGTGTGTGACGTAAAGAGGGAGAGGTATACTGAGATGTACTGAAAGTGTGTGTGTGAATATGCATATGTGTTTGTACGTGTGTGAGTGCGGCTATGCATCTCTTTATCTTCTTTGTGTGTGAGAGAGAAAAAGCATGTTTTGATTTATTGTCCATGTTTTAGTCATGTAAATGTGCTGTGTGTATGTATGTGTGTGTGTGTGTGTGTGCATTGATTGATATCCCTCTGTGTTGCAGTGACCCCCCCTCCTCTTTTTTTTATCGCTCGCTATTACATAACATCCTCCACTGCAGAGGAAGAGCACTGCAGAGGACTCTCGATACACACACACACACACACACACACACTCACATACACACACACATTAGTTGTTACTCTGTAAAATCGCTCCTCTGGTGCTTATTTACATTTTAATAATCTATTTAAGGCTCTAATTAGTACAAAGAAATCATAATGAGCTCCATTTCCATCATTAACACAATCAAACATAATCAAGGAGGGCAGGCGTCAGAGCATAACAGTAAATTCACTCAACATTTCTTTACATCTTTTCATGTTACGTCAACTTTCCTATTGCTTCTGGTAATTAAGCAACCTTGGACACAGATTTTCAACACAAAAAGCCCCCATCTTAAAGGAACAGTTCATCCAAAAAAGAAAGTTCAAAATGTATCTATCAGCTACTCACCCGATGCTGATGGAAAGTCAGGTGAAGTTTCGTAGTCCACAAAACATTTTTCTGGAGCTTCACAGTAAAATCGCGTTGCAGCATTCTGCTAAACAACTGAAGTAGCTGGAGACTTGTTTTAAAACGTCAAAAACAACAACCATAAACTAGCTTAATATACTGTAGCGCATCCATTGTAATCCCAGTCTTGATAAGACCCAAGACGTTATTGATCCCCTTGATAAGCGGTCAAGTGCACCCACTTCAGACAGGGGGAGCACTAACACTTTTAGCTTAGCAGCCATAGCAAAGATTTCAGCTTAAGAAAGGGTGGAAATAACATCTTTGCAAATCAGTTTGGGATCTTGGGGCTTCTAGAGACTCTGTGACTTGCTGTGAAGCTCCAGAAAAGTTAAAAACATTAACTTCCCATCGACATGGGGGTGAGTATATAATGACAAACGCCAAACTTGTTATAAACTTGTCTCATCACTTGAAGTTGCTGCTCCACTGGACATTATCACAGTGTTGTAAAGTAGGTTGTGGTCCGAGTGTTGTGGAGTAAATGTCATTATATAAAGCAGTGAATGTGATAAGAACAAGACAACCCAGGTTGTAAAAGGCTCCTTGTTACTATTCACACAAAACACTGTGAGAAAGAAAAAGAAATCAGAAAGAAATCATGTGTTTTTCATCACTGAATGAAAAGATGCAGCTTGATTTTAGCTCTTTGTGAGGAAATGTGTTGCAGCAGAGCAAAGAGTGCTGCTAAGGCGTTCATACCGTATACAGTACAGTCTCTGTTTAATGCTCCTCATGCAGCCAGCAGGGATCCTAATAGGCTGTTCATCACCCTGCATGACTGTGAGAGAGGGAGTGAGGAAAGAGGAGGAAAGAGCTTCAACAGGGAAGAAGAATGTGCAGAGAATATTAAACACGCGGACACAAAGAGATTTCATTTTCCATTTGAACCTGTGGATGAAAGAGACACAGACGAGTGGGTGGGCACTGAGAGAAGTTTTCAGGCCGCCTCGTCCTTTTTCTTCTGTGTTCAAAATGAAGCCTCATTTCATCCGAAGGGGTCGAGAGCAAGAGAGAAATATTACGTGATAGAGCGTGACATAACTTTCACTACATGCTGACTCACTGTGAACAGGAGCATCAGCACAATGTCTAAAATGTCCAGAGATCAGTAGCTGGAGGATTAGTTGCTCTTATTTACCACAATTAAGCCTGAAAAGAGACTTTGGGTTGCAGGTGTACGCAATGAACCATGTCCTTGAAGACTGCTGTATGTTTTCTTTTCTATTCTTGTTTAACCTTGATGTAGCTGTTCTTATTCTCCAGGTGTGTAAGGCCTGAGCAGAAGACAGTGAGCAGAAGACAGTGGATAGGACTGAGCAGAAGACAGTGGATAGGACTGAGCAGAGGGCAGAGGATATGGCATCCTCTGTGGATCTGTTGGTTCTGAATGCAAAATGGTGAGGGTCAAGGCTGGCGGGGATGTTGTTTTTGCTGTGTTGTAGAAGTCTACTGTGAGAGTGAGATGTGAAAAATGTCAGTACTAACATCAGCTAGCTGATCGGCACATGTTTTTAGTACACAGCCAGTTATATTATTTGATCCAGCAGCCTTATTTATATCCGCTCTCAGCAGGACTTTTCTCACATCCGCTGTGGTTACTGCCAGTGGCTTGTCCTCTGAAGGCGGAGTAGACTTCACAGCTGAGTCTTTGTCGAGGAGATCAAAGCAAGCATAAAATGTGTTTTACTCATCTGGCTATGTGGCCTCACGCATGATGGGGGCACTCCAGCTTTTGGAGCCAGTGATATTTTGAATTGGCTGCAAACCTATCTTTTGTGCTTTATTCTCCAACTGTGTGAAGACTGAGTGAAGGGCAGTGGTTATTGCGTCCTCTGTGGATCTGTTGGTTCTGAAAGCATACTGATGAGCATCGAGGCCGGCAGAGATGTTGTGTTTTTTGAGCATTCTGCAACTCTCCCAGTCTTTTGTTGCTCCTGTCCTAACTTGTTTTTAAACGGCATCGAGTTCAGAATAACCACATAGAAAGCAAAAATAATGAGGCAAACATTTAACATAATGTCTTTGTACTGTTTTCAATTGAGTATATGTCAAAAAGGATTCGCTAATGTTCAGATTCTGTTTTATTTATGTTTTAAACAGCATCCCAATTTTTTCAGAATCTGGGTTGTAGATTTCATGTCAAATGGACGACTGCTGCAGCTGTAATGCATCCTGCGTGGCGAGGTTTTAAAAGACAGAAAAAGTTTCTCTTTGACAGCAGTGTGTCGGGATATAGCAGCGCATTCCTGTAACCAAAATAATTAGAACCAAAGTCTGATTAAAATTGAAACTGACAGGTATTTCCTGCTGAGAGCAGCTGGGATGCATTTCATTGTAGTCAGTAACAAACACCTGAGAGCGAATATTCTCTGCTGTCACCAGCATACAGACAACAGGGATGTTAGAGACTTGCTTATGATGGATTATTATTGTGCTCAACATCCAGAACCGTCCAGTCCAAAGTCTTTTCTGTCGCTAATTGTTTGCTCAGGTGAACAAATGTCTTTTACTGACCGTCATCACTCACGTCCTGTAATAAAACTGTTTCCTGTGTGCGTCTCCTCGGGTACAGGTTGCTGTTGTAATGGTTCTGTTACCGTGGCGACCCATGCCTTGTTGACCAGATTCAACGCATTATGAGTAAAGGTGCACCGAGTCGCCATGGCAACGATCTGCGTAGGAGTTGCATAAGCTGCGAGCGGGGACCCCAGCAACTGTGTGTGTGTGTGTGTGTTATCTGTGTGTACATCTCAGTGTGTGTACAGCCTGAGTCTATGTGTATCTATACTGTGAGTGTGTGTGTGTGTGTGTTGCAGACTGATGCTCTTGACCTGAAACCAAAGGAGGTTTTTATTATTCTTTATTCTGAGTCACTTGATCAGACTGGACTGGTCGGTTTCTCGCTCCTTTAACCTCTACGTATCCGGGGAAATTTAACAGCGTGAGTGTTCATTTCCAGCAGCGCCCTGCTTCGTATGAAAACAGTTACTCACATTCACAACTGGGAGCTGACCAGTTCAACCACAGTCTGCTGCTGTAGGGCTCGGAGCTGCTCACATGGAGCAGCTTTGTGTCTCATTCGAGCGAAGTAAACAGTGAACAGCTTGACTCCCACGTTCATTCCTGCCTTCAGACACAGCAGGCGTCAAAACAGTGTCACATCAAGGTCCATTTAGAAGCTGTTCTGGAGCTTTCTGTTGTATTATGTAATCTTCTTCAGCAGATAGAGTTTGCCCAGTTATCATTCAGCTATGTACAAATTTACATTTTTCTGAGCATATAAAGGACTAAAGAACATCAGGTTGGACCGTCATTGCAACTGACCAATCACTCTGTCGTTATGTCACAGCTTTGCGACTCGTGTTGTTCCTGAAACATCATTTTTTAAGTTATGAAAAAGTCCACATTTGGAGCAAGCCCATCGTGAGGACTTCTCACCCATGTTGGCTTTATTCCTGACCTTGAAAACAGTAGTTGTGTTACCTCAAAGTTCCCCTGAAGCTTGTTTTCTAGAAACTATTTTACTATTTTATGTAAAAACTAAACTCATCTTCTAATTTTACATTATACTGTACATTGTAGAGTAAGTTTGCAACAGAGCCTACCAGCCCTTGTTATTGAACACAGCACACGTCTGCAAAATGTTCAGTGCCAGCATTTTTCAGTTGGATGTTTGCCATCACAGTACGGTTCAGGTCTGGTTATTTTTAGGCAGCAAAACAATGTGGTTCAGGTTTTGGAACAATCACAAACTGACTTCTAGTATTTGAAGGCAAACACTTCATACGGACATGGTGAGTTTCACTTGTTTGCTCTATATCAGAACTAAATACTTCCATTTTATTTGCTGCATATAGTGCACATCTGAAAAGAAATCAACTTTCTATTAGTCTTTGCTTGAAACAGTGACAGTTAAATTGACCCTTTCCGATATTTGATACAGTTAAATATATTTTATATTTAATTTAATCTGACAGTTTGTTTAAAAGAAAAGATCATCCAGTGTTCTGTTTGTTTTTCTACAATGAAGCAGTTGACCCAAGCTACTAGCATATGACTGGAATAGTGTTTACAAAAAACACCATTTTTTGTGTAAACTTGCGAGCCACAGGCTTCACTTACGTCCCTGCGTTTAGATATGCTGTTTCATACCAGTTAATGCGCAGTCGTCTGCATTTAAATTATTTAAATAGCTCATTATTCAGTTTTGTTTTAAAGTTTCTCCATCCACTCATAAGTAGAGAATATTTCCTCCAGAAAAATACTAAAAATACTACATCTCTCCACAGCTGAGTTAATGTCTGTGCTCTGGGTGTCTGTTTGGATGTGCGTGCCCTCTCAAACAAAGCTTAGCGTTACAGATAAGTTGAGTTTGTAAGAGTGATTGAAATGTGGATCAGGCCTGGATGTGGTTATGTAATAACAACTGTAGCCTGACATTTAAGTGTGTTTTGAACTGTCTTCTGCTCTGTTGTCAGCAGATTTACCACTGTTCTGCCTGCTGTAATGGATTTACTTCCACTCTCCACTGATGTAAACACGCACTGATTCACCAGCACCCACCAACAGACCCTCTTAATGGTGTTTGCTCATTCATCACGCACAACTTTGTTGTTCTGTTTGTGATTAAATCCTGTTTTGATGCTGTGTCGTGCATAGAAAGGGGTCGCCATTACATAACAGAACTGTTAAATAGAGAGTTAAATTTGTCTTCAAAGACAAACAGATTTTGATTTTGGAAAAAGAAAAAGAAAATTTAATTTTAAAAGTTTGTTGGCAAGCACTGCAATAAAACAATTGTATATTTCAGTATATCGGCTGAAACTGACATTCTGGGGACATTTCCTCCAAATGCTGCTCAAGAGAATTTATGAAGAAGCAATAATGGGACATTGTGAACTTACTGAGAAACCAGCATGTGAAGATGACTGTTGATTATATTTGAGAATGTATAGTTCAATTTTTACCTGATTTGTTAAAAAAATAATGAAGGTTAACAATAAAGGGATGATCATCTGAATCTACAGTGTCTTATGTTATAACTGAGAAAAGAGCGGGTAAGTTTTCTTCTTCCTGCTCCTGTTTTGTTCATGATGAACATGTGAAAGTATTGTGGGTAAAAGTGTATTGTTTGTCTTGTGCTTTTTTTTTTTTTTTTTAGAAAATTATACACTGAAAATAGCAAAATAAACCAAATATGAAGTAAATCTTGGCTACTATACTCACCATACTTGCACGATGCACTGTGATATTAAGAATTATTAAATACACAAAGGACAAAACTTGCAGATCAGTGTTTCAGGAACATGTCAGCATAACCCTTTGCATATTTGGTGATTTTTTTGTAGTCATACCGTCAGAAGCTTATCCAACACAAACCATATGCATATATTATTATATTTTCCATTAAACGTACTACAAGGAGCTTTTCACTGGTTATGAAACAGTCTCAATTTAATACTGATGCCTTTACATGACCTAGAAGCAAATGAGAGCATCAGTGAGGAGATTGGCTTTTTTTATGGTATAGAGATATTATAGTCGTTCTTAATGTCTGTCACGGGGTCAGAGTTTCGACCTACCCTGTTAAATTTAAAACTGAGGACAGAAGCTGCTCTGTAGACTGGAGGTATGTCACTAAAACAAAGTTGACTTTCACCATCATCATATTACAGTTATTAATCTAACATTGCCACATATAGATACCTCATCGTCATGCAAACTGAAAACAGCTGCGTTCAAAAGCAAATGTTTTGCCTCGCTTTTAAAACAGATCAGATCTATAGCCAGATCAAGATGTTAAGGGTGTGCGTACCACTTTTGTCCACAGGGGGCGCCAGAATCAACAGAAAAGAAAGTCACTGTAGCCGCTTTAAGCACAAGATAATTCACAGATTTAAATTGTGTTGAATTAAGAAGACAATGCATTATTACTATTGTTTTCAAAATAAATAAAAATGTTACTGTACAGTGGGACATTTGACTAGTTTTCCTTGACAGAAAGTTTCTGAATATTTATTATAAATACAATGAAGGATAAGTAAAAGACAAGTGCATGAATATTTGAACTAAAGATTTTCTACACATCGTTGTTGACCATATTCCTGATGACTGTCTGATTTCATTTAGTCCTCCAAAGTAATATATCACCTCAGTTTTGAACTGTGTGTAAGCTGGGTTTCTTTATTGACCATCTGCATTCATGAATACAGACTGTAAAATGAATAGAATACAAATATGATATAAATATAATATATCTTAGTCCCCCTCAGCGTATCCGATAGGCTCCATGTTCAAGCAATCCAATAAATAAATTAAAATATATTACAATAAATAATAAATAAATAAAAGTCTCTGCCATATGTTCTGTATGATGCTGTTGTCAGTGTCTGTTGGGTCATTTGATTGTAATTGAGAAAGAGGGAGTGTGCGCTGTGGTGACGTAAGCAACAGGTTGGTCGGAGAGCCCCTCGCGGCTGCCTCGTGCCTGCAGTCCCACCCCCCCCCCTCCTCACACATCCTCACCCAGCCGGAGCGCGTGCTGGTACTGTACATCCCCGTGTCCTCTCACACACACGCACACACACACACACACACACACGGAGCTCGAGAGGCTGCACCGCCGCACGAGACTGCTGCAGCGTAGGGCTCGTGCTCCGCAGCCTATCACCGGGCGCAGAGCTGGAGATGAGACAGAGTTGACGGACGGCCGAGCAGCAGACACGTCTCACAGGTAAGGACATGTTCATGTGTGTCCCGCAGGGTGATCCTTCATCGTTTCCTGTCGACACCTGCACGAGCTTTACATGTGAAGTGAAACCTGATCGTCAGCTTGTGTTGAGTGGAGAACTAAAATGTTGTTTAATGGGAAATTCAGTCTTTGTGTCAGTGTCATTGACACCAGGGACGTCTCAGTGGTCCAGCCTGTGTTTGTTAAGTCTCCAGCCAGCTGAGCGATACGCATGAGGACAACACGCATTTGTCTTCCTCTCATTTACATTTCTTGTACATTTGGTCGCTTAATTGAAATGTTGTCATCATCAGAGGTTGTCAGTGTCTCGTTAGAGCTCAACACGACTTAACGTCAACGTGTTTCTACTCAAACTACTGAGAAGCAAGTTGATGTCAGGCTGCGAATGACAGTAAAACGTGAAACAATTGAAGGAAGATGGATTGATAGACAGAGTTTAAGCCTCTTTTTGTTTTTTAGTTATATTCTTTTATATTTCCTTCATTTGGAGTAAAATTATAGTTACTGTCATTACTAAAGGAGCACTCAGATCTTCTGTGTTTAAATAAACTAACTCTCATATATAAACTGAGCTTAAAGGACAACACATTTTCATATTGCTCTACTTTGTTTATATGTGGCGGACCCTGCCACCTTTCTAGCTTCAAACAGTGTTCTGGGACCTTATTTTCCTCTGAGTACAGCCTGTTTATTCATTTATGAAAAAAATAAATATTTTTGAGTTTGTATTATTACCTCATTAATATTGTAAATATTAAAATTCTGAGTTTGAATTTCCCTTTGATAAACATTTTTATTATTATCAGGGCTGCAGTCAACAAACATGTATTTCTTTTTTCGGTTAGCGGTCTGTCTGTTTTACTATGACTGCTCATCGCGAGTCTTTCTCCTACGACAGACGCTGCAGTAGTGTCTAATGTTGTCTCGTATTGTGAATGATACTGTCAGTGTTCAGCTCACACAGCATTTCTTGTGCAGATGCTTGATGTGGGGACATGTAGTGATTGATTGTGTTCCTGCGGTTGTTTGCTTTAACCACCGACTGAACGGTGAATCACGTTTCTGTCCGGGTGCCTCATTGTGATCCCATCGGTCAATACAAATCAAAACAGTACACACTGACAGGATCCCTGTCTAGGTTCAAGTCACGTGGCTGAACATCAGATTCACATTTATGCATTTATCACCCTGCCAAGGTCAGTTCATACACCTACAGCTCTGTAAAGAACAATGGATGCTAATGAGGTGGGACAAGATATGCTCTTGTTTTTATCATCACCATGTGGAGCAGAAGTCAAAATCTCAAAGCCACCTTTTACAACCGGACAGACTCCCACAGTTGTACCGCAGACACGACAGTTTGTTTACCTACAGTCATTTAATCGTGTTGACAAAAAGCAAAGTCATCAGACATCATCACTTTCTTAGCCTGGCTTGCCTGCTTGAATTGACACCGCTACAGAAAAAGTGTAGAAGTGGAAATGAATTTTAAAGAAGTGATCAGAAAGGTAACGTATTGACAGACACATAGAGACGCTCAGACAACAGTCTGTGGACTTTGTGTTGAATACACTCAGGTAAAGCTGGGCAATATATTGATATTGTATCATTGTCACGATATGAGACTATTTACCTTCTTAGATTTAGATATCGTTACGTTTTGATATGGCAGAACTGTTGTCTTTTCCCGCTTTAAAGGCTACAAAGCCCAAATAACGACAGTGACGTGCTAATCACAATCAGCATGTCACTGGTCACTGTATGATCTCAATGCTGTTGTCTGCCTAAGCTACCAATGGACAAACGATTCACACCTAAAAAAAAGTGAACAGGCACAGAGAGGATACCTAAACCGCAGATTCAGATGTCTGAAGTATTTCTGAAATGATTAATCTTGGATTTGCAACCTAGTCTGGCTCGTGATCCTCTTAAATCCCCAAATTCTTACTGTTTTAAAGGGTCTTTATTGTTTGTTTGTTGTTGTCATATTTACGTCCCTGAGCCACATAGTTCAGGTTTTACTTGTCAGCTAACAATGTGAAATGATGAGCATCGTCACTGGCATTGTGTGTGTTTTAGAGGTTGCCTAAAAAAATCAGCTGCAGTTGGGTTTTATAGAAACACACACACCGAGCAGCACCGATCAGACCCACACACCTGGAGCAGACAACATGTAAACACTCACACAGCAGAGGAGCAGAGAGCGTCGTGGTGCGACAGCTCCCGTAAAGCTCTGCACATTAAATCTCTTCTCAACTGGTCAGAGAGAAACTAGTGTTCACTTTCTGCTGAGCCTCTCTGTGATTCTGCATGACGTCAGTGCTGCTCCATCATTTAAGGGTACAGCACAATCCAGATGTAGGCAGAGGTGTCACCCTCACAGTCAGAAACAGAAGCAGAAATATAGATTAAACAAGTTAAACCATCGATTATATATGTGATAATACAGTATCTGTCATTCATACCATCATCTGACATTCTTCTAGAAGTCTGTCGTCTTTTTGTTTTTCCCTGTACAAGTCTTGGGATTATTTTCATGTTCCCGTCACCTGTGCTCAGCACTAGAGCTGCACCCGTTTGAATAGGTGGCTATTGATTTGATTGATCAATCGATTATGTCCAGTCGATTAATTGATGATTCGAATCATCAACATTTAGCTGGATCCTTGTGAGATCGAGACAATCTTTTTCATTGTTTTGGTTTTGCCGATTAGCCATTTAATTGATTAGTTGATCAGAAGAAAATAAGCTTGTCAAACTATTTTGATAAGTTGTTAATCGTTTCAGTCTTTTTTCAAGCATAAGTATCAAACATCTTCTTTGTCTTTTATGATGGTGAATAAGGAACCCACATGTTTTGGACTTGGCCATAAAAGCAATTTGAAGACATCACTTTAGGGTCTGGGAAATGTAATGAACATTTGTCCGATTTTTTTTGACATCTGATAAACTTTGATTAATTGTGGAAGTAACTGGCAGAATACTCGATAATGAAAATAATTCTTAGTTGCAGTCCCAATACTTCTCAACCTGTCAGGGGAATCTAATTGACCTCCTTCCAGGTCAAACCAACCTGACCTTTTAGCTACAGCCATGTCTACATACGTATGTGTTTTATTTAATGTGTGACTTGTTTCTCGCAGAGAACAAATTGGTGAGAAATCAAAGTAAACAAATCTTAATACGGCACTAATTATAGGCAGATTTTGAGTCATACAGTTGGAATTAGTCCTCAGAATCTGAATTCCAGTGTGCTTGTGCATGTTTTTATAAGGTGCTTACTAAGCCTTATTTAAATTTTTCTGCACAAGTTAATTAAATTGGCTTTATTACCGTGAATGAATATTCCCACAGGCTGACAGAGATCCCAGTCTGGCAGTAAAAAGCAATTAAATTGTCCTCTGATGTGGGTTATTTCCTTTGCACTGAGGCTGTGATGATGACAACATGTAACGAGCAGTTTAATGAATAAATCAATATGTTGGTGAGCTTGTCATTAATCTGCCACGACTCATTAACATCAGTGCTGATACATGCTTCTTCATAACGTGTGTGTGGTCTCTGCAGATCCCTGAAGAAGACAAGTGGTTTGTTACTGAGAAATTCTGACTTGACTGTGAAAAGAAAAGTATTCAGGTTTTTGAGTGGGTTTTGTTTTTAGTTGGGTTTCAGAGGCTTAGTGCTGTATCACATTAGCACATGACAGTCTGTCATTAATGCTCTTTGGGTGGATATTGAGAAGTAGATGCCAAGCAGTAACAGTCGCCAATCTGTAGTATCTCTAAATATGGCTAGATCCAACAAGAAATCTCGATTGAAGATGTTTATGTAGAAGTAACCTTTTCTCTGATAACACAGTCATGCAGAGTTCAGGTTGTTGTTGGTTACTTTAATGTCTAACAACGTGTTTCCTGGTGGTACTTTGCAACTCACTTTCCAAACAGAACATAATAACAGGAGATCATATCTGTCAGTGTCATGGCCACTTACAGGAAACTAAACTTTGTGGTTGTCAGTGAGGAAAGACTATGGCTGGGGTCTGAGTTTGTCTTAGCCTTCAAAGTCAGACATGCTACTTGTCCACTTTTACCTCCCTGCTTTGGCTCTGGACATAAATCTTTTCTAGTAATAAGAAATTTACTGGGTTGTGCAGGCTTGAGTCCTATTCACCAGGCGACATGTACTGCTTTTCCACCAAAATGAGTGGGTCTACATGGGTTTTTAAAACTTTTTTGGCTTCAAAACACCACTGAGCAGCTTTCATAGGGATGAACGGGGCTCCACCTCCAACACTGTGTCCAGTAATAAAAGGTCCTTAATAGACCGCATCCCAAATTCCTTCCTTATTTACACGCCACCATCGGATGTTAATATCTCGCTATCGATTCACGTGGCAGAATTTAGCGTGTGTTCGAGACGAGCCGAGCAGAGGTGATAAAATCCCGGGTCTTCTGCAGAGTCAATTGACCAGGTGTAACTGGGAGTGTACACATTCCCATTGCACACAGAAGCCTGATCTTAGCTGGTTTAAGTGGGATTTTTGAGCAGTTACCCCTCCACGTCTGTGTTTTGTGTCACTATGTTGTACACAAAGAATGAACACATGCTGGGCAGTTGTTGGTGGTGATGGGCTCTTGTTGTTGTTGTTTGCTATGGTGTGATGTGTTTGGACAGCGAGTTAACAGCAAAGAGCTGATTGGTCTGGACAGAGGGCGGCTTTGTCTCATGTGTACTGTCTCCCTGCTCTCTGTCCCTCTTTCTATATCTTTTGCCTCCCCATCGTCTGCACATTCAGTGTGTCTTCTTCTGCGATGTTGTGTGATTTGCTGCGTCACATTTTACACTGAAACACAGATGAATTTTCACACACACACACACACACTCACACACTCTGAGACACACTTTGCACTGTACAGGCAGCCTCCAGCATTGTCTATTCAGTATTCAGCTCTGTGATTGCTTTTTTTCGTCGCCCTCTCCCTGTCTGGGACCAATCACATTCAGCTCCAGGACCTGCTGCTGGGCTGCATGACGGGACCACAGTCACTCATTGTTTTATTTACGTCTACAGTCACTTGTGTCATTCCCATGCAGAGCAAAAAACCTGACGAGCTCTCATACATCTAATACCCGTACCCAAGGGAATCATTAAAGTTTAATCTAATCTTGTGCATAATCACATCCTGAAACCACAGTCGTGCAGCTCCACAGGAGCAGCAGGGATTAAGTGCCTGCTTTAAAGGGCACTCCACAAGCTATCTGGGGATTCAAACCAGTGTCCTGGCTGTAACAAGCTGCTCCTGTCACTGCTGGAAGAAAACCCGACTGCAGACCAAACACAAGTTGTGAAAGTGCCACAGCAAACTGACAGAAAACAATTTTTTCTCTAAGTTAATCCTGTTTTCTCGATTTACTTTTTGTTGTTTCCACATTGTTGTTATTCCTCTTCTTCTTTCGCTGACACGACCGCAGTGGGAGTGAGCCTGAGATAAACACATTAGATATGGGTATTGTCATAGCATTACTCACATCCAAACAAACAGGCACATAAACACACATTGCCACTGTCAGTCACAGTAATTTATTCCACATGGGCCAATTAAATTAAATAGACAGCTCTCTTTCCATCACACACACACATGCACGTTTCTGCTCACATGTATTTCAGCTCTGTCAGTTCAGTTTTGCATTTGTGTCAGTTGAAAACACCTTAAGTATTGTTGTTAAACCTGATCATGTTTTTTTTAATTACTGAATATCCGTTACATTAACTGTGGCTGGAGAGAGCTGGTTTATTGTTCTTCTGTCCTGGTTGACACCGGTAGCTCGAAACAGAGTCAGCATGTTTGTATTTTCACAGCATTGCACCTCACCAGCTGGTGTGAACAGGAATCTGGTAATTCATATTGTTTGAGTTGTTTGTTCAGATATAAATGTGTGTGAGGGTGTCTCGCGCTTGTTTTATGAGCTTGTACAATGTAGGACTTCATTTTGTGGCCACTATCTGGATCCTTCTGGAAATAATGGATTCCTTTTTTATTTGATGAGCATCCAAAATGGTCTCCCACAAATATATACACTCACTTTTTGTGGTAGGTTGTATTGTTTTTATAGTGTTCAGTTTCTGTTGACATTGTTGAAAATGTGTAATTTTAAAATCATAATATGTTTATTTGTGAGATCATAGTTAAGGCATCATAGAAATTGGCATTTTGTGCGATTTTTAACACCACAGTCATAAAAACAAATCCCAGGTCTGTAACAATTTGTCTGACGTAATGTAGGTGCTAACTACAAACAAACTCAGGTGTATCCCCTCTTCTTTCTTTGCATTTTCGCAAATCTGCACCAGAAACTGTCATCCTGGATTAACTGCTTATTGTTCCTGTTTGCATTGTTACCATGGATGCACAGCTACAATCTCTAGATGACTTAAGTACTGGAGAAAACACTTAACTTGATTATGATTACGAGGGATTTGTTACAAGGAGCACCTTTTTTCTATTCACTGGTTTCAGAAGAAGAATGTGTCAGACTGTTATGGTTGTCTGGTTCTGCATCAGCCTCTTGTCTTCCTGGATGCTGTAACGATCCATGTGAATAGGTGCCATATTTGTACTCAGTCCTGTTGGGTCATAATTTAATTTTTGGCGGGGACACGAGGCAGTCAGTGATCCTGTCAGATGTAATGGAGCCGAGCAGAAAGTGAAATATGACAGATTGCTAACCCGCTCTCTACCAGCTGCCTCAGTCTCCCACATCACCCAGGGATGAAGATGTAAGACAGCTCTTCTACAGCTCCTCTGATGTTTTGATGGCTAAACGTGTATCCAGACCCATAATAGCAGAGCTGTTTGGTGTGGCAGCGTTGCTACAGGAAGCCCAGGCTGCAGGTTCAAGCTTTTGTTTATAAAAGTTATTGGTTTGTGGTAGTCCATGTGGTTAGTCCAGTCTGCTGTTGGTGCATTGCGGTTTTTGAACTGCTAAGTGGGCTGTTTGACGTCAGAAAGCTGCTTCTAGTGTTAAAACATAAGCTGGTTCTTACAGTAGGATCAAGATTCAACATCTTGCATCAACCATGTGATGGACTTTTTTTTTTTTTTAGAAATGACTTGAAGTAAGGTACCATTCAGACTTCATGATGACTTCTGCTGCAGTCAAACAGTCTGGTGAGCTGCTGTGTGACCTCAGTGCTCTGTATTACCTGGAGGAACATTTTAAATCTATTCCCTGGCACCACGTGTGGTTGTAGTGTTCTTTCCTGCAGGAAGGCTGTGGGGATTAGACAGACTCGCCTGTACAAGAAGTGCTGTACATTTGATGGCTTCAGTGGCCACATCACCTGGCTAATGTTAGACTACCTCCAGATAAGCACGTCATTCTCCAAACTGAGTCCAGAAATCACCAAGTACAGGTTGTCCATTAAGATAACAAGTCATTTAAGTCTCTGGAGTCAACCGGATAGACAGATATCGGTTGACGTACTGATTGTTGGAGCTCTCATTGATGAATTCCTTTTTTTGTTTTTGACCTAAATACTGTCAAGTCCTTGGTCTCAGCAGAGGAGAAAGGCAGACTTTGTTCACTGAACACTTTCTCAACAATCAGTCCTTTCGGTAAACTAGAACAAGGCTTCTGGAAACTGGAGCAGTCATGAAGAACACCCCTTTCTTCTTTTCCTGGGTCAGCAGCAGGACATTTAGACCCACGTTGCACCCTGTAACTCTTTTTAATATGTAAGTGTTCTCAATCAGTGGTTATTTTGCATTCTGTTCATTGTTGTGAACGATGACATACTTTTCTTTCTGCTGGCCTTGATTTTGTTTTGTCTTGTATTCGTAATCTTTTCTCTATAACAGGGATTAGAGGGATTGACCAAAGTATTTTCCATGGTTTCGATTTGTAATCACAGAGACTGATAACTGATCTTTGGAACTGATACATATTTGCAGTAAAAACAAAAATATTCTAAGTGTCAAAATTAATATTGACCAGTGATGGAATATAACTACAATTTACTTTCAACGTTCAACTTTCATTTACATTTTTAATTGAACGCACCATGACCTCCCTGTCAGTGCACGTATCCTTTGTGATTCCTTACAAAGCAATGTAGATTTCAGAGTTTAAGACGTGCCCTTGAATGCACCATGAACTCCCTCTGAGTGTGTTAAACTCCAACAGCAAAGGAGAGAAGCAGAGATAAATCTGCAAAGATAAACTATAACAAAACAGGACAGAGATGCTCAGCATAGTTTTTTGATTTCTGTTGTGGAAATTGAAGGCTCATTTCGATATATTTTTTAGTTAAAACTGACACCCCCATCTTTATCGTTTGATAATGTTACAGAACGCCTCACTGTGCTCGTGGGCGAGGACACACTCCTCCTTTAATCCCTCTGTGTTTCAGATCAAATAAAGCGTGACAGGCACTGGAGATGTTGTCAAGGGCATCGTGATGACAACCTTACCACCATGTTTCTTTGCTGTTTGTGAGATGCACACAGTCCTAGTCTGTGTCCCTCAGAAAGAGACACATAAGGCAGGGTTTCCACCTCTCCTTCTGGCTGTGTTCATGTCAGTGTGATGTACCAGAGGACACCCCACACTGGGATCCGAGCAGTGCTGCCTGTCTGACTCTGTGTCAAACACTGTCTCTTACCTGCGTCATGTCACTCCCATGGTGCTGCAGTGGTTTAGTGGTTACAGCTGTTGGCTCACAGCTTCAAGGTCCTGGGGTTCTGCATTATGTTTCTTGTGCTCTGTGTGTTTGCGTAGTTGTTAATGTGGGTGTGAATGTAACTGTCAATCTGTCTTTTATGCAGGGTTTCCGACAGTGTATTACAGCAGAGGCAGGACGTCTCTTCTGAGATACAGTTTACCAAACTAGCTTTGAAATATATGGTTAGCCTTGACCATCACAGAGAAAAGAGGAGAGTTGCTATTTCACTCAGCAAAGGTGACACACTTGAACACACTTACATACAGTACAAGTGTTATCTAGTTACTAATCAGTCTGCAAGATGAGATGATGATCGATCATATCTTAGATTTACTTCACTGACAATCAGAGCAGCGTGTTGCAGTGTAGGGAAAAGGAGAGCATTCAGAGTTTGTTGAAAGTGGTCGAAGTACTGTGGAGGTGAATGTCAGTCAGTCATAATCAGCCTGAGCTTACTTCTAAGTTTGATAATCAACAGCTGGAAAACGTGTTTTACATGAAGCACCAAGTTGCTTTTTGTACGAATTTACAATATATTTTGGCCAGTTTCCCTGAGAAAAATCCTGTCATGATCTTTCCAGCAGTGTTTACAGGCTGGCAGATACGACCCTGATTCCAGAAAAGTTGGGACATTGTGATTCTTCTTACTTTACTATGTTACAAGCATTACATTCACAATGAGTGTATATTTTAGGCTTCTAAGTCAGAGGTTATGACATAGTGACATCAGGGGTCATTTTTTCTCCTTCAGATCAGTAATTGTCAAATCAAAATTGATTTTCTTTACTCGTTCGTGAGGCCATTTTTCAATCATTTCATCACTGAAAGAAAATAAAATATCTAAACCTTGACTCTTGGTTGGGTAATCGCTTACAACGTAGGCTACTGCATATCCTGTCTGAATTGATTTTTGGCCTTTTATAAAGATTTGAATCATATGTTATGTCACTCAGAACCTACAGTACACCCACAGCAGTAGTGAAATACAGCTGCAAGAGCTGCTGACAAAAACCTGCTGCAGTAGTTTTTACCATAGTCTACCATACTAAGACACTAACTGCTGCAAGACAGCAGCCAAAAAAAAAAACATGTCAAAAAAGTGTCCCCATATATGCTGTATTCACTCTCACATAAAAATAGAAAAGAGTCGGAGAGCTGACCTCAACTGACTTTGGCTCTCTTTGTAGAGTGCTGGCTGAATAAAGTGCTGTCCAGTTATGTAGTTTGATGTCAAGCTGCTAAGGAACTGGCCATTGTCCAAAGGCAGAGAGGAAGAGGAACATGGACAGATGGACGGGAGGGAGGACAGGGGATGGAAGGAAAACTGAGGTGAAGACAATTAGTTGAGAGAGACAAAAGACTGAGGGGATAAACAAAGAGAGAATCTTCTGTAGCAGAACACCTTTTAAATCTTCAGTCCTTGTCCACCTTCTTCTTTTAGGCATTTTCTCCTCTTTTTCTCCTCTCCTGCCTTCCCTCCTTCCTCTCTGTGATTTCTTTCTACGTGTCCTCACTTCATGGACAGCAGGGGTTTTGAAATTTCCTCCGACTACATTGAAGAAATGTTTTTTTCCTTTCACCTCAGGAGCTCAGCGAGTCCGTCAAGTGTGTCACTGCTGTCTTGATGTCTCCACCTGTCATACATCTGACCCACTTTGGCTCCGGATGCATAGTTTATACATCATTGAATGTAAAAAGTAGTATTGAGGAAAAAAGAAACGCTCTCCTCAGCTGTCAGAAGTGGTCTGGCAGGTGATGGGTTGAGAGATAGGGATGTGTTTGGTGGTAAAACACATTTTGGGTTTGTTGTTTAAGCCTTAAGAAAGAAACTGACTGCTGCTGAAGGGTTTCATTTACAATAGCTGCCTTACACAATGGTGGGGCTGCAACTAACAACTAACTTTCACTACTTGTTAGTTGCTTGATCTATAAAATGACAGAAAATGGTAAAAAAAAATGTTGATTACTGTTTCTGAAAGCCCAAGATGACATCCTCAAGTGTCTTGTTTTGTCCACAACCCAAAGATATTCAGTTTACTGTCACAGAGGAGGAAAGTTGAAATGTTCACATTTACTATTTTTTCTTTAAAAATTACTCAAAATGAATCATTGATTATCAAAAATGGTGTTGATTAGTTAAAAAGATGCCAAGATCTACCCAATGGAGAGATGCTGGGAACCATTTTGTCTTGTTGCCCATCAATCAGGTTGTCTTCTATATATTTATTTATCTCTTATATATTATATTGTCTTTACATGAATACTGTAAAAACAAAAACAAATATGTAATTGTTGCTCAGATTTTTCTCACTTGACATTATTAAAAAATGTGATGATGTTGAGCGTCAGTGAGGAAGTGAGCATTAAAACGTCAGGCTCAGACTGAACCGACCTCAGATGACGGGTCCTAAATAACCTTGTCCATACACTTTATGACACCTGCACCTGCTCAGTGATAAAACAGCTGTCAGGTTTCAAAGTCAGGTCTGAGGTCAGTTTTCCTGTCGCACCATGATGTGCTCTACTAAATGATCAGAAGGAGCAGGGAGACCATATAGAAGCTTGTAAGTGAGTTAACGTTAATCCATGTGGACAAAGCACTGTGTTTAAATTAAGAGTAAATGAAATGAAGACTGTGTTGGGAGCACAAAAGTTCAGAAAGATAAGATTTCAGCTCCTTAAATGTTTGGAGGAGATGCTTTTCCTTGTCATTCATCGTAATCAATAGAGTATCTTTAGGTTTTAGACTGCTGGTCTGCACGTCACCCATTTCCTGGTAAGTTTTCCTCGTAGGAGACTTCAGTTGTCTCGCTTTTCACTTGAATGTTAGAATGCAGGCGCAGAGCTTTTGTGTCTCTTATGTACCATTATGCTGCCGAATGCTCATTTTAAAATGCAGTATTCGTTATGAGTGTGTGTGGGACATACAGTAGTGTAAAGAGGGTACTCTGTGTCTCATCCTGCAGATGTGACTGGTTTTGTGTCTAGTGCCTAACAGGCTTTTTGACTCCTGATGGTAATGTCTCTCGCATGTTTTCACTCTGCCTTTTCTTCAGTCTCCCTCTTTTATTACTCCATCTGGTTCTTTCTTGTTCACTCCACCTCCCCTCATCTTTTACCGCAGTAATAATAACAGATCTGATGTCACAGTTGCCATGGCAGCTGTCTGATGACTTGCCCGGGCGAATCGGTCTGGTGGTCTGGTGGCTGACTTCAGTCACAGACACAAAACGCAACTAAACGGAGCAAAAGTCTATCGTACAGACTATGTTAGAATAGAAAACAGTTCATTTGATTTACATTGCATCGACTAGAGTGGAATTAAAATGAAATAATGGATTATTATATACCAGAGTAGACGCGAATGTAATTGATGAGAGCAGATATTACTACATGACAGATTTGGATCAAACTATAGACTATGCAAACTGGCCTACAGTAAAGAACAGTATAATGCACATTTGATAAACAGAGTATGTGCACAGTAGAAGTGTAGTGGTGCTGACAGTTGCAATGATGATGGTACAGACATAATACTGATACACTTAGCGAATTGCCAACATAATTAGTCATTAGATGAATCATCCTGTTTTTAAATTAAAACGGCCTCTTTATAGAATATTTTTTACGAGAAGTCTTCACTGGTGAAAAAAGACGTGAAAACAATCCCAGCAGGCCTGATAATATGACTCAACTGTCATACATGTTGTTGAGTTGTGTATCTACATTATCCCAAATGTTTCCAACATTGTCTAAACCCAGAAAAATGTGTAATTTTACTCAAGGTAACAGTGCATTTCATTTGGTCCCTGTTTGCTGTAACTTTTAGGAAAACAACAGATGATGTGTCAGAGAGTCAGGAAGGAAGTAGCTGAACCTGACTAAACATAACAAGAATAAACTTTAAAACATTACCTCATCTGGGAGCATCACTGCCTGAGTCATGCGATGAAGACTGCCATGATCCCGTGCTGCTCACTGGGGGCTGGACGGAAACGAGCTTTCAATTTCAATCATCAAAATCAAAAGCAGGATTGACGATTCTACCAGTAATTTTTTTTTTCTCCATCTCTGTCAGTTTGCGCTATTCTTAGAAAGAGAAAACCAAACACGTCAGAGATGACTTATTGGTAACCTGCAGCTGCACTTTCAGACACTTATCCTTTGTGCATGAAGATGATCAACTGACTGTTACCTGAGTGTCAGAGATGTTTGATTTAGTTTCTTTTTCGGAGATCCTTTATCGATTTGTTTGGTAAGAGGGTTCACTCCGAGGGACCAAACTTTGTAACAAACTGATTTCTATGTTTTGTTGTTTATTGTTGAATCCCTGAAGAGTAGTATTTTCTGTTTGACCCTAGAATCTTTATTTTTGGTGAATATTATTTGGACTTGTCTTACTCCAACCTGCAGAAAGTCACCAGGATCAAGTCAAACTATTGTTGTAAAAAATACCTGATCTTCTTCAAGAAGAATAAGAACACTTATTACTTCAAAAATTTGAGAGAGAAAAAAAAAATCAGCTGTACCGATGTACTGTTTTTTTTGTAAGGTGAACCAAACAGCGAATTTCAGACTTAGTCAGGTGGTTGCTGATTGAAAAGACAAACGACATGTAGCAACAGACATCAGCATCTATTATTCAGTCCTGTTGTGCTGGAGCAACACAGTCTGAGTGTTTGGGATCAACACAGCAGTGTATTTACCATCTGTCACAGCAGGTTCACCCATACAGCTATATCCTGTTACTCACACACATGCACACACGCTAATCTGCTTCTCTGTATGGAAATAACACATCCTGTATCTTTTGACCAAACCAGTTCGCACTCTGGACGAGACAGTTTTTATAATGGAGAGTGTGTGTTAAGCTGTTAAGCTGACCTCTTTGTTCTCAGCTCCAGCACACTGTTAAAAGCTGTTGCTGGACCTACATTAAGCCGATTTAGGCCACCTATCTGGAACACATCAGGATGTAGCACGACTACAGAAACAAGGAAGCTCAGTGGTTTGCTGCGTCTGCTCTGTGGAAATTTAATCTTTGATTATTCATTCAGCCTTTCAACTTAATATAACTGGCAACAACTTTGATTATGAATTGTTTTAAATCACTTAGTGAGAAAAAGTGCCAAGAATCAATGTGAGGATATGCTTCGTCTATCGTCCAGTTTTATATAATGGTAAATTAAATAACTTTGGGTTCAGGACTGTTGGTCAGACATAACAAGCAGTATGATGATGTCATAGTTAGTTTATCTTACATTTTGATTTGCTAAAATTAGAATTTAGCTAAATTCAAAGTTTAACAAATTTGTGGTTGTTGAAGTTTTTTCTGGATTATATTTACTGTATTACTGTATTATTACAAACTTAATGTTGGTCCTTGATGTGACAGGTAAACCAAACCAAGGCTGTAAACTGACAGCTCTGATTAATTAGCCTGCTTCACTTGCTGGCCAAATGACAAATGTTGATTGTCGTCTGGCCGTGGTATTTGGTGCAGTAGGCCACTGGATGTAGAGCTGTTGCATAACCATTATTTTTAAACCACACTGCTGCTGCTGCTGCTGCTGTTGAGGTGTTAAATGGAAATCCTGGAAGAAAACAAACCTATTGATACCTGTAAATGTCTCTGTGTGAAGGAAATCAATAAAGATATGATCTATATATGTTGATGAAGGTTCTCAGTCATCCAGGTCATGGTAAATCTAGGTGCTGTATCGTAGACAACTGGACTTGTTTCAGTTTCTTGAAGACGTTTCCCCTCTCATCTAAGAGGCTTCTTCAGTTCTGACTAACTGGAGGGGAGTTAAACTCTGTGTGGGAGTGTCCTGACAGAGTCGTTAGGGGCACTAGTGGATAGTTAACTTAACCGGCCTTCATGTGGGTTGTTAGGGCCAGGTGAGCCCAGGTGTGAATGGGTGTTAAGCTGTCTGGGGAGAGAACTCAGTACTGCATTGTAGGTGGGTGATAAGTGATGTCTTAGGCCACCTCCTCTGTTCAAGGACGGTCGTTCCAGTTTGACACAGATGGATTATTTTACTCCTCTTTCAAACCGTCTGTCTTCTCTGTCCAAGATGTTCACATTGTCGTCCTCAGAGGAATGATTTTTCTCCTTCAGATGTAAGTGGACAGCAGAGTCTTGACCTGAGGAGTTGGCCCTCCTGTGTTGTGCCATTCGTTTTATCTGTATAATGTCGATTTTTTTTTCAGTCTTTGACTCTGCCATCGAAGCTCCAGGAACACTTCTGTTATGAAGAACGAAAACACATTTTGGCTTGTGGTCTTCGTTAGAGTGATCAGAAAACAAACTTAACAGTTAAATAAGCTTATCATGTTGGGTGTCCTCCATGAGCAGCAGAGAAGTTTTTGTGGAGTAAGGCTGAAACTAATTGTCACTTATATTATCGATTAATCTGCCATTTATTTTGTCAATCAGCTGATTAATCACTTGGTCTGTAAAATGTCAAATAATAGTAAAATGTGTACACTATAATTTCCAAAAGCCCACATTGTCATCTAATATATATATTTTGTCCAGACAGTATTCTTAACCTCATGATATTCAGTTTACAATATGACTGAGTATTAAAACAATTACTCAAGCATGAAATGTTGCTGATTTTCTGTCAGTTGACTAATTGATCAATCAGCCAATTGTTATAGGTTAAGTTTGGAGTCCAGGACTTTGCTGCCGGTTGGATAATTGGCTGGTTGGCTGGCAGACTTGCTTTGGGAGTTTCCTCACTGACAGGTCTAATTATAGTATTACTGGAGTCAGTCAAAGGTCAGACAGAGGATATGGGTTGATAGATTAGCATAAACACACAGACCATATAGGGCAGGTACTGTTGGTGTGTATGTGTGTGTGTGTGTGTGCGCAACAGCATATTAAGTCACCTGAGCAGACAGGTTATATCAGATATAGGTCAGTGTGTATTTCTGTGAGAGTATCTGTATGTTCTGGGTTAGTTAAAGCAGGCCTCTGGGAAAAAACTAGGCCTCCACTGCCACACACACACACACACACACACACACACACACACACACACACACACACACACACACACACACACACACACACACACTCCTGCTGAGTCTAGTTTTCCTATAAATACATTTTAAATTGATTCAAACTTTCTTCTCCTTCCAGGTGAAGGTGGTGTGGAGGCTGACGCTCCTGCCTTTTTTCCCTCTGTCCTCTCTCGCTCTCTCTCCTGACTCTTCTTCATCCTCCTCTTCCTCCCTCTCTCTCTTCCTCTCTCTCTGTCTGTCTCTGTGATGCCGGGCTGTGGGTGATTGTATGCCCGTGACCAGACTGAAGCTGGGGAAGCTAAAGGTGGTGCGGCGGCAGCTGCTGCAAAGGTGACACACATCACCATCATCACAACCGTCTTCATAAGTGTTCTTACATATTTCAGTCTATACGCATGTAGGCTAATTTCTCTCTAATGCCATTTAAAGGCATTGTGAACTAAAATAATAAGTGACATAATGAATAACTTGCATTATTGGTTGCTGTGGAAACTGTTGCAGTGACTATGGAGATAGGTAGCAATCACGGCTTGTTCTGACTTATGGCAGCCTGCTGTCTGTTTGCACAGTAGGATGAATCACGGTGCTTCTTTCTGTACAGAGACGGTCTGAATGCATCGTCTAAAGAGGGATATTTTATTATTTTTGTGATATTGGTATAACTACTGTATGAATATTAAACACAGTGGTGGGTCTGGGGTTTGGGTGCATTATATTTAAACTGGATCCAGTATCAAATCTGATTTTTGAATCTGAACCCTTTCCGACCCCAAATTTGATTCACACGTCGGACATAAAGGTCCTATTTGTGAGTCTGATTGAGTCTTATTCCCAACTCGTCCAATACTCGACGTCGACCGTTGGCTGGGATGTTGGCCGACCCCTCCTACAATCCCAAAGCTAAAACTTAAAGCTTCCTAATTGTTTTGCACGTCACAAATTAGAAAGTGTAAGGAGAGGTGAAAGATTTGATTTGAAGAGTTTCGTCAGAGCTTTGCAATTCTTTGTATTTAATCAACCTGGAGCCAGATCCAAAATTAATTAGTCTGTATTGCTCTACACCCATCTCTGATAAAACCGGATACCTTATCTTTAAAATCTCTTTCATTCTGTTAAAATGTATCAAATTTGAGTGTTTTGTCTGCTTTTCCAGTATGTGATAATGTTGTTGGAATAGGTTTCGGTTTAATCAGATGAATGTGTGAATGCTCCACTAATTAACTGATGTTTACTTCATTGTTTAATTGACTGTACCAGGTATGAACATCAGCCGTTTGTCTCCTGCCTGGCCGGCCTCTACGGTTGCCAATGGAGACGGTACCAAAGAGCGCGGGCGCAGCCAGGAGAGTGCTGCTGCAGCAAGGTAAACACACAAACACACACACACACACACACACACACACACACACACACACACACACACACACACACACACACCGTCTATAAGCAGTGAGTTGAGTTTGGTTAGTTTGCTGATCGTGCAGAGAGTATTGATTCCCAAGACAGTTTTCCTCCGTCCGTCCTGCTGACTCCAACAGTCAGTTCCTGCTTTTCTCAGAAAAATATCAGCACATATATACTCTGTCAGCTTGTATCTAAATATACTGCTTCCATATGCACTTGTTCCTCTTTATCTGCCAGATTGTGTTGCATCAGGAAGTTTCTGTTTTCCCTCCATTTATGACTATAAATCCTGCTAATATGGGAAACATTATTTTTACATTAAATCTCTAATCATCACAAATGCAGGCTCATTAAGCTTTTTGCTTTATTTATAAAGACCCAGAAACATTTGATCAAAGTGCACGTTAAAGACTTAGTAGTTCAGTAATCAAATAATGTGTGTGATCCAGGTGGAGTGCGGCAGTTTTGGCCTCCTGATCCTCACCTTCTTCCTGAGTTTTTTATTCCTCTATTTCTGGAGTGAAGCTCAGAACGACTACAACGACTTTGACTGGTGGGTCACATACAACACATACTGTGGATAACATGTTGGCATGTTTGTTGTGATTTGCAGGGCGTCTGTTGTCATCATGATGGGGTTAGGGTTAGTTGTGTTTTGTTAAACAAATGACCGTGAATGATTCAACTAATTATTGAATGTATGAGGGAACCAAAACCATCATTCACACTTGATTCACAGCGTGAAGCATCCTGTATGTGGTAGCTGTTGACAGTTTTTCTTGTGCCTCTTAAGGTTCAATTTTGGGACTCTGGGGTTCTGGTTTCCCTGGTCTCTGGTCCTGTTGGTTGTTGCTGCTGCTCTCTTCACATACATCGCCCTACTATTGGTACGCACACTGATGTGATTTCTGCCTGTCTAGCCTGATCAAATTTACAATCATGTATAATATAGAAACAACAATACAAAAAGAAGCAAAAATCAAATCACATCTGTAGTATACTCAGAGGTCTGATTATACACTCCACTGTTTTTACAGCTACTGTAGTGTTGTTGAACAAAACACTTGACCTGACCGCTTCTGTTGTAACTACTGCACCAGTAGTACAACGTTGTCAGCCAGCACCTGATGGGGCCTGACTTAACGTTTTGGTTGAGTGTCACTTTAGTTTTTCTCACTGAACAAAAGTGTTTTGAAACAATGTGTTTCACACTTTTTATATAATTTGGAAAAATGGACACAGGTGAAGTAAGGGAGAAATCTGCATCAACAGAGTTTACTTCAGGACTGCAACTAACGAGAATTTTAATTTTTAATTATCTGTTGATTATTTTGTCTGAGGCATAGAAAAACTTGTGAGTGTGCCATATTAGTTAACTTGTTGTAAACAAATACTTTCAAATAAGCAAATGCCTTGTAGGAGAATGTTCGTTGAAGAAGCCTTATTTACCATTTTTTACTAAATATCTAAACGTTGTTCAGGTTCTGGCGTTGTGTCTGCTTTCTGAGGGTCAGAGGCTGTACCTCCACTGGAGCCACAAGGTATAACACACAATAAATAAACACAAGCACTGTCACACAATTCTGTCCTTTTGTGTTTCAACTTGTTCTAAGTTGTCATAAGTTGTGTTTTCTCTTCTCTCCTGTGTTTGTGTCAGACTGGCATCGTGGTGACGCTGGCGTTCTCCGTCACAGCCACGGCCATCCTGTCTGATCTCTGGAGCAAAGAGTGGAAGACTCTGCTCCTCTCCCTGCAGGTTAGTCGATCCTGACGGACCAGGCAGTTAATACTGTGGCTATTTACATTGTGTTTATAAAAAGTCATAATTTGTGCTTGTTTGAGTGAAATGCTTGAGAGTGTGCTTACTCTTTTACCAATCACTTGTCTTTAGGTGACAGCACCTTTCCTCCATGTGGCTGCAGTCTCACTCATGGCGATTCTCGCCTGGCCGATAGCTTTGCACTTCTTTCGCATGAACAAGAAAGGTAAGCACGCTGAGTATTTATCTTCATAATAAGAAAACTACTCAGTCAACGGTTCGCATCAAATGTGCATAATTGAAGAGCCATCTTACTGGCAGGTCATATTAGCAGAAATGTTCATATTGGTAGGATATTGATATTTTATTTTAAAGTCTTTATTGGCATCGATTGTCATCCTGAAGGACAACATGTAAACAGTTGGTATATGCTAGATGCTTATAACTGATCAATTTAATAATTTATCTTTTCCTCAGTCCAGACCTCTAACCAGCCTAGCCAGGCCCGTTAGGACCCTTTGTACATCAAAATAGTTGAATGTCATGGAGACAGAGAGACAGAGGAATAGAAATCTAGTGAACAGCACAACCAATCTCTTTGACGTAACAGCAGCTACTGAAAGGGAGGACCTTGTTGAAATAACATAATGACTGAGCTGCCCCACCCGCTGGGAATAAAGTTATTCTGACATCAAACATAACCCCTCAGCAAAGTGACGCACTTGTCTGGCATGAATTACACAGCTGTAGATCTCTCTGCCCTCCTGCTTTCGCTTTATGCACTTCCTCTTAACAGAAAATCAATGTCTCATTTTGCTCTCTTGTCTCCGTCTCTCTGATGGTTTCCACCTTCTTTCATTCACTCTGTTTTTCCTGGTCTCTTGATCATTCTGACGTACTCTCTTACCCGCTCTGCCCTTTGCTGCTGTCTTTTTCTTCTCACTTCTCTTGTGGTCACTCTGCCTTGTCTTGCACTGTGGCTGGCTGCCGTTTCCTCCCCACTGAATGGCTTTGACCTCTACGTCTCTCTGCGCCTTTCTTCTCTCTTTGGTCTCCATGGGTACTGTCTCTGGTTGCCATGGAGATTCAGTGGGTAAAGTGATGCTGAGTCATGTTGGGGGTCTCTCCTGGCAGCAGATAAGGGAGAGAGACTTGCCAAAGCACAGGATGTAATGTAACCCTTGATGTGTCAGGGAGGAGTGGATGATGAGTTTTTTTAACACCATGATATCACTGTCGGGTGTGGTTACAGGTGAAAAAGAGCGAGGGCAGAGGATAATTAAACAAGCCTTCAAAAAATCTACTGTAATATATACTGTTTACGTTAGATTGTGGAACTTTGGATAAAGTTTATGTTTCCAGTTGTATGTTTGAACCATTTTCTCGAAAATACCAGTCGTTTTGTTCAAGACCTTGGTCTGCCTTCCCAGTAACATTTGCCTCCTAACCAGACAGCCCTCATTCTGTCTGTTGCCCATATGGCCGTGTTTCAGCACCAGACCACCATGGTGATCCTATCAGGAACGATTTACAGTATATAATCCTGATTAAGTCACATCCTGACAAGTCATCGCAGTGGGCTGCATTTGTAGACCAGGACCAAAAATGTGTTGTTCGTGTACTTTTAGAGGAGTGGTTCCCGAACTTCTTTTAATATCAGTGCACCCCTTCAAAGGAGCTACCTGACGCTCAGTATAAATGCATATAGTCTGTGCACAGGTGGTTAATGGTTTTAACAATTTATCATCAACATTTTGTTAGATTGAATGAAACACAGTTCTTAAGTTTTATTTACGCTGGTTTTTATATTTTTTGCTTTCTTTAAAATGTAATAAAACATTGATAAAAACACACAATAAATGAACAACAATATACATTTTGCCTCATCCTCTTGCAGCAACCGCTTTGGGAACCACAATGCTCCCTAAGTTTGTATTCATCAGCAATAAGATTTTGTAAATCCTGGATTAAGAAAGAAAGCCAACATCTCGTATCGAGATTAAAAAAAGATAAAGACGTTTTTGAATCAATGCTCATCTCAGTACCTCTGTGCTGTTGTGTGGTCTCCAGTGCGTCAGGTGGCTGTCCTGGGTCTGTACCTGTCCGTGCTGTTCTCTCTCTACCTGGTTCCTCTGGGGATGTACTCACCCTGCATCAAAGAGGCAGGAACACTGGGCCCTGCCCCGAAACTCATCGGACACAGAGGAGCGCCCATGGTAAGACTGGAACTGTCTTAATTCTGTCATCAACTTCACTGCTGAGATCTGGTGATGTTGACAAAGTGTATGTGTGTGTGTCTGTAGCTGGCTCCAGAGAATACTGTGATGTCGTTTGAGAAGGCAGTGGAAGCCGGAGGAGAAGGACTGGAGACCGACGTCACTATCAGGTATTACCAACTCTTACCTGTGTGTGAGTTTATGTGTCTGTAGAGCGTGTATTCTTGTAATAATAAATACTGATGAACAAAAGCATCTAAGCTTCTTGAGGACCCGGCATTGTTGTTTTCAAACAAATCATTTCTTCTCTCACTGTCGTCACACCTGAACCACAGCCGTAGGCGTCAGTAGTGCTCCGAACCACTGTAGTTTAAACACAAGTGAATACCTCGAAGCATGGCAAGATGGATTCTGAGTAATTGAAAAAATTGATAAAACGTAGTTGTTTCAAGGGGACCCAATTATATTTCACCAAAAGTGAAATTTTAAAATCATTAAGCATTTAATAACACAAGAGATTACAAGATGTTCAGTCAACTGTGCAGTGATGCTGAGTCTGTGCCTTGATGCTAATTGTACAGATCAGATGCTAGCGTGCTACCCTCAGTGCTAAGGTGATTACTGCCATGCTAATCCAGTTAGCCGTTAGCCCTCTCATTAGCCCACGGCTGGTGGGTGAGCACGCTCATTCACAGCCTGAAAACAGGGGGATTAGCTACATGGCATGACTCAGCGTTAGCGGGTTAGCTTTAATCCCATGCTGCTAGTGACCCCAGTGAGTCTGGTAGTTCTGGTAGTGTGTGTAAAAATGAGGTGTGTGTGGTCTGCATAATTGATTGTGGCTGCTAGGCACTTTCTGTGTAATTAAACTGTCAAGGGTTTTGTGAGGCAATTTATTACTCTGTGTGTGTGTGTGTGTGTGTGTGTGTGTTTATGGGCATATACATAACTGATATCAATCGAGTGATTAATTAAGATGACGGGCTGATCTCGCTGAGATTGCTTGTGTGACTTAATTTGACGGCTGGTGTTTTGAGCAGTGAGCAGAGATTTGGAGAATGAAATGCTTATTGGTGACTTGAATCATTCTCTCTCCTCCCCTCATTTCCTCTCCTCTCATTCACATTCACTTGTCACGAATTAACTCTCATTTTTGTGTCCTGCGCTCTCTCACCTCGCTAACATCCTGATTGCTCACGCTGACACCTTGTTAATATCCCGTCTCTCTCTCTCTGTAGTTATGACGGCGTTCCCTTCCTGATGCATGACTCCACTCTGAGGAGAACCACTAACGTCGCAGAGGTTTTTCCAAATCGAACACACCTCGATGCCTCCATGTTCACTTGGGCAGAGCTACAGCAGCTGAACGCTGGCGACTGGTTCTTATCGGTGAGGCTAACACACGCACATTCTCAAAATATATAATATCATTTTGTCACTGAAGTGTGAAATTCAAACTGGAGGCTGAATGACAGACACTGTAACCTAAAGACTTGAAAAACCTGAAAACATTTAACCTATCTTGAGATCTGACTGTCTGTTTTCTATCTTCTCAACACAAAATACAATATTGTTGCTTAATGAAAACACATCTCGAAATTCACTTTTAGATTAATGCTGATGTTTGATTGATTTTATGTAATAAAATCCAGAGGGTGAATGATTTACTGAACCTCGAGAGAAGAAAGGTCATGTAAGAACATGGACACTGACCACATTTGAGTCCACATTTATAAAACTGAACGTAAATAACATGGATGCTGTCTGTGCTCTAGGGATTATGTTGAAAAGTAATAAGTATTAATTAGAAATAAAGCTCTGATGCAGCTACAATAACAATGTCACCTCATGTGCACTGTAAAATAGGCTCATTCTTCTTTTACATTTTTTTTTAGATGTTTCCTGGAAAATAACCAGATTAAACTAATTTATGACGAGACAAACGGGGTCCCTCCAAAACAATAACGAACAGTTAAACCCCATAGTGTTTTAACTCCAGACACCGCTGGACATCAGCCCAATTTTTATCATATTTTTCTGTTGATGATTTGTTTGTTTTTTTATCTGATTTCCTGTTGTTTGGCATGGATTACTCAGCTGTAGATCTCCCTGCCTGCCCTCTTTCTCTCTCAGCACTTCCTCTTAACAGAAAATCAATGTCTCATTTCCCTGCTTGATTCTCCTTCTCTTGTCTTCTCTGATGCTCTCTGTCTTCTTTCATTCTCTCCCTGTTTTTTAAATTTTTTTTATAAATATTTAAAATATACACTGCTAAATCTGGATTTTTTCCGTACCTGAATTCTCTGAATGACCAAACACACGCTCTCTTACAGAGGGATCCATTTGCTACCCTGTCATCCCTGTCAGAGGCAGACTGCTCCCAGGCTCAGAACCAGTCTGTTCCCTCACTAGCCCAGTTCCTGGAGGTAGCGGCCCGTAGTGGCGGACTAGTGCTTTTTGACCTGCGCAGGCCACCATACGGACATCCCTACAGTCAGTCGTACATCAACATCACTCTGCAGGTGGTGCAGGCCCACATCAACTCCTCACAGGTAAGTGTACAGGGTGGATGGACGGTACTTTGTATGACTTGTCAAGTCAGTTTTATTTCTAAAGCCCAAGAGTAACTCAAGTTGTTGGACCCTGGTTCCAATCAGAGTCCTTTAAAATTGAGTATCTGCTGATCAAACTGACATTACATAGCAGCAGAATATGAAATGTTTTATGGGATATTTTATTTTTATTTTAACAAAAAACAAATAATTCCCTATCGTACCTGTATGAATACAATTTGTGCCCATATACTCTAGACAAGCATGCCACATTCACAGAAATATTGTTTTCTTTTATAAGACTATAGTTGATCTTTTCAAGAGGAATTCAACTGTTCTTTGCCAAAGATGATTTGAGGGGAATCAAATTTCCAAGTCACCGTTACGCCTTTTCTGGCCACACATAAAGTGATTTCCATTAATTTAATTTGGGAATCAGGTAAAGATCTGCCGACGTGTCAGAGCAGAGCTATTCATCAGTTGTTCAGATCTGAATCCCATCTTGCTCTAAATTAAAGAAAACCTGGATTCGGGCCCTCGTTCAGCAGTATCGAGTACATTTTAGAAATGAATTTGTATCATGGCCAGTTTTGATTAAAGATGTATCTGGGACCCTTGCATTTTTCTCAAGCTCCTTAAATTCTGAATTCCAGAGTCTTTTTTCAGAAGTATTAAATTATTAAATGATGTGAATGAAAGTTTAATGGGAAGTTCTGACTTCTGAAATTGACGTGATGCGATCTGCTAGAGAGAAGACGCCTCACTCTGTTTGAGTTTTCTGAATTACAGAGACACTTCATGGACGGGCTTCCCTCACAAAGGATCTTTGGTACAGACAAATCTGACAACAGCCAAGTTTCAGTTTTCCCCGTCATTAAGTTACACAGGAATTAACATTAATATGACCTGCAACTGCTGACAAAATGACACATTCTCTTTGCAAGAGAAAGAGAGCGAGAGTCAGGGTTTTATAAATTGATTTACATGGACACCATAATTCACCATTAATCGCACCACTGGACCCAAAACATTTTTCATGTTTCTGCAACACTTGGTAGCAGAGGTGTCCAAAAACAGTAGAGAACATAAGGATCAGAATTTGAACCAATACAATGAGCCCAAATGGGCCACAATACCGATCCTTATGACTGGATGGAGAAATCTTCTGATCTCTCCGATTGTTGCAAGTGGTGACTTACAACGTATTTTGTGCTTTTGTTGATGTGTGTTTGTGTATCTTAATGTGTTTATTGGGCTTATGTGTGTGTTTTTTTTTTATGTGTGTTCGTGTGTAGGTGCTGTGGCTGCCATCTGAGGACAGGGAGCTGGTCCAGGCTGTGGACCCACAGCTGCAACAGACATCTGGAGAAAAGGCGTCTATTCAGGAGCTGACCGACGGCCACATCACCAGACTGAACCTTCACTACAGCACCATGTCACAGCAGCAGATCAGGTACATGCACACACACATGCACAGACATTTAGTGAAGGTAACAATGCCATGACATAAAAAACTTTTAAAAAGATTTGCGACATGTGACGATTTTATGCACAGTTTTATGATGTTTTCAGTGAAAACAGATCGCTGTTGTTGACAGATTTTGACCTAAAAATAACAGATTGGTTTGAAATGATTTGCATCTCAGATATCAGATTTACAGAAAACAGTTTTTTACAAGTAAAAAAATGACAATAATTGCCCCTTAATATAAAAATACAGTACATTCAGACACAGTTATGCAATCATTTCCATCTACCTAATAAAACAGCCTGGTCTGTACTTTCTGTCTGTGCGTGTGAAGTTATGTAACTCAAGGTACAGATGGCCACCGAGTCCTCAGAGTCTCCATTTTGGTGTTTGTAGAACAGCCGCAGGGAAGTGAGAGGACGGAGGGGGAGGGAGAGAGAGGGAGTTCAAGGGCAGGTGGGTGAGAAGTTCATGGCAGGAGTCAGGAGAGAGAAAGAGGAGAGACTGAGGAGCAGAGGAAAAGAAAACTTTAGGAAGGATTTCTTCAGTAATTGGTCGGAGTGATAGGAGTGAGGAGGGCAGTGCAGGAGGTGCAGATGGGTTGGAGAGGAGGTGGTTTACAGGAGAAGAGGGTATGAGAGGCTGATAAGTGGCAGAAGAGAAACGAGTGGGAGGTACTTGAGCATAAACAGAAGCTGTGGGAGAACAATGTGGAAAGAACAGGGCTGAAAAGATGGTTGAGTGACTCACACGTTGATGGTTTTTAACAGATCTCACACAGTCCACTGAAATAGTTTCCCCATGGTGCTGCTGATTCATCTCCACCGTAATATCTCATTGAAACATGGAAATATCAGCTTTGATGGCACCGTAGGTGTCACTGCCTAGAGAGGCCCGGTCGGATGAGTCATGTTGGAACATTGTGCGGTAACAATTGTGGTAAAAGTTGCTCATTAGACATCGTTTGTGTGATTACTATAATCAGTGGGTAGTCGAAGTTTATATGGTGATTATTTTATCGTTAATCTGTACAGTGATCTACTGATGATTAGAAGGGAAGAACAAATCTGCTCTGTCTCTAACGGACAAGCTTTACTATATCAAAACTAGGGCTGGGTGTGATTCAAGACTTTCACATCAAAAGTACAGATAACGATGCTTTCTCACAACAGTTTTTGAGTGACCACAATGATTGAAAAGGCGCTGATGTTACATGTTCATATCCATAACTTTTTATGGCAGCAGCAGTCTGTGAAAATGATTCATTAAAGATTAAAGAAGGGAACGAAATACAGAAGCTACAGTGAAATTTGTGCATCGATTTCAGTATTTTTTTATGTTGCTCACTGCTTTGCTCAGCTATCTAGAATCGCTTACTGCCCCTTTTAAATGTGTGTTAAGAGTTTAGATAACGTTCAGGGTGAATTCTGGAGTTGGAGAGGGTATTTAAGTGCTGATAAAGCATGACGCTGGTACTCCTGACTTTTTCAACAACTTTTTAATAAGTCACAAGTGCACCGTTTGAACTGACCCTCAGTGTGATGTCACAACCAGAAATAATAATGAGATTATACAACTCTGGGAGATTATACAACTCCAGGTTGTATAACCTGGCAAAGACTTCGTCTCAGCTCTGATCTTTCTCATAATAGAAAATCTCTCTCTCTCTCTCTCTCTCTCTCTCTCCCTCTCTCTCTCTCTCTGTCTCTCTCTCTCTCTCGGTCTGTTTACCTCAGCAGATGATCATTAGACTTTCAAAGGACACTTTCATCCCAACAGGCAGTCAGGGACTGGGTGTGTGCGTGTGTGTTTGTGTGCTGCTCTCTTCCTCGTACCCTCCCTCCATCCTGTAACCATCAACCATCTTGCAGTTTTTCTTCCTTCTTGCCAATGTTGATTTACATCCTTTTGGAGGAGAATTCTGTGTTTTGTCTCTGGTTATAGCAAGAGTAAACAAACAAGATGTGAGGAAGGTCACCCTTGTTTTGTAGGGATTTGCACGTATGACATTCTTCTAGGTCAGTATATTTTGTGCCCCTAATTGAGGACGTGGAGCTCTTTCCACCCCACCCTATTTACACGTGGTATTAAAATGGGATCTGTATCTTGACACATTATCCCTGATAATAAATGATCCGATCTTGCCTGCATGTACACTTGGTATTTTAATGCATTCTCATTATCCTCATAGAAAATTGCATCTGTGTCCGCCAGAGCAAATCCTGGCCATGATTAATTTGAGTTTGTGGCAAATCAGCCCCAGACTCCTTAAAAAGGAGTCTAACTATGAGTTAGGGGAAACTTTATAAACTATGTGAAATGCTGTGTACCACAAATGACTAATTATTTGTTGTAAATTAAGCAATTTTAATACATTAAGTTATTAACGTCCTTGTATAATATAAATATTGTCAGTTTGTCCTGGTGTGTTGCAGTACTGCCTTGATAACAGCAGATCAGCTGGACATGTTGCACACACAGTTATTAACTACTGTATATTATTTATTTCTCACCCATATAGCTCTGATATTTCACTAATGACTAACGTATCTTTTGGCTCTGTCATGGCACAGAATAGATATATAATTCGTAACCACAGGCATATCACTTTCTGCCTTTTTGTTTGCTCGCTCTTTTGAACGTTTTGAAGTTGAACGGCCGGGTGTACAAGGGGTAAATGGTGTGTGGGCTGCAGATCACAGTGAGATGTTAGTCTGTACTACCTTTTTCCAAGCTCCAGCTGTGGCCAGAAAGTCTATATCATCCATGTTGTCATCATCTGTTTTTCCCCATCTTTTGTGTCGAGATGCAGGGCAATTTGTGCATTTTAGGACAACTGAGTTTTGGGTTCAGTTTTATTTAGTTTTGGTAATCTCAGTCCAAGACGTTATGTGTTTTTTTTCTGTTGTGTATAGATTTATTGGTGAGCAAGTTTACAGGAGACTTAAATTTGTTTCTCCTGGATTATTTAAACAACATAGTGACATGTTTTATTTTCTTCCTTCCTCTGTCTCTACAGTAAGTACCAGTCAGAGAACATCAGTACGAACCTGTACGTGATCAGCCAGCCGTGGCTCTACACTCTGGCCTGGTGCGCTGGAGCTCAGTCCGTAACCACCAACTCCATCCACATCCTGTCCAACATCGACAAGCCGCTCTTCCTCATGGTGAGCAGATCCAACTCTTATTATCAGATAGGAACGACTGTCCTCTCATAATTGTCCACAGTGATTGGACAGGTGACTGGTCTGTCTTGGTGAATATGAAAAAAATCATCATCATCAACATCATCAATATCCAAGGGAGCAAGAAACAAATGAAGAGAAATCAACATTCAAAATATTTAATAGATTTAATTGATTTTCACAGTTTTATGAATTAAGTTCATAAAAACATTTGATTATAGCACCAGTTTTACTGGATAATCCAGTGATGGCCATGAAATGATCTTAATTGATTACAGTTGGTAATTATTATGTCAAACCAATAAGGGTTTGAAGAGCGTTGTGGGGCTGTAATACAAAATGTATGTCACCACTGTCCAAATAGCGAAGTACAAACCATCTACTAGTTAGTTTTGACCTGTCGGTGAACCGACTGAATCCTTTCTAACTGGCTGCCATCAAAATGTGGTTTAAAAAATTCATTATTATAGTCACATATGCAATATGACACATTACTGAGTCATCTGGGATGCCTCTTAACTTCTCTCAGACTTAGGCTTTTGGAAAGCTCCCTCCAGGGTGAAGATATTCAGAAATGTGGTTTTCGGTGTTTACGTCTGAACATGCGGAAATGGACATTTTTGGAAACAATGACACAGACACACACACGTTTATCAGTCTTTGTAGCATAATTGGCAAATGTGAACTCAGAGAATGTGTCATGATATTGGAGTATTTGAGTTTGTGCAGTGATGGAGTGGACATTGGTAACACAATGATGGAAAAAAGAGACCAAAAAAGCTGCTTACAAGATTCTGTGACGAGCAGTCACCCTTCCCTGCCTCGTTCATAGTATTTTCTGTAGCTCAGCCACTGACCAGAGTATACAGTCTGAACCCCCCACCCAAAAAAAATAACCTGTTTTTCTAAATATATGTCCGTGTGGACCAGGCCTTAGAGCTACCTTTACTTTGTGAATTACTCTTAGACGCACCCCTTATTTTAAGGATTTTCTCCTGACTTGGAAACATAGGGGCTCCTTTTGGCCTCCGGATGTTTGTCAGTATGTCTCCAGACTTGTACTGTTGTATTTTAGACATCTAGAATTTGCTCTTATCCGCTGTGACTTGCGGCAGGTAGGAGGTTCTGTATCAGTCTGAAAATCTCTTCAGCAGGTGTCGTGGGTGTTTGAAGATTGAGTCTGTGACCTTCTGGTTACATAAACCTTCTCTCTCACCACCTACACGTCTGTGTAAAATATGTTTGATTGCATTTTTAATACGAGTGTTCAAGTCCAAGCCCAATGCTTTGATGTCACTTAATGAAATGATGATATTCATGTTCACACTCTTCTGTCTCTGTTCCAACAAATCTGTGCAGCTCTTTTATCAGCAAACGTAATCAACTCCTCTTATCTCCGTCTCTCTCCAGACTCCAGAGGAATACAGTTTGATGTGGATTCTGACTGATGCTGTGTCTGCCCTCCTCATCATCGCAGTTTTCATATTCCACTGGTGCGTAGACACACACACACACACACACACACACACACACACACACTGCTCTTATAATTATCCTCCTTTGGTAATGATAACGTCTGGTGTTGGGGTGGTGAAGCTGTGCAGGACTGAGTCATCCTGGCTGCTGATGAGGTTTTATTAATATTTAGTGTGAGATGTCAGTTTACAGATCGACTGACGGTGAAGTCCAGTTCTTATTGTGTATTTGTGCTGAGGATGAAATCCAGCTGGAATGGGAAATGTTGACGTCATTGTTGTTGTATAGTTGTGTGCAAAACTGACAAATAAAACCAGCCGTCGCTTTTCATCATTTCGGTTGAGACTGTGAATGAAACACAGACAACGACGGGCTGAAGGAACCTTTTAGATCCTTGAAAAGTAGTTCCCTTGACCAGAAGTTTTGGGTATTTTGGGTTGAAACGCAGCTCAAGATTAAAGACTTCAGTTATTTCAAAGAGAGAGAGAGAGAAGACAACTCAAAAATGCTAAAATGCTGATTTATTTTTCAACCTGCAGCTAATTTACGTAGTATTATCTGTCATTTATATCACTTATAATATCTGTTATGCAAGCTTAATTGCAGAGATGATATAGCAACACTAAACCGATTTGAGTTCATCGCAATGAAGTGATCAGACAAGTAGAAACAGGAATATTAGAAATGTAGAAATATGGGTAATATCTGTGTGGCTTATTTTAAACACTTGTTCTCGTTGATTGTTGAGTTTGAACACATCGGGATTCTTGTCAACAGATGTCTCAGTGAAATCAAAGAAAGAAAGAAAAGAAATCATGTTAGGAATTTTGGCTTGTGTAATGCCCAGATCCAGAATAAGACGTTCATTATCTTGCATATAAAATCACTCTTAAGCAGCCAGTATGGCTCAACTGAAGTGCTTGTTTGATGCTTCAGAAGACCCTTCTTCCCCAAACCTTTCCAGTTGTGGGAGCTGTGTGACACTCACTCAAACCACTCACAGCAATCGCTCAGGTTAGCGTTTCTGGGATTAGGATTATTTTTCTTTGCACAGTTTTGTGTGTACAAACGAGTGCAACGCTATGAATGCCTTCCAGGAGAGACTGTCTGATAATGTGCACTGTTTTTTCCATGTTTTAAATGATTATCATATCTTGCCTCTATGACCTTGGCTTTTCACCCCGCCTTCAAGTGTGTCTGTTCAGAGCAACTATACAAACTTTTGCTTTCTGACTTGTTGTTTTCGAGCATAACCTGGCCCTTAGACTGAGGATATGAACAGAGTGAGAGTGTGAATGTCAGAAAGGGTCATCGCCTCCTCCGGGCCAGATGAGGCCCTTCACCACAAAGGACTGGATATTTGTCTGCCTCTGTGGTTTTATTTTTACTTTAGTAGTTGTTTAGCATCATTGCTTTCATCATCAGTTCCTCTCTTCTCCTTTTGATACTGGGCTTCATCGACATTCACCTGGACCCCCTCACACACACTCGTCCTCACGCATGCATGATGTACACATCAAAGCAGTGTGTGTTCATGTGACTGTCTCAAAGCACTTTGGTAAACACAGAAACACACCTGGTTGTTCTCTGCTGCTCTGATCTCTCTGTCTGGTGTGTGTGTGTGTGTGTGTGTCACAGGTGGAGAGAGAGAGGTCTGCCCTTCTGGTCCGGCAGCCGTCAGACTCATGAGAACGGACCGTACAGCAAGTTCAGGACGGGTATGAGAACATTTTCTTCTCTTCATCCTGTGTCGAGGCTCCTGTTTCATTTCCATTTTATTTATTGCTCGTCTCATCCTGTCAGATATTAGCTGTGTTGACTCCGATTCAGGGTCATCCCTGACGAGGCCGAGGTTAGGATACCTCATCTCACTGCTTAAGTGAGAGAACGACAAAAGGCAAAAAACTATTAGAGAAAAGGCTGTTGTCACTAGCT
Organism: Pagrus major; assembly: GCF_040436345.1. Lineage (NCBI taxonomy): Eukaryota > Metazoa > Chordata > Actinopteri > Spariformes > Sparidae > Pagrus > Pagrus major. The sequence continues at coordinate 2,760,815 of NC_133216.1, read as the reverse complement.
AGACAACCTACCTACCTACTTTTGGTTCTACTTAACAATTTTCCTGAATAAAAGAGAAGATGGAAACAAGACTAAAAGAAAGTCTTAAAACAGAATAATGTAACTTATCTCTGCATTTAAAACATTTTGTTTCGAATCAACAAATGTAAATTTAATATATCGAGACTCACAGAGAAAGTCTTGGCCAGATTGTTGTCGGAGTACGCTGACATTTTGGAAAATCCTCTTGTTTGCTGTCTTCCCTCGATGTTAGTATCCAAATCAAATACATCTCTGTTGATCAGCACACATTTAGGATGTGGTTTTAATGGAGCTGCTGGTCTTCATTGAAAGAGGAAAAATGCTTTTCAACAGGTTTGAAGTGTTGTTGACTTCAAATCTAAGAATCACTTGAGTTTTGTTCACTTGTAAAATTGTGTGAAGCCGGAAACTTCACTGTGAGGACAATTCTTCTTAAAAAATTGCTCATACAAGTCTCTTAGCTAACCCTAACCCACACAGAGATGTAACTGATATCGATCCTAACAAACATTCCCAACACGTCAGAGTATTCATTAATATGTTGTGTGGCTCCACATTATTTTATGTTTACCGTCTTTGCATGCAGTGATCTCCTGCTGTGTGTGTTGTGTGTGTCAGACTCTTCAGACGTCATCTGTGTTCGTTGGAGCCCCCTCCACTCTGAACCCCCTGCTGGAGCCCTCGTCTCCCTCCCCTTGGTCTTCAACCCATGACCTCCTGCATGTCAGCCCTGCATGTCAGTCCCTCAGGAACCTTGTATGAACCCTGAACCCTGTGTGAACTATACAACCTTCTGTGGTTCCTGTAAAAAACTAGCATTAACCCTCTATAAAGCCTGTAGACAGCATAGAGAGAGATTTCTGTGATTTAAATAACTGTGGCGATTAAGGTTCACTTGGCAAGCAACAGCAAAATGATACTCAAAATGTAAAAAATGAGGAGGTCATGTACAGATACTTGATATATGCATCTTAAAATCATAGAAAAAATATCCTAAATCCAGAGAGTAGCTATAATCAGAGAAAATAAGGTTTAGTCGATGTAGTAACATCTTATCTGTACAAGCACTGCCTGTATATAAAGATGGACAACATGACAGCTCCCTGAAAGTGAAGCAAAAACATCTTGATCGCCCCCTGGTGGAGGATATACACCCTCGCTCTCCATGTTACTAATAATATCTATTTTTTATGAGTACAGTATAAAAACTCAAAGTACATGTGAAACACAAACGTTGTTTCTCTAATTTTAGGTCATTCTTCTCACACTGATATATGTTCAGGTGCTCATGCATCCAGTGAATTTGGTTTAAGTGAACCAGCAAAATGGCAGCGCTCGTATCCAGTGTATTATTAATTATAATTTTGTCAAGTGGAGAAGTGTCGTCCATCTTAATATATGTCAATGAGTACAAGCCTTAGTGTACATAAAGAGCTGCAAGTGGTGTCACAAACGTGATAAAAATCCTGCACCAACCACAAATAGAGTGCTGTAGTAATGAGTCCTAAAACCCAGAAATCAGTTTTTTAAATTTTTTTGGTTTTTGGTTGAATGCCTGAAATAAGGTCTGTGATTTACACAGGCTTAAGGTAATTACACGGTTTGTTCTTCATCATTAAATGTCCCATAATATCCGGCATCCCTAAACCGCTCTATGACGTCCAATATATAAAGCCTTGAAATAAGTCCTCACCACCACATACGTGTCCCTGCATTTTGCACCAAACTCAGCAGTTTGCATGCTGCTTCTTTTTTTAATCTCATCTTTGCATTTCTAGATGCATGGCTGTCTTATTCCTGGTTATATTAATGTATACTTTCAATGCTCACATTGCCAGTGTTTAGCTACCTTCCTGTACTTACCCACCCCCTCATATATGTTTCATGTGCACCCCCTGATTTCAGTACGGCCTTTATATTAGCCACAATGCTTCTTATCAGGTGAAGGAATAAACTCTAAACTGTTTAACCTTTGCCTCCGGTTTTGCAGAGCTGAGTGATGTGTGGTCCATCTCCAGCGTCAACGTCCGGCCTGACCTACGGAGCACGCCCAGTTCCCCCAGTAACCCTCACCTGCCCACCATCACGGAGGAGTGACTGGGAGAGAGACAGAGAGAGACGAAGAAAGAGAGAGGCAAGCTAGAGAGGTACAGATAATGAGAGATGGAAAAACGTACATAAGAGAGAGAGAGAAAAGCGCAGAGGAACCCAGAAATGTGTCGATCACTCGTGTGAAATAACCAAATCTGTTTTGTCTTTCACCTAAATTGTGTGTCACTCATAGTGAGAAGCTGATTGAGAAAATATCTTAAAATTAAAGAAAAAAAATAATGAATTCTCCAAATAAGAGAAGAAAAAAGGAGCAGATTTTTAGAGATATTTAAGAATCAGGACAAAGTGACCAAAGTGAGGTAAAGTCAGACAGCACACTCTCTCTTCTTTCCCCACTTCCTCTCTCATCCTCTCAGTCTGTGGGCCGAGTGCCTGCAGAAACTGAACCGCTGAACCAAACCTCATTCACTGATCTGCCATCAGGGACGGAGCTGAGAGACTCTGGAAACGAGCCCGGGACCGTCAGTGTTCATTTTCATACTGCTATTTCATAGATGCCATTAAAATGCCCGGGCAGTGAGGACACTGGCCCAGAGGCTGACATGTTTGAGAACATTTTCATCATTCAACTCCACCAGCTGAGCTCAACGACACAAGACGTTAACAAAATGAAACCTCACAGAAGAAACAAGAAACGAATGAATATATACTTTCTACTTTCACTCTTTCCGTCTCGTGTTTCTAGTCGATAAAAACCAAAAGAGTGAAGCTGAAGCTCTGAGTGAAAACTGATGGTGATGAAAAGAGACATCTGGACGCTGCTATAATGGACTCTGATCATCTTCTGTAGGAGCTTTACTTTTTCATTTTCAGCTGTACAGATATCAGGTGCATTAGACCAAACCTTAAACCATGTCTTAAGATTTAATCTCTGTGAGTTGTTGGATGTGGTGTGTGAACTGTTGGCCTGACAGACTGAATGTAAACCTGAGGCTTGAGAAGGTGGTGTTAGTTACTATTTATGTTTTGTACTAAAGTGAATGTATTATCATGTGGAGCCATGTTTCTCAAAAGCATACGAGGAATGTTTTGGCTGGGAGTCATTTCCGTTTGGCTACAGGTTTGTGCCAAATGTTAGTGTCAGCTGCTCTGAATAAAGATAAAGATGCTTTTGAGAAAAAGAGGCAGTGAATACAGCTTCTGCTTTCTCCTCAAATATACGCACACAGTACTTTCTGCAAATATGACTTTATAGTCCATCTGTGCGATGTTGTTCTGACTGAAACTGATTTTAGATCTGAAATCCAGAGTGTCTTGTCTCGACTTTTCAGCTGTGAAATCCATGAGGTTAGAGGCTTTGGGTTTCTGAGGGGTTTTGCCAGTTTGCTGGACAGTGTTGGAGATGAAGCAGGACGAGCTGCAGTAAGTGCCATTAAAAACAAAAAAAAGACTAGTTTTCTTGTCAGTGTTTAGAGAATCAGAATCAGAATCAAGTCATCCATCCAGCAAAATAAACATACAATAATTAATTTATAAAATATTGCAATAGTTTCCGACAAATCGTCATCCAACATGGTTCCCAGTGGGCTGCTCATTACATTTCACCTGCAGACTGAATCCATGTGCATATGATTTTACCCAACTAGCCTTTCATTTAGCATTTTATCCCCCATTCTGATTCATTCTTAGCCCTGGACTAAATACTGAACTTTTCAAGTTTAGGACTTGTGTGTCCTGTTTCACGTTGGACTCACAGCGGCCTGGTTGAGGTCTGTCTGACTGAGGTGGATGTTTGAAGACAGATGAATGTGTGGCTGCTATCAGAAGTTTCTGGACTTTTTATTTTGTCTTAAAAAACTTTAGTGCAACACAAGACCACTGAACAAGAGTGTGGTCAGTGCATTCCTCCGTCCTGAGGTCAGAATGAAACATTGCTTATAGGACTAAAGTCATTACAGTGCAGAATCACATGACTGTCTAAGACTGCAAATGCAACAAAGCAACTTAATGTACTGTATTGTATTGTAATATGAATAAGTGGCTAGCACTTAGTTTAATTGTATTTGTGTTTCTGTTGAGAATATAGTAGCTGATCTGTTGGGTAGGATAAGCATTTAAGCTTTATCAATCGCTGCACAAACAGCCATATTTATTCTATTGAATATGATGTTTCTCACCGTAAGGCCGTTCAGTTGAAGTGAGTGAGTCTGGTGACATTACAGAACTGCGTTGGATTCCCTTTGGAAATGCATTTCGAAGCCTTGCATGTGATGAATTTATTCAACATTTATTTAATGGATGCTTTCTAAAAGTGATACTCCACCAAAAATCTATCTCGTTAGTGTTAAACTCAGCTCGAGTAGACGGAAATGGAGTCTATAAAGAGATTCCTACAGTAATGGTGATTCAGGTGCTGACAAGTTTTCACTTGAGAACAAAATGATAACATTCATAGAAACGTTTGTATTTCCTAAAACACAAACAGATAAAATGGCAGCATTTCACAGGTCAAAAACAATATGCGCCGATGAGCAGCAGCGATTATTTAAAGGCCATTGAGTCATTCTGTTCTTAGCAAAAAAAATCTAAATTCTCTATATTCAATATTTTCTCTTTTCTGTCCTCCTCTGTGACCCTAAACTGAATATCTTTGGCCTGTGGACAAACAGGACATTTGAGGACGTTGTCTTGGGCTGAATAACCTTTTTCACCATTTTTTGACATTTTATAGACAAAACAATGAATCAATTAATTGAGAATTAATCATCAGATTAATTGACAATGAAAATAATCTTGAGCTGCAGCCCTGCTTCATAATGTATTTCAAGATCAACACATTAGGTGGTTATATTTCTGTTTTTGACCTCTGGAGTGCAGCCTTTTCTGTTTCGATTTAAGGAAGTACAGTCATGGTTGTTTTTTGAACTGATTGGAAATTCAGTGCAGAGTGATCCACTTCTCCACTCCAAACCAACTGTATCTGGTGTGTTAAAATCACCAAAATCTGGCTACACTGTAGATGAAACCTAACTACATAACATGGAAGATGTTTTGAGTTATTTTCACAAAACAGTGACGGTTTGGTGCGTACCGAGCACAGAAATAAACAGCAGAGAAGTGGACAACATGACAGCAGAAACAATCACTTTATCTCCATCTCCGTCCCTGGCCCCCTGAAAGCAGAGGTTTAACCTCAGTCTCTGTTTGGCTTTTAAATCTTTAGATTTTGCGACAAACATCCAGTTAAGTTGTGTCTGTATTACATTGTTTTCACATGCAGGCGACCTTTGCATGCTGCTCTGCATGTTATATCAGTAAAGATAATGCAAGACAACTTGAATTGCCGCAGTCAAACCATAAAGATTTAGAAAAAAAAACATGAGGACAAAACTCAGAGGAAATGGATGTTAATGACACCAAACACACATCATCAGGCCACAGACTCCCACTGGAGGCAAACAGCTTCTCTTTGTTTGATCTCAGCCACCTTCACTTCAGACTTCTGACCCAGTCATCATCAATACAACACACCTGCTTTACTGTCTTGATGCCTACAAGAGTGCTTTGTAGATATAAGTTTTTACAGGATATGTTGGAGCTCATGTCTTTATTTATTAAATTACTAGAGTTCTCCATATCAAGGCTGTGTTTCAGATTTGGATTTGCTATGGTTTGATACTAGGAGGAGGAAGCTGTTGTCCTGTTGGCTGCTGTTATGCTTTTAACGTAAGAGATGCCCACTGTAAGAAACATTCTCAGACCAAGTAAAACTTTGGATCTCTTAAAATCAGATCTTATCAAAAAATCGCACTGAAAGAAAACAAAATAAAATCTGAAAGCATACAAAAGCTCAACACTGTCTTTGAATAATGCACTGCAGCACTAGTTGCTGAGGAAAAATAAGCTAAGGTATAATAGAGTAGTATTATATGGGTATTATAGTATAGTCCAGATGCCATTCTTTCAAATGGTTTAATCTCTGTAGCATTTTACATCTCGTGCTGTGCTGAACGGCTATTTTTATTTTATTTTATAGAAGCGTTCCCAGTCTTTGGTTTCCTTTTTTTTTACTGTAACTTTTCTCTGTTTGTAAATGCTACTGTCATCTGGTATTAAAACATTAGAAAAAAGGTTTGGTTGTTCTTTTTTTGCTAAAAAGTGTGGCTAGCTAACATTATTTCAGACAGCAGGCTACGAAGAACTCACTCTGAGGTTAAATCTGTTATATGTCGAGCAGTGATGGAAAGTAACTAAATCATTTACTCAAGTACTGTACTTAAGTACAATTTTGAGGTACTTGTACTTTACATGAGTATTTCCATTTTCTGCTACTTTATAATTCATTTCCACTTCATTATGGAGGCAAATATTGTACTTTTGACTAGAGCCTGACTGATACCGGGTTTTTGGTGCAGAAGTGGCAAGTGAAGAATTTTTTATTTTCTGGTGATCCCTTTTTCTGATTGAAATTGTTTTCTCTGCTGTGTCAGTGACTTGACAACTGGTGGGGAAAAATGTTTTGCCAGGTTAATCTCTAAAAGTTCCAAACTTCAGTCCCTTGTGGTCAAAATTAGTATTATGAAAAAAAAAGACTTGAGGGGCAAGTTTTTTTTTCTGGTGATCTATTTTCCAGGTTGTAATTTATTTTTATTTATTTGTGAAACAGATTGAATTTTTTTTTCACCAGAATTTTTTTTCCACAAGATTATTTTTTTTTAGTGACTGAAAAAAAACTTTCTTTTGTGGAACCAAGTGAAAAAAATAAAGCTTTGACGGGAACAATTTGAATCATCTGTGGTTCTATTTGGAACATGGCGTATTAGAAAAACACTTTTTCACTCGGTTCCAAGCATGAACAAAAACATTCTTGTGAGAAACAAAATGTTTTTATGACTTGGTTCCACACAGACAAAAAAATATCTCATAGAAAAAAATGTTTCACTTGGTTCCACACAGAAGAAAAAGTTGTCATGACAAAAAAAAATTCACTGGGTTTCACATCAAAAATGAAATTCTTGTGAAATGTATTTTTTCTCATGAAAACGTTTTTAGTTAGTTTTTTTTTTAAGGTGACCAAAAAATGGTGATTTTTTTTTTTTAGGTGAAAATGAGGGGGGAGTGCAGACTGAAGTTTTTTTTCAAGGGGGAAAAAAAGTTTTTTTTTCAGTTGAACATGAAGCAAGTGAATCATTTTCGGGTGAAAATACAAACAAGTGGTGAAAAGAAATTAAAACAAGGTTTTTTTCAGGTGAAAAAAAAAGTTTTTTCCCCACTTGGTTCCACACAGGAAAAAAATTCTCGTGATATTTTTTTTTATCTCATGAAGATGTTTTTTTTTCACTCGGTTCCACACATTAAAGAAAATTCTTTGTGAAATATATTTTCTCTTGAAAAATTTGTCTTTTTTCACTTGGTTCTACACATGAAAAAATATTTTTAGAACTGTGAAAAAAATGATGTTCCTGGTGATCAATTTTCTCTCGCCCCTCAGGGCTTCCGTATATTCCTAAATTACTTAATCTTTTTATTCTGTGTGAAAAAAACCCACATTTTTCATTTTTTTTTCACAAATTCTTCTTCATTCTGTTCCACGCAGAGGGAAAACAATTCTCATGAATTTACTTTCACTTGATTCTACACAGGAAAAAAAATATTCTCGTTAATTTTTTTCTTTCTCGTGAACCAAACCCCCCCAAAAAATTATTTGTGATTTTTTTTTAATACAAGCAAGTGTAAATTTGAAAATACATGAAAATTATTTTCTCTGAATTCTGACTTTTTTAAAATTTAATCTGAATTTATTCTTCAATCTGATTTTTTTTCTCAGAATTCTGACTTTTTTCTCAAATGGAAAAATTCAGATTTGATCAGACTTTTTCTCTGAATTTAGATTTTTTTTTTTAAACCTGAAATTTCTTTCTCAACTCTGACTTTTTCCCAGAATTCTGGCTTTTTTCTCTGAATTTTGACTTTTTTTTTTTAAACAGAATTTTTTCTGAAATCTGATTTTCTTTTCTCAAATGTGACATTTTTCTCAAATTAGACTTTTTTTCTCAAATCTCAATTTTTTCTGGAATCTGAAATATTTTTTCTCAAATCTGACTTTTTTTATTATGATTTTTTCTCCAATCTGAATTGCTTTTCTGAAATCTAACTTTTTTTTTCTAAAAAAAAATCATATTTTTCTCAAATCATATTTTTTTCTAAAAACTGATTTTTTTTTGTCAGAATTCCAATTTTTTCATTTTTTTTAATTTTGAGAAAAAAAACTGAATTATGAGAAAAATGTTAGATTTTAAGAAAAAATCTGGAGGGGGGAAAATTTGAATTTTATAAGAAAAGTTGAGGGGGAAAACCGTCAGAATTTTAAGAGAAAAGTTTGAAAAAGTTGAGGGAAAAAAGTCTGAATTTGGGGAATAAAGTCAGAACTTTGAGAAGAAACTTTTGGGGGGAAAGAGAATTTTGAGGAAAAAAATTGGAGAAAAAAAGTCAGAACTTTTAGAAAACAGTTGGAATTTTAAAAAGCAAGTCAGAATTTTAAGAAAAAAGTCAGAATTTTGAGAAAAGGTCAGATTTTAAGAAAGAAAAGTCGGAATTTTAACCCTAATCCTCCCAAAATTCTGACTTTTTTCCCCTCAACTTTTCTCTTATTAATTTTTTTTTTTAAAAACCTTTGAAAAAAAAAAAAAAACAAGTGTTGAAATGAGTGGTGAAAAGAAATAAAAACAAGTGAATTTTTTTCAGGTGAAAATGAAAGCAAGTGTCCCTTCGTTCTCTGCCACTTGTGATTAATGTAAATCAGCTGATGGGACTCTCGGACATCTTTTCTGGTCCTGCTCTAAGCTCTAAGGTTTTGGGCTTTAATTGACTTTTTTCGGGTGAAAATACAAACAAGTGTTGAAAACGAATGGTGAAAAGAAATAATGAGGTGAAAAAACAAGGTTTTTTAGGGGAATTTTTTTTTTTTTCTAGGTGACCAAAAAATGGTCAATTTCTTTCAGATGAAAATGAAAGCAAGTGAATTATTTCCGGGCAAAAATAAAAATAAATGTTGAAAATGAGTGAATTTTTTTCTGGTGAAAAGAAAGTATTTTTCAGGTGAAAAAAAAGTTTTTTCAGGAGAGAAAAAAATATTTTTTTTTACAGGTGGCCAAAAAACGGTGATTTTTTTTCAGGTGAAAATGAAAACAAGTGAACTATTTTCGGGCAACAATAAAAACAAGTGTTGAAAACAAGTGAATTTTTTTCTAGGTGAAAAGAAAACACGAGTGAATTTCTTTCTGGTGAAAAGAAAGTATTTTTCAGGTGAAAAAAAAGTATTTTTCTGGTGAAAAAAGTATTTTCCTGGTGAAAAGAAAAGTTTTTTTTTCAGGTGAAAAAAAAAGTTTTTTTCACCTGAAAAACACTTTTTTCTAGGTGACCCAAAAATAGTGATTTTTTTTCAGGTGAAAATCAAAGCAAGTGACTTGAAAATAAAAACAAGTGTTGAAAACGAGTGGTGAAAAGAAATAAAAACGGGTTTTTTTCTGGTGAAAATTTTTTTTTTTGTAGGTGACCAAAAAACTGAATTTGTTTCAGGTGAAAATGAAAACAAGTGAACTATTTTCGGGCAACAATAAAAACAAGTGTTGAAAACAAGTGAATTTTTTTTCTAGGTGAAAAGAAAACATGAGTGAATTTCTTTCTGGTGAAAAAAGTATTTTTCAGGTGAAAAAAAAAGTATTTTTCAGGTGAAAAAAAAGTATTTTTCAGGAGAGAAAAAAACGTTTTTTCTAGGTGACCCAAAAATAGTGATTTTTTTTCCCAGGTGAAAATCAAAGCAAGTGACTTAAAAATACAAACAAGTGTTGAAAACGAGTGGTGAAAAGAAATAAAAACGGGTTTTTTTCTGGTGAAAAAAATAGTTTTCAGGTGAAAAAAAGTAATTTTCAGGTGAAAAAAAGTTTCTTTCGGGTGGAAAAAAGTGTTTTTCAGGTGAAAAAAAGGAATTTTCAGGTGAAAAAAAGTTTTTTCAGGAGAGAAAAAACGTTTTTTCTAGATGACCCAAAAATAGTGATTTTTTTTTTCAGGTGAAAATCAAAGCAAGTGACTTGAAAATACAAACAAGTGTTGAAAACGAGTGGTGAAAAGAAATAAAAACGGTTTTTTTTCTGGTGAAAAAAATTGTTTTTTTTGTAGGTGACCAAAAAACGGTGATTTTTTTTCAGGTGAAAATGAAAACAAGTGAACTATTTTCGGGCAACAATAAAAACAAGTGTTGAAAACAAGTGAATTTTTTTTCTAGGTGAAAAGAAAACACGAGTGAATTTCTTTCTGGTGAAAAGAAAGTATCTTTCTGGTGAAAAAAGTATTTTTCAGGTGAAAAAAAGTTTCTTTCGGGTGGAAAAAAAGTAATTTTCAGGTGAAAAAAAGTTTTTTCAGGAGAGAAAAAACGTTTTTTCTAGGTGACCCAAAAATAGTGATTTTTTTTCCAGGTGAAAATCAAAGCAAGTGACTTAAAAATACAAACAAGTGTTGAAAACGAGTGGTGAAAAGAAATAAAAACAGGGTTTTTTTTGTTGAAAAAAAAAATGTTTTTTGTAGGTGACCAAAAAACGGTGACTTTTTTCAGTTGAAAATGAAAACAAGTGAACTATTTTCGGGCAACAATAAAAACAAGTGTTGAAAACAAGTGAACTTTTTTTCTAGGTGAAAAGAAAACACGAGTGAATTTCTTTCAGGTGAAAAAAAAGTGTTTTTCAGGTGAAAAAAAGTATTTTGTCTGGTGAAAAAAAGTTTTTTCAGGAGAGAAAAAAAGTATTTTTCAGTGAAAAACACTTTTTCCTAGGTGACCCAAAAATAGTGATTTTTTTTCCAGGTGAAAATCAAAGCAAGTGACTTGAAAATACAAACAAGTGTTGAAAACGAGTGGTGAAAAGAAATAAAAATAGGTTTTTTTTTTCTGTTGAAAAAAATTGTTTTTTTTCTGTTGAAAAAAATTGTTTTTTTTCTGTTGAAAAAAATTGTTTTTTTTCTGTTGAAAAAAATTGTTTTTTTTGTAGGTGACCAAAAAACGGTGATTTTTTTTCAGGTGAAAATGAAAACAAGTGAACTATTTTCGGGCAACAATAAAAACAAGTGTTGAAAACAAGTGAATTTTTTTTCTAGGTGAAAAGAAAACACGAGTGAATTTCTTTCTGGTGAAAAGAAAGTATCTTTCTGGTGAAAAAAGTATTTTTCAGGTGAAAAAAAGTTTCTTTCGGGTGGAAAAAAAGTGTTTTTCAGGTGAAAAAAAGTTTTTTCAGGAGAGAAAAAACATTTTTTCTAGATGACCCAAAAATAGTGAATTTTTTTTCAGGTGAAAATCAAAGCAAGTGACTTAAAAATACAAACAATTGTTGAAAACGAGTGGTGAAAAGAAATAAAAACAGGGTTTTTTTTCTGTTGAAATTTTTGTTTTTGTAGGTGACCAAAAAACGGTGATTTTTTTTCAGGTGAAAATGAAAACAAGTGAACTATTTTCGGGCAACAATAAAAACAAGTGTTGAAAACAAGTGAATTTTTTTTCTAGGTGAAAAGAAAACAAGTGAATTTCTTTGAGGTGAAAAAACTCTTTTTCAGGTGAAAAAATGTTTTTATCAGGTGAAAAAAATGTTTTTTTTCAGGTGAAAAAAAGTAATTTTCAGGTGAAAAAAAGTTTTTTCAGGAGAGAAAAAACGTTTTTTCTAGGTGACCCAAAAATAGTGAATTTTTTTTCAGGTGAAAATCAAAGCAAGTGACTTAAAAATACAAACAAGTGTTGAAAACGAGTGGTGAAAAGAAATAAAAACAGGGTTTTTTTTGTTGAAAAAAAAAAAGTTTTTTGTAGGTGACCAAAAAACGGTGACTTTTTTCAGTTGAAAATGAAAACAAGTGAACTATTTTCGGGCAACAATAAAAACAAGTGTTGAAAACAAGTGAACTTTTTTTCTAGGTGAAAAGAAAACAAGTGAATTTCTTTGAGGTGAAAAAAAAGTGTTTTTCAGGTGAAAAAAAAGTGTTTTTCAGGTGAAAAAAAGTATTTTGTCTGGTGAAAAAAAGTTTTTTCAGGAGAGAAAAAAAGTATTTTTCAGTGAAAAACACTTTTTCCTAGGTGACCCAAAAATAGTGATTTTTTTTCCAGGTGAAAATCAAAGCAAGTGACTTGAAAATACAAACAAGTGTTGAAAACGAGTGGTGAAAAGAAATAAAAATAGGGGTTTTTTTCTGTTGAAAAAAATTGTTTTTTTTCTGTTGAAAAAAATTGTTTTTTTTCTGTTGAAAAAAATTGTTTTTTTTCTGTTGAAAAAAATTGTTTTTTTTGTAGGTGACCAAAAAAACGGTGATTTTTTTTCAGGTGAAAATGAAAACAAGTGAACTATTTTCGGGCAACAATAAAAACAAGTGTTGAAAACAAGTGAACTTTTTTTCTAGGTGAAAAGAAAACATGAGTGAATTTCTTTCTGGTGAAAAGAAAGTATTTTTCTGGTGAAAAAAGTATTTTTCAGGTGAAAAAAAAAGTTTTTTTCAGGTGAAAAAAAGTTTTTTCAGGAGAGAAAAAAAGTTTTTTTCAGGTGAAAAACACTTTTTTCCTAGGTGACCCAAAAATAGTGATTTTTTTTTCAGGTGAAAATCAAAGCAAGTGACTTGAAAATACAAACAAGTGTTGAAAACGAGTGGTGAAAAGAAATAAAAACGGGTTTTTTTCTGTTGAAAAAAATATTTTTTTTTTGTAGGTGACCAAAAAACGGTGATTTTTTTTCAGGTGAAAATGAAAACAAGTGAACTATTTCCGGGCAACAATAAAAACAAGTGTTGAAAACAAGTGAATTTTTTTTCTAGGTGAAAAGAAAACACGAGTGAATTTCTTTCTGGTGAAAAGAAAGTATCTTTCTGGTGAAAAAAGTATTTTTCAGGTGAAAAAAAGTTTCTTTCGGGTGGAAAAAAAGTGTTTTTCAGGTGAAAAAAAGTTTCTTTCGGGTGGAAAAAAAGTGTTTTTCAGGTGAAAAAAAGTTTTTTCAGGAGAGAAAAAACATTTTTTCTAGATGACCAAAAAATAGTGAATTTTTTTTCAGGTGAAAATCAAAGCAAGTGACTTAAAAATACAAACAAGTGTTGAAAACGAGTGGTGAAAAGAAATAAAAACAGGGTTTTTTTCTGTTGAAAAAAATTGTTGGTTTTTTTGTAGGTGACCAAAAAACGGTGATTTTTTTTCAGGTGAAAATGAAAACAAGTGAACTATTTTCGGGCAACAATAAAAACAAGTGTTGAAAACAAGTGAATTTTTTTTCTAGGTGAAAAGAAAACGAGTGAATTTCTTTGAGGTGAAAAAACTCTTTTTCAGGAGAAATTTTTTTTTTTTCAAGGGGAAAAAATGTTTTTTTCAGGTGAAAAATTTTTTTTTTTTCAGGTGAAAAAAATGTTTTTTCAGGTGAAAAATTTTTTTTTTTTCAGGTGAAAAAAATGTTTTTTTTAGGTGAAAAAAATGTTTTTTTTTCAGGTGAAAAAAAGTTTTTTCAGGAGAGAAAAAACGTTTTTTCTAGATGACCCAAAAATAGTGATTTTTTTTCCAGGTGAAAATCAAAGCAAGTGACTTAAAAATACAAACAAGTGTTGAAAAGAAATAAAAACGGGTTTTTTTCTGGTGAAAAAAATAGTTTTTTTTGTAGGTGACCAAAAAACGGTGATTTTTTTTCAGGTGAAAATGAAAACAAGTGAACTATTTTCGGGCAACAATAAAAACAAGTGTTGAAAACAAGTGAATTTTTTTCTAGGTGAAAAGAAAACATGAGTGAATTTCTTTCTGGTGAAAAGAAAACACGAGTGAATTTCTTTCTGGTGAAAAGAAAACACGAGTGAATTTCTTTCTGGTGAAAAAAGTATTTTTCTGGTGAAAAAAGTATTTTTCAGATGAAAAGAAAGTATTTTTCAGGTGAAAAAAAAGTATTTTTCAGGGGAGAAAAAAACGTTTTTCCTAGGTGACCCAAAAATAGTGATTTTTTTTTCAGGTGAAAATCAAAGCAAGTTACCTGAAAATACAAACAAGTGGTGAAAACGAGTGGTGAAAAGAAATAAAAACAGGGGTTTTTTTTCTGTTGAAAAAAATTGTTTTTTTTCTGTTGAAAAAAATTGTTTTTTTTCTGTTGAAAAAAATTGTTTTTTTTGTAGGTGACCAAAAAACTGTGATTTTTTTCAGGTGAAAATGAAAACAAGTGAAATATTTCCAGGCAACAATAAAAACAAGTGTTGAAAACAAGTGAATTTTTTTTTCTAGGTGAAAAGAAAACACGAGTGAATTTCTTTCTGGTGAAAAGAAAGTATTTTTCTGGTGAAAAAAAGTTTTTTCAGGAGAGAAAAAAGTTTTTTTCAGGTGAAAAACACTTTTTTTTCTAGGTGACCCAAAAATAGTGATTTTTTTTCAGGTGAAAATCAAAGCAAGTGAATTGAAAACACAAACAAGTGTTGAAAACGAGTGGTGAAAAGAAATAAAAACAGGTTTTTTTTTCTGGTGAAAAAAATTGTTTTTTTTCTGTTGAAAAAAATTGTTTTTTTTCTGTTGAAAAAAATTGTTTTTTTTCTGTTGAAAAAAATTGTTTTTTTTCTGTTGAAAAAAATTGTTTTTTTTGTAGGTGACCAAAAAAACGGTGATTTTTTTTCAGGTGAAAATGAAAACAAGTGAACTATTTTCGGGCAACAATAAAAACAAGTGTTGAAAACAAGTGAACTTTTTTTCTAGGTGAAAAGAAAACATGAGTGAATTTCTTTCTGGTGAAAAGAAAGTATTTTTCTGGTGAAAAAAGTATTTTTCAGGTGAAAAAAAAAGTTTTTTTCAGGTGAAAAAAAGTTTTTTCAGGAGAGAAAAAAAGTTTTTTTCAGGTGAAAAACACTTTTTTCCTAGGTGACCCAAAAATAGTGATTTTTTTTTCAGGTGAAAATCAAAGCAAGTGACTTGAAAATACAAACAAGTGTTGAAAACGAGTGGTGAAAAGAAATAAAAACGGGTTTTTTTCTGTTGAAAAAAATATTTTTTTTTTGTAGGTGACCAAAAAACGGTGATTTTTTTTCAGGTGAAAATGAAAACAAGTGAACTATTTCCGGGCAACAATAAAAACAAGTGTTGAAAACAAGTGAATTTTTTTTCTAGGTGAAAAGAAAACACGAGTGAATTTCTTTCTGGTGAAAAGAAAGTATCTTTCTGGTGAAAAAAGTATTTTTCAGGTGAAAAAAAGTTTCTTTCGGGTGGAAAAAAAGTGTTTTTCAGGTGAAAAAAAGTTTCTTTCGGGTGGAAAAAAAGTGTTTTTCAGGTGAAAAAAAGTTTTTTCAGGAGAGAAAAAACATTTTTTCTAGATGACCAAAAAATAGTGAATTTTTTTTCAGGTGAAAATCAAAGCAAGTGACTTAAAAATACAAACAAGTGTTGAAAACGAGTGGTGAAAAGAAATAAAAACAGGGTTTTTTTCTGTTGAAAAAAATTGTTGGTTTTTTTGTAGGTGACCAAAAAACGGTGATTTTTTTTCAGGTGAAAATGAAAACAAGTGAACTATTTTCGGGCAACAATAAAAACAAGTGTTGAAAACAAGTGAATTTTTTTTCTAGGTGAAAAGAAAACGAGTGAATTTCTTTGAGGTGAAAAAACTCTTTTTCAGGAGAAATTTTTTTTTTTTCAAGGGGAAAAAATGTTTTTTTCAGGTGAAAAATTTTTTTTTTTTCAGGTGAAAAAAATGTTTTTTCAGGTGAAAAATTTTTTTTTTTTCAGGTGAAAAAAATGTTTTTTTTAGGTGAAAAAAATGTTTTTTTTTCAGGTGAAAAAAAGTTTTTTCAGGAGAGAAAAAACGTTTTTTCTAGATGACCCAAAAATAGTGATTTTTTTTCCAGGTGAAAATCAAAGCAAGTGACTTAAAAATACAAACAAGTGTTGAAAAGAAATAAAAACGGGTTTTTTTCTGGTGAAAAAAATAGTTTTTTTTGTAGGTGACCAAAAAACGGTGATTTTTTTTCAGGTGAAAATGAAAACAAGTGAACTATTTTCGGGCAACAATAAAAACAAGTGTTGAAAACAAGTGAATTTTTTTCTAGGTGAAAAGAAAACATGAGTGAATTTCTTTCTGGTGAAAAGAAAACACGAGTGAATTTCTTTCTGGTGAAAAGAAAACACGAGTGAATTTCTTTCTGGTGAAAAAAGTATTTTTCTGGTGAAAAAAGTATTTTTCAGATGAAAAGAAAGTATTTTTCAGGTGAAAAAAAAGTATTTTTCAGGGGAGAAAAAAACGTTTTTCCTAGGTGACCCAAAAATAGTGATTTTTTTTTCAGGTGAAAATCAAAGCAAGTTACCTGAAAATACAAACAAGTGGTGAAAACGAGTGGTGAAAAGAAATAAAAACAGGGGTTTTTTTTCTGTTGAAAAAAATTGTTTTTTTTCTGTTGAAAAAAATTGTTTTTTTTCTGTTGAAAAAAATTGTTTTTTTTTGTAGGTGACCAAAAAACTGTGATTTTTTTCAGGTGAAAATGAAAACAAGTGAAATATTTCCAGGCAACAATAAAAACAAGTGTTGAAAACAAGTGAATTTTTTTTTCTAGGTGAAAAGAAAACACGAGTGAATTTCTTTCTGGTGAAAAGAAAGTATTTTTCTGGTGAAAAAAAGTTTTTTCAGGAGAGAAAAAAGTTTTTTTCAGGTGAAAAACACTTTTTTTTCTAGGTGACCCAAAAATAGTGATTTTTTTTCAGGTGAAAATCAAAGCAAGTGAATTGAAAACACAAACAAGTGTTGAAAACGAGTGGTGAAAAGAAATAAAAACAGGTTTTTTTTTCTGGTGAAAAAAATAGTGTTTTTTGTAGGTGACCAAAAATCTGAACTTTTTTCAGGTGAAAATGAAAACAAGTGAACTATTTTCGGGCAACAATAAAAACAAGTGTTGAAAACAAGTGAATTTTTTTTCTAGGTGAAAAGAAAACACGAGTGAATTTCTTTGAGGTGAAAAAACTCTTTCAGGGGAAAAAACATTTTTTTCAGGGGGAAAAAATTGTTTTTTTCAGGTAAAAAAAAGTTTCTTTCAGGTGAAAAAAAGAGCACTTTTTTTTCTAGGTGACCAAAATGTGATTTTTTTTTCAGGTGAAAATGAAAGCAAGTGACTTTTTTCGGGTAGATATACAAACAAGTGTAGAAAACAAGTGGTGAAAAGAAATGAAAACTTTTTTTTTTCTGGTGAAAAAAATAGTTTCTTTTTTAGGTGACCAAAAAACGGTGAATTTTTTTCAAGTGAAAATGAAAGCAAGTGAACTATTTTCGGGTGAAAATACAAACAAGTGGTGAAAACTAGTGGTGAAAAGAAATAAAAACAAGGTTTTTTTCAGGTAAAAATGAAAGCAAGTGAATCATTTTCGAGTGAAAATACAAGCAAGTGTGATATGTGCAGGCCTACAGGGATAGTTGTTGTGCCCGACTGGTTGTGTTCTCTCTCTCTCTGTCTGTCTCTCTGTTGCGCTCTGGCGCCCTCTCTTCCTTTTGTGTCTGTTTTCTTTCAGGAAGACACACCTGTCCAGGTGTGTTGCAATTACCTGAGAGCATTTAAGGAGGACTGAGTGGAAGCCACGATCTCTCTGAAGCCACTGCCCAGCTGACACCAAAAGGAGGAGATTTTTCAGCTCGTCTCCTTTGTTACCTTTCCCCCCCACGTTTTCAGTGCTGGGGATTTTGTTTTCTTAATTTGTTTGTAGTCTTGTTTTGGAGATCACCAGCAGTCTAGTTTTCAGTTTTTCTTTAGTTAATCTAGGATTAGAATAATTTCTTTCTTGTTTAGTTTAGAGGGGATAGCTGGGTGCAACGGCCCACTGCGTGGCTGGCCCAGCGATTTCCCCCTTTTATTTATTTTGGCTCGGTTCTCCAACCTTTTCTTTTGGTATGTAATTTTACTCTTTTCTTGATTTATGAATAAAATTTGGTTTATTCCTTGATTTGTTTGTCTGAGCGTCCTTTTGAATATGTTGCATCCTCTTTACGAGCTTTTCTGTTAGAGGGTCCATAACAAAGTGTTGAAAAAGTGGTGAAAAGAAATAAAAACAAGTTTTTTCAGGGGAATTTTTTTTTCTAGGTGACCCACAAATAGTGAATTTTTTTCACGTGAAAATGAAAGCAAGTTAATCATTTTCGGACGAAAATGCAAACAAGTGTTGAAAACCAGTGGTGAAAAGAAATAAAAACAAGGTTTTTTCCGGTAAAAAAAAAATAGTGTTTTTTCTAGGTGACCAAAAAACTGTGAATTTTTTTCTAGCTGAAAAGAAAACACGAAAAACCAGGTTTTTTTCAGGTGAAAATGAAAGGAAGTGACTTTTCGGGTAGAAATACAAGCAAGTGTTGAAAGCAAGTGGTGAAAAGAAATTAAAAAAAGGTTTTTTTCAGGTGAAAAAAAAGTTTTTTTCAGGTGAAAAAGAAAGATTTTTTTCAGGTGAAAAAAAAGATTTTTTTCAGGTGAAAAAAAGTTTTTTTCTAGGTGACCAAAAAATGGTGAATTTGTTCAGGTGAAAATGAAAGCAAGTGAATCATTTTTGAGTGAAAATACAAGCAAGTGTTGAAAACAAGTGGTGAAAAAAATAAAAACAAGGGTTTTTTCAGGTAAAAAAAAAGTTTTTTCAGGGGAAAAAAAGTTGTTTTTCTATGTGACCCACAAATAGTGAATATTTTTCAGGTGAAAATGAAAGCAAGTGACTTTTCGGGTAGAAACACAAGCAAATGTTGAAAGCGAGTGGTGAAAAGAAATAAAAACAAGGTTTTTTTCAGGTGAAAAAACTTTTTTTTTCAGGTAAAAAAAAAAATTTCCGGTGAAAAAAAATGTGTTTTTTTCTAGGTGACCAAAAAACTGTGAATTTTTTTCAGGTGAAAAGAAAACACGAAAAACCAGGTTTTTTTCAGGTGAAAATGAAAGGAAGTGACTTTTTTTGGGTAGAAATACAAGCAAGTGTTGAAAACGAGTGGTGAAAAGAAATAAAAACAAGGATTTTTCAGGTGAAAAAAAATCATTTTCTTCCGGTAAAAAAAAATAGTGTTTTTTCTAGGTGACCAAAAAACTGAATTTTTTTCTAGGTGAACAAAAAACTGTGAATTTTTTCTAGCTGAAAAGAAAACACGAAAAACCAGGTTTTTTTCAGGTGAAAATGAAAGGAAGTGACTTTTTTTGGGTAGAAATACAAGCAAGTGTTGAAAACAAGTGGTGAAAAGAAATAAAAACAAGGTTTTTTTCTGGTGAAAAAAAAGGTTTTTTTCAGCTGAAAAAAAGTTTTTTTCTAGGTGACCAAAAAATGGTGAATTTTTTCAGGTGAAAATGAAAGCAAGTGAATCATTTTTGAGTGAAAATACAAGCAAGTGTTGAAAACGAGTGGTGAAAAGAAATAAAAACAAGGATTTTTCAGGTGAAAAAACATCATTTTTTTCCGGTAAAAAAAAAAATAGTGTTTTTACTAGGTGACCAAAAAACTGAATTTTTTTCTAGGTGACCAAAAAACTGTGAATTTTTTCTAGCTGAAAAGAAAACACGAAAAACCCGTTTTTTTTCAGGGTAAAAAAGGTTTTTTTCAGGGTAAAAAAAGTTTTTTTCAGGTGAAAAAAAGTTTTTTTCTAGGTGACAAAAAATGGTGAATTTTTTCAGGTGAAAATGAAAGCAAGTGAATCATTTTTGAGTGAAAATACAAGCAAGTGTTGAAAACGAGTGGTGAAAAGAAATAAAAACCAGGTTTTTTTCAGGTGAAAATGAAAGCAAGTGACTTTTTTTGGGTAGAAATACAAGCAAGTGTTGAAAACGAGTGGTGAAAAGAAATTAAAAAAAGGTTTTTTTCAGGTGAAAAAAAAGTTTTTTTCAGGTGAAAAAGAAAGATTTTTTTCAGGTGAAAAAAAAGATTTTTTTCAGGTGAAAAAAAGTTTTTTTCTAGGTGACCAAAAAATGGTGAATTTGTTCAGGTGAAAATGAAAGCAAGTGAATCATTTTTGAGTGAAAATACAAGCAAGTGTTGAAAACAAGTGGTGAAAAAAATAAAAACAAGGGTTTTTTCAGGTAAAAAAAAAGTTTTTTCAGGGGAAAAAAAGTTGTTTTTCTATGTGACCCACAAATAGTGAATATTTTTCAGGTGAAAATGAAAGCAAGTGACTTTTCGGGTAGAAACACAAGCAAATGTTGAAAGCGAGTGGTGAAAAGAAATAAAAACAAGGTTTTTTTCAGGTGAAAAAACTTTTTTTTTCAGGTAAAAAAAAAAATTTCCGGTGAAAAAAAATGTGTTTTTTTCTAGGTGACCAAAAAACTGTGAATTTTTTTCAGGTGAAAAGAAAACACGAAAAACCAGGTTTTTTTCAGGTGAAAATGAAAGGAAGTGACTTTTTTTGGGTAGAAATACAAGCAAGTGTTGAAAACGAGTGGTGAAAAGAAATAAAAACAAGGATTTTTCAGGTGAAAAAAAATCATTTTCTTCCGGTAAAAAAAAATAGTGTTTTTTCTAGGTGACCAAAAAACTGAATTTTTTTCTAGGTGAACAAAAAACTGTGAATTTTTTCTAGCTGAAAAGAAAACACGAAAAACCAGTTTTTTTTCAGGGCAAAAAAAGTTTTTTTCAGGTGAAAAAAAAGATTTTTTTCAGGTGAAAAAATGTTTTTTTCTAGGTGACCAAAAAATGGTGAATTTGTTCAGGTGAAAATGAAAGCAAGTGACTTTTTTTGGGTAGAAATACAAGCAAGTGTTGAAAACGAGTGGTGAAAAGAAATAAAAACAAGGTTTTTTTCAGGGCAAAAAAGGTTTTTTTCAGGGCAAAAAAAGTTTTTTTCAGGGGAAAAAAAGTTTTTTTCTAGGTGACCAAAAAATGGTGAATATTTTTCAGGTGAAAATGAAAGCAAGTGAATCATTTTTGAGTGAAAATACAAGCAAGTGTTGAAAACGAGTGGTGAAAAGAAATAAAAACAAGGATTTTTCAGGTGAAAAAAAAAGTTTTTTCAGGTGAAAAAAAAAGTTTTTTTTCAGGTGAAAAAAAGTTTTTTTCTAGGTGACCAAAAAATGGTGATTTTTTCAGGTGAAAATGAAAGCAAGTGAATCATTTTTGAGTGAAAATACAAGCAAGTGTTGAAAACGAGTGGTGAAAAGAAATAAAAACAAGGATTTTTCAGGTGAAAAAAAAAGTTTTTTCTATGTGACCCACAAATAGTGAATATTTTTCAGGTGAAAATGAAAGCAAGTGAATCATTTTCTGACATTTTTTTTTTTTTTTTCAAGTGTTGAAAACAAGTGAATTTCTTTTAGGTGAAAAAAAAGTTTTTTTCACCTGAAAAAAACGTTTTTTCATGTGAAAAAAACTTTTTTCTAGGTGACCAAAAAATGGTAAATTTTTTCAGGTGAAAATGAAAGCAAGTGAATCATTTTTGAGTGTAAATACAAGCAAGCGTTGAAAACAAGTGGTGAAAAGAAATAAAAACAATGTTTTTTCAGGTGAAAAAAAATCGTTTTTTTCCGGTAAAAAAAATTAGTGTTATTTCTAGGTGACCAAAAAACTGTGAATTTTTTTCTAGCTGAAAAGAAAACACGAAAAACCAGGTTTTTTTCAGGTGAAAATGAAAGGAAGTGACTTTTTTTGGGTAGAAATACAAGCAAGTGTTGAAAACGAGTGGTGAAAAGAAATAAAAACAAGCTTTTTTTCAGGTGAAAATTTTTTTTTTCTAGGCGACTAAAAAATGGTGATTTTTTTTCTAGAGAAATAAAGAAATAAAAACAAGGGTTTTTTCAGGTGAAAAAAAAAGTTTTTTCAGGGGAAAAAAAGTTGTTTTTCTATGTGACCCACAAATAGTGAATATTTTTCAGGTGAAAATGAAAGCAAGTGAATCATTTTTGAGTGAAAATACAAGCAAGTGTTGAAAACGAGTGGTGAAAAGAAATAAAAACCAGGTTCTTTTCAGGTGAAAATGAAAGGAAGTGACTTTTTTTGGGTAGAAATACAAGCAAGTGTTGAAAACAAGTGGTGAAAAGAAATAAAAACAAGGTTTTTTTCAGGTGAAAAAAAAAATTTCCAGTGAAAAAAAAGTTTTTTTTTCTAGGTGACCAAAAAACTGAATTTTTTTCAGGTGAAAAAGAAAGCAAGTGAATTATTTTCTGGCAATTTTTATTTTTTTATTTTTCAAGTGTTGAAAACAAGTGAATTTCTTTTAGGTGAAAAAAAGTTTTTTTCAGGAAAAAAACATTTTTTTTCAGGAAAAAAAAAAGTTTTTTCAGGTGAAAAAAAGTTTTTTTTCTAGGTGACCCAAAAATAGTAAATTTTTTAAAGGTGAAAATGAAAGCAAGTGACTTTTCTGGGTGAAAATACAAGCAAGTGTTGAGAACGAGTGGTGAAAAGAAATAAAAACAAGTAAATTTTTTTCCAGGTGAAAAAACTTGTGATAAATGTAAATCAGCTGATGGGACTCTCGGACATCTTTTTTTCTGGTCCTGCTCTAAGCTCAAGTATTTGGGTTGACATCTTTCATTTATACAGTGTCATATATAACAGACAACTGGCTCCTGACTGTCTCTTAGTGATATTGGCCTGCTCTTTTTTTAATTTTTAAATTTTTTTTAGGTGCAGTACAAGTGACGAATGTGAACATACATATATATAACATGGCACAAGACGAGACAGAGGAACTAATAACAAAGAAACACAGAAACAAACAAAAATAAATTATAATAATAATACGAGAAGATAAAGAAAAGACTAACGGCAGCAATAATTGCAGAAGGAACAAAGGGGGGAGAAATACAAAACAGCAAGAAGACACAAGGGAGAAGATTTGTAGGGTATGAAACTATATGAAGTGAAAGAGGGCTTGGTATATTATATTATATTATATTTAATAAGATATAAAAAAAAATAACATATTGGCCTGTTCTAATGACTCACTAGTTCTCCCCTCCGCTTTACAACAAGCTCTCATGTTTGGTGTGGTCATTGCAAAACGGGTCATTTTAAGAGGATGGAAGTCAATTTCCCCTCCCTGCTTCAAAAAATGGCTGAATGACACGGTTTCTTGTCTACATCTAGAGGAAATACGATACGATACTCTGTCTAGCTCCCACACCAATGTTTAGAAGATCCTGGGCCCTTTCATCAGGAGCCGGAAATTGATCATGCTTTATTTTTTATTTTTTTCTCTATGTTTGTTTTTTTTGTATGTGGCTGTGGCGCATTGACTTTGATATCCTAATTACAGCGGGCCTGCCTCGATCCCCCTTGGCCCCGGCCTCCTGGTCTTCATTTCTGACTTTTTTTTAATTTACTATTTATTCTCTATCTTTTTTTTTTTTTATGAGTGGAAACTCTGGGGATCTTGTTAAATGAATTGACGTGCAATTGTGCATTTTCTTCTCTTTGTATCGAATTAGTGCTGGCTGGTTGTTTTTTTTTTTGTTTTTTTTGTTTGTCTCTGTTAAATAAAAACAAGTAACTTTTTTTTTTAGGTGAAAAAAAAAAAGTTTTTTTGCCATGTTCTAAATAGGACCGAAGAGGATTAATATGTTTTTCTTCCAAAGCTTTATTTTTTCACTTGGTTTCACAAAATGATGAAAAATTCTTCTGTGTGGAACCAAGTGGGGAAAAAACTTTTTCTTGAGAAAAAAGAAATTTCACAAGAATTTTATTTTTCCTGAGTGAAAAAGTGTGTTTGTGTTACTCAGTTGAACCACAAAAAAAATTTGAGTGGAAAAAAACATCTTCATGAGAAAAAAAATTCACGAGAATTTTTTTTTTCTTGTGTGGAACCAAGTGAAAGAAAATTCATGAGCATTTTTTTTCTCTGCGTGGAACAGAATGAAGAATTTGTGAAAAGAAAAACCTGGAAAAATGTATAAATTTTTTTCAAAAACTCTGTTCCACACAAAAAATGTAAGTAACTTAAGAATATACAGAAGCCCTGAGGGGCGAGAGAAAATGGATCACCAGAAACATCTTTTTTTTCAAAGTTCTAAAAATAATTTTGTCACGTAAAAAAAAAAAAAAATTCATTTGTGGAACCAAGTGTAAGAAAATTCACGAGAATTTTGTTTTCTCTGCGTGGAACGAATGAAGAAGAATTTGTGAAAAAAAACCCTGAAAAAAACATCTTCATGACATTAAAAAAAAATTTCACAAGAATGTTCTTTTCCTGTGTGGAACCAAGTAAGAAAAAACCTATTTCATGAATTTCATTTTTTGAAAAATAATTTTCCATAAGAATTTTGTTTTGTCTGTGTGGAACCAAGTGATAAAAACATTTTGTTTTTCATGAGAATTTTTTTGGTCAATTTCAAACCCATTGAAAAAGTGTTTTTCCAATACTCAGTTGGACTACAAGAGGCGGAAGTGCCACTATGCCATGTTCTTAATAGGACCAAAGAGGATTCATGTTTTTTCTCCTGCCAAAACTTTATTTTTTCACTTGGTTTGACAAAATGATAGTCACTTTTGTTTTTCACCATTTTGTGAACAGTGTCACACAGAAAAAAAACAAAACATTTAGGAATATGCGGAAGCCCTGAAGGGTGAGAGAAAATGGATCACCAGAAGCATCTTTTTTTCAAAGTTTTAAAAGAAAAATGTTCATGAAAAATCTTTTTTATTTTCATGTGTGGAACCAAGTGAAAAAAGACACATTTTTCAAGAGAAAACAAAATTTCACACAGATTTTTTTTTTAATGTGAGGAACTGAGTGGAAAAAAACATCTTCACGAGTAAAATTTTTTTTGACACATGGGAAAAACATTTGCACTTGGATCACAAATGCAATTTTCTGAATATTCGTTTTCACAAAAAAATATCATATATATTTTTTACTCAGTTCCAAGCATGAAAAAAGATTTGTGAATTTATGAAAAAAAAACCTAAAACATTTTGTGAATTTTTTTCTTCACTGTTCCACACAGAATGTTTTATTAAGTAACTTTGGAATATACTGAAGAGTGAGAAAGAAAAAAAAATTCACAATTTTTTTTCATGCTTTCATGCTCTTTTTTTTTAAAGTGAAAAATAATATTTAGAGAATTGCATTTGTGATCATAGTGCAAATGTTTTTTCCCATGTGTCAAAAAAAACAAAACATTTTTTTTCATCATTTTGTGAAACCAAGTGAAAAAATAAAGCTTTGGAAGAAAAAAATATGAATCCTCTTTGGTCCTGTTTGAACATGGCGCAGTGGCACGTCAGCCTCTTGTAGTCAAACTGAGTATTACAAAAACAAACAATTTTTCACTTGGCTCCATGCAGAAAAAAAAAAAAATCTTATGAAAAGAATTCCTTTCACTGGGTTCCACACATGAAAAAAAAAAAGCTCTGGTGATTTTTATTTTTTTTTTCTCGTGAAGATGTTATTTTTCTCTCTCGGTTCCAAGCGTGGAAAAAGAAATTCTCATGAAAAAAATAATTTTTTCACTTGGATCCACACAGAAAAAAATAATTCTTGTGAAAATGTTCTTTTCACTCTGTTCCACACATGAAAAAAAGGCAATTTTTTGGACTTTTTTTGACACGCACAAAGCCAACAAGTCATTCAGTATATAAATATAACAGTATACTAACGAACGAACATGTTGCAGCTGTGACAGTAGTATCCTGTTACACATACCAACATCAGCCACCATGCTATAAATAACATGATAGTTAGGTACACTGTGAACTACATGAGTTATTCATTTATTATATCAGTCGAGTCGAAACAAATTTATCTAATATTTAATACAAAAGTAAGAGCACACATTACAGACAATGAAATCACTACAGGCAGTCAGGATGACAAAGTTACACAGTCACAGACAAAACAAAAACGAATGAACTCCACCGAAAAAGCAACACAACCGGAAAAAAAACTACACATTTGCATTCGTCCACAAAGAAAAACAACAAACTCAGCAACATAAAAGGTATCAAATGGAATGGTTGGCACTGTTAAAATACCAGCGTATTTGTTCGTCATACAAACAAGACAAAAGCAGTGCAGGTTAGTAGATTAAGGGCTTGCATATAAAACAAAAATACAAGTCACAAACTTAAATTTGAAGACAAAAGAACAAAACACTGGTTGTCTGTTTTCAATGCTATTTTTGTGGAAGTAAGGCCATTGGTAGAGGGAGACACACTGGGAGAGTTTGTTTCAAATATTCAAAAATGTTTATCTGATTTTACAGAAGGTATTCTCTCTTCTGGGGAAAACACATTTTCTTTTTAACCAAATCTTGTTTGAACTGGCAACAGAATTACTGACCAGGTGCCATAAAAGCTGTCAGAAATGGTCTCCTGAATTTGGACTTGTGACTAAAAACATCCTTTCTTAAAAGTCAGACTTGGATGGTTTATGTAAAGAAGCTAAAAGTAACTTTTTATATAGTTTCTTTAGGATTTCTTAACATTACTCAAGAACTAATGTATTTTGTATTTGATTTGAATGTCACAAGTGTTTATCACGTGTATTTTGATGCAGGTCCAGATGCAGAGGAAAAGCGTCTCAACATGTATGTCACATCTCAGCCTTGCTGTGGAGGTATGTGCTTGCTTTGTACTTCTTTTCTTTTAAACTTAAACCTCAGAGTTGTAAATGCACTATTTTCAGATGCAAATTTTTACAGAAACCAGAAACACCTAGTTCAGATTATTAACTACTATCAACTACAGGAATGTTACAAAAATTCCCATAACAGCTGCACTCCAAAGGAATGCTGGGTAATGCAGTCTCAACAGAAATATAGAAACAATGAAGGCATTAAATGTAAAGCTAAAAATAATCTACAACATTGAAGAAAAGAGGTGTAAACATAAACCATTAATTCAGTATTAAAAAAACAAAACCCTCATATAAACTGTTACACACAGTATAGGCCATAAAAATCATACACAAGCTGAGAACCAAAACACATTGCAGTTCTGTCTGCAGTGTGTCACACAACAATAGCAGAGTTTTAAATAAATTAGACAAGGTCCCTTAATACCACTTCAGTTTGGATCCAAGGCCAGAGAAATAGACAAATATCTTTCTAAACCCAAACAAGAAGGAATCTTAATGGATATTATTCTAAGTGGTGAAACAATCAACTCTTAATACACAGCAGTATTCTGTCGAGAAGAAAGAAGAGAAAACACAAACCTTAGAGACTACTGACCTGTTTTTTGTGAGAAAATTACAGCCAAACCTATATTATATCTAAGAACGCAAACTGAACAACTTTTTAATTTTGTCGGTATTTCAAAATACAGCTGGTTAGCATGCTAACGTCAGTAGATATCTCTGCAACAAAGTACATAAATGTCTTATTTCTTCACATTCTGTTAATAATTTTAGTTCATTTTTTGTTTATGTCTAAGCTGTGTTTTCAGCTGAATGCTAACATTAGTATGGTAATGTGTGATCATTTGCATGCACATTGACTCAAAATTAAATGTAGAACTTTTAAAGGCCTCTTTTAATACCGCAAAGAATTAAATGTAATATCTTTTCCATAATAATACATGTCAGAGATGGATAAAAAAAAAACCCAAAACAGTAGGAACAATAAGGCATATAATGATAAAAACATAGCACAAAAAGTAAGGAAATTTAGCCTGTTTATTTCCCTTTTAAATGGTGCCACATTTGTAAGGAACATGCATTTGTGGGATGAGCAGCAGAGCTGAATATGTGGGTTGCGCCCATGAAAAATTTGCCAAATCTTCTCTGCCAAACATCTTATTCTGCTATTGACTCTTGTTTGGTGGATTGGATGATTGAAGTCTGAAGAAACAAGACATATTGGCAATTTAACAATTTATGAATTTAACAAACAGGAGCCTCAGTAGCGTGTGGAGGAACCGTACACAGCCACAACAGCCTGGCACCTCCTCCTCATGCTGGTCACCAGCCTGCTCACACACTGCTGTGGGATGGTATCCCATTCTTTAACCAGCATTTGTCGCAAGTCAGCCAACCTGGTTGTGTTGGTCACTCTGGCACAAACAGCATGCCCAAGCTGATCCCACAAGTGTTCAATGGGGTTGAGGTCAGGACTGCTGGTAGGCCATTCCATCCTCTCCACTCCCAACTTCTGGAGGTAGTCTCTGAGAAACCCTGCTCGGTGTGTGAGCAGGCTGGTGACCAGCATGAGGAGGAGGTGCCAGGCTGTTGTGGCTGTGTACGGCCTGTGTCCTGTTTGTTAAATTAATAAATTGTTGAAATGCCAATATGTCTTGTTTCTTCAGATGTCAATCATCCAATCCACCAAACGACACCAAACAAGAGTCAATAGCAGAATAAGATGTTTGGCAGAGAAGATTTGGCAAATTTTTCATGGGTGCAACCCACATACTCAGCTCTGCTGCTCATCCCACAAATGCATGTTCCTTACAAATGATTTATTGCCAAGAAGCATTGTTACAACAAAGAAATAATCTTCCAAACACAAATTTCCTTACTTTTTGTGCTATGTTTATTAGGCGCATGTTTTTAATTATTTAATTTATATCACATTTTTGTCAATACTTCAAAATAATTCATCGTAATATAATTAATCAATTAATGAGACCTGAACACAGATAAGTGACATAAAATGGATGGATTGATTAACAATTAACTTGCCCATTATGAGACAATGAGCTTCCTAGCTACTGTAGTCCACTTGAAGTTTTCAAGATGTATGAGGCCGATGACAGCTGACAAAAAGTTACTGTTAAAGTTTAATGATGTCACAGGAACATTACACCGTTTAGGTATCAAAGTCCTCAAAAATGTCAGACATTAAGGCAGTGAACACCGGCTGCCACTTGGTTGCTGCACCTCAGTTCAATCTGAATTATAAATTAACATGACAACAGCACTGACTGAACACTATTTCTGTACACGCAGGTCTGTTGAATCAGGAACCAAACCAGGCAGATACCCTGTTGGACGAAGAGTTTGGAGGTTTTAGAGGTAGTCATCCTCACTGGACGGCTCGTCCTCATCCAAGTTGTAGCTGTAACTGTAACAGTTGCTGGGGCCTTCGCCGGGGTCGTCGCTGCTGGCAGCCGAACTCTCCCCGGTGAGCTTTGACCCTTCAGAGCTAGCAGAAGGACTGCGGCTCATCCTCCACAGCTGGTGGGCAAAGGTCCGGCCCCAGCTGCAGTACTGGCCAACAGGGCGCAAGAGCCGGATGAGCTCAGCGGCCTCCTGCCAGTAAGAAGTTCACTTGCTGTGGCCCCGCCCGGAGCGCTGTTTGTTCATGGTGGTGAGCATCTGACTGATGTAGGAGGTCAGCAGGTCGTCCATCTTGTAGCCCTGCAGGTGTGTACACACACAAAAAACAGCATTTTCAGGGCTGATACTGATTATTAGAGACTGAGACTGAAAACCAATAATTGGGACTGATATTCATCTGCAGTAAAATTAGGGTCAAAATAAACCTAAGCACAATTTACTTGAGTACGGTTCTTAGGTCCAATTTTCAGGTACTTAACTTGAGTATTTCCATTTTCTGCTACTTTATACTTCCTCTCCACTACATTTATTTGATACAATTAGTTACTAGTTACTTTGCAGATTCATATTATTCAGTTTTATAGGCTATTAATTGCGATGTGTTACCAATCAGATACTGTTTTGAATGGGACATTGCGTGAGAGGATGCTGCATCAGAGCCATGGTAGCACATTTTTAAATTGGTTTATGCACTTATGCTGATACTGATGAAAAATGCTGACTATTGGCCCAGTTAATCGGTCTACCCCTAATATTAAGTTTGATCTTGGATTAGGCTTGCCTGAATTAAAGGGGACTGTTGGGCCTTGGCACAAGTATGTGCTCTACTGAGTGCTTTTCTAGTTCTGAATCTGATACCAGTATCATGTTTCAAACAAGTTGGGACAGGGGCAACAAAAGACTGGGACAGTCAAACACCTGTTTGAAACATGCCACAGGTTCACTGGTAACAGGTGATTCAAGATTAGGTATGAAAGAAGCATCCTGGAAAGGCTGAAATGTTCAAAAGCAGGGATGGGGTGAGGTTCACCACTGAAACACATGATTGTATAAAGGAGATTTCTACGTGGGTTCAGGAACACTTTGTAAAAACTTTTGTCAGTAAATACAGTTCAGTTGAAAATAATTTCATTCTGTTTTTATCTATGTTTTTAAATGTATTTATGTATCATGTGAGCCATTGTGGTAGACAACAGGTATCACATTTTTTTTACCCAAGCATTTGTTCATGCTGCCTGTCGCCCCGGCTATCATTTATGACTCAGTTATTACTCTGAGAACTTCTTTTATTAGAGAATTGTGTGTGTGTTGCTGCCACCCACCAGTGAGGTCTCACACAGCAGTTTGCTTCCTCTGACCAGGTTGCCGATGGTGATGTGGAAGTAGGTGTTTCCACTGCTCCAGTTGGAGATCTTGGTGAAGGGGTGGGTGGTCAAGATGTCCTGCACAAACACACACAGAGAGGTACGCTTCAGCTGGCCTCAGGGCCTCTGACTGATGGGCTATGATGCCTACTGAAGTGTTTAATGCATGGGGAAATGAAAGAAGGTGAATGTGTTTACCATGTACACGTCAATGAGCAAAGTCCAAACTAACCATTAAAAGAACATCAGACAGGTGAGGAGGAAAACAATAGTTATTTGTATACAAACACAAACCTTCGTCTTCGGGTCGATAAGACTGACTCCATGTTTGTTGATGGCAATCAGGAGGATCTCTGGGAAGTTGGGCTCTGTAGTTTGCTAAAGACAAGAGACAGATTAATGTTATGTGACGACAAAGTATCTATTGATCATGTATCATACCTTATCATTTTTACATGTAGAGCTGTGATCTTTCCCTGTAAATTTGATGTTAAATATTTCCACCTCAGATGAAACTTGAGCAGCAAGGACCTCTTGTCTGACTAATCAGGAGTTTCTTCATTTCCTCACATATCTTCCCTGCACCTCTCTCTCTCCCTGTCCTTAACTTGGTTGAGTGGCACTGACAAACATCCAGTCCTTTCAATCTACACCAGCTCTGACCTCTGTAACTGTTCTCAGAGGCACCTGTCCTGTCAGTAGCAGCTCCTGAGGTGCTGATAGGCCAGTGGCTGCCTGATATTTCCTCCTCCATGAAGAGGATACAGAAAAAAACAGAATTGTTTTTATTTGGTTGATTAATCTTATTCCCCTTGAATAATGCCTAAAATAAAACCAGTAAGCTCACAGGAACACAATATAGGAGTCGTTCCAGCTCCCCGTGGTGGTTATGCTTCACTAAACGTGCCAGAGAGAGAAAGAGAGAGAGAGAAAAAAGACATAGAGCATAAGAACGTGGGAGGTCTCGTAGTGAGATGCATCACAGGTGCATTGTTCCATCTGATAACACATTTGCTTGTATTTGTTTAGTGAGACGGTGCATGACAGCTTAAAAACACTTCCTGTGTGGATTTCCCATGGGAGGCGAGGAAAAGATGTCACTGAATGAAACAAGAACACAACTCAGACAAAATCACCTGCTACAGACAGGAAGTGACACGCTCAGTTGTGTTTACCTTGACCTCAAAGAAGGCGGAGCCAAAGGTCGGCCATTTGTAGATGATCTTCAGAAACATCA
The DNA here is from genome assembly GCF_040436345.1 of Pagrus major. Classification (NCBI taxonomy): domain Eukaryota; kingdom Metazoa; phylum Chordata; class Actinopteri; order Spariformes; family Sparidae; genus Pagrus; species Pagrus major. The sequence goes on along the minus strand of NC_133216.1, from coordinate 2,729,196 downwards.
GTTTGGCCTCTTCCCTTGATTTACCAGCCTGCTTGTTGAAGTATGCAACCACAGACTGGAATCACAAAAATAAAAAAAAAAACTGTTCAGATGATCAAAACATTGACATGTAACTTTCATTTTCATTTTCCTGACTGTACATTATAACATACAGTATTGAATATCTGACGCTGCTTCCTTAGGATAATTTCCTTTATTAACACGTATTACTTGAGGAACAATTATTTTATTTCCTGTCCTTACTTAATAAAATATATATAATTTATAAGATTACACATAAAAGTTGACTAGGGATGCAGCGAGGTGAAGGAAAAAGTTAATAAAACATTTAATATTTAATATTCAAAATCAGAAAAGACCGTTTTGTCAGTGGAGTTTTGCAGGTTTTTACCCTTTTCCAGTCATCTGGTGACATCTGACGGATGAGATCCTGGGGAACCAGCTCTCGAAGCATTTTGGGTATTGTAGGGAAGTGGGATTTGTCATCCTCAAACTTGACTCGGTAGATGAGAGCTGCAAGTTGGAACACTTCTTCTCGTGAACACTTGTGGTACCCACGCAAATATTTAGGCAGCTCCTAATCAAAAGCAAAAAAATAACGATGATACTAAATTTATTGGAAGCAAATTGCTGAAAGATAAAGTTGCAGCAGACAAAATCTTTGAGAATTAAAAATCAAACAAAACCGTGGATAAGTGAGTGAGTGTGTTTTCTCCTGTTTCTTATTGTAAATCCCATAAGACCGACCTGGTAGTAGTGAAAGATGGAGTCAGCGAAGGAGTCCTTCCCTGGAACTGTGTTGGTCCACAACTTCTTCATGAAGAACACCTGATAGGTCAGAGAGGGGACGATTCCTGCAACGTAAAATATTAATATTCGTTTTATTAGTTTGAGTGCAGGTTTGTTCAGCTTCAATCCTAAAAACAGAAACACCTCACTGTGTGATGCAATATAGTTCAACAGCACCAAAACTACATCCTCCAAAATGATGATACAGTTAAATTACAGTTCTCCTTTCATCAAAAACTGAACATTAAAACCTTCATGAAGGTATAATTTATTACACGACTGTTGTATTAGACCACATTACTTTTAGCTAGGTGTACCTGCAGCTTTATTTTAGTGAGGGAGAATACTTGATGTTCATAACTGCAGTGGATGATGCACTAAATGTCAAACAGGTTGCAAAAGTCAGTTGAGTATATGTGTTTCTCTGTAGGCTGCGTATGTTTTATTCTACTTGTTAACACGAACTGAATGTGTACAACAGAATCTCAAAGCTCTTTAGATAGTCATCCTTACTTTTAGTTTAATCCTGATGGATTCACTTAGAACTTATATATTTCAATTTCATATTCTATCTGAATAATATTCCAAACTTCACACCAGAACTTGACATGAAATAATTTTTTTGATCCCACAGAGGTGAGACAGTTGCGGATACAAACCATCTTTAGCTGGTCGAGATTTCTTGATCCAGTCAGTCAAATGTCTGACAAAGTCAAAGAAGAAATCTCCCTCTGGCACACTGATCACCTGCAGAGCACAAACATACACGGAACCAGATACATCAGCTCAGTGCAAGCCAATCAAGAAAGTAATCACAGTATGTAAAACAGCCCTAACTCACTTTGTAGATGTTGTAAAAAATGTGTTTTTCTTGAGAAACTCATGCAAACATGAAATTATTATATATTCATGTGTTTTATAAACATGTTTAAACCTACAGTAATTGCAGGAAATCTTATTGACAAATTTAAGTTTTGTCACCTAATAAACCTTAAGAATGAAATCTTTGGGTAGAAATATAAAGTAAGATCTAAGGCTGTAAGATCAATGTTTAATCCCACCTAACATCTCCTGTCATTCCCACATCCTGACCTGGACCAACCTGATTTAAAAACAGTGGCAGATTTGTTTTGCATCTAAAAACAATCTTTGACCTCTGACCTTGTCTGAGATCTTGACAAAGAGGCTGAATCCTTCAGGAGATTTGAGCAGCAGTCTGGTTGAGATGTTCTGGCAGAAATCCTTCGCTTTGGTACTGGACTCCACCTCAAACGCCTGCAGGTTTGAGAGACAAACAAAACAAAATTTGTAAAGACACTTTCTTGTTGACAAGGTGACATTTACATGTGTTTTTCATACCTCGTCTGTGTCGTCAGGGAAGTAGACTTTGTGGAAGATCTGGGTTGTCTTATGTTGGATGGCCTCTACTTCCACTAAATGAGGGGGATACTTCCTGGATCCGTTACTGTTACCATGACAACAATGGCAAAAAGACAGCGAAATGAACGGTCAGTCCAGATGAGTGAAGGATCAGAGAAAAATAAAATGCTTAATTCCTAAAGCTTCAAGTTTAAATAAGTTCAAACATGTTTTATCTGGAACAAGTCACTGACAAACGATTCATGAGCTTGACTTTTGTCCAAAGTTACTGTTAAGGACTGTTTTTTGTTTTGCACATCGCTTTTTTCTATTTATGAAAAAATCTGTGTAAGTAATGAACAAATAGGTAAATAAGTCCAGTATATAATTATAACACTTGTTTTTTTAAATAACAGCTATTAACTAGACGTGAGGCACATGTGAACTCTGAGTAACCTGATGTTATAAATATTTAATAATTAAGTTTTACCGTAGACTTTTGTGCAGCCGCTGCATGCAGTCTCCAGACAGCGGGTGGTGTTTCTTGGACTGGAGGAAGCGCTGGATGTGCGGCAGCAGGACGTTACTGGGAGGATACAGACCAGTACACAACCACAGAAGCTCCCAGCCTTTCTCCTCACTGTACCTGCAGTGTCACAACACTCATGTTCAGCTTCTGCTTATATTTTTTCCGACTGCAACTACAGCGATGACGAAATGATTAACATGCGGAACATCATCTTTCTGTGTTTAAATGCCCTTTGCTCAATCCACACAATACCCCCTTTAATATATTTAATTAGATAGAGATGTTATAATTCACACTAAGGTACACTGTTTAGAGTGATTATGGTGCTAGTTTACACACTTGACGTGGTTGTCGGTGAGCTGTTTTATGATCTGACAGTAGATCTCGTCTTTCAGAGGTTCGGCCTTCAGCGCTCCTTCAAAGATCTGGTCCGTCAGCTCGTTGACTGAACGTGTCCTTTTAGATGGGTAGTCGCCCATGTACTTCATCATAGGTGAGAAAACGTCAAGGAATCAAACAACTTGATTCGCTTGAATACGCAGAATGTATTTGGCTGTGAGACAGAGTGTCTGTTTAATTATTATGCATATTTATCAACTTTGAGGGTCCAGAGTATAAACATTTATTGAAAATCAAGTTGGGATACTCCCTTCCTGTTTAAAGGATATCTATGAAGGACATGCAGGCGTCCTGAGCCAGCTCCTCGTGGTTGACAACCTTCTTCAGCAGTGGCTGCTTCAGCGGCTCTCTGGTGCAGCTCCACATCTTGTCTTTCCCACGGTTCTTAGTGACCATCACCCTGCTCAGGGTGTGTTTGGGAGGAGGCCTAGAAAGGAGCAGGTTACAGAAGTCACAGCTGACATGACCGCATGTTAGAGGTTCAATCAGTGAAGGCAAGTCAGAGAAGTGGAAATTTGTCTTTGATGTGGCTAACAAGTAAAAACAACACACCAATAAACAATTCATAGAATACAAACAATACAGTAAAAACTGAACTGTGGGCCTGCGATGATAACTTCTGAATTTACTGAATAAAGTTTCCACATAAACTATCAGTTGTCAGTTCTGCAGTGTGATATTACTAAAATTAATGAATCGGTGCGTCAACTGATATTATGCCTGTGAATTGACTTAACGGTAAAGGAAGAACACTAAAGGGATGAGGACTGATCCCTGAGGCGCTCTGACTGAAATGACTTGAGGAGGATTTACACATAGCAGGTGAGAATAAACACATACTAAAACAGTGCGCATGAGCGTGTACCTGTATGTTTTCTGTCCGTAGGAATGTGTACATACCTGTCTATAATGTATATGCATGATTTGTTTTTAATCCTAGTGTGTACCTGAAGTAGTCGTAGGAGAACTCCTCCAGAGTGTAGGGTTTCATCCGGCCGTCGCTCTCTGGCATGACGAGCTGCGAAACACGAACCGACTCCTGCCGCTGATCCGGCGTCATGGTTACCAAAGCCTGATGGGTTATATTACTGTTCATCAGATTACATTACATTCATGTGACAGATACTTCTATTCAAAGTGACAAAGGCTGTTCAAAGACTCACAACACCTATGGATACCCTTTCTTTTTTTTTTTTTAAATCAAATTTATATTTTGTACAAAAAAAAGTACTATATCTTATAGTATAAATGGTATTAATAGAATATTTTGAGCCCCATGTTGGCTGCTTGTGGCACCCCCATGTGCTTGTTGTACATGGGGGTGCACATTTTAAGCAATTTCTTTAATTGATCATCGTCTGCCTTAACAATCGATTATGAAATATGTTGGACATTTTTCCTTTTACCAAATGGTTTTAACCACTGACATGATCTATGTTTGATGATCTGCTGAACTTCTGGTTAAATTGTGGCACATTTTACTTAAACTAAAAAGACTTTTTTGAATTAAAAACGATAAATATAAATTTCAGCAGACTGGGCTGTGACACAAACACTGCAGTCTGTGCTGCCAATAACATCAAACAGCTTCCTCTCCATTAAAGACAACCAGAGGAAGTCAGTGCTGTAAAAACGAGTCTCCTGACAAACAACAGAAGTTCATGTCATAAAATCTTTTTTACTCTCACCACGATGTCTTGCTGAGGTCGGGTCATGGTTGGCAGGACATAGACACAGTCAGCTGGGAAATCTCCTCTCTGATTGGTTCGTTCGTTGACACCATGCGCCCAACCAGAGTTGAGGACCTGCTCTCCTGTGTCCTGGTCCAACAGGATCAGGTCTCCCTTCAGGAAGCTCAGGAACGTGGACTCTTCCCCAGCTGTGGAAGTACGAGTTTTATGAGGCGAAATGATGGTTTCTTCTTTTAAACTTTTGTCTTCTATGTTTATTTAAAGGCCTTTCATGTAACAATTTATAGCAATTTATATGTATTAATCACTTTTTTATTGTCCAGAGATGAGCAGATTGCAACCCAACGTGAAAAATGAGACCTTCCCTGTCTTAAGAGTCCTGGGACCAAGTCACGTTGCAGAATGCACAACCCGACTGCACATTGCATATTCAGCATATTAAAAATGACATTAAAAAAAAAAAAAATCATAATCTCGCCTAATGCCATATGATTTTAGAAGGGGCCACATTAAGGACTTATCTTTCAAAAGTGGCTCCTCCACTTTATGTAACATGACTACAGCAGGGCTTTGAATCCTCTTTACGTTCCAAAAAAGTGCATCATCTCGCCATGACAACCGGCCTGCATCAGAGTCATCCACTGGTGTTTATTTTTAGAAGCTCTCAGCTGCTGCGTGCTACTCTCGTTCAACACAGTCTGTGTTCCTCCGGTCAATAATTCATATTTTGAAGGCCTGCACACAGGAGACAGAGAGCAGACTGCAACTACTCTGAGCCTTAGGACACCTGAAAAGCACACCGCTGGATGAGCGATGCCCCCCGAAACTAAGAGGCAGCAAAATACACAGCAACACTGCAACCAACAAGCCACATCTATGAGGTGAGGTCATCTATTTATCAGTTTCATCTATGAGACAGCAATTTTGGTTGGGCTTATTTTAAAAACACACAATACAAGCTTGTATTTTTTTAAAAATGTTTTTGCATCATCTTACGTGTAATGATCCGACCTGCAGTTTGCAGGGTGGGTTTGTTTTTTTGTCTGCCAAAATGTGTGTTCAGGTTGTTTTAAGCTAACTGTATAGGTTATTCATCAATTAAAATTATAAAGGTTTTAAACAACTGTATGTAACTGTTTAAATATCTGTGTAGAAAGCTGCCTGCTTAAAAAGGTGCTATATGTAAGAATTTTTGTTTAAAAAATTCAAAAATGTACTACAATTAACAACAAAATGTGAAGAAATAACTTTTTTGATTTATGCTATAGACGTTTATGTCTTGTTTTGCAGGGATATTTTTTGAAGTTAGCATGCAAACCAGCTAGCCCCCAGCCACTTTGTACCTCAAGAGGTGACATCAACACTACTCTGGTGCTCCGAGCTCTCAGTCTGGGCAGACTCAGCTAATACAAGCACTAGCTTGTCTGAGTAACTGCTAATGGCAGCTACAGTTAGTGGTTACTCAGGTGATATGCTGCCACCTATTTGTTTGGAGTATGAATTCTTCCATATTGGTCCTTTAAATATCCATTTTTAACTTTGAACTGTTTTTGAAAGGGCTTCTAATGCCTTTTTATGTGTTATGAAGGTTAAAGCACAATTGCCTTGTTGTGTTCTACAATGGCCTTGATGACCAGGAAGCTCTCGCAGAGAGCCCAGACACGGGCCTCGGTGACTACAGAGTACCAGGAAAGGTTCCTTCCCCCACGTTGTCGAGTGGCTGTGGTCTCAACCTCAACACAGAAAAACCCGTACCATCCACTCAAAGGGACAAATGCCTTTGTAAATGATTTTAGGTAAGGTCTAAAGATTTTTGTCTTGCCTAACTGGACACATCTTAGTGAATATGCCATAACCAAAACTGTGAAAAGTTGCTTTTTTCAAGGTTCATTTCATTGTCGTTCTACAACACAGGGCTGTACAACGTAAATGCAAGCTGTAGTTCCTTTAGCCTACACAAGATTTTTTTTTTTCAAGGTGGAGCGTTAAGGATGAGTTCAGGAGTCTCACAGCCTGAGGAAACAAGCTGCTGCACAGTCTGGTGGTACGGCAGTGGATACTTCTGTATCTTTTGTCAGATGTCAGCAGGGTGAACAGACTGTGGCTGGGTGGGTGTTGTCTTTTAGTATCCTTTGGGCTCTGTGCAGACGTCTTTCCCGATGTCACTGATGCTCTGTACCAGCGATGTTCTGGGTGGTTTTAATCACCCGCTGTAGAGTCTTTCTGTTCTGGGCCGTGCACGAACCAAGCCAGTTTGTGATGTTTCCAGTCAGGATGCTTTCGTTCGCTCAAGATGAGATCTTGAAACCGAAATTTAGGAATTATAGCCTTTTCTGTGCTTTTTTTTTTTTTTTTGATGGTGATGTGCGATGTCCATGACAGGTTCTCTGTGATGTCAATTCCCAGGAACCTTAAACTGTTCACCTGCTCCACTTAAGCCCCACTGATGTAGACAGGGGTGTGTCTTTGCCGCCTTCTTTCTAAAATCAACAATCAACTCCTTGGTTTCGCTGATTGCTGCTGTTGAGCAGAAGTTTGTTCTCTTTGCACAACTCTGCAAGATTGTTGATTACCTCCGGATATGAACTCTCATATTTTTAGTCGCATTGTTCAAAATTAGGTGTGAAAACTAGAATTCAAAAAGCCCTTCACAGGTATAAAAATAATAATGTATAAAAAGCAAAACATTGTAAATCTCCAATCTTTAACGTGTGTTTCAGATCCTACTATGTGAAGAACATGTGGATGAAAAACCCACCAAAGACCCCACAGCCCCCACAGCCCCCACAGCCCCCACAGCCATCTGCATCGCCCAAAAGCCACCGGAGATGCAGGAGCGCTCCACACAATCCTATGTGCTTTGAAGCAACGCAGAAGGCATCCAAGGAGGACTACACGTCAGTGTACACAAGTAAGCAATCTGAAGCTCTGTAGGCTCTTACATAGCAACAAATAGATCCTGTACATCATGATTTAAATATATCCTCACTGTCCCTTGTTTTCAGGCGATTTCCCTGTAAGGAAACTAAGTAAGCGGCAGCCGTACAAGCAGAGAGACAGCTTGAAAACCAGCCAAGGATTAGTGGTCACTGATGGTGATTTCACAGGTCGTCACTCCAAGAGAAGTTATTTTAAAGGTTCGGCCAACTCTACAGTAGTCCTGCAGGTGACAGAACCAAAACCAATTGAAAGCATAACGAGCTACCGAAGTGATTATGTGAGTCATCCAGTGCAGCCCAGGATTCACAGGGAGAAGCCCAACAAAGGTCTGACCATAGAGCCTGTAATGAGGACAAAGGTGACGTGGGATGTAAACAAGAAGCTTTATCACAAAAGCGAGGAATTCTTTCAACAATTTAAGACCTTGTCCCTGGAAACTAAGTTTCACAGCCAAGGAAAAGCTAAAGACTCCAGTCCACCAGCAGATCCCAACAACTTCCTTTCTACAACACATGCAGACTACACGGCACACGAATGCCCGCGCACCAAACCACTCCTGCCATCTATGCAAAGGGATGAGAAAAGCAAGAAGCCCTTTCAGGCAACAACTCAAATGAAGGAGGATTACAAAGCTTGGGACATGTTGCCATGTTTCCCCTCTGTCCATAAAGAAGAGCTGGACTGGCACAAGAAAACACTGTCAGTGTACACACCTAATCTCGCTGAGAGCTCCAGAACAAGCCCAAAGACTGTTAGCCTTCCTTCCACACTGAATGAGACTCCAGTCTGTAATTCCTCAGAGAAACCTCAACTTCCTGCTGAGAATAGAGTATTTTACGGCTTTGAATGCATCTCCAACGGGAACGAAGTCTCGAGAAGGTGGAACACCTCTCTAAACAGAGGAGGGACTTGGCTCGATGGTGACATTGGTGATGAGCCATCTAAGGCCCACCAAATCATAAGCTGTATGGTTTCTAGCAGGAGCTAAGATTTCCTCGACACCAGGCCACATATTACCTCAGGTCGTTTGTACATTTACACTAATGTAGCATGAGGTTTTGTTTGTGGTGACTGGGTTTCTCATAATAAACAGCAACAGATGTCCATTACTTGTATTTCATCTTTACCCTGTAAACTGCAGTTACTTATGTGCATTTGACTTAAAGGTGCACTTCTGTGTGTAGTTTTGGGGAAGACATTTTTAATCAGAATGAATGACGACTGTGCAGTTTGACTGAACACACTGACCTTAAAAGGACAACACAATACCATACTGTTTTACTTGTTATTGATGCTGGACCAGTGTTCTGGGGATCTTGTTTTCCTCTGAGAACAGCTTGTTTATTCAGTAATGAAAAAGATCAAAATTACTCAGTTTGTAGTGTTACCTCACTAATATTGTAAATACCAGAGAGCCCAGACACGGGCCTCAATGACTACAGAGTACCAGGAGAGGTTCCTTCCCTCACATTCCCACTTTGCTGTGGTCTCAACCGCAACATAGACATTTTTTGGGATTTTAATGAAACAAAAAACATTAAAAAATGTTTTAAAACATGGTTTCATCACCCTTCAGGACTTACTGGGGTTGGGGTTGTCCTGCAGGGCCACCACAAACTTCGACCTCTTCCTCAGGCCTTCTAGAAAGGTCACCACCAGGTCGCGAATGTCCTCCGCGTTGTTTGAGGTGAAGGTGTACTCATCTCCTTTGATGGTCGCCAGAGTGAAACTCTGACTCTGCAACTTTCCTCCCCTGAAAGACCAACAAGTCCTCCAAATTAGACAACTACAGTAAATACATGGATTGCCAGCTCTCTCCACAAAAGCATTTTCCAATTTGATGTCCTTCTCATTGTTTGTGTAAGTGCCTTCCACACCAAAACCTTACAAAAGTTGAGGGTTAGAAAAATATCATAGTTTGGCTTAAAATAACTATTTAATTTCTTTAAAAAATGATGTTGAAGGCTCTTTAACCTTAATCAACATCAAGTCACTTCCTTCTTTGCTCCAGACAGATGGAGTTTTAATTCACACAGCTGTAAAGAGCTTTGACACTCATCAAATTACCTTATTGGGCATTTGCTGAAATAACTGTATAATAGTTGTTTTTCTTGGGAGATAATTTCAAGATAAAAGAGAGAGACAAAAGGGAGGATGTGCTAAGAGAGGCTGGTTGATCAGTAAAAGTAAAATAATAATAGCAATAGCAATGGAAACAGGCAATAATGGGTGGATGGAAATGTGGATTAAGGAATGAAATAAAGGACAGGGAGTGATACCAGTGTAAGACTTAAACTGTTAAGTGATAACAGCTCATAGCATGCCTCACCTGCTGCTGGATACTGCAGTGATTTCTGGGAAGGACAGCTCTAAGAGGACCTGCTCCTGCTCGTCCACAAAATAAACCCCTGTCCAGTTGACAGCGACGATCAGGTCATTTTTAGGCAGACTGGGACCTTAGAGGCAGGGCGCAAAAGAGGGAAAATGTTAAACCTAAATGAGTCACCTTTCTTAGTTTTAAAAGTAAAACACCTGGCGCCGGATGACTGCTGTTTCAATACCCTTTATAGATCTATTTTTGCAGTTTATGCACACTTGGGGGTAAGAAAGGCTCAGATGCAGTGAGCAAAGATGAAAATGTGATGTCATGTAAACTGAATGTAAATGAAAGTGATTAATCAAAAAAACATTTTATGTGTCCAAATGCAGCTTGTATCAGCTCCAATGTTTTGAATGATTGGATGTTGACTGGTACATGATCTGTGCCTCTTATCACATGCTCAGGTAGAAAAGATGTTGCAGATGCTCACCTGAGAACTTGAAGGCTTCGTAAAAACGAGAGAAGAGAAGAGGCCACTTGTGGCGAGCGAAGTCCACCACTTCCTCCTTCACCTTCTGGGTGTCAAACCTCTTCTGGGTGTAGATGCCCTGCAGATGGTGTCAACTACAGTCAGTGTAGATGCAAATATACAAACACACATTGTTTTCATAATAACAAATTCGATGATTCAAAGCTAATCATAAACTGTGCAGATTATTAAAATACCATCAGGGTTCTGGACCAAAGTAATGGACCAACTGACCAACCAACTTCCAAAGCCTGGCTAAAAACTCCCCTCTACATAAATTATTTAGAAGGACATTAAAAAAAAGATTTGTCCCAAGAATGAGCACCTTTTTGTGTGCAGCCATGATGAAATGAGCCCATTTTTCCACCGTCCTGGAGGTGCCGATCTCTCTGTCGGGGACGTAGGAGGGGATGAGGCTCAGCAGGCGCTCCAGGAGGATCTCTGAACCGTAGTCGATGTAATACTGCTGAGAGGCCAGTTCTGCCAGGTCATCCTGAGGACACAGAGATAAATACTGTAAGTGTTTTTGGACTTGTGTTCTTCCAATAAAAGGGGAAAAAAAGTTCTGTATTCCCAAAATGTCAAACTATTCCTTTAAACTAAAGAGCCAAAGAAAGAAAAACACACCCTGTCACAGCGGTATTCTCCAAACTTGACACCCCTGACGGTTTGCTGGTAGATGAGGTTGGTGGCGACCTGGTCGTCAGCAGGGGAGTGCCACGGTGTGAAGATCTCCTTCCTGAAGAACAGCCTCCAGGGGGCGTTCCTCTCCTGAGCTCCCTGCTCCTTCGCGTACTGCTCGCACTGCGAAACAGCGTCCATCACATGATCGTTCCCGCTGCCTAAAGAGGAGACCTGCAGGAGGAGATGCATTTGGCTACTTCTGTTACTACGACTGCAACTTTGCCCCTCAGCAGATGAGCTCTGCACAAACATCATTCCTCAGAGTGACATCCAGGTCAAGTAACAATAAGAAAAAAACTACACAATGCCAATGATGGTCCTAACGTGTGTGCAGTACATGCTGCTGTGTGCATACCTTGTCAAACAGAGCGATATAGAGTGAGAAGCCAAATCGGTCCCGCAGGTTGATTTTATCAGACAATGCACTGCAGAGCTCCTTGGCTGTGGTGGCCGAGTCTGTCAGCAGTGTTTTGGTTGTGCCGTCCATGAACGTCACCGGCAGCATGATCGGCTTCTTCGACTTGGTGGCCTGGATATAAATTTCAGGCTGTTGGTTTCCAAAGGTTGGTTGAAAAGTCTCTTGCTTTAAGCTGTAGAACTACTTTTGAAGGTGCCTCCTCGAGTTTTCAATCATTTCACAGTTTGACTCCAGACTACAGCAGTGGCCTGTGAACAGTTTGTTACTACCAGATCATCACTGCCTTCTGCTCACTGTCAAATCAACTGTTTCTCTGCACCATATTTTTTTTATATATTTGACCTCTTCTACAGTCTTGTGATTTATGAACTACTAATTTTAAATCAATTCAATTTATCTTTCTTTTTGTGTATTTCTCATCCATCTGAGAACACTGTGATGAAAAAAAAAATGTTGTGCATCAATTATAACTCAAAGAAACCTGAGATCATGCGCGCGTGTGTGTGTCTGTGTGTTAGTGTGCGTGCGTGCACCTGCAGCTCCAGCCAGGATGGAGGTTGTGTTCTCGTCCCGTTGACAAATGTCCGTCTCAGTCTCTCTTCACAGTACGGAGCATAACCCGGTGGCCCGCTGCTGATGAAGTTTCTCAGGTACTGAAGGCAAACAAACGGATTTAGGTTCCAAATTTTCAAGACGTAAACAACAAAAACAAAACAAAACTACAAAGTACTTTACTAACAAGTGACAATTCATATGTGCTGTATGATCAGGTTGTAGGCAAATTTAAACATCTCTCTCACAGAAAAACAAACACTCCTTAAACCCATCCTGCTGTCTATAAATGTAGACAAAACAACAAACTGTGGAATTATATGAATTTTGTGACCTCGCGTGAACTTCAGACTAAGACTTCTTCCTGCTGTGTATTTAAAGTGAAAAGATCATAAAAATAAATTTAAAAAAAGTCTAGATGTCCTGACCTTGACAAACTTGTCTGAAGGAGCGAAGCAGCCGACACACAGAGAGATGAGGATCCAGCCCCGAGCGTGAGAACTCTTAGACGGGTTCTGACTCAGCTGCTTACAGATCTGACAGTAGATCTCATCCCTAACACACCAGATTACATCAATTAGATTAACACTGTACTTACTTAGCAAACTAAAGCTCTATTCATGACCACGGCAGGTGTGTGTGTGTGTGTTTTGTGTGTGTACCTCAGTGCTGGTCTCAGGATCCCGTTGCCGATGATGAAGTGAAGTTTCTCCAGGTTGGATGTGGGCCGGTCCTCCAGCATGCTGTTGCCATGGAGACTGTACTCACCATCGTTAAGGCGTTTGGTGACCTGAAACGCATCACATTGTAACTTTTCTAGTTCTGCAATGTGAAACTATCAGAAAGGTAGTCAGCTTTTATAACCCCCCTCTGTCTCTCACCTCCTCGGTGATCTTGGATTTCTTCTTCAGGGTGAGGGACACCAGCTTGTGTCGGACACTGTTCTTCTTGTGGCTGTCTGAGTGAGGCGTCTGCAGGGAGGACGGGAAGGAAACCGCTCAAAGACTAATCACAGATGCTTCTGCTGGCAGGTACAGAAACTAGTCCTCCAGTAAATCTGCTCAGACTATATAAATCTCATCCCTCCCAACCCTCCTCTTCCTTACCTCTCCCTCCCCCTGCAGCGCCTGCAGCTCTCTCTTGTAGGTCTTCTTTCCCAGCGTCTCGTAGATTTTTGTCATGACGGGGATCTTCTCACTTCCGTCACTGATGGCTGTATGGTACTTAGGCTCTGGCAAATCTCCCATGAACCTCAGCACTGTGATCCACACCGCCAGAGCAGCCTTGACCGGAGCACAGAAGAAATATCTATCAGGGCGTCTACAGGTAGCAGACACTTATATTGAATGCTTTTAAAGACTTTCTCAAAATACTTTTAAACCAAATTAGTTTTGGTTCTTGGCAGCCAGACATGAGCATCTTTCAGAAAAACAACTTGTCAAACTGGGGTCAGATGTTAAAGGTGGCCTACCAGCTGGTCTCCCTCGTCGTCGTGGAACAGCAGAGGCTGTTTGAGAGGCCGTCGGACGTAGGTGTGAGTGGTGGTGCCCTGGAAGTAGGTGGCAGCAAACTTGGCAAACTTGTATTCCGATAAATCCTCCTCTTCATCGTCCTCAGGCAGAGGAAGAGCCTCATCCAGATCCTCCTCCTCCAGCTCCTGATGGGTCCGCTCCAGGTCCTGCAGAGGAGACAGACTTTGGTCACTGATGTCGGGTGGAAAACCTTCACACTGCATCACTTTCTAATAACTGACATTTATTTTTTCTCCTTCTCGTCAGACCCCTGCATCAGGCCTACATAACGCCTCTGTGACTCTGTTACTCTCCGTATCGAGTTACTTTGATTTGCCCTTTTTTTTAAAAAAATTATACATATATCAAAAATAAACCCCTCAAGCTGTGAGCAACTGCTTGCAACCGAAAGTGTCACGTTGGTTTAGAGTACTTTGTGGCTCCATCATTCAAGGGAAAAGAGTTTATTTAATCTCGTAAAGTGAGAGGACAACCTTTTTTTTTTTTTAGCTCACCTCAAAGCCGGCGGGGGCTTGTCCCTCCTGGCCTGGCAAAGAGCCTGTCGTCCCCAGGAAGCCAAACATCTTGTCCACCATGTCGGAGTCGTTGACGGGCTCCAGACGGGCCTTCTCCATCTGCTCCACCATCTCCTTCTTCCTGCGGACCTCCTCCTTCTCCTGCTTCTCCCGCTCAGCGTCCTCTTTCGCCAGCTGGGCAAGACGCTCCTAGAAAATCAAAATATCACACTGGTTTTAAAACAATAATAATAATAGTTTGCAGTTTATGTAGTTTATGTTATGTGCCACCTGGTTCCCTCAGTGGCAGAACAGGAGGAGGGATAACAATCACTGTATTGGAGTCACTGGGTGGAGGAGTGAAAAGTATATTTCTCATAACTGTCGGTGTATTTGAGAAAAATAAAATATATTTATAAATAAATATATATTTACAGTATAGATGGATAAGAAAAAAAACAGGAAACAAAGGCACATAACAAATTAAATAAAAGAAATTCTAGATAATTTCAACTTGAATAAGACATTACAGTTTGTTTTAATATGACGAATAAACTGAGTTTTGAAAATGTCAGAATTCTTTGTTGGACTCCCACCTGGTGTTTGCGTTCAGCCTCGGCCTTCGCTCTCTTTGCAGACATCTGATTCCTTAGTTTGGCCTCTTCAGCCAGACGCATCTTCTCGGCCTCCAGCCGCCTGCGGTACTGAAAGGAAGAGACGGGAGTCCACTGGTTACCAAAAACAACTCAGGCTCAACCAAAAGGTTTGTTCTTGAAAACATCTCAGTTCAAAATTAGAATTAAAGAATAAAAAGGAGCTGAAAATAAAAATAAAAATTCAAATAAATTACAAGTACAAGTACATAAGTACAGTACTTGGTGTGTATGTGTGTGTCTCTACCTCTCCCTTCAGCCTCTTGTACAGCCGGCAAGCGATCATTCCTCTGGTGTAGGCCTGGATGGTGATGACGGCCCACAGTCGGTGCCGGAACGCTCGGCGCACCAAGTAGCCCCGACAGCGACCCTGGAAGCACGTGATTCGCTGCCGGGCCACATGATACGACGCACACAACTTCCTGGAACGAACCAGAGCCTGAAGGCGAGAGAAGCCTGCTCGCATCTGAAGGGACACAGAGAAATAATACAGTTACAATAACTTGGTTGTATGATGAATCACAATCACGCTGATATAAAAGCAAACGTTTGACTTTGACTTGAATGTTCATCTGCACTTTTGTTTAAACTTTTTTATAATTGAATTAGTGGTGTTTGTGTAAAATTAAACACAGAGAGGTTCCTTACAGCTCCATAGTTCTTCCTACACTGATAACCTCTCCACGTCTTCTGGATCAACACAGCCGACTTCCTCAACTTCAGGAAGTTCGATCTGATGACAGGAAGTGAAAAATCAGAAAAAACCTTGTTTGTGTGACCATTTCAGTTTTCCTGAATCTGAAAGACTGAAATCAGATTTTTAAGGCCTACCTGTCCTTGAAACCTCGAACCACCTTCTGGATGAGGATGACCTTGTCCGTGATGGCCTTGTCTCTCTCGATCTCCAGCAGCATGTCGTGGTGATCCTATGCAGCAGCAGAGAGAACCAATACAAAACACAAAACGGAAACACAAAGCTCTGGTTGATTCATTTGAGATTCTAATCAACTTCCAGTCTACAGCCAGCCAGCTGCTCGGAAAGTTTCTACTTTGGCATAGCAGTGGTATCAGCTAAATGCTAACATCGGCATGCTATCATGCTCACAATAACAATACTAAATTTCATGACAATCCCTCGAACAGCTGTCAAGACATTTCGGTTTGGAAGTGTTAAAAGGTATAAAGTTTGCCATCAGCCTCAGCAGAGTACAGCTGAGGCTGATGGGTATTTGACCTGTTGGTGGCACAGAGGACCAGTCAGGGGATCACCAAAGTCGTTTACCCTTTTGGAAACCACTAACGTCTGTCCAAAATGTCATAATAAAGTAATCCATCCAAAAGTTGCTGAGATGTTTTAGTCGAGACTAAAGTATCGGACCGACTGACCGACAGCTTGGCCAGCATGTGATTATCTGCTTCCACAACATGTCCAAAGTGAACTTTGCTTGTCATTCTGAAGTGAAGACACAGTGAACACAGATTTAATGTGGCAGCTTTCCAGTTTGCCAACACGACACATTAAAGAACACAAATGCCTTAAACTTCTTCTATCTCTTCGTCCTGTGATCTGTCCATCCGTCCTGTCAGGGAAGTGTGGGTGCTGGCCTGCCTTCACCCCCCTGCACGTTTTACTTCCTGTTTAGCTTCCTGTCCAGCCGAGCAGTTAGGCCTGAAATCATTAACTACAACTACATTTATAAATGTACTCTATCGTTCTGACAGATGTTTCCTACCTGACAGAAAGACCAACTCTACTTTTAACTACAAAACCGACAGCCAGCGCTGATTGAAGGCTCAGTTTCAGCCCTCAGTTCTGAGTTCAACTGAACATTTTGCAAACTGCTGAGAAAACAATAAATAATACAAGTATACCAGTTGTTGTCGCTTAATCAAAATATAGACAAACCATCTGTGGAAAGACAATGTTTCCACAGGGGGCGCCGTACTGGAGTCACACACTGAAAACAAACAGCTGAGACTCAACCATCATCAGCTGATATTTTCATTGAACCTCTGGGGAAAGAAGTGACAGTGTCACCATGGCAACCAGCTAACGGATGTGCCTTACCAGTGACTTTTGACCTCTGGACAAAATCTGTCCTCACTGGGCAGGAAACCAAAACACACACGTACACACAAGTACTGTATATACAATCACACACACATTAAGTTTTTTTTTAAAAATCACACACACACACACACACACACACACACACACACACACAGTGGGAAGTCTTTTCTTTCCGTCAGCAGACATGTGAACTGGAAACAATCACAGCAGCGCCTCACTACTGGGATGAGCTGGTTCATTACCAGTCATCTGCAGCTGAGGCGTTTGCTAACCAGGTCCTCTTCTGTATAATCTATCTGCCATCATGTCAACATAGAGAAGAGTCTCTGAGAAATGTTTACAGCACCATGTTGAATCCATGACACCAAGAATTCAGGCTGTTCTGGGGCCAAAGGGGGTCCGACACAGTATTAGAAATATATCAAGTGAAGGTCTGTTTGATACAGGTTGTATTTTCTTATAAAGAAACGTAATGTAATAAATCTCTTCTAGTGAAGCTAATCTATAAAGCAGAATGATATTCATAAAAGCTTAACGATTTGATGAAATAAAAATGTTCCCCACGCTGCACCCAAACACTTATGTTTCCTTTTTTTGTTCAATGCACTACAATTGAACAGAACTGCCCTTTAACGCAGGAGTACCTTGAGGAAGATCTTGGTCTTTCCCATCTGCCAGTCATCGTCTCTGCCGAGCACGGCCTCAGCAATCCTCTGACAGGTTCCCCTCAGGTCCTCCTGATGGGAGAGAGAGAGATATTAACAGTGTGAGGTCATCACATGCACTTTAAAACAAGGTGCTTTTCTTTACGCTCCTCTGGTCCTCTATCCTCCCTGTTCTCCCTCCACCATCACGGAGGATCTCTCAGTCCCTTCAAATGCACCTTGAGGAGACAAGAGTGCAGAGAGAGGTGCTGGACTCTGCAGGAGTTTTTTTTACTGGATGGAAACACCCCTTTGATTGAATGTCTTTATTGATTGGTCAGCTGCTCTGACGGGATAGTAAACAATCGGGATGTTGTTGTTACACCATCACAGGACGCCCAAAGCAGCGGAGAGAGGGAGGAAACCATAACATGTGGGAGTCCAAGGAAAACAGACTGCTGATGGATTGTGGGAAAAACTGCATGCTGACCAAACAAAGTGTCACAAGTTTGGTGTTGACTGACTGGTTCCAGTCGCTCACACTCACACACACACACACACACACACACACACACACACTCATCATGCAGCAAAATCTGACACATGAATCCTCAGAAACTTAATCTGCTAACAAAGCACTTTTTAGGGCTGACTGACTTTCAAAGACTCACTTTAAACTTTAAACTACCTGTTTGTAGGCCGGTTTGACTCCAGGCATGAGCACCCGGTAGCGATCGACGAACTCCACGAAGGTGTAGCGGATGGGATATCCTGCACGGCGGATCCGAATGGTCTCCATCATACCAGAGTACCTCAGCTGACGCACACAAAGCTCCCTGTCAAACAGCTGCAGACACAAACACAACAGCTGTCACTGAAGTTTCTGGCTAAGGTGCTCATCACATCCTCCACAGTCAGGTGATACCTCAGGTGTTCAAAATGGAGATTGATCACTTGTTCAAACAATCTTTAAAAACAGGGTTTTGCATGATGCAGGTGATGAGGTTAAAGGTCGTCATCTCAAACTGATTAAATTAAAAGTTAAAACTCTCTAGGGGTCAGAAATCTGAACCTGTGGGTGATAGTTTCTGTTGTGTTTCAATACCTGTTCACATGAACTTTGTAGTTTGTATTATTAGTAACGAACGATGATCACAGAAGTTATTGTTTGTGGTACATTTGTCTTCAGTTCAAAACTATTTGATGGATCGAAGAGAAAAGCCTGAAAGGACCAGTATTTACACCCATACTGATTTTATTTTAGATGGAGGAAGATATTACTGTCAATTAAAGAGCATGTTTAACTTTATATGGATTTGTTTTTCTTCTGCAACTTAGTGATATTACAAAATCACTTCATCAAGGTCCCTAAAAATAAAACGTTCATGTTCATCTTGTACTTGAAAACATATGATCATTTTTCCATCAATCTGCAGGATTTGGCAAAACAACAGAAACACTACAAAGTGTGGAGAGAAATAATTTCAACAGCTTCAACAAAACCGTTGGTCAGATGAGTTAAGACGGATCATTTTGGAGCCCTTCACGTCCCTGTTAGTTAGCTTCAACTCGTGACTGTGTGTCGACTGTGTCGTCCTGACCGTCCACAGTTTACCGTCATATAGTATATGAACTGATAAATGACATGTCCGACTGCTAAGCTGCTATTCAACCTAATAAGACCTCAATTGTTTTAGACGTTTTTATATTATTTTGTCCACCCAACAACTCATATTTCATTTTCAATGCAATCATTAACTAATTGAACTTGCTGAGAAAGAGTCAGTCGACTAGTAACCAAGTAGTTTTACTCTCTGTTGCACTGCTTGTCCATTAAATCTCTAACAGGTGAACTTATTGTATTTGAGCGGAGGTCGGACACTCACCATGGGTTTCTTGTATTCGTTGGGTTTGATGCAGCGGACGAAGAAAGGCTGACAGACGCTCAGAGTCCTCATCAGCAGCTCCAGAGATCTCTTAAACTGACTGCTCAGAGTGGGCGACCGCTTCCTGGTCTCTGCGCCCTGCACACACACACACACACACACACACACACACACACACACACACACACACACACAGTGAGACAACATAGAAAGTGTCGGGGTCAGAAACAATGAGAAGTCTTTTCTCTCTTCCTGAGCTCTGACACTAACCTTTTTCCTTTCTCTGTCTCTGAATATAAAAAGTCTCTGTGTGGCTGACGCTGCAGGTTCACAGATAAATGTTAAAAGTGTCCACAGAGCAGCAAATGTCAGGAGGAAGGAGCTGCGATCGCTCACAATGAGGTGGGGATATCGGGACATGGGTGCATAACAGCATGTGACTGGATATGCAATAAAAGTCAAATGAAATGTGTCACATTATTTTCGGCGACAAAATAAAAATTCAGAATAAACAATCAGGTGAAAAACTAAAATATTCCTAATTAATTTTGAGTGTATTTAATTATTCCACAGAAAACTCACCAACAAGTGTTGCAGTTTGCAGGTTGAAGCTTGTTGGATCTGAGGATTTGGTACTTTTCTTTATCATTAATTATAATAAACTTTAGACTTTAGACTTTTAACACATCTCTGTGGCTTTGTGAAATCAGATCAGAAGGTTAAGGGCTTTTATCACAATGTACTGACCTTTAATGAACAAAACAATTGATCGATTAACCCAGAAAATAATGAGCAGCCCCAACTTAAAATACCACTAATTTAACATTACTGGCCCAAAAGCACAGTCCAAACACCATCACAGTGGTGCCAAAAAGAGATTTGTGATTATTGTCACATTATAAACGTTTAAAGGTTTAAGAAAAAGCACTGGACTTGTTGGAAATGTGTTCATCTTACCTGGACTTCATGAGAAGATGTCACCTGTTTGACGTCGGGCTTTACGCTCAGGGAGCTAATGTTAGCTAACGCTAGGTAACGCTAGCTAAGCTAACTTCGTGCTTCATCAAAGCTGCCTGATTTTAAACATGTTTGTCTGTTTTTGACACATGAAGCAACAGATAACAAGAATCTCGGTTTAACGAGTGGTTATTCTGCGTGCTGAAGCGATTTATTGACTAACAGCAGCTCTGCCAGACGACCGCTAGCTAGTTAGCTTCATCTCGGAGACCCTCGGCTTCAAGGTGAAGGTGCTGGTGTTGCACCGTATTCTGTCATCGGTCAAATCTGTGACCTGGTTACCTGAAACTGACCCCAACCTGCCTCGCTGCGGTTTTTATTTATTATCGAGTACTGATTCCCAAAGTGTAACTTCAACTGTACAGGACTTTTGCACGCAAACATCAAGTCAAAAGCGCCGCTAATCTGTGGCGAAGTTAGCAAACATGTCAGAATGAAACACTGAATAAACCGCCCTTCTGTCGTTTTTGATAGTTTTATTTTGAAAACCGTCACCGGAAATGATTGTATGTCGTTGTGTCTGGTCTTTGGCGGTTTGCTGCCCTCCTGTGGTCACAGTAGGAACTACAACGCCACAATAAATTCAGGGTGTTAATAGTCGTGATTAATTTATTTTTTATTTATTATACTATTTTTAATTAACATGAATGTGCAATTATAACAAATGTCACCAGAAACGTCATGACTAGTACAAGATATCATAAAGGGGCCGTTTTAAATACACTTTTCTGATGTGGAGCTTTTATAAAATCGAAATGTGGCCTTCTTGTCCTCTCCTGACACTCTGATATGTTTTAATCACCTGATTTTATGTAATCTCGTGTATGCAAATGAAATAAACAAACAAACATAATAAATAAATAAATAAAATAGACTAAGCTACATGTTTGCAGGTGAAGCTGACTGACTGACATGGTTCCCTGTGGAGTTACGAGTATTCACTGCCCTCTTGTGGTCACAGCGAGGAACTACACCAATCTGATACGTCAAGTTAGAAATGATAACATTACAACACTGTAAAAACTTCCGGTAAGTACTTTCAAAATAAAGCCTTGACCATACTATCACAAATGATTTTTTTTTTTAATCATATTTTGTACGTTTCGATGTCTTACCAAGCCGCAGCGAGGAGTAGTCTGGAACCAGCACAACATTAACGCTAGTTTCTTTGGAAAAACTGACCAAGCTAACGTTAGCTTCTTGTCTGGTTGCGATGAGTCTGTCTCATAGGTTGTTTATGTGGAAAGATGGCCACTCTGTTGTTTTTTCAAAAGATTAACATTAAAACTCATCTTTCAAACATTAAAAATGATAAAGAGTGGTGTGTTTTAGACACCTTGTTTGGCCAATACAAACTCTGTCTATCTGTTTAAATCTGCTCCTCCTTCAAATCGCCGGGCACACAAACAGTACAGTAATTTCGCCTCAGTTTTCCTTTTATAGCCTTGGGAATCAGCGGCCGTCTGCTCTAAGATCTTGCTAGAACTTCACGCTTTAAATTATTATTTAAAGTATTTGCGACTAGTCCCATTAGGGATGATAAAAAACGAAATCGTTTCTGTTAAATAATTACCGAAGCTTATTTTGAAAGCACCGACCGGAAGTATGTCCATTGTTCATTCTCATGTTATTATTTCTAACTTGACTTATTGACTTGATGTAGTTCCTCGCTGTGGCCACTGGAGGGCAGCAAACACTCGTGATTGTACACAGTACACATGACACTCATGCTTCTGGTGGTAATATAATTATTACACATATTTATATTATTGATTAATTTTCTGTACACAAAGAAATGATCATATAAATGATTTTTATGAGTCTCACTTTAAGACTCCACAACTTAAATGGGAATAAAAACAGTTATTTATTTGTATTGGTACAATTAGTTGTGTTGTGTAGTTGTGTTAGGTGTGTCTTTGTAATTAAACAAAATGAACCATTACACTTCTAATAACATGGCCTGCAGCAAACACAACCTTTTTAAAAGTTTTTTTTTCTTATTTCATTTACATGCAGGGCGATGGACATAATATATAGATACAAATATAGATATTATTGTGAAAGTCCTCCTCAGAAATGTCTGACTAGATACTTTATTTGACATATTTGTGCTTGTCAGAATCGAGAGTGTTTACTGCCCTCCTGTGGTCACAGTGAGGAACTACATCAAGCTACTGCTACTGCTTTATGAAGCACTTTTAAACAGGATTAAAACATTTCAGGACTCAATAAGGCAAATAAAACCATACAACAACAAAAACAACAACAACAACAACAATAATAATACTGAAGTAAAGGAAGTATCTGTTTCAGGCACCAGTGTCACTGAATTAATCATATGAGCCAAAGTTTAACTGAACATGAACTATGGCTGTAGATGTGTGTGTGTCTGTTTGTGTGTGTGTGTGCATGTGTGTGTCTGTTACCATAGCAACATCAGCCTGGAAGATTTGTTTGATGAACTTGTTCTTGGAGGAGTGAACCAGCTGAATGATGTCACCGTACAAAGTGTCTCTGTTCTTCTCCAGGAAGCCTGCAGGACACACACACACACACACACACACACACACACACACACACACACACACACACACAGAAGGAAACACATTAAACATCTTCGACGTGTTCATACAGGAACAAACGGACATTTCCGTGTGTCTCTGGTGCGTGAAGCGACTCTGACCTCTTGTTTCGTAGTAAACGACTCCAGCGAAGTGTTGGATGCCGAACTGAGTCTCGTGGTTGTTCTTTGGGGGGATGTAGTTTGTGTTGACTTTGTGCTGGAAGTTCAGCTTGTTCAGCATGGTGGTGTCTGTGCCCTGAAGGAGGAAACAAAAACCAAACAGAAACAAAAAGACAAATATGTTTAATAATTAAAGCCTTTTTTCTCCACTTGTTTCCAGCAGTCAAAGTCTGCTCGCTCTAACCAGGTGGTGGTGGACGATGATGGCTGACCAATTTCAAACCTGAAGTGTGTGTGTACCTTGGGGAACTTGCTCTCTTCGTCGATGAGCGAGATGATGTTCATGGGTTTGATGGCAATCATGTCCAGAGCGTCCTGGTTGTCGGTGAACTCGATGTGCTGCCAGTTGATGTGCTCCAGGTTGTACTCCTCCTGCTCCAGCTTGAAGACGTGACGCACGAAGAACTGCTGCAGGTTCTCGTTGGCGAAGTTGATGCACAGCTGCTCGAAGCTGCAGGAGGGAGGGGGGTTGTTATTTACGCCCTTGTGCAAATGTTTTGTGACTACGAAATCTACTGTATATGGGATGGAATAAAGGGGCGGGCTGCACAAGGTGTGAAGTGAAAAAAAAAAAAAAGTTTATGCGTGTTTGTGTGCATGTGTGTGTGTTTATGTGTGTGTGTTTATGTGTGTGTGTTTATGTGTGTGTGTTGTACCTGTTGACAGTGAAGTTCTCAAAGCCGAAGATGTCCAGCAGTCCGATGGAGCGTCTGAGAATTTTGGGGTGTGAGGACGCAGGCTTGTAAATGGCTGCGTTGATCTTCTCCACGATCCACACGAACAAACGGCCGTAAATTCCCTGCACACACACACACACACACACACACACACACACACACACACACACACACACACACACACACACACACACACACACACACACACACAGAAGGAAACACATTAAACATCTTCAATCAAGTCACAGTTCTATGCTATCTATCTTAACAAGATGGATTTAAAAATACTTTGCAAATGTTTTATCAGGAAGGAAATGCCTTAAATACATGTTAGACCTCAAGGATACACGCTGTGTTTTGGGGGTAACACTGAATGTAAATAACTGTAAAAGATAATCCAAGATGATTTTGAAAAGTGATAACTTACCTTAACAAAAGCGTCCCGTACATCCAGAGCTTGTTCCATGCTGAGCGGGGTGGAGACGGTCTCTCCTCTCGTGATCAGAGTCCGACTGGTCAGACAGTTCATCAGATCTTTACCATCCACCTGAACACACACACACACACACACACACACACACGCGCACACACAGCTCAAATCAGCTTCAACAAGTCACACTGACATGAAATATATAATATCAGGTTATTGTAAAGACGTACTACACTGCTTTTGTCAAATGGCCTGTTGAAAGAGACTGTTAATAAAGTTCTCATTGTAAAGTGAAAAGCGGCGGGCTGTCCTGTGTGTGTGTGTGTGTGTGTGTCTGTCTGTGTGTGTGTCTGTGTGTCACCTCCAGCAGTGTAGCAGCAGTTGTGAGATGAGGGCTGCGGACGACCTCACAGGCATCCAGGTTGTCGTAGGTACGAGCTGCAGGGTCAAAGGTCAAGAGTGTACACACACGTATAATCTGAATAAAATAATAAAATGACACCCCTGTTTAAAAGTGCACAGACAGAACCTGAAGGAAGGAAGACTGATCCAGGAAACCAAAGCAGCGACAAACATTACGAGTTACGAGACTGAACTGTTGTAAAATGTCTGACTTAAGATTGTTTTTGACTTTACCTTCATATCTGAGGTTTCCCATGTGTAAAATAGCAGCCAGCAGCTTAGAAATCTCCCAGTTCTCTCTGTCTGTGAACATCAGAACCTGCAGAACAGAGTACAGGACAACTGTAAACCCTGTTGGGAAAAGAAAATGTTTCACCTTCCTGTTTCTCATAGATCTTTCTTTATAGAATATATAATCCACTGAAGTGTGATTTCTTCAGTTAACGTCTTAAAGTAGCTACTAAGTGATGAAGTCACACACACCTGTAATGTCTCTGTGCTGTGCTATAATCAGTGTGAGCTTTTCATCAGTACCTTCATTGCAGAGCGGATGTTGGAGTACTCTTTCAAGTCGTCTCGGCCGTCACACACTGTACAGCTTCCCTGCAGAGAAACACAAACATGGATGGGATGGATTTTTCACTTTCAATTGTTTAAGCCCAAAAAATATCTGCATACAGTTGACATTAGCCACAGTTTGTGCCTCCGGGGCGATCTTTGGGGAAAAAGAGGGCTGTTTTTTTCCTCAGTTTTTCTACTCAGGTATCTGATAGAATAATGACTGACACAGTTTGAGGGGGACAGCACTCACTATGGTCAGGTAGGTGTAGTCGGTGGCTTTGCTCAGCCCCAGTTTCTTCTTCTCGTCTGCAGTCATCCCCTTCAGCATGCAGTAGAAGATGTGGTAGTTCCTCTCATCGTGGGCCTGCAGAGAGAGAGAAGTTACATCAAGTTAAACATTAAATGTACATGTTACAGCAGCAGTCACAAGTAATCGCTGAGAAAACCCTGCAGAGTTTAGTGTTGGAGCAGGTGGACAGGTGTTATAATGCAGCCTGGTACCTGTCGACAGACTCTGGATTTCTCCAGCAGGTACTGCTCTATCTTGGCTCCCTCTATGGCTCCTCTCTTGTTGAAATGGATGTCGATGTATTTCCCAAACCGGGACGAGTTGTCATTGCGGATTGTTTTAGCGTTGCCAAAGGCTGGAAGAGAAACAACATATACCTGTGATGATGATGATGTCATATGGATGAATGGAAGGGTGTATATGAACCTAGTGGTGTGTGTGCATGTGTGTGTGCATGTGTGTGTGTGTATTTGTGTGTTTTTATAAAGTTTGACATGTAAGAACATTGTCAAGAAATCCTAAATGTTAAAACCAGATCAAGACCTGCAAAAACTAATCTTGACAACTTGTGTTTCAGACACAGCTGAGGTTCAACATCCTGTCCAGGAACACATGAAGGAGAAGATCAGAAACCTGAAATATGTTGAGAATATAGTTATCAAATAAAAAAAGCTCTTCACTTAGACGGTGAGACTGAACAACCTCCATATCACTCAGACTGCCTTCATCTGTTGGAGCAGGCGACGTGTTATTAACCCGAACATCTCTGCTTTCACTGTCAGCATACCCAGGTAATGGCCACGACGCTTGAGAGACAACAGTCAGCTGCAGGATTTGTGTATGTGCATGTGTGTGTGTGTGTGTCTGTGTGTGTGTGTGTGTGTTTGTGTGTGTGTTCCTACCCTCTAGTATAGGGTTGGCCTCCAGGACCTGCTGTTCTATCCAGGAGTGTTGACCACTGATGGCTGCCAGGAACTGAAGGATCAGTTTGGTGCTCTCTGTCTTCCCTGCCCCGGACTCACCGCTGTCACACACACACACACACACACACACACACACACACACACACACACACACACACACACACACACACACAGAATGACTTTGTGATGAAACATAAACAAAGAGCAAAGATTTCAACATTTTCTTCACACTTTTCATGCAACAATTTAATCAACACATTGTGGTTGGTACATAAATAAAATTGGATATTTCATAGTCTCTAGTTTTAATTAAATCATTTCTCCTTCCTCATAAGAGTGTAAATGTGTCAGCTACACTGCCAGTATGTTATGTATGGATGTTTGGCTCCTTTATAGGAGGAATAGGGGCCTTTTATGAGTCTGTGCCCCAGGACCAATGTTTCATAATCAGTCTATAGTTTTGTAGGTACTTGATCATAAACCAAAGCATTTGACGAATGAAAGGTTTGAGATCTGGAGTCTGAACTCTTTCCTACCTGATGATACAGCACTGGTCCCGGTTGTTCCTCTGCATGTTGAAGTAACAGTTGTCAGCAATAGCAAAGATGTGGGGTGGCATTTCGCCAATCTTCTTGTTGGTGTAGAGGCGGATCTGGTCGGCTGTGTAGATGGGCAGCAGCTGGTAAGGGTTGACGGCCACCAGGATGGAGCCGGTGTATGTCTGCACACAGAGGAGAAAACTGTTAAAACTTTTGTTTTGAGCGACTTCATGCACAGTTTGAGCAACGTCATGCACATGATGGTAGAGGTGGAAGAAGTATTCAGAAGCTTGGAACAAATCTTAAGACTATCTGAAAGCTACAAAGACTGGACAAACCAAACATAAAGGTCATTTCCACCAACTTGTTTAGGAGTTTTAGTCTTTGACCGCTCTGAGTAAACGACTGGTCAGAAACCACATGAACTTCTGGAGATATACAAACAGGAACAAGGGCTAGAAATTAACTTCAATCTGTCGGCAAACTTTGAGTTTTATATACAGTTATGTGTATTTTTTAAATGCCTCTTTTGGAATAATAATCACACTATATATAAAATCAAATGTGAAACCCTTCAGATTCTGGACTGTCTGCTCACACGGCAGCATCACAGTGGGCTGGGGCAGGTGGAGGGTACATGAGGTGACACAGGTCCCGTAACTCAGATGGTGAAGGATGACAATAAGAACGTATCAGTGTTCGCCACGGGAGAAGAGACGGCCATGTTGGAAACAAATCAACATGCAGCCGGGCTGCAGCGCTGAGCTTGGTTACTGCTAAGCCTGAGCAAATCAGATGCATAAAGCACTTGACTTTCCTGCAGATACATGACACCTCCAAAGCTCGAGAAAGCTTACGAAAAGTAGCTCTTTTCTCCTCCAGGTTCGCTTAGTTTAAGAGAGAAAAGAACAAAATGTGATGAAGGTGCTCTTTGGTAGGGAAGTCCAAAAAATAAAAATCCAAGGCACTCCTCTGGCGAAGAGGTTAAAGAGTCTATTTCATACTGAAATTCTTAAAAAAACATTGACAATGCATGATAAAAATGAGCTTGTTCAAGGATTTTAACCGTTTTGCCAGAAGAGTGCCGTGGATTTTTCCATTTTTCTAGCAAGTTTAAGCTTTGAGTTATGACATACTGTGGCCTCTACAGTGTGTGTCAAACTCAATGGTCGCTGTCATTTATTTCAAAAAAGTTCAGGCATGTTTCTACAGAGCAAAATAAAATGAAAAAGAGTTTTATTCCATAATTACATGTCCATGATGACACGTATGACTGAATAATACCCTAAATTCTTTCTTCACTGTAATCAATTTAATTTGTTTTGCAATGAAATCAATGATTTATTTTCCATGAGGTTTATACAACAGAACAATACTAACATGAAACATTCAAAACATGCAACATACTGTATGTGCAGCTTATCGTTGGATAGGAAATATACTGCATGCTGCTTTTCTTGAAGCCGTGCAGGTGTTGCATATAAGATGTGCATTAAACATATGTATTAAGCACATTAATTCATTCAGGTTGGATCTCTCTTCAGCCATGCTGGACATGCAGGCGCTGACTTACCCTGCCACCACAGTTTGTCTTCAAGGGAAACAGGAAGAGGGAAGGAGGAAGGAGGATAGCAAGTAGGGCAAGAGAGAGCATACAGAAGCAAGACATTGAAGTATAGTGCAGAAAATCAGCCAGAGCAGACGTCTGAGGTTGGATTTTTGAGATAATACTGAGGGAGTGATAGTGAAGACCACTGGATAAAGGTTTGAAAAGCTGTAGTAGTCTTAAATTATTTGTAGCAGCAGTGTTAGTGCGCTGGATATAATGAATGAGCTAAGGCAACAATAGGTAAGTTAGATTAGTTTTAGGAACCATTCAACAATTATATCAAAGGAATGATTGTCCTTGTCTTGTTCTGCCATGGCAGAAATAACAGAATTGTACATAAATAAGCCAACACAGTGGAAAACAAACTCATAATGTTTGAATGTAATACTGTATGCTCAGTTAAAATCCTTGAATGAAAGATTGTTTTTCCACATCTATGGTGCATCTTCTAGCGATTTGAGCTGTATGACTCCAATTTTAACCTGCATTTAACGAACTGCAATCGGTACAATCTGCACTTTGGATATATTGTTTAGAAAAAAAATCAATCAACAAGTTGAAAGGTCACCTAACTCTATGAGCTCTGCTAATAAAAAGTAGACTGCCAGAATGTGGGTTGTATTGAAATGATGATCAGGAGTCATTACAGATATTTTTGTGGATAGCTTGTTGATAATAACTCATGGAAATAAGTTCATGGTGTATACACACATGTGAGTGTCCTCCTGCATTTGATGTGCAGGTTGTAGAGTTGTACAACACTGTTCATCAGTATCAGTGTGCAGCCGTAGTATAACAACAGTACTGCAGTAAAACTCACATAAATGAGTTTTTCTCTGTATCTGATGAGCAGGTTGCGGAGGATGCCAGCTTCGTTGAGGTCTCCCAGCCGGATCATGTCCTCCACTCCATGGATGGAGGTGGGATGCATTGGCTTAATGTTGGTGGCATTCTGGGGCGAGATCCAGTGCTCCTGGAGGAGGAGGGACATTATGGTGGGTTGTGAAAGGTGAAACGTCTACAAGAAAGTCCAATTGCCTACGATACAGCACTTAGAATTACCGACCTGGATGACTGAGAACCTTCATCAACATGTATTTCAGACACAATCTAGCATGCCCCTGCAACATAAAGGACCATTAATGTGTAATAAACAACACAGTAATTCAGGACTTACATTTCCTTCATCGTCCAACACCTGGATCTGTCCCGAGTCACAGAGTTTGACCACTGCGCCGACTGGTACCTCAAACTCCCGACCGGTCTTTAAGTCCAACCAGACATAGTCGCCCTGGAAAAAAATCCAGAATTAAACCAAACCCAGAGTTTGGGAGTGGGATCAGAATCGTGATTTAGATAAATATCAGAAAAAGAATCAAACTTTGAAATCAGGATCAGAATAACGTGAATAAGGACAATCACATGAGAAATCAGAACCAGAAAGGAACCATGCCTTCATTATATCTTCTCCATAAATGTGATTGATTGATGATTGGAACCCATGATACTTTGATTAAATAATAGAATCATAACCATTTTCACACTGCACCTGGACCAGATATAATGCAGTCTGAACATGTGAACCCTTTTAACCCGGGTCAGATTTTGGATTAATAAAGTCTCATGTCATCTCATTCTACAGTGACCTTTACTGCCTTTATGTTTATTGAAGCTGTAACATTAAGACTCAGCAGGGTTTGTTAATGAATTGTAATAAATGGTGCAGTCTAAAAAAGGTGAAATGAACCCCAGATGATCTCCTGCTGCAGGCAGACGGTCCAACCTGGACTGGAAACTTTTGGAAAAGATAAAACACAAAATGTGTACCAGGAAATTGTCGAGGTGGACAGGAGGAACATCTAACCAGCAGACCGTCATTATGCAGGAGAAGAAAGAAGGTTAGTACAGCATGTTATGTTTTCATACAAAATATCTTATTCATATTTTCTAAAGTAAGGCTGAATACACAACTTCGGTTAATCAGTAGCACAGTTAGCTGTTTGTGTTTTGTTTAGAAACAATGTAGTGAATAACACTGATTGTGGAAACGCTGGATCCTGAAACCACCCACTCACCACCCATCCAAACACCGCCTCATGGCAATGGCTCTCCTGGACGGCAGTGGCCCCCCAGTAGGATAATATGCCCTTTGACACTACAAAAACTTCTCAGGAATGGCCTGAGGAACATGACAAAGAGCTCAAGATGTCAACCTTGCCTCCAGATTCGCCCAATCCCAATCCAACCTTGGGGCATATAAGTCAGATCCATGCTGGCCCCCACTAGCAATCTACAGGAATCCAAGCATCTGCCAACAACAGCTAGTGCTGATCCAAGACTGATCCACAGCGGGGCCTCCGGAGTTTTCATAGCACGGGCATGTATGCCAATACGTGATAGGCCGCTGACTCATATCAGTCGGGCTCTTACACTTTACAAAAAAGCTATCAGTACACATATTGCCGACGTAGCACTCATATAACATTCTAGTTGTCCACTTTTTAATAGTCTACATTTGAAAGTAATGACATTTAGAGACAGAACAGTGTCTCACAATTGATCCCAACCTCAACTCAACTACTTTGTGTAGCCATGCTTCAATGATGGTAATTCGCAGTGCTGAAAAGAAATTGTGGCTGTCAGGCTGCAAACCACCACCATGGTTTCTGGAAATGCCCAAACATCTAGATTTACTCGAAATACATACCTAATGCAGTACGAACCTGTGCATCTCTGTGTGCAGTCTTTGTGCTAAGCTAACACAACCGACTTCTGGCAACAGCCTCATATTTAATGAACACATATGAGAATGAGATCAATAATCTCAATAAGATTTGATAAATAAGCAAACAAGCATCTCTGAAGATTCCCTCAAGGTAGAGTCAGTAGACTGAAGCCCTGTATCTACTGTACTGAGGATGTCTTGGGTCACAAACACACAAACATGGTCACAAAGTGATGCCTTTGGGCACGTGAAACACTTAAACATAGTTTTGAGATATACAATTATGATTCGAAACAGAAAACCACATTCTTGTGATTCATGCATAATTATTTTAACACCCAGTTAAGCATAAGACAGCATCTCCCTCTCACTCTCTCTCTCACTCACACAAACAAACCCACACGCACGCACACACACACACACACACACACGCACACGCACGCACACACACACACACACACACAGCGCCACACAGAAGTATAATTAATATTTGATGCATGAAACAAGGCAGCATGCGCACTTATCTTACGCAACACAAATGCCACAGAATAAAGACTTACAATTATGAGTCGTCAAACTTAAAACACCCTTTCCCTCTCTCTCACATACAAACACACACACACATTCACACAATATTCACCGGCAGCAGTGTGGTGGGTTTCATCACTGTGTTGACGTTGCGTAGCAGCGCCCATTTTGCCAGATCCTTCTCATAGAGCTCCACATATTCCCGACGCTTGTACATCTTCACATGCACGGTACAAACTCACACACACCCTGACAATGATATCCAGTGGTAGCAGTCTTGTATTCCACCCAGGGATGGATTAATTATCCACAAGTACGGGTGGGAAGGTGAGTAAATTGATCTGATGTTTGTGTAATTTCCTCTGTATTTTCCTTACACACACACACACACGAGTGGACGATTTCCAAATATCCATGTAAAATATCAAACTAAGCCCAAAGGAAGACACATATGCAGTAGCTGTCATAAAATCTTCATGGTTCAACAGGTTCAGTTCATCACAGGTTCAGCAGATCACAGTCACATGTCAGCTCTGTTTCTCTTCCCTGGGTTCATCAAAAAAAGCTTAAATGCCCTTTAAGAGATGGCAAAAACAAAAAACAGGTCCAATATCAGACATCTTTTAGTCTGACAGGGCCAATCATCCTGGTTTGTCACCTTCAGTTCCGCCTCTCTCTATATTTCTTGTCCACTTTGAAAAAATCAATTTAAAAACATTGGATAAAATCCAGCCTGCTGCTAATTTTCAGCTCACTCTGAAGTTTCCACTGCAGTTACATTTTGGGACAATCCTGCTGCTCTCTGTCCTTCTCTCTTTCTGTCACACTGACACTTTGTTAACCCAGCCCTCCACAACCTCCCCTGTCGCCCATGGCAACAAGATGACACTTCCTCCTCAGGTGTGTCGTGGTGTTGGATTTCTTGATAGATACTACAGGCTCTTACTACGATGTTAATTCTGCAGGTTAAGAAGAATAAACTGTGTGTTGACAGACCGAGAAACATAAAGGACAAAGATAGTATACGACTAATACTAATAATAATGGTATCACTTTATAATAAGGTACAAAAGTGTGAGTAGTTGAGTAAAGTGAGGACGAATCAAGAATGACTTGAGCATTAATGCATCATTGATGAGTAGTTTCTGAATTGAGGACTATATAGTAGAGAATGATGAGATACCAGAGAACAGACTGGGAAATATGAATGAATCATTATGTCTCGCTCCTGATTGATTCTGAACCAGCAGCACAGACTAGTAACATTCATTAATTACTCATAAAACAATCCTTAATTGCTATTTTTGTGCAACCCCTAGTGAAACATCATCCTGAGTAATTACAAAGCAATTCCTCATTGCTTTATTATTTAAGCATTATTTACAATGAGGAATTAAATTATTAAAAACAAAATAATTTCAGAAAGACAAAAAGTCAAGAACCTTGTGTTCACACCACACAACTTTCTCTCTTGTAACCAAGAATCTTGAAGTCGTTGTGGTGACTGCATGTAAACCTGTTTCCATAATTGTTGAGATTTATAAATGCACAGCTTTATAAATCTGACAAAATGAATGCTAACTAACTAACTAACTAACTAACCAAATACTTGCAAAACACGACATCAGCCTCAGTTATGCTGTGTTTTTAGTGCTAGTTTGCAACTGTGAGCATGCTACCGCGCTAAACATGGTAAACATTATACCTGCTTAACATCAGCAGGCTGACATTGTTAGGATGTTAGCTCTTAGCATTTAGCTTTAGTTCTGTCGCTAGCTGTGTGTTGCATGAGAGTGTGTGACTCAGAGTGTGTGTGTGTGTGAATGATGAATTGCTGTTTGAGTGTGTGTTACAGACCTGTCAGTTTAATTAAGTAAATACTCCGTCTGGCAAACTGAGCTACCTGAACATTACACCACCGAGCACCTGTCAGACACACACACACACACACACACACACACACACACACACACACACACACACACACACACACACACACACACACACACTGCCTATGAGGGAGTAAGCCAATGGCAAACTATCAGAAACCGCATTTTGAATTATTTAGCAGAGAGGATCTGTTTGGTGTCTTCTTGTCTCCTTTTTTATATTTCTTCTTCTGTGCATCTCTCTCTCTTTCATTTATGTCCCCACCGTCCACACATTTCTCTTTTTTTGCTCTCAGTTCTTATCAGAGAGGTGTCTTCTACAGTACATGATGCACAGACTGATATAATTCAGATACGTTTTGTAAGTGATCAGCTAACTGAGACAACACTGATGTTGAAGTACTTTTTCATTGACCTTTAGTTTGTTACTTATCTAGAAATGACAGAACTACAAAACAAGGCTAAAATAGCTCCTATAAGATTAACTCAGTTTAGTGAAACAATCAGATCTTATGTGAGTTATGAAGAGTCATTGTTAAACACAAAAACATTTTTACCGGAATTATTCTAAAATGTTACGCCACTCAAGCGAGCGAGACCAGCAAACCAGTCATTACACAACAACACGAACACTGCAAACAACAATGTAATTACCGTTAGCTAACAAAGTTTTCATCAACATACATCCCATAAAAAGACCAAAACCAACAATGAATTTATCCTACTGACATAAAAACATATTTTAAAATCTGTTTGAAATGGGGGTTTTGAGCTGACATGTGACCGTTGGCCTATCCACACTATCATCTCTAGGGAAATCACAAACTTTGAAAATAGTCACTGAAAAAAATGAGAGGGAAATATAAACTTCAAGGGTTTAATAAAAAACAGCTGAAACTGTACACATGTATGTGTCATTGCTGACACGCCGACACGAGTTTGCCTCTGAATGCCTCTCTTTAATGACAGCATTCTCCCATCACAACCATCAGTCTCACACTGACAAAGAGTTGATTTAACTCACAGGCCTTTAGAGGCTTTTTACAGAAGTCACTTACAGATCGACAAAGCCCGCAGGTCAACTAACCAGACACCGCAGCAAGCAGAGACGGCCATGGTAATTCATGACCCACTGATTGTCAGAGAACCCAGCAGAGGAGTGGTTCAAAATGTTACCTAAATAAAAGTATGTAAGTATTATCAGCAACATTTTGGATTTATATACATTTGATATGACAAATTCCAATAAAAAGTAGTTAGGAACTAAATCCAGTGGAGTAAAAAGTGCAATATTTGCCTCTTGGATGTAATTGAGTAGAAAAGTATCTCTTGAAGCTTAATGACTTAACTCCCTGATCTTTATTGTAACTCTTAGACCTCTAATTTCATGCTATTAAACATGTTGTGACCATGAAGCTTATTCCCAGTAGCTATATCTGATACACAGGACAGGTTGTCCGCTGTGGCTACAAGTAGGCCTATTATCTCACACACACCATGCTTTGGACAAACGTGACTGAGACAAGCCACAGTGCTGGTGTGGTGTGAGCAGGACAGCAGTGATGTAATGTCCATGCTGCCTGCGGTGGATGAGTGTGTGTGTGTTCTCATCATCTCTTTCTTCAGGTAAATAATTCAGGCCAGACATGAGCCGGGTATTCACTTACGCCTGCTAATGTCACTGCTGTGTGGAAAGGCACCAAAGCACACAGAGGACAGGTTGAGAGAAAGCTGTTGTGAGGCACTCATAGTTGAGCTTTTTCAGCTCTTTCTTTTCTTCTGTTTCTTCCAAATAAAGTGGAAAGTGCATCGTCGCCTGTATATGGAGATTTTTTGCCCGAGAGAATCTGTGTATAACAGCAAAGAGTCTAGAGATACATGGATGCTGGGAGGCCTCTAAACAGCCCAGTAACTAGAATAAATTGTTGGCTTGGTTTATATTTTTCAAGCCACGAATATGTTCCAAATTTGTACGTGTCATTTTTACCATATTGACAAATACGTGTCATATTACGTTCACATTACGTGGGGAGGTGGCGGGGATGGGGGTGGCTTTACAGCTTGGCGAGAAGGCTGACAGTCGAGTAACCGCTGTTCAAAACTGTGTTTCAAGTAGTTTGTTATTGTGTAACCAACGACGTTAGGACATCTCCAGCCGTGTCATTGGTGATAAAACCAGGTATGAAGTTTCAACATGTCCATGATTTACAGGAACACACATGGCAACATTTATTCTGGTGATTGGGTCGCTCTAAAATGTCACCAGTGTGACAGTATTAATTACTCGAACACTGCTCCATTTACTCTAAATAGAGCTCTGTTTTTGAAAAATCTGTCGTTCTAGCTGCTAAACACTTCGCTGAGTTCACCAGCTAGTTGCTAACTATGTCTGTCTGCGGTTGGGTGGAGGAAGTAGTGCAGAAAACAGCTGCCTGCTGCAACCAAACATGCCATACGAGCTGTGAGAATGGACCAAAGCAGTAAAGTTGTGTGCTACTAAACCAAAACGATTAGCTGAAAGTTGCTTTAAAAGCTTCAAAAAGCCATAGTCGTGTGACCTGTAAAATGTTGATTATAGCTATTGAAACTTTAAACGAACACCCTGATGGATATTTATTATTTCAGAAGATGTGTGATCATAGACTGTTTGATGTACGGCTCATGTTGTTTGTAAGATTTCTGTCATTTAAGCTCAGCCTGAATATTCACCCAAAGTCACAACTGCAGCCTTGATACTATCTTGTTACCCTCATGGTGCACTAAGTTTACTGCAAGTTAGACAGGCTCCCTCCAGGGTCTGTAAGTGTGCACTGCAGACCACAGCTCACCACTGCACACTGTACAGTGTCTGTCTGCAGGTGGGAGGTCTTCTTTAGGTATAGGTCTGCCCTCTGCTGGTGTTTATAAAACTCTTCATCACCAGTTACTTTGCAGTTATGCTTTTTGCAGCAGTGCGTTTCCCAATATTTCTAGGAACATTTAGACCATCACAGAATGCTGAACCTCACATTAATCCAATTACTATAGAGTAGAGCATTTTAATTAGGGGGTCAGCTATTAGAAGGCCATGTGTGATTTATAAAGCCACTTCCAACTCACCTCATTTGCATTTAGATAGATCATTCAGATAAATCAAAGGGCATGGGGTGAGATATAGTGACAAGGTAATTGTGCTGGTATTTGTCACTGAATTAACTTGTCCATAAAATACAGACAGACGGACTGCCTCTCCTTTCTGCTTCAGTGGACAATCAACATTAACATTTTGTCTCTACTCTGCTTCCACGAAAGGACAAAGCAAGAGGACACAGCACGTATACTGAGAAATCATTGTTATTAAAGGTGTGCCCTCTGCTGGTGTTGAGCAGCGGTAGTACTTGACAATAATTGAATAAAGCTACCTGGTTTCCTTCACTCAAAATAACCAAAACTGTGTTTCTCCTTCAGCCCTTCTCCTACACACACACACACACACACACACACACACACACACACACACACACACACACACACACACACACACACACACACACACACACACACACACACACACACACACACACACTACCCCTGTCCTGTTCCCATTGTGTTTGACCAGTAAATGTTTGACCTCACTGTAAAAGTTGTTAGTGTTCAGAGGCACCTTGTTCTCTGGCTGAAGCCTGAGTTTACCTGGATGAGGGTGGTGCATCTGTAGCTGAGACGGCGTTCATTCATGTCCCAGCCTGGCGGTAGCCAATCAGATCCCCTCCTGTTCATTTTCATTGTCATGGTTACCAAGTCTAGTTAAGATCTGCACACCATTCTGAGTGTGAACAGGTCTGCAAAAAAACAAAAAACTAAACCATGGATGTTTCCTTCTTGTTTCGATGTGTCGATCGGTTGATATTCTTTTGAAATCCAGTGACAACAAATCTCCTGAGCACAGCAGTTATTTATATCTAAAGATCCACAGACACATCCCAAAATAAATACTTCCAATGCAAAATATCTTTGGCTTGCTGGTGGAAAATAAAAATGAAAAGAAAACAATTAAAAACAAAAGTCTGTCATGTTGTAAAAAACGATCCTCTTCTCCAAACTCGATGTGAGCCACAAAAGTTTGAACATCCCATTAAGTCATCACACGAAAAAATGTTTTTCTGAAAATTGAACGATGATTTTCCCCTTTTCCGAATTCAACAGTCACATCCAGAAATTCCTTCAAACTGGTGATAAAAATGTTCTGCTGTTGCTCAAATATCATCCATAATTTTTCTTCTTCTCCCGTTTAAAAACAAGAATTGTGTGTGTGATCCAGCAGAGTTTTAAGTCACACACACTTCCTGTCCACCACAGTTCTGATCTCACCTGTACAGTTTGGATGGAGGTAAGGAGGTCAGAGTGTGTGTGGTGAGACAAACATCCACAGAACGGGGTGGAGGCTGATCTGTGTGTGTGTGTGTGTGTGTGTTCGTTTGTTTTATTGGCTCGTCCCATCTGGGCCTCCACAGCGGGGGGACGCTGTCAGAGCTGATTAGTCAATCAGAAAGGCTGATGAGTTCAGCAACGCATTAACTGAGTATCAAAAACACCGACACTTGGGCCAGTGCACACATGCACACATGCACACATGCGCAGACAATCACACACATACACAAGGAAGATTCAGTGCAAAGAATGCAGCATAATGAGCAGCTGATCATTAACAAGTGTTGTTGTACCTTCACTGCAACGAACTGCAGACACACACACACACACACACACACACACACACACACACACACACACACACACACACCAGCACACAGAACGCAAAGTTCATATTGTGTTGCAAAAGTTCAGCTATCTGTCATGTTAGTGTGTGTGTACTGTATGTGTTTACCTGCTGTAGAATGACCATGGTTCTGGTTTCTGTCCTTATGTTTGGACATCAGCAGTCACCTGTCGACCCTGAGAAAGACACAGAGAACGATGAAAAGTAGACTTGGCGGATTCAGATCATATTGACATAGTTCAGCAAGTATGCAAGAAATATATCAACTGAAACAAAAGTGATTTAAAAAAACAAGAAAATAGGGATGACTCAGTGTGCTGATCAGCTCCAGTGGCACATAATGTGAGCATAACACACACACACACACACACACACACACACACACACACACACACACACACACACACACACACGCATAATGTTTTAGCTATAAACACGATCAAAGGAGCAGCAGACACATAAAAACTTGCTTGTTAAAATTCTGTTGGGGTTAAATTAAATAGCAGAGCCGAGTTTGCTAATAGGATCCATATAAAACACTACAGGTAACACACACACACACATTCACACACACACGCACGCATGCACGCAGACATACACAGCAGTGACAGATTGACTGAAAGGGAGAAAAAGTCCAAGAAAGGGCAACTGTTGCAATGAGACACGGTGACAGGAAAAAGGACTTTGAACAAAGTAATTTTATTGGAGATGCTGTGGCTCAGGAGGCAGAGCAGGTTATTCACTAATTGGATGGTTGGTGGTTCGATCCCCAGATCCCCTGGCTGCATGTCAAAGTATCCTTGGGCGAGATACTGAACCCCAAATCAGTGTCTTGCATCATGCATGGCAGCCTCTGCCATCAATGTATGAATATGTGTTTGAACGGGTGAAGGTGAACAGTGGTCAGTAGACTGGAACAACACTATATACATGCAAGTCCATTTACCATATATGTGAATTATGGGAGCAACCAACAACACAGCCCAAACTATGTACTAATGGTATGCAGTAAAAATATGTAGTATTCAGTATATTGATTGTGTATTAACAATACAGCAACTGCTACAGAGGCAGAAAATGTTACTGATGTTTAGTGAATTTTGTTTAGGTAATGAAAAGTTTCACAATTTCATTTTTAAGAAGAATTTGCAAAGCAAATATTGGCGCTGCTCAATTAACCAGGTGGAAGCAAACAAATTCAGTTTCATGTTATAACATGAATGTCATAAATGAATCATTGACAACTGTGGACAACTGAAAACATTCACTTTACTTTACTTTTAATGTAAATGTAGCAATCTTGTTAGCAAACAGTTGCCTATTTAAACATTCAGCAGAAACAAAGCAACATCAGCATTGTTGTGTTTGTGTCCATCGAACAAATGATTTACAGATGAATGTGTACTCTCTGTTTTTTGCTCTCTTTAGTTACAGTAACACTTACTTTAGGATATCAATGGGATGGCTCATAATCAATGGCCAGTCAACAGCTAAAAACATTGATTACGGCCTTTTCAAAGAGTCTAATTTCCTCTTTAAGCACTTTAAAATCAATATCCAGGACTAATTAAGACACATTATAGATCAAACTAGTCTCACGTATGAACTGTGACTGACTCCGCCTCTCTGACTGTGTCACACGACACTTAACAAACACAATTACCTCTTTTTGTTGTTGTCCATTAGTGTGCGTACGTGTGTGTGTGTGTGTAAGTGTGTGTTAGCAGGTAGTTGTGTGTCCTTGCATGTGTTATTTATTAAGGTCAGACTTAGAGTTGCTTGAATGTGCATGTTAGCGCTACAGAGTAATTGCTGCTATATTTGTCTGTGTGCGTGTGGTTGTGTGTGTGTGTGTGTATGTGTGTGTGTAAAGGTATTAGCCCTAGTAAATAATGCAGCCTCCCTTAATGAAGCTTTAGTTTGATCCTTTGACTTACTGACACATGGCAGCCGTGACACCTCGACCTCATTAGACATTTAGTTCTCTTTGAAAAGAGAGTCTGAGTTACACCTGAGATACAAAGCAGAGTCCTGGTTTGAAGCTCAAATCCTCAGCAGAGTTTAGTGCATTTACAACATAACTTTGTGAGAAATGTATTATTCTTTGTCTTTCTCGTGAACAATCAAAAAAGCTAACAATAATTAGTTTGGAATAACGATCAGTTCAATCAGTAACTGCTGTGATCAGAGTCCTCAGGTGGCAAACCTGTGTGTACATGGAAATTAGCCACGGTAAATTATTCACTGTCTCATTATCCATCTTTATTTGGATCAGTTGACCTATGACACCTGACAGCAGTGACAGCTGACTTTCAGGGGGAGAAATGACCCCTTGTAAGCAAAACTCTCAGAAGAGGAGGGGTCACTTCGCTCACTGGAAACCTTTCAAAAGGTTTCTTTTTAAGACGGACGCCGAAACTGTTCCCTCACTACTTCAGCGATGGCAGTGCTAATACTTAGATATCAGGTTTGATTTGGTGCTCTGTCTCACACCAGTCACCATAAAAATGAACTGTCCATTTCAGGTTTGCTTGCTGTAACAGACAAACACATGATAATAATCGTTTTGTATACAAGGGTTTGAATACAAACTTTGCTTCGGTGACCAACAAGATTCAAAATTTTGAGGACAAAAAGGTTTCAGAGAAACAAGAGACAGAAGCTGAGCTTGCCACTCTGTTACAAGAGGCTCTCCTGGTGTGTGTGTCTGTGGGGGAGTGACAGCCATACTGTTCATCGCAGCTAACATTACTGTTCATCAGCCCTCAGTATTCTCAGCAAACACTGAGACATTCAATGTTGTTTGAGTGGCCAGTCAAGATGTCTGCTCATGATTACCAGACATTACCTGGCCATCAGCTGGACGTCCTTCCTGGATTTCCTAGCACGTCGCAATATGACTAGCAAGCTATTCTGCTAAGCGTATGTACACCATGTGCATTCAGCAGACTTATACATCCTTTGTGTCCCTGAGTGGACACAACGTTACCATCCAACCAATGTTTGCTGGGTCCCAGCGGGCCCAAGTGTTGTGTTAACTGCTGCTGAAGAAGAATAAATATAGTTCATGGAACATTTGACTGCCAGTGTTTGTGAAGGCTTGCTATTGTTAATACAACCAGCAGCCATGTGTGAGAGGCACAAACTGCTGCTATGGTCAGCTACTGTTCTGCCATTTAAACTTGGCGTGGCAGCCAACATACAAAGAGGACCGCAGCAAACCGCCAAACTGGCCACAGTTAGAGAGGAGCAAGTGAAGTCAGCTGAACTAAGAGTTCAGATCCAAGCACACAAGCTAATTATGGGCAGAAAAAGTAGTAAGCAGGGGAAAAACCACCTGTATTTACTCCTTTGCCAACATTGCCAGTGCCAACAACAACACTGTCAACATTGCTGATCATCTTAAAGAGCCATGATTTGTGCTCGATGCAGCTGTAGGCTGCAGACCACAGCTACTGGACAGCCTGTAAATCAAGAAGACAATTTAATATCAGCTCCTGCTGCATTTAACTTTCTCTCTCCCTGACCGACCTTTGTTGACTCTCCGATTAAGGAAATGTCCTGAAAATGACCTAATAACAAGACCTGAAGAAGAATTACCACACACCACAAATACACACATATTGTAAACACATACAATGACATATAAGACTACATCTCTCTCTCTGTCTTTCTCTCACACACCAACACACACACACACACACCCTCCCTATCAATATTTCAGCATCTAATTATCCCTGCAGAGATCTGGAACAAAGGTTGTGTGCAGCCATGGCCTGTGTGTGTGTGTGTGGTCTAAACATATCAGATTTTAGACCTGTACATTAAGACACATTAGCAAAAGGTGAGCAACACAGTGAAAGTAAAAGATCCTGCAGCAGAGAAAGAAATGGAAAACGAAAGAAGGGAAGGAAGAGATGGTTCAAACGTTAAGTCTCTAACTCTAACTAACTTCTCTGAAAACAGTTGTCTGCTGTGACTGAAAATCAGCTGATAACTCAGTAGGTTCATCACTACCGGAGACACTTTCCACATCGTCATTTCAAACATTGTTATAGTAAAAATATTGATTGTAGCCACTTTACCAAAGAGGTCAGCAGCACACGTTTTCAGACAGTCTCTTTTGGAAGTCATTCATAATGCTGCACCCTTCACGGCCTACTGATGGGCCTGAGGGAGACATCACCAAGCCCCCACTGGGAGAGGCAGACTGGCAGAGTGAAACCCTCTAATGGGACGGCTGTGGACTAATATTGAATTGATTATGAGCAACTTTCTGAGGCAACCCAATAGAGAGTGGCAGGTGAAGGGCTTTTACTGTGCAAAGAGGTTTGCACGCATGAAATTTCCAGTGAGAGATGCAGTTTGGATGTTTTTTGTGTTTGTGGAATATGGGCAAACAAAATAAAGTTAATGTGGATGATTTATATTATAGTTTAGCAACTTTATGGATTTTGTTAACGTCACAACAGGAGTCATCTCAATGAGTAATCTCACTCGACAAACCCAGTTTTATTCTGCTCTGTGATTAGTTCTTGGTGAAGTGTGTTTTACACATTAAAGTCTGTTAACAGGTCTTGGGAAGTGTTACTGCATATGTGAAGAAACTTCATAAAGCCTTTTGTGGCTCCAGAGGAAGCTGTGTAACGTCTGATAAATTGCCTCAAGTGATGGATGGTGAAGATGTTGGATGGGTCTGAAGACTACAAGTCTGAAAAAGAAAAACATGTATTTGTAGGTGTGGAGTGTTTTTTTAAAAAGTGTATTATTTATCAGACTTCACAAGCTACGAGAGCTTGTGAAATGTAGTGAACTCGCCTCTTGCATTCACCTCCCAGCTGAAAATACGGAAGCTAGTTGGTTAGCGTGCTAATATGACAGAACAGTCAAAAGTTGTTTTCTGCTTGTTTTTATGGCCTCAATAGGCAAAAGAAGCCAATTAATTCTGCTTTAAGTAATCGATGTTGCTGCGTTGACAGCTAGAATTTGCTCACATGAGCGGACTGTGTTGAAATATGAATGTTGACATGACCTCGGATACACCCAGTTCACTAAATGATATCGTAATGTATTCATCAAGATAAGAGTATAAAAGCTTTGTGAGTACCCAGGGAGGGACCAGGAGTCAAACCAGAGTTAATCTGCTGCACAGCTGGATAAAACTCAGAGCTTGTAAATAAAATCAGACCTCATTTGGTGATTTAAGTCCTCCTGTGTTGATAGGGTACAAATAGAATACAACAAATTAAAAACGTGTTAAAAATGATTATATTACTTAAGTGCAGTTGAACAAATAATCTGATACCAAACATAAAACTATTATTAAGAAACGAGAAGCACAAAACTCCATCTTTGACTTATTGTTCATCCTGAGAAAATACATCAGTCATTTCAGCAAGTGCCTGAAAATGTCAAATGCTAATGTTCAAGTGATAAAAGCCTCCAGCCTGACAGATTATAGAGCCACCAAGTCTGACTTTAACATGAGAGACAACTATGTCCTACCAACAGTTTGCATTGGTCTCTTTTAATCCTGACTGCTCAGTAATCTTAGTATCAAGTATCAAGTATTTATTTCTGCAGCTATGACGACGGAGGT
Organism: Pagrus major; assembly: GCF_040436345.1. Lineage (NCBI taxonomy): Eukaryota > Metazoa > Chordata > Actinopteri > Spariformes > Sparidae > Pagrus > Pagrus major. The sequence goes on along the minus strand of NC_133216.1, from coordinate 2,685,016 downwards.
CCCCTTAACTTAACAAAGTAGATGTGTTGGTAATTTTAACCCAATCCACAATGTTTCCCTATTCCGTTTTTGTGGCTAAACCAAACCTTAACCATATTTGTATAAGATCAGAAAATGTTCTTATTCTATTATTGAAACTGTGTTGTTGTCCTGCCGATATGGATCAGATCAGAAAACGCTTATGATCAGTTATGGAGGACATGGACCATCAACACATTTCGTCATCAACGTGTAGTATAGATAGATAAAGAGATATCCAATCGTCAAAACCATCTTTAAACTAGCATTGATACACAGTATATTTAATTTTGGTAAAAGAAAGATTATCAGTCTTCAGTTAATTGGAAAAGTAGAACAAGACCAGATCTGATCACTTCTACATAACCAGTCAATTACTTCTGCTGTCTCATCCAATCAGAACCTCCATCAAGGTGAGCACATCAATTGTTCCCGACCAGCCAAGAGTTGACACAATTGTCTACGAGGTGTGAGCACTTCCCCTCACACATTGTTTCATGTCAGTTGTTGGAGTTTTGCGGAGGTAAATAAACTCTCCAATAGTTCAAACAATTTGAGGAAAGTCCAAAGTCCAATGTCCAATGTACAGTACATAATAACGGTTTTACTTGTAGTCCAGTCACAAACTGGTAGCAGGTGATTCATGAATAATGAGCCGTGCAGAATATGATACCCATCAAAAAAGCAAGTCATAACCTGAAAGCTACAGACTGGTGACACCGCTCAACAGACCTAAAGTGATGAATCACTAACAGTAAACAGTCCTAGGTTACATGTGTCCGAGTTTCCTGTATTGTTCACACACACACACACACACACACACACACACACACACACACACACACACACACACACACACACACACACACACACAGTAGTAAGGAGAGTAAGGAGATTATGCACAAAGCCAACATGCGTCTCTAAGCCTACTGACTGACCGTCCTTACCCTTTTGCGTGATCTGAACTCTTCTCAGCCTCTCGTTCTTCTCACTGACGTCCTCCTCTGTGGGAGGAAGGATGAAGAACAGGAGAAGAGGAGAAGACAAGGAGATAGTACAGTCTTTCTTCAGGAGAGGAGCTGCAGAGAAACCTGGTAATCCCACAGCAGAAAAAGCTTGAAGAAACAGGGTGACACCTTCATCTCTATCCTTTCCTCCTACCACTGAACTTCTTTCTTTTTCTTCTCCCTCCTCTGGTCAGTTTGTCTCTTTTCCTGCCTCTCTCTGCAGATCATTTGCTCATTGTTTCACTCTTTATATCCAGTGCTGAATTCTCAGAAATGTCTGATTTTCTTCTTCTGCTCTTTTCTCTTCCTCTCCTCTCCTTTTCATGTGAAGGTATACAGGCGTATAATGGGTGAATGACTCCCTCCTCCTCTTTCCTCCCGCCCTCTTTCGCTCCTGTTGGTATTAACGGTGACACGGCAAGCTGCTCATTCACTGCCACTGATCCCTGTTACAGCTGGAGAGAGAGTCAGTGGGGGGTGATGAGGTAAAGCATAGAGGAGGTTGTAATAAGACACAAAAGAACACACACACACACACACACACACACACACACACACATAGACACACACACACACACACATAGACACAAACAATTTCTTGGGTTCACATAAATCTAAATGTAAATATAAACATCCAAAGTCGAGAGCAATAATTTATACTGCAATGACTTTTTTGGCAGTTCAGAGCAGCAGCAGCAGCAGCAGCAATGACATATCATCACTTTTTAAGTTGATGTGTTGACCATGAAAAAAACAAACAACCAAACTACATCGCTCGTTGGAAATGTCATGCCTCCAAACCTCCTTTGCACAGTAAAAGCCCTTCACTTACCACTTTTAATTTGGGTTGTCTGGAAAGTTACCCATAATCAATTGCCCATGGATTCGATATTAGTCCACAGCTGTCCCATTAGAGGGTTTTACTCTCCCAGCGGGGGTTCAGTGTGTGTGTTCTGTAAAGTGTGAGGGGTACTGACACCGCCTGCAGGGCAACCAGGGCTCTCTGATGTGTTCAGTACAGCTGCCAGTGTGCTTCAACAGAACTGTAACATCCAAGCAGCAATTGGCCAGCTGTGCAGAGTATGAACTCTCTCAAGACTGTTTGTTTTTCTTTTTTTATGCATTAGGGTTGTATGCTTTTGAAAAAATGGACATTGCAATATTTTGTTTTTCTGTGATAGAAATTACGATATTAAAAATATTCAGGAATTATCACCTGAGAACCTTCAGAGAATTTTCCTTTTGTATCGAGCAGTAAAAAAGTTGTAGCATGACATCTTTTGAGTTTATTTGCCTGACTCAACATTGCACTTCCTGCCATGTGACTATTGCGAGCGCACACATTGCGTATCAATACTGAAATGATATATTGTGCAGCCACACTGTACATAATGATTTCTGTCACTTTACATAAATGAGGGCATCACTATGGATCCCGTCCAGCTGAGACTGAGAGTCTGAAAATGTGTGTCATTGTCCCCTTAGTTAAAGTGGCCATAATGCCATCATCATTACCAGGGACCAGGACTTGCTTTCAGTGTTTACAGTCCTAATCAGGCTGCACGTTCATGTAAACACACAAATCGCACACACAAAATACATCATCACCTGCAAATGTAAGTGTAACTGCCCCGGGTTGTGTTAACTTCATCTCAATAGTTTTATTGGCCTGACAGTCAGGGTAGAGGTGCTGCTCAAACTCCCTCAGGTGCCCCAGTGACAACAAACACTGGTGGGGGTGGGCTCCACCTTTCCTTCTGTAAGCACTTCAAAAGTCACCCATTCAGCTTAAAACACGAGGTTCCTACCTCTGGTTCTGCTGACAACATTGTGGGCTTATAAACCTCTAATCCAGCCCCTAGTCGGTGATACAGAGGAACTGTGAAATGCAGTATTTTTGGGGCCACTGACTGTATCCATCACATCGCAGAGATAGTTATGTTAGTGTTAATGTTAAAGGTGCATTATGTAGTTTTGAAGAAGAACTTTTAATGAGAAGAGAAAGATCTTCATTTTTTTATGCCTAAACAAATAAATAAACAAACTCTGTTTTCATGACTGAATAATCTGAATAAACAAACTGATCTTAAAGGACAACACAGTTTCATACTGTTTTACTTTGCTTATATGTGGCGGACCCTGCCACCTTTCTAGCTTCAACCAGTGTTCTGGGACCTTATTTCCTCTGAGAACAGCTTGTGTTTTAATGGAAAAAATAAATATTTATGAGTTATATTCCTCATTATTATTGAAAATATTGAAATTAAAAAAGGAGTTTAACTATCTTCTCCAAAACGACATATCGCCCCTTCAGTAGTATCTCTACTAATAATACACACTTAACATTAACACTCACTGATTATCAGAATTAGTGTTTTTTTTATCTGATGACCTAAAAAATTAGTTAATTTTAAAATGTGCTATTTTGGTTCAGACTCAACGAGCAATCTGCAAAGTAACTAGTAGCTCAAGTTATCAAAGTACAAAGTATAATGTTTGAAACCTGAATGTTCAGCGCCATCCAGTGGGAACATTCTGGTACTGCAACACTAGTGTAGTTGTTATCATTGATATCAATGTTACTAAATTCAAAGTACAGTTCCTTACTAATGTAATTATTACAAATAACACAACTATTGATTAAAAACTATATCACCTGAGTGTTAACAGCTGGAGGTCAAGTTATCCGCCTGTCTCGATGCTGGTGGAGCTCATGATTTCATGTAGTTTGTCACGAGTGTTTGCTGCCATCCAGTGGTACAAAAGAGGAACTACATCAACTTGATGTGGTGTAAGAACACAGAAAGATTTCATAATATTTCTAATTCAAGAAACTGCAGCAAATTAAAGAGAGACATCGATTAAATTATTTAATTCCTTTCAAGTGGTAAGAGACAGTCACAGTTAGAGACTCCACAAGTATAAGTAAGTATAAATAAGTATAAAGGTAGAGATATCTAATCTCATTTTTATTATTTGGAAGTAGCCATGTTAGTATTAATGTATAGTGTCTGTATATTAAATTGAAAGCCATAAACCTCAGAAGAAAAGTTTAATAATTTTTTAATTTTTTCTGAGCGTGCTTGTGAGATGTTTTGAGCTGAAGGAAAGGCAGGAAGATGTGACCTATTGTTAACACGGCAGATGCTTTGCATCCACAATTTTCATATATCAACACATTGTGTTCTTTCTCTCTTTCTCTGCCATCATGTTTTCCATCAGCACCCTAAACATTTACCTGTCTCAAAGCTTCATGTGCCGCTCGATCAGTGAACTTTACTGACGATTTTAACATTTTCTGGGAAGGCAGACACCTCTTTAAAGCAGATGGATTTTGCCTGAACAAGTCAGGAGTAAGATTGTTCACCTCCAACATATTTTACTCTGTGCATCACACATCAGTTCCCCACTGCCAAGGACAAGAGGCGAGACAAAACCAAAACAACCGATAAGACAGAGCCCTGGAGGAGAACTGCTACTGCCTGAGATAAGCTCTGAACACAGAAGACCACTAAGCCGGTAGGAGGCCTAACCGCCGCCATCTTCACCCCCCCAAGAGGAGTCCCCTCCAGTCTTGGCAGAGGGAGACTCATTGAAACAACCATCACAACAACTGAAATGTCACCGCACCCCTCCACCTCCTCAGAATAATCCTGTGCCTCCACAGTCTGATAACAGCACAGCACATCCTGTCTGTGTCGTACAACGATCGAGGAAACACGAACTGCTTAAATGAATCTGCCAGTTTATTAAAATCAGCTCCTATTCCTTGTCGGCCACAAACTGCCGCAAAAAATTGCACAATTGGTTTTGACTAACTAAATTTAGCTTTGTAAAACATCAGGTCTCTGGCGGGAAATGCTTTTTCAAGACATTATTTTATCATCAAACACAATCTGAATTTCATGTTTAAACCGGAACTTGATTAGACCAAGATAACAGTGGAGCTGTTCACATTGAATCAAGCCCTCCTTTCAATGCATAAAAAAGGAGGAGGTGTCTGATGATCTACTGAAATGCAGTCAAATGTGTATGGAAATGTTTACTTGTTTTGAATATGACTCTTCAGATAAACTCATCTTCTCTCATTGCTCTCGCCACACTGGTCAAACTGGAAAAAAAAGAAATGTCAAAAAGCTGAGCGCAGGTGGTGAGAAACAAACCTCCAGGTTCATTTTGACATTTATAAAATGGAGACTTTGCATTGCATTTAATTTAGAAACTGAAAACGCCAAGGCAGTCCTTCTCTCCTGATACATGAAAAACTACAAACCGAGCCAGAAAAATATATGAAGGATTAAAGGACTCGTCTCAGCAGGATTTCGAAAAACTTGTCCGTGCATTTATCTTCAGCAGACTCGACTACTGTAGCAGTGACGTTACAGGACTCCATCAGACAGCTGCAGCTGACTCAGAACGTGGTTCCTGTCTGTCAAAGAATAGATTTCAACATCCTGCTGTTGGTTTATAAAGCACTGAATGGTTTAAGGCCTAAATACATTTCTGATCTGCTGCTACGTTATGAACCATCCAGACCTCTGAGGTCGCCAGGTACAGGTCTGCTTTCAGTTGCTAGAGTCCAAACTAAACACGGAGAAGCAGCGTTCAGTTATTACATATTACATATCTGGAACAAACTCCCAGAAAACTGCAGGATGATGTGAATGAGCTGAAGGTTTTGTCTGGTTTTCCCGTTTCCTCTCAACTTCTGCCCAATTTCTATATGCTTGGACATCAAATATCCTTTTTATAAAAACTTACGGTTCTGAAAAGTGTAAAAAACATACCACTGTAAAATTCTGCAAATTCATTTATTGAAAAAATACTTTTTAAATACAGCAGGATTTGCTTCAGAAAGACAATGACAGTACAAAATAACTTAGTGAATGGATACTCATCTAGATTTAATTCAAGTACTTTTGAAGACCCAAGATCCTCGAGATATCTGAGGTAATTAATTTACTGTACAGTTACAGAACTGTAACCCCATTTTATATTATGTCAAAGATCCCCATAAATCAATCACCAAAGAAAATTACTTATATAGTATAAAACAAATACAACCCAAACAAAGCAAAAACAGTCACATGATATTAACATGTAATATTGACAGGTAGCTAGCTAGCTAGCTAGCTAGCTAACAACTGGATTTCCATTTTCTTTGGTTTAGGAAAACAATGCGGTTTGTGATAAAATAAGTACTTCACTACTTACTAATTTAAGAACGTACATGCTCTTTGATGTGTTTTCAATTATTTTTCGGACAGCAATGGAGCTCGGTGGCACAGAGAAACACGATATTTTTGATTGTTGCTCATTAGACATGTCATGTTAAGACTGCAGCTAGACCACCTCTCCACTAAGATGGTGCACATGGCAAATATTATACCCGCTTAACATACACAACAATGTTGGGGCTGTCTCGTTATTTTTTCTCCTCTGCCCTCCACTAGAGTCATCTGCAACTCCTTAGACATATTCTTGATTAGAAGTGTCTATATACTGGCGAGAGTCGTGTCAGAAAACATTGCTGTATCACATCACCGGTTTGTATATCCTCAGTCCTGAATTTTCTTTTTTTTCGTTTTGGCCGAGACTCAGGCGACACACCAGTCAGCCTCCGTCCCCACTAGTTTTTTGATGCTTTGTTTGGTGTGTCTCTGACATTTAACTACAGAAAGCGCCACCTCACAGAGCTGCTAGCATGACTGTAGACTCATATAAACAATATAAATTAGCCAGTAATGTGGGTAAAGTGTTCACAGTCTGTCAAACATCTGCATAGTGTCTTGCTTCTTACTTTTGAACACGCACACACATGAATAGATGCTACTGTACGCTGTCCTTTTGTAGGAGTCCACATTCCCTGAGCACAGTACTGACACTCTGTGTGAAGCGGGCGCCGTAGCTCAGCAGTCGGCCGTCATATATCAGCTTGTCTTGTGTCAGCCCGGGTTGTCTCGGATGTCTGCACGGACAGAAAGCAGACGTGACATTTACAAACAGTGAGAAGTGAGAGGAGCCGCCTGTTTAGAGATTTATTTTAATAATCACCTCAATGATCCTCATAGACACACAGGAGACTGCTGGGTGATTTAACAATGCAATAGTTTTATTTTGGCCTTTAGTTTCTGTTATTTAACATTTTTGGAGAAGTTGCTTTTTTCAGTCACTTTGGTATAGTGAAAAGCTTTAAATAACAAAGTGCTCATCAGCCTCAGCTTCTCTTGCTCTGACAAAGACACTTGTCAGAGGTGAGACTGATCATTTTAAACTGATTTAAAGTGCTCAATGTTTTATCAGATTTCTACAAAAGTGTAACCTTTGGCATCAGCTCACCATTAGTAGTGCACGTAGCTGAATCTTTGGCTCAGAGGGAGGATGTTTCTTATTGAAATTAATACAAAAATGAAACTAACTCAGCTTAATCTACTATTGATCTGATGGGATTACGTGTAATGCTGCGGTTTAGTCTCAGATATCCAACACAAGTTGAACCTGTTCAGTAGACCCACATTACACAACACCTGGATGAAATGTAAAAACAATGTGATCATAACGAAACTAAAACAAATCCTTTGACATGGTTTGAACAGGAGAGCTTTGTCCCGACCACAATGTTAAGGAGTCAGATTGCTGTAGAAAGGTGACTGTAACCTGGTTAGTGTGCAAGTGCATGTAGACAAACTGATGGCCAGAGCAAATGTGTGCTGTGGCATGTTTCACTGGAATAAACCAGCTAAATGCATTAAATAAACGTCTTATCAAAAGACAAACCATTGCAGAAGTGGGTGTGCATGAGTCTACCTTGTGTGGTACATCCGTGCTATATTCCTGTCAACCCAGGAGCAGCCTGTGTTTGTTTGTGGGTCCAGCAGCCCGTGGACGGTCAGGGAGAACACAGCTCGAGGGTTGACAATGGTCTTGAAGTTGGAGTAATGAGTCTCTTGAATGATTGGCTCCTGGTACAGGTGGGTCAGGATGTTCACCCCGGGCACCTTCTGCCAGTCGGAGGGCAGCGTCAGGGAGCCGGAGTTAATCAGTGTGACGGTGTTAGGGAACACGTTGTTCTCGAACATGTAACACTTGTTGGCACCATATTCCTTTTCCAGCAGAGGCAACAGCTCCAACCAACTGGTAACAGAATGATTACAAATATGCATTGATAGCATTTTAAAGGCGTTTAAATTCATAAGCAGTATATAAGGAATTAATAAATACAAGTTGAATTGCCTTGTGTCTGAATAGTGCTATATAAATAAACTTTCCCTTTCAGTAATAAGAGTGTATTTCATACAGTCAGCGTACTCTAACAACTCAATAAGGAATGTTTTTTGACACCAGGCATCATTTGGCAGAGCTAAAGGCAGATTTATCAAAAGACACTTCATATAGAAAGTGCTACCTGTCGACTGACTGGGGCAGTATGAGCTCGTCAATATCATGCAGGGCCATGTATCTGGATTGATACATATATCTGTAAAGACAGTCATGGAGAACAGGAATCTGGCCAAGGTAATGGATTTCACCTGGACCGTGTTCAGGCAGCCAGCCGCGAGACACATTCAGATATCTGGACAGAGACCAGGGAATCACCTCCACCAAACCTGAGGAGGAGACATTTCAAGGTTTAGATCACAAGAACATGTAAGCAGCCAAGATGTTTCAGTTTAGCATTTTCAGTCTGGGAAATGACTTTTGTTGAAATGACTTTTGTATTATTTCTTAGCATGTTTTTGACGCAATTGTTTATTTCTGTCTGCCATTCCCAGATCCTTCTTCTGCCAGAATTAAAATGCCTACCTACACATGAAGGGTTCACATGAACAATGCGGCACTGAATGACGCACTGCTGATTCTAATTTTATCTCACTGACATCGGGTCACTCTCCAACAGCTTTATCAGAGCTGAATTAAGTTACTGCATGACACATCCTGCTGATGCTGCTTCAAATTAAATCACTGAACTGGTGAACGGGCTGAGGCCTCTACGCCTCATTTCCACATATCTCTGTGTGTGTGTGCGTTTCAAGCCAATGTCCATTTATTCCTATGGGAACCTCCATGATCGATGTGTTTTGCAAAACTACTTCTGTTTTCTTTTCAGTCTCTACATGTGGAAGTGCAATATGGACGGCTCTATTATATTGACAAGAGAATTGAACCCACAGAGAATTATTGGAAACTCTGCAGCTCTATGGAGCCTGTTAAGTGTTTGAGCTGCTAGTTTTGATTTAGCTGCACATTTACTGTATCGTTCAGTCCCAGTGGTCCCAGTAGCAGCAGGTAGCGGTTTTCCAAGCTCTGATACACCCACTGTACACACACACATATCCGGTTTAAGGACAGATTTCAGAGATTTCAGGACATTGGATATGGTTGCACTGTGAAGGCTAACTTTTTTTACCAAGTCATGTTGACATTAGGCTCAAAGACTTTACAACCAGGGATAAGTTCCAGCTAATGAAGAAACACACTGTTGCCACTGGCCTTAAAAGCTTTGTGTACTTTTTTTTGTCCAGTGGAACATTAGTACAGCTTCTTATCCTAACATACTGTAGGTCATCTGTCATTTTCCTCCATTTCTTCTCAAAGGGCAGAAGGAAGGAAGTGGTGCATGGAAAAGGGTGGCTGTTTAAACAATGACAGTGAAAGGGAAAGTTTGTAAAATGTTTGGACAGATAAGAATACCCCTGCTGCAGTTATGCAGTCACACTCATACAAAAAATATTCCACCTCCATCATACTCCACCTTTGTGTGTGTAGTAGTCCAGTATGCGCTGTGTTTCAGGACTGCTACTGGTCTTATAGACGACGACCCTGTCCACCCCCAGTAATAGCAGCGTCTCCAAACTCTGGACCAGCTGCAGTGCAACACAGGGATTTATTTAGCAACAACAGGAGGCATGTAAGTTCTTAAGTGCATGACAGGCAGAATTCTCTGGGTTTACTGTAATATACAGTACGATGGAAAGATGCAAGGCATTTAAATAAGCCTGTTCTTACTCCAAATATGACAAACACAGCAGTCTGGTCAGTGGCTTGAGGCTTCTACATCTGACGCTGTAGTTACACCACGAGTGTAATTTCTGGAGGCTCCAGTGTAGATGAGTACAGAGCAAGAAGTTTATTTTAACAAGCAGAATGTTTTTTCTAGAACTAACCAAGTACTTTTTGTGCCTAAACCTAACCAAACCACAACCGTTTGACAACGTTAACAGTCCAAAAGTCATAATATGTCACAATATGTGAAATGTTTAGTAGCAAGCTTTAGTTTGCAGGTCTAAGCGGATGTTGCATATTACATATTGTTGCTCACTTTACCGTGACGCCCCACAGTCCAACTGATTCTAGAGGGGTAAGTTCAGCATCATAGTTTGAATCTTAAGGCGACTAACCAACTGTTGTATTTGGCAAGTTGGGAGTGAGATCATGTTGGAAAATAATAATAATAAGTAAATAAAGCCAATAGAAGTTTCTTTTAGTTTGTCTTAATTCGGCCCTTCAGCATTTCTCATTTCTTCCTGTCTTGGTTAGGATACATGAAAAAAAATTGTCTTTTATGTCCAATTTGACTTTTAAGAAAGTAACAAAAGTTGAGAATTACTGACAAAATCAGTGTTATCTGATGTTACCTGCAGTACGTTGTTGAAATCAAACATGGTGGAGAGGCAGACAGTGAAGTTGTAATGAAAGGAGTCACTTTCTGTCTTGTCGTTCCTCACCTCCAAATACACTTTGTCAGGTTTTTCTATGTCACCTGAGAGAAGAAACACAGAAACATTTTGACGATCACATTAATTCACTGTACTCTAAAAGTACAGTGCAATCCAACAAAAGGAGTTTGAAAAACAAAATGAAGTCATGACCAGGGAATATATATTGATGTATGAATCAAATACTGCTGACAGTGAAATATCCCTAAAACGTATCTGATTACATACTGTAGCTGGATGACAATGAACATCACTTAAATCTGGCCATATGGATCTCTGTATAACCTTTCATGGTGCCCCAAGATTTTTCAGTCTCGGCCACCATCCCTCTAGCCCTGCTGCTAGCATGCTAAAGACCTTATGTGCAGAACCTTTCCCTTAGTACCTTCGGAGTCGGCTGCAGAGGTCACAGATATATGAGATGGGCTCTCACAGCCTGAGGGGAGAGGACACATGATGTCTGCAGTCCCATATGCAAAGCCGAAGTGATCGACATGGACGTTGCTGACACCTTCAGAGATGTGCAGTTTCTCCGAACAACAGAGAAGACAACGATATGCTACCGTCTCGCTCCTCAGCACCACTGCAATAATACGAACCTGGCACCAGAAAACATAAATAAGGACGTTATTACAACACAACAGGCACCACAGGGAGTAAAACCCGGTACAGTTGGTGACCTGCCCTCTTCACTCACCTCCTTCTTTCCTGTGCGGTGCTCCTGATGCGCTGATACCAGAATTGTTTTCGTCCCCTTGACTGCCACAAGAGACACTTCTTGTCCTGCAGGCGCTGCAGGAGTGAAAAATGTTAAATGAGTTGGTGCATAAGTACTTGCAATTCAATTCAATGGTTGTTTTTTTCCCACAAAAGCTGCACATTTCTCTGCACTCACACCACAGCAGCAGTAGGGAACGTTCATGTTGAAGTGATAATACAATGAAAGGATAATATTTACCACAACCTGGGTCTTATTTTGGTGGCTTTGGCCAGATGATTATGTTTAGTGACAGTGTTTTTTGAGTGCAATTGGTTAGGGTTTGCAGCCTAGTTAGAACAGCAGAGGTGTTTTGATTGTGGTTCAAGTATCATGCTGATAAAGAAAAAACATCCTGTGTCATGCTTGAAGACACTTTGAGTTTGTTCAGTTAATAACCACAATGATCTTTCCCTAACATAACCATAAAAAGTTTATCCTTTTGTTGTTAGAAATAAATTAAATTGCTGTCAGTGAATTTTTTATGCAGATTATACAAATTTTGCAACTTGGCAAGTGCAAAAATAGTGACTTAACACACACTGTGTCTTGCTGGATGAGGAACTTCTTGACTTGAAACTTTCAATTAGAGTTCCTCATTATGTTAAGAAAAACATAATTAAGGTGGTATTACATTTTCCTCAACGTGTGTTTGTATTTGCTGTAGCAGAACAGAAGCATTTAAACAGATATTTTTAGTGGACAGGTTTGAATTATTCCCAGCAGGATCTAATGTCAAAATGTTATTTAACATGATCACTAGGCTTCCACAGAACCAATCACAATGTTTGTTTACAGTATTACAATATTAAAAATGTTGTCACATTCTACCTCATGCACAGTTTTAGTTTCTTTTTTTTAATGATGTTAGATCAAGGTGTATATATCTCATTTATCTCAAAAGCATAGGAGACCAAATGTATCTCTTGGGCCACAAGACTAAAGAAAATAATAACTTGAGTTTACCCAAAACTAGCAGTTAGTCCGAGATGTTGCTGTTGTGTAGATATCAAATACACTAGCAAAGATAATTGGAAATATTTTGAAATGTAAAAAACAAACAAAAAAAAAAAGCAAAGTAAATGTAAATGGAATAAAATGTTTTTCTCACATCAAAAACAGAAGCAATGAAAGACAGTGAATGAAGTAACGGTGAGTCAGGAATGATCAGAGAACTTTTAAGAACAGGAAAAAGGAAGCTAGATAATGAAGAGCAGCTGAGGACAACAGGAAGAGGAAAGCTTTCTTTATGACAGATGTCAGCAGATATTTAACAGACCCAAAATCTTCAACAGTGAGCAGCATTCAGTAATGGTTCAATCACCTGTTTGCCCTGGACCACAATGTGCAGGCACTGTTTGATGCACTGGATTCTGAGGCTGACTGCTCTGAGTCGGGAACCGGAAGGTCCTGTCGGGCCTGCACATCCACAGCAAAGGATTTCTCTGATAAGAACATTTTTCTTAACAAGACATTTTAAATGTGTGTATATTAAAAGTACAAAACTTTAAAAAAAATAAATGTTGCAACAAAAAAAGAGTTTTTTTTAAATGAGATTGTTGCTCAAAAGTCAAATGGGGAAGGAAGTTGAAAAGGCCAGCACTTATGCAGTGACACCAATGACTGTTTATCTTTCCCATCCCGACCATGACGTACAGCTCCCATGCCACTCTCAACATCAAGGCTAACCTCATGTGAGTACCATCCATTGGCACAACGGACAGTATACCATCATGTCCAGTGTTTCATGATTCTGAGTATCTGGATTCGTCCAGTGACCGCTGTGAAAGGACAGCTGACAACATAGGAAAGTCTGTGTGACAGCCTGGAGAGACAGCTGACAGGAGGGAATAGACCCCACTGGGGCTGTCATGGGCTAGCTACCCATGATGGCAGTCTCTGACGCTGTTTCAGTTTGTTGGAGGCACCCGCTAAGTGCTACAGAAAGTCTACAAAGGATGACACCCCTAGAGCCTGCGAGAGCGGGGGCGCAAGATGGCTTAATGATTGACAACACGGCTACAGACCCAGGAACGAACACGACTATGAGCAAGAACACGGCGCATGAGACAACGGCAGCAGGACACTCACTTCAGGTCTGCACCTGTGGCTGGGCCAAAGTAACGTCAGTTACGGGGTTGAAGATCCACCAAGGAAAGAAGCGGTGTTTGGGAAAGCAGAGTCAAGGGCCTCGCATTGACCAATACTTCTTACGAAGTAATACGTCAAATCAGTCGAGTGAAGCACAGCGACGGGACAAAAACCAAAGTTCGCAGAGCATCAGCACCCCTGTCACTGAGGAGGGTAATGCAAGCACAGAACTGCAGGTGGAAGAACCTACCCAACCACAGAGACCTCCCAAAGAGAACAAGACCAAAGGGCACAGACCGAGTGTGAAGTGGCCCAAAGCTGTTGAGAAGAGAGAGTGGGAAACCGTCAATAACGACCTGACGAAAATCCTGGAGCAACAAGTGGGCACCGCAGAGAAAAAGTTGGAAAACATCGGTGACATCATCTACCACTATGGAGAGGAGCGCTTTGGAGTGAACAGCCGGAAAGCCGCCAACAAAATACCACCAACCAAATCCAGGAGGCAGCAAGAGATAGACAGACTGATCAGAGAAAGAAGGGACCTGCGAAAGCAGTGGAAGAAGGCCTCTGATCCAGAGAGAGAAGGGCTCATGCTGCTCCAGGGGGACATCAAACTCCGGTTGGCAACCTTACGAAGAGCAGAGAACTTGAGGAAACTTCGCAGGAAGAAGGAACACACAAGAACCCGGTTCTATAAAAACCCCTTCAAGTTTGTTAAAGACCTCTTCGATAAGGATAAAAGCGGATTCCTGAAAACTTCAAAGCAGGAACTTGAAGAGCATCTGGAAAAGGTCTACCAGGACACGAAAAGGCATGAACAGCTAGCCATCCCACATGACATCCCCCCCATTCAACCACCAGAGGTCAACATGGAGACCGGCCCTCCAAAATGGAAGGAAGTGGAGAGTACGGTGCGGCGTGCAAGATCAGGATCAGCACCAGGGCCAAATGGAGTGCCATATAAGCTCTACAAGAACGCACCAGATGTTCTACGTTATCTTTGGAGGCTAATGAGAATCGTCTGGCAGAAGGGGTTAATACCAAAGGCATGGCGAAGGGCTGGAGGTGTGCTAATTCCAAAGGAGAAGGATGCGGCAGACATCAGTCAATTCCGGCCAATCAGCCTTCTCAACGTTGAGGGGAAAATCTTTTTCAGCGTGTTGGCACAGAGACTGTCCACCTACCTGGAGAAGAACAAGTACGTTGATACATCCGTACAGAAGGCTGGCATTCCTGGGTTCTCTGGTTGCCTGGAGCACACCAGTATGATCTGGCATCAGATCCAAGCGGCGAAGAAGGACAAAAGGGATCTTCATGTCATCTTCCTTGACCTAGCCAATGCCTTTGGCTCAGTTCCGCATAACCTTCTCTGGGAGTCCTTCAACTTCTTCCATGTTCCATCATCCATCACTACCTTGGTAAAAGCCTACTTCGAAGACCTGCAGCTGTGCTTCACAACAGCTGACTTCATAACATCATGGCAGCGAGTAGAGGTAGGCATCATGGCAGGTTGTACGATTTCACCCCTGGCCTTCACAATGGCCATGGAGGTCATCATCAGGGCCTCAAGATGGGTGGTGGGGGGTGAGCGAACCAGGAACGGGATCCGCCTTCCACCCGTCCGGGCATACATGGACGACATGACCACTCTGACCACCACTGCAGCTTGCACCAGGCGGCTACTTGGAAAACTGCAGGAAAACATCAAGTGGGCCCGGATGAATATCAAGCCGAATAAGTCACGCAGCATCTCGATAATCAAGGGAGAGCTAAAAAACGTGAAGTTTTGCATTGGTGACGACCCAATACCAACGGTGTCGGAGCAACCTGTCAAAAGCCTGGGCAGATGGTACAACTCAAGCCTTAAGGACAAAGACCAAGTGCAACAGCTAAGGCAAGATATCATCAACGGTCTGGACAACATCAACAAGATCCCATTGCCAGGGAAGCTCAAACTCTGGTGTCTGCAATTTGGTCTTCTCCCTCGGGTGATGTGGCCACTCACTGTCTACGAGGTTCCACTAACAACTGTGGAGAAGATGGAGCGAGCCATCACTGGATATGTGAAACAGTGGCTTGGTGTCCCACGCTGTCTGACCAACATCAGCCTCTATGGCAAAGGGGTCCTCGAGCTGCCCATCACAAGCCTCACTGAAGAATACAAGTGCTCTAAAGTGAGACTCCAGATGACTCTGACAGACTCCAAAGACCGGACCATCAGTGAAGCTGCACCACCCCTGTCAACTGGACGGAAATGGACACCATCCGGTGCAGTACAGCATGCCACGGCAGCCCTGAGGCACAGCGATATTGTGGGACACGTCCAGATGGGAAGAGGAGGCTTCGGCCTCACAACAAGCAAACCAACTTGGTGTAAGGCCTCAACGTCGGAGAAAAGGAAAATGGTGGTGGAGGAGGTGCGTCGCCAGGAGGAGGCTGAAAGAACTGCAAAGGCTGTCTCGCTTGCCAAGCAGGGACAGTGGATGAGGTGGGAAGGCCTGGAGAAGAGAAAGCTCGGCTGGAGGGATCTCTGGGAAATGGAGGCTAGCAATATCAGCTTCATCATCAGAGCTACCAATGATGTGCTCCATCTCCTAAAAACCTCCACCTGTGGTATGGCGAAGATCCAACCTGTGCCCTCTGCCCAACATCAGCAACTCTCAAACACATCCTGACCGGTTGTAAGACCAGCCTCACACAAGGCCGCTACACCTGGAGGCACAACCAGGTCCTCAAGAGTTTGGCAGCAGTGCTTGAAGGCAAGAGAAATACCATCAACTCCTTGCCCATGAGAGCCACCACTTCCATCACAGCACCACCGACATTCGTCCGAGAGGGACAGGAAAAGCCCAACCATCCTCCTCTCAAGCCAGAGGTTGGACAGCTAACCATGGCCCGGGATTGGAAGATGCTGGTCGACATAGGTCAGCAATTAATCTTCCCAGCAGAGATTGCAGCCACCACCCTAAGGCCAGACTTGGTGCTCTGGTCCCCTTCACTGAAGTCTGTTTTCATAGCAGAGCTCACAGTCCCGTGGGAAAATGCAGTTGAAGAGGCCTATGAGCGCAAGAAGCTGCGCTACACAGAACTGGCGGCGGACGCACAACAGCGAGGCTGGAAAGCCAAGGTCTATCCCGTCGAAGTTGGATGCAGAGGGTTTGTGGCTTCGTCCACCATCAAGCTGCTGAAAGATCTGGGTATCCATGGACAGGTTCTGCGGCAGACAGTCAGATCACTCTCTGAAGCGGCCGAAAGAAGCAGCCAGTGGATCTGGATGAAGAGGAAGGACCCTTGCTGGGCTCATAGATCAGCAACATGACTCCCCCCCCCCCCCATTCCACCACTAATCTCCGCCACCCCACTGTTGAGAACCCAGGGTAGAGCCCTCCACGACGAGGGCTTACGAGGTATGCGGTCAGGTCTAGGCCTGACTCAGGGAAAAGGACGCCCCTGCCTTGCATAGTCCCATGGGCTGCACCACCTACACCACCTTTAATTGGGCATGGGACACAAGCGCGGGCGTGATCAACCTGTCGCTGGCCACCATCGATGAGGGTGTCTAGTGATAAAGGCCGAAACACCCCGTGATTCCTTGGAACACTACTGACGATGTGTCCCAAAATTGACATCTTTCCCATCCCGACCATGACGTACAGCTCCCATGCCACTCTCAACATCAAGGCTAACCTCATGTGAGTACCATCCATTGGCACAACGGACAGTATACCATCATGTCCAGTGTTTCATGATTCTTAAAAGTGCTGATTCAACCCAGTAATGAAACAAAGTGTGAAGAAGCTATGACCCAATGCTGATTCAGCATTCACACTATTCTGTTGTGGTTGCTCCTGCTTGATTCTGTTCCTTAGTTCTGACTGGACTCTCCACAGCAATCTATCCAACCACTCCACGATAAAGTCACTATTTTTCACACTGACTTTGGTATTAATGGGAAAATGGGAGTCATGCTATGCTGGGTCGAGGTGAAATCTGAACAAGTGAGTCTTGAGTCTTTTGCGGAAGATGGCGAGTGATTCTGTTGTCCTGACATTGGTCGGGAGTTCGTTCCACCACTGAGGTGCCAGAACAGAGAAGAGTCGTGACTTCGCTGAGCGACCTTTGTTTGCTCTCAGCGATGGCGGTACCGGATGTAGTGGAGCAAAGTGCTTGCGCTGGGGCGTGTGGTCTGACCAGTGTTTGGAGGTGGATGGGCGCAGTTCCGTTGACGGCCTTGACGGCCAGTACCATCATCTTGAATCGGATCTGGGCTGCAACAGGAAGCCAGTGGAGGTCACGGAGGAGAGGGGTCACATGGGAGAATTTGGGTAGTTTTAAAACAAGGTGCGCTGCAATGTTCTGGATATGCTGCAACGGTTTGGTCGCAGAGGCTGGGAGTCCAGCCAAGACCGGATCCTGTGGATGTTGTAGAGGGCAAATCGGGCCACAGCAGTGATGTTGGGGGTGCAGGATAGTCCGTCATCGAGGTTTACGCCTAGGTTCCTTGCAGTCGATGATGGTGATATTGTGACGTCCTCGAGAGTGACTGACAAGTCCATGTGAGGCCAGTCTTTACCTGGGATGAAGAGGAGCTAAGTTTTATTAAGGTTGAGCCTGAGGTGGTGCGCAGTTGTCCAAGCGGAGATGTCTGCCAGACATTCCAAGATGTGCGTTGCAAGGTGGGTGTCGGAGGATGGGGAAAAAGAGAGGAACAGTTGGGTGTCGTCTGCATAACAGTGGTAAGAGAATCCATGTGATGTGATTGCAGAGCCTAGTGATGTGGTGTGTAGTGAAAACAGAAGTGGTCCTAGTACTGAGCCTTGTGGGACACAAGTTTCCAAAAAGCAGGGTTTGGACAAGGAGCCACTCCATAAAACTGTAATACTCAAATACAAATGGAAATAAAAAGCTACACAGTTTTCAGACTAAGTATGTATAGAGTGCAAAATCTGAAAATAAAATCCATACAGGTGGTTTAACAGGTTACTTAAAGCACATTTTGTAGGAATATCTTGTGCAATTTGCCCCGCTGCAACACAACTGTCGTAAATACAGGGAGGAACTTGAAAGGAGATGAGGTTTACCATAAATGCCATAAATGAGTATGGTTTTGCCACCAGCTCCCGGGAATCAACTTAGTTTTATTAAACCTGCTTCTTGACAGTAAAACCTATTAATCATTGAACTCTGAACACTGATTGTTTGATTGCATTCTTTTTAAAAAAAATTAAAATGTGGATGGAGGTCTGATCTCATCTGGCCCAAGTGAAGATTTCTTTTCAACATCACCTCCTGCCTCTTCGATGCCGAAGCGCTATTTCACCATGCTCACCCTCACCAATCGAAACAAGCTCCTGAAAATCCTCAACATACGTTCTAAAATAATTGGTGTCCACACTCCCAGCCCTCATTGACACTTACACCACTTGCAAAGCACTTACAATAGCTCACGACTCCTGCCGCCCCCTCAACACATGCTTCACCCGTTTCCCCTTTGGCTGCAGATATAGACAACCAAACCGGAAAAAGAAACATGCTTCTGATGAAGTTATGTGCCCCTAGCTGTAAGGGCTTTAACAACATGTGTTGCTGTAATGTTTCTGTTTTTGTGTTTATGCCATACTGTAGCAGACCAGATGAGTAATTTCACCTACCCATACATGTAGATCCAGAGCAGCAGGGTAAGAGACAGGATGGTGACCACAGGACTGACATACATCATCCATTTGAACTTCTTGAGTAGAGGTGGATGTTTGTGGCCGATAACAGACATAATGCCTCAGTGCTGCTGCGTTCAGGCTAACAGGTGGAGAAACCTGGAAGGGCAGAAGTAAATGAGTGACCCTCAGTGGAGAAAGAGTTCCAGGTAATATGGACAATAAGAGCAGAATTACTTTCCAAAACCATGTTAAAAAAACACACAAAAAAAACAGACATGAAGTCCTGCTCAACACCTGTATAACTGCATATCATTACAGAGCAGCAACAGGAAGTAACCACCAACGCCTTATCACAACATAATGGCTTGTCAGTTACTACAAAAATGAAACGTTTGACTGATACTCATTCACTTAACCTTTACTCTAATTCTGAAATACATACAAACAGGAGGCTTCGCTGAAAATGGTGATGAAAAGAAAAGAAATTCAGAATGAAATGCCAAATTTGTAAAAAAAATGAAACCTTACTAACTAAAGCTGTTAAAAGCTTTACAATGTAATATAATGTCACAACTTCATGGAAACAAATGGCGCCTGCGTCACAATGCAGTCATTAAAGCGTCTTTGATGAAGCTTTTATTTAAGTTTTATTAAATAGAAAATAACTTACAGGCAGGTGTTGGGAGGCAGGGAGGCACAGGTACTGGTTAACAAGCTGTCAGGCAGCCAAATGTTAAGACCAAGACTCAGAGTTGTGTTCAGGGTGCTTGAAAATAAAGGTACAAAGTACATGGCAATTAGTCAGAACTAGCAAAGGAAAATCATTTGGGATGACTGATGTATTCAAGATTAGATAAACTTTATTGCCACCTTCAGGGGGGTTGGTCTTCATGTTCAGGTGACTGTGTCACACAATACACTGACTTCCATAATTTGAGCTCGTTTTGAAATTAATACGAATAAATAAGTAGAAATAAGTTAATGCCTGCTTAGAATAAGTCATGTTTGTACACATAAACTGTAAAAAGGTCGTTTAACTTCACCTATGTAATTATTGGCATCACTACTACATTGAGAAACCTTTTATAAGAGGTGAGTCTCTCCTATGTTCCCAACACTTCGATACTTGATATCACCTATAACAAACCACTTCACCACTTTCCGGTAGTTTTATTTGTCTTGACAGAACAGTTACATGACTAAATGAAAAACGAAATAAATAATAATAATTTAAAAAAAATGTGGATGCTCTTTAGTGGACACAAAAAAAATCTTTTTGTGACAACCTGCGTTTCTAAAATCCAATCGATGACCCTGCTTTCACAAAGAAAATCGTTTAGAAACCACCAGTTTTCACTTCCTCTTTACATTTTTTAGATTATAGATGCACTCAATGCATAACGGGAATTTGCTTTCTCTTTCCGTGTGAACTACTGCGGGACATGTGACACACTAAAACAGTAAACGGACTTCATTTTTATATTTTTTTCTTATCACGGATTGGACATCTTTCCAGCTCGCACATGAGCCTTATTGAAATTCAAGTATCTCTGCGTAATGTGGGTTAGGGGGTTAGGGTTAGGCCACATTCACACAGTAATACTCCATAAATACACTATAAAATATTTAGTTTAGAAAAGTCATGACCCTATTCTGTAATATTCCTGCAGCTAGTTGTTACAACATACACTTTAAACATCATTCTGAGCTCGCAGAAAAACATGACTGAGCTTAAAAAGGAGGACGTGACTTACCTCCCTGATGCATGTTCAAATATGACTGTGATGTCCTACTTCTGGTACTGGATTAATTATTTCCGAAAAGTCCCCTTAAGAAGGTCGGACTCCCTCTGAGCTTTCTCTGGCTGGCGAGCAGTTGCCCTTAGAGACGCTTCAGCACCGACCAGTTTATAATTGACGAATACTGTAGATTTGAATTCACTAGGCTGAGAGCTAAGAGCCTGTGTGTCTTCTGCCCGCACTGTGTGCAGCTGTTGCACGGAAGAGTCTGCAGGCAGAGGAGGAGGAAGTCTAACCCTACTCTTTAATATGAGTGAGCTTACTGCCTGCTTTTGTCTGAACTACTTGAACAGGTGCATGGACCCAATAAGACAGCAGATCTATACTTTATTTCATTTTTTATACATATATTTAAGAAATATTATTATTCAATTGTATAAGTTACAGCTTCTTACTGAATTTCAGAGAACATTTTAGAATAACAGATTCTGCTACAGACAGGGAATGATGGGGTGGATCACCCGGTGTGCTATTTTTCTCGGAAGTTCCTGAAGCATCAGCTCGGTTATTCCACCATTGAGAAGGAAACCCTGGCGTTGTTAATGGCACTCCAGTATTTCGAGGTCTACGTCGGCTCCGGCCCGTTGCCAGTGCAGTGCCAGGGTCTGTGTTTATCCCCTGTACCTCTAGGTGTGGCTGCCAGCTGGGGACGTGCGGCCGGTGACGCTGGAGCCTGGGAACCGGACTGTGATTGGTGCGACCCGTGCCGCACCTTCGCTCGGGCCGACCAATCAGCGGGAGACAATTGCCGTGGCTCGGGCATTTAAATGACACCTGCCTGAGCATCGAGGCGGCTTTGTTGTGGTGTCTCGGTGATGAGCTTGCCTCGGTTAAAACTATACTCGTGTGTTAGATCGTGGAAGACGGTGGAGGTTGGTAGCTGGATGTATTGGGACTGGGCAGGGTTTAGTTGTTTATTCTGTTCACTGATTTTCATCACGAAGATATTCCTTTGTTACATTCACTAGTTAGGGGTGCTGTTTGATGTGTATTTTGTTGTTTAATAGTAGATTAGTTAGTGAGGTTTTTCTTTCCCGTTTTGGTTTTCCAGTTAGAAGATTATAGGCTCTGTTTAGAGTTCTCCTTTTGTTATATTTGTTTGTTATTTTGAACAGCACTCGTGCGCCCTCAGTTCCCTTTTACCTCACCTCCTTTAGTTAAGACGACCTGAAGCTTCATTTAATAAAAAATCCTTTTTTGTTAAACCTTGAAATCTGGTTCTTATGTTACTTCCTCATACCCCTTTGCTTATGGTCGTAACACTAGTACACTGAGAAACAAGAGGTTTTTTTCCTCTGAGTCTCTCCTATGTTCCCAACACTTCGATACCTGATATCACCTATAAAAAAACACCTCACCACTTTCCGGTAGTTTTATTTGTCTTGACAGAACAGTTACATGACTAAATGAAAAACGAAATAAATAATAATAATTTTAAAAAAATGTGGATGCTCTTTAGTGGACACAAAAAAAATCTTTTTGTATCAACCTGCGTTTTTAAAATCCAATCGATGACCCTGCTTTCACAAAGAAAATCGTTTAGAAACCACCAGTTTTCACTTCCTCTTTACATTTTTTAGATTATAGATGTACTCAATGCATAACGGGAATTTACTTTCTCTTTCCGTGTGAACTACTGCGGGACATGTGACACTAAAACTAAACGAACTTCATTTTTTTCTTATCACTTATTGGACATCTTTCCAGCTCGCACATGAGCCTTATTGAAATTCAAGTATCTCTGTGTAGGTTAGGGTGTTAGGGTGTTAGGGTTAGCCCACATTCACACAGTAATACTCCATAAATACACTATAAAATATTTAGTTTAGAAAAGTCATGACCCTATTCTGTAATATTCCTGCAGCTAGTTGTTACAACATACATTTTAAACATCATTCTGAGCTCGCAGAAAAACATGACTGAGCTTAAAAAGGAGGACGTGACTTACCTCCCTGATGCATGTTCAAATATGACTGTGATGTCCTACTTCTGGTACTGGATTAATTATTTCCGAAAAGTCCCCTTAAGAAGGTCGGACTCCCTCTGAGCTTTCTTTCTTTGGTTGGCGAGCAGTTGCCCTTAGAGACGCTTCAACACCGACCAGTTTATAATTGACGAATACTGTAGATTTGAATTCACTAGGCTGAGAGCTAAGAGCCTGTGTGTCTTCTGCCCGCACTGTGTGCAGCTGTTGCACGGAAGAGTCTGCAGGCAGAGGAGGAGGAAGTCTAACCCTACTCTTTAATATGAGTGAGCTTACTGCCTGCTTTTGTCTGAACTACTTTAACAGGTGCATGGACCCAATAAGACAGCAAATCTATACTTTATTTCATTTTTTATACATATATTTAAGAAATATTATTATTCAATTGTATAAGTTACAGCTTCTTACTTAATTTCAGAGAACATTTTAGAATAACAGATGCAGTATGAACTGTGTAAGTTTCAATAAGTGCTATTTTAGTATCAGTATCAACCTTCAGACTGAAGAAAAAAATCCATGACAACACGACGAACTAGAATGGCACTCAATAAGAGCATATGTCCACCAAGGGCCAACAGTCCCCTTCTGTACTCACTTATAGATACCAGCCATCTAAATACACCAGATTTTTTTTTTCCACATCAAGATCCATGCTCCCTGAGAAATTAACAAAAATGATCATGGTCCTGTCATTTCTGTCTTTTGCTTTGTGTGTTTTCTTGGATTTGTATCGTCTTTTGTTCTGTTTCCTCCCCAGTCTGCTTTCCCTCCACTGCATCACCTTTGTAAGCGCAACCTATCAGCTCCTTCCCTGCACTCTTGTGCTCATTCCCCTCACCTGTGCTTCAACACCTTTCTCCACCTGCACCTGCATCCCCGCCCTAGCTTAGGATGCATTTAAGTCCGGTCTTTTGCTCGGTGTTTGTTAAGTGATCTCTTGTGTTTGGCTGTTCCTGCCTTTGACCCTGAATAAAATGTCATCCATCGATCTTCCTGCATTTGGGTCCAGCCTCTCTGATCTCAGTGCAACAAAAATGTCCTATCTCACAATGTTAAAGGAAGTAAGAAAAAAGTCTTGGGTTGGTCCCTTCACTCCAGATCCACACCAATAATGAATGTGGTCTATTCTGGGCCGAGAACAATCATCCATCCAAGTTTCACGGAAATCTGTTCAATTGTTTTTGTGTAATCCTTGAAAAAAAAAAGGCATTTCATTCTTTACAAACTCTCCTCATGAATAGTGAGTGAATAAAAGACATAAAGAGGAAGCAAACTGAGGTGAAAGTGAAACTGAGTGAATTTAAATGGTAAACAGTTTTGATAAAAAATAAAATCTGTGCGCTGCTCTACTGGTGTTCAAAAATTTCCAAACCTCAATTGTTAAAAGAGGGAGTGCAATGCAGAAAACGGAAGACAGTACTTATACTGTATGGAAAAAATAAAAACGGCACCAGCTGTGGGCTGCTCAAAGATGGTGGCACCGGGGTGTGAAGTCGGCCCCTCTAACCCAAATCCTTGACAATGTTATATAACGTAATTACACAATTATGATAATAGTTACTCATTTTTGGAATCTGATTATGTAATCCTGATTACATGTAATCCATTGCGACCCTACCCTGGTCATTGCATATATCAGAAATAAAATATGATACAAAGAGCTGTTGGTCATTTCATAACTTTCAAACTCAGCACCTCTCTTCTGAATGTAAACCAACTTCAACGTGCACTCAGGACCGAGCAGACTTAATGCCAAAACTACCTGCAATATACAAAACAACTGTATAAACCCTTAACAACAGCTCCATGAAGACAGCCCCAGCTGAGCTCACTTCACCACACGTTGATTGTCTCCAGGATAAAATGTTAGCATTTAGCGTTTCCACGGATATGTCCAGGGTTGACATTTGTGCCGAACGTGGCATATCATTTTCACATTAAATGCTTATTAGCTGACTTGACATCAGCAGGTGGAGGGGACAGAGGTAGCCAAATGGCCGATTTGAGTTACACCACTGGATATTTTTAAGGATACTTTGGGATATTTCCATCTGTTTTAGTGGTGTAAGAAGCGAGTGTTTTTTAAACAAGACCTGTGGACATTTCCATCTGTTTTTGTGGCGACCAAAACACGGGAAGTAGGCCCATCCGTGATCGAAGTAATGAAATCAGGTATTTCAAGCCGAACCATGATGTTTTTCTAACCATAACCAAGTGTTTTCTGTGCTTAAACCTAACCAGAGCATAATCACAGTGCCGTGACAAGAGAGAAATAGAAAATTCAACCTAAACTGATATAAAGTTGCAACATAAAGAAACATTTGGTTTAAACTTAAATATGGTTTTGCCAAAACATACTCTGCTTACATTTATTCTGGTGATTGGGTTGCTAAACCTCTCAAATGTTGCTCAGTAGGTCTTGGGAAGGGAACTGCACAACATGGAGACTGCAAAGAAACACATACTGCATGTGAGCAGGGATCGTAAACCAGCTTGAATGTTGTGTCTACATGCATACATGTGAGTGTGACCGATATGAAGGAAGTGTTGTGAGTATGGAAGTACGTCACAGACATCCTCTGTACTTCTCTGCACGTCAACATCCTGTCTGGCTGGATGATAAGGAGGTGTGTCCGTATGTCATTGAGGGACAGCAGGAAGTCTTCAGGGTCAAATTTATCCTTTCAAGACAAGGGGGATCAAGTTCTGCACAATAACGGATGCTTTCATTCATAAACAAAATCATGGTCGGGTGGAGAGGTCAGATGTGGGAGATGAGAGTTTTCCTGCTGGTCTCTCTCTCTCTTTCTCTTTCTGACAAAAGCTGAGAGGATATGCCCACATCTGTTTATTTAATATGAGAATACGTTCTCATATTAAATGATAAAGATTTGGCAATCGTTACCTCAGATCTAACATTTTATTTGTAGCATAATTGCTGACATCTGGGTCTTGACAACCTCATCAGTCAAAAGACCAACAGAGCAGGAAATGTGAGCACCGAAACTGTTAGGAAAACCAATATTTACTAGACTTGTTGGGAAAAGAGAACAGAGCCAAAATTAGAAGTATTACCCAATCTGTCTGTTGGGGTCTTGGCCTTGGTACCTGAGTCTGGGGCTGAGGGGTTGTTAAGAGCACATGTGATGTGTAATCAGTTTTGTGAAACAGTAGAAGGCTAGTATCCACTTTGTTTAATGCATTTATTTTAAGTGGTTTAAGACAAGAGCATAAGCTAAATTAGTGTAATTTAAAAGTGCTTTGGATTGGGCCAGGTCTATTTGTATTTTGAACATTCTTTTATCTGTCTTCATGCCCTAAGATCAAGGTCCTGGTGGCAACAGGCTGAGCAGCTTCTTCCACTTCCTACTGCTGAGTCCTTACTTTCCCAGGGTCAGCTAGGAGCTAGCTACAGTCCTTTCACTCAGTCATGGGTCTTCCACAGGCATACCTCCACAGATGTGTTACGGCAGTGGTTCTGAAACATTTTCTCCCGGGAAACACAATATGAGCAGACAGTTTAACCTTCTCAGTGAAAAAATGGTCCTTTCTGCCTGTGCATTTTTACCCATTCCCTCACCCCTATTATATTTTATTTTCTTCCTGTTTTTTTCACTGCACAAACAGCTTTGACTGCATTGACCAGGTCATTCCTGTGTCATGTCTCGAGTGTGTGATCTTGTAATTTGTGACATCCTTTCACTGATTAGTCATATAGTGTGCAAAGTACAACGGCTGCAAGAGTCCCAATTACAAGACCGAAAGTTGTGCAGTGTGAACAATACACTGATGTGATGACTTTGAGAGGCGTCTAGTGTGACCAAGGCATTAGATGTTACTGCAGACATTCAGGAACTTATTGCAAGACAGGCTGTGTGTGAGGAAACTGATTGATTTATGGACAAAATTGTATCATCACAGCATAAAAATGGAAAGAAATATTGGTTACCTGGTGGTAACATATTTAAAAAAACACATTAAAAGGCCTAGAATGGACCCCTGAGGAACACCACAGGTGATGTAAGTGTGGGAAGAGAATAATTGAAAAAGAACAAGTTCTGCCTCTCAGGTAAGACTGAAACCAGTGTAAAGCAGTCCCAGACACACCCATGTTTCTAGGTTAATATGCCATGATATGCCATGATCTACTGCATCAAATGCAGCAAAGAGATCAAACAACACCAAAACATGACAGTCAGCATCAGAATCCATCAGAATGACATTTATAACTTTAAGAAGTGCAGTTTCTGTTCGGTTAAAGTACTTGCTAAAAAAGTTGATTTAGATATGAGTCTATAATTATTTTGACTGTCCGTGTCAAGGGTTGATTTTTTCCGTAGGGGTTAAATAACAGTTGATTTAATAATTGAAGGATCTGAAAAAAAATCTTAAATTCTCAAGATAATAAGAATATGATTTTAAATAATAATAAGATTTCATTCCATTTATTAACTTTAGCAGAGCAGATTTGGTTACCAGATTAACTTATCTACAGAGTAACTGTAGATGACCAGATATGGGCCCCAATGCAAGAAACTTTATCAACAAAGACACCGAAATGCCTCACATTTTTCAAAAGAAGAGACTTAGAGGAAAATAGGGGAAATAGGGAGGGCGATGGGCAGCTATTTTGACTTTGCTGAATGAAAATGGAAAGCTTCCAAATTACGGAGCAATGTCAGACGCCCTGCTAATGCTCGGGAAATGGTGATTGGCCCACAGTGGTTGCTTTGTTTAAGCAGGACAGGCTGTAGATATTTTAAGCTGAGCTACAGTGTCCAGAGCGTAAGATTTTGTGGCCAGCTCCTCCACACAACAGAACAGAACAGAACAGAACAGAACAGAACAGAACTACACATTTGTTCATGTCTGTGTGTCTGTTAATGTCTGTAATGGTAGTGAATGAATGGCTCCTCTGCTTCTTCCTGAATCAGCGGTGAAAGGTAACGGCTCTCCAGTGGTTTTGACTTTTGTTTTGAAGCGAGACAATCGGTCACACACGCATCAGATGGAAGTGTATAATTGCTTTGTTTGCGTCAGGGATGTGGCAGTTATTCCTCCCAAGACAGTCATTTCAGCTAATATTTTCAACTTGTCCTTAAAAAAACTGATTTCCTTTTGTGTTTGTGTAAGAGCTCGTTTCCTCCCATGTTATTCCCGTGTTTTATGAAGTGTTTCCATGTCACCTATAAAGACTAACACAATTACGCCAAGAGGCAAAGTACAGAATTTGCAATATGTGATTTAATCAGCCACAAATGGTGTACAAACAAAGGAAATAAAACAGACATTAAAATTTATTAACAGAGTCATATATTCATGTGGGGGTTGGCTGAAGGGTGTGACAGACTGCACCTTTGATAAAACATTAGTCATTAGACTTTCTCTCAGGTTTCCCGCACAGACATGAGTTGGGTAACGGCTTTAGGGGGAGACAGGTGCTTGTTACTGGTTGGCTGCAGTCGTGAGACGTCACCACGGCCCGCTTGGAGGCGGGGCGGCTGCTGCTTTGCCCTACTCCAGAGCAGGTGCAACCATGGCTCAACTTGGCACAGTAAAACTGGTGATGGGAAGGCAAATCAGCGCGATCGGTTTGACTCACCGCAGCCAAAAGTGCTTATGGAAAGCTAGAAGATTGTTAGTGGTCGAGCAGCGCAACACAGATTGCAGGCTTGTTTTGGTTTACCCACAAAATCAAAAATGATTAGTAACTAAATTGGGCTCTAAAAGAGATTAATGGAACAGAACAAACCGAACTGAGGGCTAAGTTCAACCCAACCAGGCTTTCTTTTCATGAGCTGGCTTGACAAAAGTTTAGAGACAACTTTGGTGGAACTGTTAATAAGACTTCAGAGACATGACAAGAGGCCCAAACTAGACACTGCTCTTTTATAAAAGGTCACAAGTCACAAAGGTTGGGGGCCACAGGTTTAAATTTTAACAACGCACTTTATTGAAGAAGCTTAACATTTGTATTTTTTAAATATTTGATTCATCTTTCGTGAGGGGCGGTGAGAGTGGAAGCATGTAGGGGATGTGTTGCAGAGAGAGAGAGAGAGATCCTCACCAAGTACAGGCTCAGTGACCACAAACTGACAATCGAAACAGGAAGACACAAACAATCATGTCAACCAAAAGAAAACAGAATGTGGACACGTGAGGTTGAGACAGAGATGCACTTTCTCCTACAATGTAAAACATTCAACGAAACGAGGAACATTTATTTTAATAAGTTTAATTCGGTAATCTCAGACTTCAAAGAGCTGAACGACATATCAAAATTAAAAATACTCCTGGGAGAAGGAGACAGGGCATATCTGCTGCCCAATATGTGTCAACATGCCACAACCTGAGGGACAGTGAATGACCGACGCGCACGTGCACGCACACGCACACGCAGGTCCAGAGCGACCAGGATCATGACGGACATTCACCACCTCAACCATGAACTGTTTGTGAAGCTGCCTTCTGGCAAGCGCCTACGCAGTGTCATGGCCAGGAATGAGTGTCTGAGGAGGAGCTTCTTCCCTCAGGCCATTATGACAATAAACTCTCTTAAGCAAACATAACACACACTCAGCACACACCATATGTCACACACATGCATACACCCCCTGCTTCTTTGCACACGGAGTGGTTGCAATTTCATGTCACTGCTGCTGTACACAATTGCGTGTGATGAATCTCTGAATCTTGATAGTGAGAGAGAGAGAGAGAGAGAGAGATGTGCATTTCACTAAGCTTCCACTGGATGGCAGCACCTCTCTACTTCTGTACAGCTCCAGGATCTTTTGGTCACTTCATGTGTCATATTTGAAGATCGATGCTAGAAATGCATTCTGTAACATTCATGTTGTGTTTGTGTGTGCTGGACATACGTACAGAGCCTGACAGGTAACAGGAGAAATTCCCTTCTGAAATGACTTGATTTATATAGTGGAGTGTAGTAGAGTATGGCAGGAGGCAGGAGGCAGTGATGTTGCGTGATTTTGCTGCTGGTTTGGTGAGGTTATAACTCCTAACAGTCTGTTCATCCTGCTGCCGCCTGGCAAAAGATACAGCAGTGTCTGCTGTCGTAGCACCAGACTACACAGCCGCTTCTTTCCTCAGGTCGTGAATCTCCTGAAGTCATCCTCAACACTCCACCATGAATAGTTCATTTTTGTGATATGATGACTATTTACTCATTAGTTTGTGTATTTTTTGTGCGTAGCTCAGGGAACAGAAATGTAATTATAAACTCTATGTTGCATAATGACAATCAAAATTTATCTTGAGCTAATTCAAGAGTTTAAAGGCAGCACTGTGTGTGTTTTACTGCTCCTCTGCAGCAGGAGACTCCCACTGGGACTGGAGGTGGCACAGAGCAGATGGAAGTCCAATCAGAGAAACTGTAACCAGCAAACAGTCACACACAAGGGCTACAATCAGCACACAGCCAACATGAAAGGAAGAAATACATCAGCAACAGTAATCAGGAACACTTGAGGATGGACTCTACAGCCTCGTGGCTCTCGGTCTGAGAGATGACTGAGTGAAGGTCTTGTTGACAGTCTGGGGAGCATGAAGCTGTGTGTGCACATACAGCACTGACATATTTTACCTGTTGTTTCCAGTGGGAGAGGACCTTGAACTTCAGCATGTTTTGTAAGAAGTTAAAAATAGACTGCCTTTCCCTTCCAGTGAATTTTATACAATTTCTTGGTGATAGCAGAGAAGCCAGCACCTTCTGCACGTCTACAGTTCAAAAGAGTTCATCAGTCATATCCACAAATTGTAAAAATATCCAAAAATGATGACAAAATCACAAAATCACGTGGATATCTTCATGTCTTATGATGAAATTTAAAGAAAATAAGTGACTGTCCTGTAAATGTCATGGTTGTAATTCAGCTGGAGGTTTATAAGAGGCAGGTAACACACTGATTTTAATGTAAACACTTCAACACAACTCTGCCGATTTATTTGTCGGGTTTTTTTAGGACTTTTATTTCAGAGAGACCACCCCCCCAGTCATACACACACGCACACACACATACAGCCATTTATGCACACACCTCCTTTAAAACATTGCCCCAAACCCATTGGTCCCCTCCTGAGTGACCCGTTAATCAATAATTCTTCTTTTTCACTCTCTAAGCCCGGCACAAACCCTTTCCTGCTGCTGAATTCTCCCAAATCACTTCTTTCAGCCATCTCTACCCTCACACACATGCAGACACACATGGGGAAGCCGCCCCTCACCCTCTCTCCCAGGATGATTCCAGTCCATTCCCATTGAACAGCATTAGCATACAGATGTTAGACTGAAAAGGGAAAGCAGGGACACACAAAAGGCCTGCATGACCAGGAGGGAGGGAGGGGTCGAGGGGCTGCACAGGGATGGCCCTTGGCCTTTTTAAGGTCTTACAGACACACACACACATTCATGCGCACACACACACACACACACACACACTACCACGGGTACTGAATGGTAAGTAGCCATGGGGGTTGTGGGAGTCTGCTCCTGCTTCACTCTACTGTTATTCATTCACCAGAGGGAAATCCTCAGCTTGCCCTCAGCTGAATGCCAACACACACACACACACACACACACACACACACACACACACACACACACACACACACACACACACACACACACACACACACACACAAAAACACTTACAATACAAAAGTTTCTTATCATTTTTACTCAAACAACTTTACAGATTATGTTTACAAAATAATTCAATCCATGATCAGCTTGTGTTTTTAGAGACTGAGAGTACAACAAAAAAACTTTTAACTGGTCATGAAACAGTCTAAATGTAATACTGATGCCTCCATGTGACCTACATAAGCAAACAAGACCGTCATTGAGAAGACTGTCTATTTATATATGGTTATAATAGTTATTCAGAGTTGAATAAGTCATAAAATCTAAATTTATTTCACCATCTTCATATTAAAGTAATTAATCCTACATAGTCACTGGACCAACAGAAAAGGGCCCAGTTCACACTCTCAGTTCATTTGAGTCAGTTCTCTGTCTGGTTCACTCCAGCCCTAATAGAGCCTCAGGCCTCTTTCTGTTCACACTTTATTTCCTCTGGAGCTCAACCTTTTTAATTAACAGTTTTCACTTGGAACAAGACTGCTGAGGATTTTGAAGCCCCTCACTTTCGTATGAACAGAAACCTTTGTGTTTCTGTTGATGTGGACTGTCGCTTTTTCATTTGTTTGTCGCTCCATATCTGAGAGAGTCGTCATTTCTTCCTCTGACCAAACGACTCCTTGTCTCGAATCCTTGCTAGTGTTAGCGTCCAAGGTTCCATGTTTGTTTTTCAAGCATCCCAGTGTTGTCTACGGCAGGGCTAGAGTACAGCGGCAAAGGGCCAAGCGAAACGTGGAGCATTTTGTATTGTATACACAATGCACAGGTTAAGCAAAATGCAACTGAGGGGACTGATTTGTTTGAATTGTTCACATTCCACAAGAAATGCTGGCTAATCGCTCTGAGTTCATTTGGAGAGCTGAAAGAGACCAAGTGTGACAAGACCCTTAGATCCACCTATAACATTCAACTGCTGTTTACATGTTAAAGCATTAGTAAAAAATAATAATACAATTACACTCTGAATGGGAGTACTTTCTGTATGGCTGGTTTAAGTGTATTTTACGGAGTCTATATAGAAGTAGTGTTATTATATTATTTTGGATGCAGGAGATATATTTGTAATTAAATATTTACACATTAAGTTTTTAAACCCAACACACACGCACACACGCACACACACACACACACACACACACACACACACACACACACACACACACACAGAGGGGAGGACGTCAACTTCTGCTCCACTTTGTGTGAATGGATGGAAATCAGTCACAAGTATCTCTGTGCCCCATTGTGTGCTGGGAAGTCTTTGTTCGAGCATCTGTTGCCCAAACATTCTCCTCAGTGTCACTCACTCTAAATTGGTCTGTTCAGACGAGTTGCAACAAAACTCACTCCTCTTCCCACACAACACACAACACACACACATAAACACACACATGGAGGGGAGGGCTGGGAGATTCCCTAAACGCAAGTAAGAGAAAGAGTTAATCTTTGTTCCTTTTGTGTGTCAATGAGACACAGATGATCGTAAAGGTCCTAGAAGCACTGGCAGAATCTTAAAGCGATGCTCGTGGGAACGCTTCGCCAAAAATGAACATTTGTGTTGTTTCATCATGTCGACCACAAAGATTTCCTGCTCGGCATCATCAGCTTTTTGCACTTTTACTGAACATAGAAGGAATTTAATTGAAGGAATTCTTCTTACAATATAGTGATTTTGTCTGGAGTAGCCTTTACTTATACTGCTTCTTCTAGCTGAGCTCATCAGTGTCTGAGTTCTGATCATTTCCCTCTGGCTCCTTATATGTGACCTTGCAGAATAATAATGTATGTTTTTGTAGAGATGTAAGGGAGCAGAGAGGAAAGATGTGAGAAAGACTAAGCTTTAGGTAATGAAGACATACTGTAAATCTCAGTGTGAACGATGTGGATCAGAGCTAGAGCTGTATATGTACGAGAAGAGTGAAAGAGCTGAATATTATGTTAAAGTAAGCTGTTGGAGGTCATTCTTTTGTATATTTATGTTGCTACTTTGCTCAAGTTTCTGTTTCATTATATACTTGAGACAAAAATGACCTAAATTATAGGAAAATATCTTCAATCTTAAAACCTCCTTTATTTAATCCAATCACACCAGAGCTCCTGTGACCCATATAATAAAATTATACAAAAGTGTAATGAGATACAAGACGACAGAGGTCTTATTTTTCAAAGACTTTTATTTTGAAATAAAGATGGACAAATATATTAAGATAAAGAGCTAGGATATCAACCATAACCAATGGAATGTAAACAATAAATGCACTTAAATTATGTAAAACAAAAACACGATATCAAACAACACAATATAGGTTTTGCTTTGAAAAACAAAAATAAATAAGACTTTAAGTTAACAAAAGTTACAAAACCGGCTTGCCGTCGAGTCAAGCTAACAATAAGCTACAGCAACAAGCGACGAGCGTCTCTGGACTCATCGGGGCAGGTTGGGTCGATTTCACGACAAAAACAAACAATCACAAACTTGCCTGATTTTCTTTTGAACTCGTTTGATTTCACCTGCCGCCCAGAGAGTTAAGCAGCCAGCTAGCTAGCGTGCAACAGAGGTCGACCTACAAACACATTGTCATCAAGGCAACTCTGATAGATAAAAATCAACTATAAACAAAGGTCACCTTTTTACCTGCTTGTTTACATCACAAGAGAAGAAGATAACACACAGGTAGGAATTTTCACACACAAAGACCACGATGCAGTAATACAGCAGTCCTGACGTACACTCAGATTAATCACACATATTAACACTCTTCTTCATTAAAATAATCTTCTGATGGTTGAGTAGCTCTCCATCTGATGGCAATAGTGTACACATTCTTCATCACTGCTAACTCACACTGACGCCATGAATGTGGGGTGAACGCCTCTTTCACCACCGCTTTGCTTTGCGTAGATATCAGCACTAAACATTGGAAGAAGGTTATTACAGTCAGAGGTGTGAGGCTGAACGGAGAGGAGAGTAGACTCACTGTAAACTCACACCAGCAGCAGTGATTTTAAAGATGTTTCGCCATCATTGGTACTGACTGACTTATTGAGCTGCTTGTGATGTGAAGATTCAGTGAGTCTTGATTTCTGCCAGGCCTTTTAGCCAATAAGGCAACATACATGTAGAATGCCAAAATGTGTTTCTTCCTCCTTCCCTCTCCTTTCCATGAGCCTTCTTAAAGCTACTGGATAGCATAAAAAGCAGATGGACATCATGGATGCATAAGTAAAGCATAATTTCTCAAAAAAGCATAAGCACAATCACGTGAAACTGACAGAAAAAAACCCCAAAATAATACGAAAAACAATAAATAAGTCTAGAAAGGTGTTAAGCTATGATAACAATAATCATAACACTGTATATTAACTGTCACTGCTAAAGGCTAGGCTAGTTGTTATCAGTACTGGGAGGTTAGGGGAAATCTAACATCAACTTTGGTAACTAGAGAGTCAGTGGGTTGCCTACACTTGTGCTATCTTTTGTTGCTAAGGCAGTTTAGCTGAACCCTTGCCAGGCAGTCAAATTGGCTGACAAATACAATCAAGTCGCCACAGCTATACAGCCAATCAATCAATCAGTGATGGCATACAGTCATTTAACCCTCTTACACATGGACAAGAGGCTGGATTCATACAGTCAGAGAGCCCTGAACATGACTGGAGAAGTGCTGCAGGCTGGCATCACTGAAACAGTTTGTAAGGAGGAACAATAGGAAATCAAGTCTGTAAAAAACAACATTGCTATGTTAAAAAAGTGGATAGCACACCAGTCATACACAGGGCAAACAGCACTAATCTTACGTCGGGGTACAGGAAGTTCTCACACAGAACTTCCCACTGAGCCGGAACAGCTAAGTCAAGTACCCTCCAGGTATTCTCTAAAAATGGGTATACAACAGTATACAGCAGTAACAATGGCATAAAAAAACAACCTCACAAAAATAACAATAAAACAAAAGGAGAAGTCAGCTAAAACTGGACGAACACTGAGCAGCGCTACAACTGCTTGGATGAGAAATGCAATATGCACAAAGTTAGGTACGTTTACCCAGCTGCATTCAGGGAGGAACTGAAAACCTAATGTTTAAATCCTTTGTGACTTTATCTGAACTGTGTAGTTTTGATAATCGAGTTTCTACTTTATTTAGACCCAATATTGTGAGGAGAAGACATGCCTCAAAGCTGCATGTTTTTGGACTGGACAGAAAAACCCAACATCAGATCCTAGTCACATAGACTTAAACAATTAGAGCATCTATCCCTAATTAAATTCAGCCCTGTGGTAAAACCCTTCCCTACTCGTCTGAAACAGACAGGCGGCTAAAGATGGGCAGGCGTCTGCCTTCGAAGCTTGGTGACTCTGTGCCACTGGAGGAAGAGCTGAGGGAGCAGGAGGAGGTGTAGCCTTCTTCAGAGAGGGAGTCAGCTGAGGAGCAGCGCTGAAGGCCAGGAGGGGCTTTGAGGCAGACGGGCAGCTGCTGGGGGAGTTTGTAAGGAAGATTTGGGTGTTTGGAGGTGGGACACCTGGCGCTGACAGAGTCGGTCACAGCGTAGAAGCGCAGAGCCGAATCACTGCTGTCTCCTGTCAGGTCGGTTATGCCGGAAAAGGGGTAGGGGCAATGCTTCAGGGGCCCCGGCTCAGGGAAGAGAGGTGAGAGGAGCTCTGGGCTCCCTGTGGATGGTGGGGAAGGAGAGACAGAGGAGGCCCGGGTAAAGAGGAGGGAAGAAGGCTGCAACTCCTCAACTGGTTGGAAAGTCTGTGGAGAGGAGGAGAAGCCTGCAAAGCTGAGGCTGTGACGCAGCAGGGGAGGCCTCAGCTTCTGTTTCTGAGGAGCGTTGCCAGTGTTGACCTCATCGGCGTTGTGGATGAAGTGGCAGCGAGCGCCGTACGGGCAGAAGCCTATCGTGTGGAAGGTGCGGCATGGCTCCGTCTTGTACTTAGGGTGCCTGCTGAGACCTCTGAGCTCATCCATGCCATGGGCAAACTGGCACTTGGTGCCGTACTTGCAGGTGCCACTTTCCTCATAGGTGCGACACAGTTCGGTCTTGTAGCGGGTGGAGATGTGAGGTGATGGGGCTGAGGGTCTTGCGGCAGAGGGGGAAGCAGCTGAGGAGAGAGAGGTGTTGCTGATGCAGAGGCCTGGTGGAGGGAGCAGCACGGACGGGGACACATTAGGCATTTTGTCCTGAGGGCTGCTGACGTTGCCCTCGATCATGCTGACCGAGCGGTCGACTCTGAAGGGGATGTGGCTGAGCGTGGAGCGAGGAAGTTGACCATCCCGGTTCCACTGCTGGGTGGAGGCCATGTTGAGCCCCCAGCAGGCTGAGTCGGTCACCTCAGAGCTGCTGCTGCTGCTGCTGCTGTTGAACTTGGAGTTGGGGAGGGTGACGGGGCAGAGAGAATGACGACGCTGGAAGCCCAGGACTCTCAGACTGTGCTGCTGCCGTTGCTGCTGTGAGCTGGCAGGCGAGCCATCTGTCGCCTCGAGGCCGCGGAAATTCTGTCACACAAAAGAAAGAGGGGAGAAGAATAGATGTGAGCTCTCTGCATTCCTGGAGCACTGGAGCGAGACTGGCAGGGCCAAGCCAAGCTGAAAGGAGCTTTTAAAGCTGCAGCTGAAGCAACAAGGCTGATAAAATAAATTGGAGAAATTCATTGTAAAAGTTGGACTATGCTTTATCTTCTAACTTTATATTTCATTTTTAGTTTCATCAGATAAAAAACAAATATTAAAGAGAAAAAGATTTGTGTTTAAGCTAGATTTTAAGTTGCATAAGTGAAAATACACTAAAAATACAATTACATTTAGTATTTTATCATAGTTGAAGCCATTATAGTCTTATATGTACACAAACTTAACAGTTTACCAAAGAAGAAATCACATTTCTGTAATTATTACTTGAGAAAAATCTATACTATCTATACTATACTATCTATACTATAAAAAGTTTTTTTTTTTTATCTCTATGCTTTAGGAAATCCTATTACAACAAACCTCTACATCTCTTTTTCTTGAATGTAATACATGATTTGATATTTTGTGAAACAAACGTTTGAGCTCTAATCCAAGCTGCAGAGAAGATGAAATTTACAAACTTTCTTTTTCACCCCAAACACCACATTTTCCCCCAAACACTGAAATGAATACATCATTAATAACGACATTTCCTGAAATAAGTTCGGGATGCACCCAAAAAAACACTATTAGTTAGTTAATTTGGTAATGTTCTTTTAAAAATAACTTGTCACCACTTCATTATTCATTTCCACATGAATTAATACTGTTAATACTTGACTCTAGCACTGCACAGCACAGTAAGACGATCACAGAAGAGGCAGATGTGGCAGATAAAAGTTAAAAAGCGTGTCAATGGTTGCTCTCACCTTGCAGAACTCCTCATCCAGTTCCAGGAAAGGCGTTAGAAAGTCGGAGGGCATGATTCACTGTCCCCGCTGAGTGAAGACGCTGGATGTCTGATCCCACAGTGGAGGACTGCTGGGGAGGACAAAATGTCGAAGTGAAGTGAAGATGGAGAGACAGACAAAGTCTGGTCTTTGGGGAGCTGGGATGACACAGAAAGATTTAAGGGTCTGGGGAGATCCCTTCGCTGGCTGTTTTTGGATGGTCAGGGTAGAAGGAACTGCTTGTTCCAGTAGTTGAGAGTTTTTTTGGGGAGGGAAGGGGAGAGAAATGAAGAGGCAGTCAGGTCCGTTGCAGAGGAGACAAGGATTTGGGAGAAAGAGCAACGTGACCCCAGGAGGAAAGTTCTTCGACCATCTGTTGGAATCTGTTTAAATAGTTGGGGAAACCCACCCATTCACACCCCCCTGCCTGTGATCCTCAGGGGGCAGGGCAAGGAGTGTGTGTGTTAATGTGTGCTAATGTGTGTGTGTTGGGGGGTTGGGCTGGGGGAGGGGGTCCTGCATTGTAATGGTGTGCTGGGGGGCAGGGTGGGCACAGAAAGACGGGGAGGGAGCTGAATGAAGCTACTTTTCAACCCATTCATTACCAAATCCTTCTGGATGCATTCTTCTTTCTCCAGCAGCCAGTCCCCTTACTTTGTGTAGGATCGATACAGCTAAGGAGATAATGACAAGTGCTGCTAATACCAAATACATTTACTGTCATTAGTGCAGTTCAAATGCAGCAAAGTTGTTCAAAGTATGTAAAAGTTTATTTGACATTTGTATACAACTCATTTCCCCCCAAATGTTCTCAGCTGCAGTTGATATAAACAAGACTCAATCTGTTTAACTCTGGATTCTCTCCATTAAAGCTGTAAAGATTCATTACATCGGGTGATATCTGGTCGTTGAAGATGTCTCTCCATCCTCTTTTCACACACTTTGTTGATAGAGACAGTATTAATTAGTCTAAGGGTATTTTTCCAGGGTCATCTGGGGTCACTGGTAGACGAAGTCTGGTCTACATGAAAACGTAATTTCAACAGATTTGTTTCATATGAACTGGTTTATATATAGAACAATATAGGCCGTGTGCCACCAGTAAGATGTTGCAGGACAAAGTAAAATGAGGCTTCACACTATAAAAGTAGACCATGTGGCTGCGGCTCATGTGGTAGAGCTTACATCCATCAGTCATTGAATCAATGAATTCAAGTAATCGGTGAACAAACACTCATGTCTGAACCAAGTCTTTTTTTTACTGTCTTTTCAACAGGAAATGCTCCCTCTTTACTGGATATTTGACATGTACATAGACATAATACAATGTTCTCACAACTTTTATTTTAAACAGTAAGGTTTATTCCTCCAAATACGCTGCATGTAACGCTGATTAAAATAATCAAGCTAAAAATGGAGGAATAAATAGGCTTTTTAAATGAAGAAAAACTGTCCAACCTGAGTTTTACTTTTCAACAATTTGATCTGAGAAGGTGAATTTCACAACATGCCTGCCTTTGGAAACTGACAATACAGTTGTCATAAAGAAGTTTCTG
Organism: Pagrus major; assembly: GCF_040436345.1. Classification (NCBI taxonomy): domain Eukaryota; kingdom Metazoa; phylum Chordata; class Actinopteri; order Spariformes; family Sparidae; genus Pagrus; species Pagrus major. The sequence continues at coordinate 2,645,372 of NC_133216.1, read as the reverse complement.
TATTCTTTTAACTATGAAATTTCTCCATTGCAGATGTTTTCTCCATTCTCCATTGAAAATTCATTGAAATAATGTTTTGTCATGTGGACTTTAACAGGATTTATTATGACTCGGGGTAACACCAGCTCAAGAAATAACATCTCACAATAAAATGTATTCTTATCAAAAACAATAAACGTTTCTGCAATGCACTCGCGTTCACATGAGCTGAAAAGAAGGAGGAATGCTTTTAAATGGATTTCGAGCCCATCAAACTCCAAACTCTTGTCTGCTGGAAACTCCAAAATGCCCACAGGTGCAAATGGAGTGTGGCTGATGATCTGTCCAGGGTCAACCCCACCCAGTTTTAGTTCAGTAGAGTTTTAGTTCTTGAATGTTTGTCAGAGTCAGAGATGCCTTCAAGGCTCAAATGATTTCATAGGTTGAAACTAACAGAATAAACTGTTACCAGTTACAATTTATTCGAGGAAGAATCACATTTGAAAATTGTGTCAAGAGAAGAAACTACTTACGAATGATTTTTTTTGTGAGTTTTTCGGGCTTCCATTATTTAAGCCAGATCCTAAAAAATTGTGGATGGATGTTTAGTAGGACTGAAGACTTTCTTACGATGTGGGCAGTTTGAGCTCTCAGAGGAATGTTCATTGTGTGCAGTAAGGTGCTGAGGCTTGAACGAAGCCAATGAAATTTCACAGAAGGACTTCCTGTTGTCATTATTAACTGACAAAATGTAACCACACACAAGTTGTTTCCATCAGCTAGCATGCTGACCTTCCAAGCACGAGATAACCAAGTCTTTTGTTACTATCTGCTGTTTGTTGACTACAATTTGTGCCTTTCAATATTCTGAATGAATAAAAATATGCACTTATATCTCAGTTTATATTTTATATTCATGGCCTCACATGTTTAAGAGATAAGAACAAGTCTTGCCAAGTGGGTGAGTAGTGATCCGGCCACTCCCTCAGCAGTGATGTTTCATCGTCAAGGTTATGTCCTTTCACAGCTTGTTGTTGTGTTGAAATGCAAATACAGGTCAGTGAGGGTGGATCAAAGCTTGCAGGATGGAAAAGTGTCAAATATTGCTCTTTGTTTGATGATCCCGTGCTAAGTACATCATTTTGTTGTTGTATGTATAGTAACTGAAGCACGGATACGCTAGTTTGGAATTGAAATGAAAGCAGGCAGTGTATTTTCTTCCTGTCCAGACAGTTAAGAGCCTTTTGCTTGTTTGTTCCAACTCTCTCTGAAACTCAGAGACCACATGTTGTTTGAACTTGTTGTTGTGTATTGTACCATTTGACAGCATTTACAGCGGGAGCAACGATGCATTTCAAACACTGCTGTTGATGTGTTGTTTTTGTTGCGCATTGTGTCTCTGTATGGACACTGGGGGAACGATTCAGACAGTGGTAATGTTGTGGTCGGGTGATCTGGGGTGTTGAGCCCATCAAGGAGTTCAGGGGCTCCACAGAGGAAGTGTAAACACTGCACTGTTTGCTGTCAGTGGGACTCAGCTGGTACTACTGAAACAATATAAATGGTACAATGAAAAGTACCTAATGTTTGTCTAAGTGTGTTTGTGTGTGAAAGAGGGAGAACAAGTAAGATGAGCAGCGTGAAAGCGTTAACACTGAGTTGACTACATTTGAAAACCGACCTTCCTCCCTCCAGTGAGGCCCTCAGGGGCTGGGGACAGTAAAATGAGGAAGAATGAAGACAGAAGACTGATTGTAATCAGTCATGTTAAATGTAAAAGCAGTCGATTACACATCACAGGCAACATATAGAACTGCAATATGTTGATGTCAGACAGCTTATTTTGGATTGTTTGCAGCCACTTTAAGATGAACTGTCTCTCAGTTCATACAGCCTCAAAGACAAACTGTAAAACATTTCTTATCAGAGCGCCTCATTGATACGTTACTGGTGTGTGTGTGTGTGTGTGTGTGTGTGTGTGTGTGTGTGTGTGTGTGTTCAGGGTTAAATAACTGTAACCCAGTGTGGTTTCCTCCCTGTGGTCGGTTGGTTTGGTAACAGTCTGACTGTCGTTATGTCTCTGTCTTTCCTTTCCTTCTTTCTTTTGGCTTTTCTCTACCCTCCTCTACAGGCTGCTCCATCTTTTTTTCTTGTGTCTGTCTTTCTGCTTTACATTTTAGCCAAGTTATTTATGAATGGCAGGGTATATTTGTCCATCAAACCTCCTGTATTATCGCGTAGCTATTTTTCGTGATCGATCAGGCAAATGAATGAGTCTCCCCCTCCTTTCCCTCACCTCTATTGTTGTGGTCTGGACTAGTGACACAGCAACTGAATGTGTTCTTACATAACCAGTGTAACTGTCTGTGGCTGCTGGATGTGTGTGTTTGTGTGTGTATGTGTGTGTGGGTGTTTTGTTCTTTCTTCTTCTTCTTTTGGTGATATACAGTTTCATTGCGTGGTTTCACTAATAACCCAAAATGTGATTATAAAAATAAATGTCTTAATATCCAGGGATTGAACCCGCTAAGTGTTATTATGATACTTATTTGATGAGTATTTTTTAGGGCTATTCAGTTAATTGCAATATAATCAAAATTGCAACATGGCTAAGTGCATTATCCAAGAGGAAAAAGCAGCATTTTTTTGCCAACAGTAAACATGTGAACAGCATTATGATGCTATGATGAAGTAGTGCTGCAGAGACATCCTGTCCTCGAAATCTTGTTCTCCAGATAAGAGAAAGCATGTTTGTTTGGTACAGTCCCCAACACGTGTCTCATCATCATGATCAACAAAATTAAAATTGTGGTGCAAAAATGATAATTTCCACTAATTGTGAATCATATTGCAATCGAAATGTATCCGTCCAAAGAGTTGCAATATGATCTTTCGACCATATCGTGCAACCCTAGTATTTTTTCGAAAAGAAAACTATTTCCTCTAGTATTTCCATACACTCATTAAACTTTATGTTCTCATTCACATAATAACTCACAAATGTTAAATATAGCAGTGCTTAAGATTTTTCCATAATCGTCTGAATACAATAGTTTAAAACTAACAAAAACAGTTGCTCACGTCAGGAAGTGCTGCATGTTGCATTTCATGTTTTACTGTGAAACACAAAGTTTTGCATTTAAATGTTCGTTGGATAGGCTCCACTAAATAAAGCAAAACCCAGCAAAAACCCTTGTATTACGCCTCAGCTCATCAAATCAACCGTTATAGGACGGTATTTGCATAAAGTTTTCATATCTGGTGGTTTATTTGACCTCTGGCTGGGAAATGCCACTCTCTCTGTCAGTTAGCAGTGGTTTGGGTGGAGACGAGGGAGGAGGCCGGTGCAACACAGTAACAGTGCTGGGTACGTTGTTAAGCTCTATGGTTTGCAGGATGTTGACAGCAGAGATAAATAATCTGTGTCGCTTTGACAGGAACACAAAATACTACGGTTAAACTTCACTTCATTCAACTTAATTTCCCCCAAATCCCTTAGAAAGAAAGAAACGGAAGAGAAATGAATCCGCAAAAAAAAATTAAGCCAAATTTAGAATAACTATGACAAAATGTACATTGTAAGTATAAAGCTAAACTTATTTATGTGGAAAAGTTAATCAAGTAATTATGAAAAGTGATTATCTGTATAATAAACTGTGCTTCTGTCTGCTCTGTCACATGCATACACAATCTAAAAACTACAGCATACACAAAAACACACGTCCCTCTCTCTCTCTCTCTCTCTCTCTCACACACACACACACACACACACACACACACACACACACACACACACACACACACACACACACACACAAACACACACACACACCCCAGCATGGTTGTCGGCCCCCTGTCTGAGCCTGTCTTGGCCTCTTTGTTGAGGCCAGCATGACAAGAGCTCCATTGTCCAGAGGCTCCTCCATATGTTCCCATATAGACCACAGAGAAGCATTCTGGACAATACCAGCACACAGGATCTGATCTAACTGTCCTCTGTGGCTTAATAAGGGATGAGAGCTCATCCGGAGACTCACATGGCTGCACTGCACTGAACTGTTGGCAGAACTATGTTTAAAAAGAGTTGTCACTGCATCCCTCAGTATTTCAGGAAGTACATCGCTTATTTAATTTGATAATTGGATGATTCTTAGTAACTTATGATACGGCAGTGAGTTTGAAACTTTCATTTTTCTATTGTCATTTTAAAATTACACGCAAACTGACATCAAAGAACGATAGCACCTGACGGATAAAGGCTGGCTGTTGCGTCGCCTCGCGTCGCCTATGTCTCGGCCAAAAAGCTGCATGTGAACACACCAAAAAGACTACAGCCGATGGTCAACTAGCTTGTATGTTCTGTGCCTTTGAGAGAAGAAATAGCTCTCCGAACCACCAAGTGGCAATAGTCTGTAAAGGGAAACCGGAAGACTCGTTTTTTCACATCACTCTAGCCGCTTCTAATTGAGAGCATGTCTTATAAAAACTGGTGAGCACTGATGAACAGCCAATCGGAGTGATTTCTCTCTCATAAACGGGCTTGGCTGCTGATTCAACATGTTCAGTTGGCCCAAAAGTCGCTGATAAGGGCCAACTAGTGCAAACTGTGCGGGACATCGCAAAAAAACTCTCTAACTTTGAAGAAAACTCATGATTCTTAGATGTGGATTGTCACTAGCTTTATTCCTAACAAGATACAAAATACAGTTCACTGCAGCTGTTGGAAAGCCTCTTAGTGCCGTGGTGCTAACCATGCGGATAGATAAAGTTTTATCTTCTGTGAAGATGTGAATACAGAAACATGTTTTAAAAATAATATTCTTAAAGACAATCTGCAGACTTGAGTTTTCAACCAAGTTCCTAAACAAAAGCCTGCAGGTTATCGATGAGTACATAAAGACTTTGTTCTTCAAATGTAACCTCTAATTGCTCTGAGTGCGTCCTCTTACATGCAGTGTTGTAGTTCCACATGAGGCTGATGAGTTGTTTACTTCCTAAATAAAAACAATTCATGCTTTTAATATTCATCCTCCTCTTCTCCCTGCCCGCCTATTGTCATGGACGTTGGCTCTTAGAGGTAATTTCCATTTCAGGGTGGATCTGAATGGTCGCCAAGTACTCTGTTTGCAAAGCCGCAGTCTATTGTTGTAACCTGCTGTATTTGTTTGTCGTGGTGGTACTTTGCTCCCATTTTCCTAACTCCATTGATGAGAATGAGGACCGTAGCCATCAAATGTCCACCACCTTTTCACCTCCATCTTGTTTTTTGTTTTTTTTATCTGGGTTAAAGACACTTGGTGATGAACATTTGAAAAGCACAAACCCACTGGATATTTTTGAGAAGAAGTCAGATGATTTTCCAGTCATGTTTGTGGCAACTTTTTAGCCAAGACACAATCTTTTCCTAATCCTAATCAAGTGTTTTTTGTGCCTGAACCTAACCAGACCATAAGTACACTGAGTTGAAACTAAACTTAAAGGATTGTAAACTTGCAGCATTAAGAAACTTAGAGATTCAACAAGAGTTTTTGGTAACAACGCTATAATGCGCTGCTGATGTATTATATTCATTCTGTGCTGAAGACAGTGAGTGTTTTGCTCTTATTGTACCCAGGAAATAAAACTTTCAACACTTAGAGTACTCTGTTAGTGCCAATAAAGCACACAGGACCACAGCAACTCGCTCTGCTTTTAAAACAGGTGATTTATGGCTCCTTTTCTGAGCTGCCAGAAAATATTTCCAGACCTGATAGGAGCGAAACAGTTTTAAACGGCTGATTAAAGTGAAACGTTATAGAGATTAATGGTGACTACAGTTGAGAAATGAACATGTCGTTGAAGCTGAGAGATGAATGGTGACCCCAGGCAGTTGGCGACTGTTATACAGAGGTGAATAAATCACTATGCAGCGACCTGACGCTGCACAAACAACCATGTCACGACAAGCTGCCCAAGGAGGATATTTCACTTTGCGTTTGGCCCCGTTCCCTCCATCAAGCCAGCTTCCTCTCAACTAATTGTACCTTTACACTTCAAAAAATGTTTTCTCAGTTTTATTTCACAAAAAAAAACAGTCTCCTGTGTGGTAACCTGAAATCACACACACACACATATACACTCACACTCTCGCCTATCTGTATTTGTCTGTATCAAGACGAGGTCGAAACCTAATATTTGACCGGACAGTCCTCTGGATTGGCTGGATATTTAGAGTTATAGATTTAGATAGTGTGTGGTGTGTGATTGTGTTTCTGGTTACTAGACGGACTCAGTTGGTCATGGACCATATATCCTGCTTTGCACTAATTTCACTGGGGATTGCCTTAAAGCATGAAGTCACTGCAAATTTAAACATTAGTTACGGACCATATCTCCATATTCTCTGAGTTTGTGTGTGGCCCTCTAAGCTGTCGGTTCCTTTAGGAAGGGAAGGATCCAGGATTTTTATCTCACATTCTTCAACATTGTGAGATTTTTTTTTTTCTCAGGGGATAATGCATTGATCTTGATGGAAGGAATGAGGTTTATTTAGTCTATGAGTGACTATATTTGATGCAAATGCTACAGTAGACGTGGTGAATGCAAATTAAGGTTAAAGAGTTATGGGTGGTTTAAAGTTTGGAGTGATACAAGACTATCAAGTATTGGATCAGGCTTGACTGAATTAAAGGGGACTGTTGGTACTTGGCATAGTTATGTGCTCTACTAAGTGCCGTTTGTTCTAGTTTTGTTCTAATTTTTGCTTCTTCTGGATCAAAGAAAGAACTGGGAATTGGGAGCATATCAGTAAAAAGCACAGAAAGGCCTTGTTTGAAGAGAAAACACTTAGCCAGGTAATGGAAGATTTTCAGCTCTGAGCCAATATGTTTTAAGGAAAACCTTTCCCAAACTCTCAATCCTCAGGTCATGTTGCTATTTTTTAATTACTCTTCTGAATTCTGGTCCTTTTGGGTTTGAATGTGACAGAGCCGTCTTGGGGTTGGCCTGGTGAGATTATCACAGATCTTTTTTTTGGGTCTGAAGCAAATTTTTAGACACGAGAAGACATTTCCTTTTATGCCATAGTGTGGAGGTTGAGAAAACTTGGCTGAATCATCTAACAAGTTGGACCACAGAGTCTGAGTCACACTTGGGTGAAATGACGAATAGAAATATCTGTTAGTCACTCAAAGAGGAAAAACTAACCAAGTTGTAGCCAGCGTGAGACATAAAGAGCAATACAGCAAGTGTATGTCTGCTTAGTTTGATGTGTATTTGGGACATACATATGGATAAAGGGTTGATTTTACACTGTAGGAGCAGTTTGAGTATTTTGTAACATTTTAAAATATGTAAAATATGGTCAATGTTGAAATGCACTGTTACTGATCCAAATCAAGACCACGGGGGAAGAGTGTTCGACACTCAAAAGATAGATTTTCAGTGGAGTGCTCCTTTAACAGCACTGTTGCAGTAAAAACACATGAATGCTCTCATCGACCTTACTCCTTACAGTCATGGTCATCAGGTCCTTTTCTCTTTCCCCCTGATCCTTCATCAGGCTGGGTGGCTCCTTAAATCTTTTCAGTCGACACACACACACACACACACACGCACACGCACACGCACACGCACACACACACACACACACACACACACACACACACACACACACACACACACACACAAATAACACAGCACAGCACTGTTTCATCCCACTCATTCTTATTATTCTACCAAGGAATCCCCGACTTTCTCTCCTCAGTTCACTCTTGAGGAGGGAAGCAGCAGCCGGCCATGCTTCCCAGAAAAACACCTTGTTCAAAGAAAAAAAGAGTGTGTGTGTGTGTGTGCGTGTGTGTGTGTGTTTGGGGGAGGAGGGAGGGGGAAGGCCGGTGGGTGAACAGAGTGTTAAGAGCGTCCACTGGATTATGTTTTGACAAAAGACTGGACCCCCTGCTGCTGTAATTTTCCCGCCAGTCAGTTTCCTGTTTCCTGGAATCTGGCAACGTGTCACACACACACACACACACACACACACACACACACACACACACACACACACACACACACACACACACACACACACACACACACACACACACACACACACACACACACACACCATTTGGTGCCAGCTGCTCACCATGATGCAACAGCAGAGTGACCAGCAAGCCCTTGGGGCATCTGGTTAATAAAGACTTCCTTTCATCAAATCCCTGGGAACATAATCCATACATTATTTTATCACATCGCTTGGAAATCGCTTTGAGAAACAGGCGGACAGAGAATCTGCAGAATCCTATTCATCCTTTGACAATAATAAAAAGATTATTTTCCACATTGAAGCTGACTGTCAGTGTTTTTGATGCTCACAACATGTTCAACACGTGGTTCATTATTTCCACAGTCAGCATTATTTGGAATAAAAGCGAGTGAAACAAATGTAGACGTTTTCTGTATTTTTTGTAAATGTTTCAATGAAACTGTCACATTACAAAGACAACAGAAACTTGAATTTACAATAAAAAAGTTTACTATTATTTTTGACACTGACACATTGATCATTCTCGCTCAGCCTTGCAGATCTCGCACACTACGGTGGCAGAACAAAGTTACAACACGCCTGTAAATATGATCAAATAAAATGTTCAATAGTTCCAGGAGGTTCAAGTGTAATGTTGCTTGGTTTGGACCTCTAAATGTACGGAGTATTTGAAGTTTTAGTTTTTAATTGGTCATATACCTTTCAGGCCACAAAGCAGCAGGATATGTTTTATTATCTTCTCGTATGAAGTTCCCACATTTCAAAAGTGGTGGTTTCAGTGCTCTGGCCCAGTGACACACAGCCACTTACACCCGGCAAACATTCAGCAACGAATTACCCAGAGCTGGTCCAGATCTGGCAGTCAGAACACCTCAGACCTGCCTCAGACAAAGACCTGGGTTCTGGGCCAGCGGCCTTTGTGGCATCGTCAGCTAAACAAGTGTTTTTTTGTGGCAAAACCCAACCAGACCATTGCCTGTGGCGACTCCCCTGTGATCCGAGGTCAAGGCAGACTCAGCAAATAGGGCCACTTAGCTGCACAGCTAACCAAGCTAACTAGCTAACAGCAGCTAGTCCCTAAAGCCAAAGATGGCCACAGCTAATAGCAGCACTGCCCTTTATTAATACACTAATATACCTATATTTTTGGGGCTACCTTGGACAGTTGGTTAAATCTTCCAATGTTACAACTTTAAAGCAAGCTAAACTTTGTGACGCAGTACAGATTGAGATTGAAACACTGTTTAAGGCTGTAATGCTTCTACATAGGTGACTGACAGCAGTTTGGTAACATATGAAGGCAGAGTAGGTGTGAGAATATCACAATTTAGTGAAAGCATATGGTTTTTCTTTTTTTGGAGGCTGTATGTACCAATGCAGTGCAAATACAGGTTTATGCAGCATCACAGCATCAGTGTGGAAGTCAGTATAAAAAACATCTCTGCCAGTCGTCACCTGACCAAAAGCTGCTGTAGCCTTAAGTGTATCAACACATGTGCGTACAAATGTTTGACACTGTGCAGAACATGCTGAGGATGCTGTTCAGAGGCTCAAATGTTCACTACAAATGTCTGTGAGGACAAATGCCAGCCTTCCTGACACACACACACACACACACACACACACACACACACACACACACACACACACACACACACACACACGTCCAGTGCCAAACTGTCAACTGCCACAACTGGTGGACGGTTGCTAAGGTGTGTGCATGTGAGACAGACTGGACCTTGTTCACTCCAGACAGCCCCAGTCTTCTGATACAGCGTGAAGTTACGAACACACACACACACACACACACACACACACACATACAAAAATACTCACTGGGTCTGGGTCGAAAGAGGTGTTCCTTGGTGCTAAATGAGACCAGTCTCCTCAGCAGCTGCTGCTCTGTTATTTTAACAGGGGCTATCGTAAGTGTGCGTGTGTGTGTGTGTGTGTGTGTGTGTGTGTGTGTGCACCTCCTGAGCTCTCAGCTGTTAGTGGCTAACGCTCTTTTGTTTTTGAATTACATCATATAGTGAGGAACAGACAGACAGACAGGAGGGGCATCTGATGTTTAAGTGGTTTTAAATAAAATAAGAATCAAATAATCAAAATGAGAGACATGCTAAGCTTATGAAAATCAGTAAACCTGGAAACACTAAGAAAAATTATAGTTTGTTTTAGTTAGCTAATAAAATAAATTCAGCCAAAAGGTTTCAACGTCCTCAACATTTTTATACTGGTAACTACGTTCATGTGTGGGGTGTGTAAAGCCATCAATTATCAAAAATATGTAATGATACGCATTCATGCATTTGACAGAAATTGAATCAAATCATCTATCGGTTAATAGTAAGTAAAAAAATCAATTGTTACACACACAGTTTGTTCTGTTTTTCTCTCCTTTGAATTACAGACAGAACATCTTGTGAATGTGATGCTGTTTAGAGACTTGGAAGTCCCCAGTGTTGGACTTCCCCCGACAAGAGAGAGGACATTTAATTTGATTTGATAAAATGGGATTTACATGATAAACTCAATAAAAAACATTTTATATATTCGTATTGGACCTCATGTAGACTATTGTGCTCGCTTGGTTCATGACCTAAAGCTGGTCAAAAACTCCTGCAGTTGAAATCCGTTCAAGTTTTCTTTTTAAAATTCCTGCGGTCAAAAAACCGCAATGTGACATATTACACAAAAGTTCAAGAGTTCAACTACTAATTAATGATAGTTTTATCTAATTGCATCTTAATCTGTGTCTCGATGGAATCTTGAAAAGCTCTTGATTTGCAAGAAGCAGTTTCATAAAAGAAAATGATCTTTTCTTCCCTCAGTGCATTATGCAGAACTCGCACTGGTATTCCAGGAATTTTGGCTATAGACCAGTATAATGTGAGGTCAAAGGGGTTAAAAGTCATCTTCCCTTTTATATTTCTGAACATAGACTCTTTGTGCCACTTAGTCTCCCATTCAGCTGCAATGATAGTTTTCAGAACTGTATCTGATGTGGATTTAAAGGAACAGTTCACCTTAAAAATGTGTGAAATGTTGTAGTCCACTGAGTCAAGCCGAGTCTCTGGAAGGTCCAAGATCACTAATTGATTTGAAAAGATTAACACCCTTAACCAAGGGTGGATCTCTCACTGTCTGGTTGGGGGGGGGGACAACAAACAGGGACTGAACAAAATCCAGGATGGTTATAACTGTGTGTGTGTGTTTTATTCTATTGTGTGTCAGAAGTAAATAAAACTCTTTTTGTTTTAACTTTTGCAAAGCACTTTCTTAATCATCACCAACACACTCCGCTCCGCCCCACGGACACTCGGAATAAGCGCTGCAGTGTTTGGGGTGCGGGGTTTGTCTGCAGTGGACCAAACCAGTGTGAGGCAAGGAGGGACATGATCTTTAAAAACTTTAAATTATCTGTTTTTCCAGGATTTAGGGGGTCTGGACCCCCATATCCCTCATGATTTCAGCGTATGCCTTTAACGCACGGTCATATCATGGACTCCAGTCAGTACATTTATGGTATCTTGGGGCTTCCAGACACTTTGTTCCATGCAGTGTCACAGCTGAAGTGAAGTCAATCAAACCTTTGGACTTATTTCACTATATATGCATACTGTATCACTACTCTGCTTTTGAACAGAGCATTATAAGCATCAACAGCCACATGCATGAGAAATCAGTGTTTTTATGGATGCAACCATCCAGCCATATCTAACGGAGTCATTACCATAACAAACATTAATTCCCTTTGGAATTCCTGCCCTCTTTTTGCACAATACAGACCAACAGAGTTAATGCAGCAGTCCACTGAACTGATCCCTTTACACTGCTATTGTTCCTGATTTGTTTTCCATGCCGGGCCTCCTCCGACCCCAATAATCAACAACAAGTCCAGTCAGTGTTTTATTGTTCTTGGAGAAAGGTCTTGATTGTGGACAGACTCAAATACCCAGGTGTTGGTGCCTCCTTTATGACTGAACTATCACCACATTTAAATGCTTGGTTACTCAGAGAAAACCAAGTTACGTAGTGCATTTGCATGCACCGTAGTTAGTTGGTTACTGTAAATTGGAGTTTACATGCAGCAGGTCAGTAATCACTCCCTCCTCTGATCTTATCACAGATGAATGGTTTGCTTATTTTAACTGTACTAACTAAAGTACATTTTTAGCTGATTCAGTGAGGACACAGTGTTCGATGTGATGCGATAGTCAGACACTTGCTTTTAGAATAAGCTCAACCTGTCCAATCACCAGCATGCCGTCATAAAATGTGACTTATCTGTTGAAGTGAAAATGCATGTTTATGTGATGTGTGGACAGATCACTTATCTCTCTTTTGCTAAAAGGCTCGAAATCGTGTGACAGCAGAGAGAACACACACACACACACACACACACACACACACACACACACACACACTCTCTCTCTTTCTCTTACACAAACACACACAGAGCAAAGAGAGTGATACACAAGCAACAGTGCTTTTGTGTGTGTGTGTGTGCGTGTGTTCACAAGTACACGTGTCTCCTGTCAACAGGTCTGCAGACCAAACACACGGTGACATAATTACTACAGGAAGAGAAACAGGGTCCACAGAGGTGTGTATGTGTGTGTGTTTCAGGGGTGGTCTGGTACGCTTACAAACCTTGGTAGCAGACATAAAACAAACACATGTGCGCACACACACACACACACACACACACACACACACACACACACACACACACACACACACACACACCTTGTATACTGTGTCCTTATGCCCTGTGTGAATGTGTTTTCATGTGTCTCCCATGACATGAACCAGTGGAACTATTTGAGTGC